>NC_135188.1:34936992-35545742 GCF_041146795.1 Maylandia zebra | reverse complement strand
GCTGAAAACATTACTCTGTCAGCAGGTTGTTCATGATGTGACTCTCCCTTTCCACTACATCCCAAATATCCTCTACTGGACTGGGATCTGTTGACTGAGGAGGCCATGAAGTGGGGGAAAAAAAATCCAAAGGACAAGTCGTGCAAGACAATAGAAAAAGTCACCACAAGATGGCAGCAAGCACAAAATGACATGTTCGGCTGTGTGTGTGTGTGTGTGTGTGTGTGTGTGTGGGGGGGGGGGGGGATTTGGTGGCATTAAGTGTAATATTTAAAACATGAAGATGGTTTATTTGAATCCAGAAGTTAATCTAATCTGAAGAACTCCAAAAACGACGACAAACACCAGAGATGTGAAAGCTCGCTCTGTCATAGAAAACTTTATTCCATGTTTTATAAATTAACACTTGAAATCATCATGTTGTCACGATGACAGACACAGACTTAACAGATCCAGCATATAAATGAAAATCTCTGGCAAGAGCAGAAAAATGAGAGTGCACGTAGGGCTGATGTACAAAGGTGTTGTTTTGGGAGTTTTTTTTAATGAAGAAAAAGTTGGTTGAAGAGTCAAAACTTCCTTTTTAATCGGTTTTTATATTTCCGCTCCGCCTTCTCCGTATGACAGATTATTTAGAACATGTGAAAGACTTCATTTTGTGCCACGCTTCCTAAAAGAGCAATACACCTGAAATTGCATTTCTTTCTACATGCAGATATATCCACTTAAAATGAATCTGAGTTCTATTTTCAATCAGTTTGGTGTGTAACAAGTATTAATGTCACACGATGCTTGGTTACATTTAAACTATGGCCTCTTACCTTACCCAATATAAGCTAGCTGTACCTTAGTTTAGTGTCAGGACTGTCACCTGACATGAAGTAAGCTTAAATAAATAATTTCTTATTTAGATTTATCCAGTTCCAGTTGGATAAACAGTAAAACAGTGAATGACAGTAAAATATTGTAATACAGCTTCTTAACTGAAATATTACTGCCTGTGTTGGTGTTTACTTCATCAGAGTGAGAGAGAAAAAAAAAGCAGCAGAAACATCTGACATTTTACATCTGAATAAGTCAGAGGCCGTGGTGAGATTCCCCTGAGCGAGATGGCAGCAGCAGACGTGCATCTCGCTGGCCTGGATGCTGCATCTACGTGCATCGATCTGGAAAATGAGCAGTTAGCACCTCTAAGTTACGACAAGGCAGGCGGCTGATCCGTTTGAGAAAATGGCTTAATTCAAACATACGCACTCGTGTCAAATATTGTGAAAAATAGTGATTATGATGATATTCAGTGTTTAAATATTATAGTTTAATATTTTACTGTTGCAGTGTTTCTCTGTAAAGGAGAGGATTCAAAACATAGTGTCAACTCTGGGAAGGAGTTTTTCTTTGAGATATGCCTTTCCCAAAACAAATAGTTTTAACACAGTGCTGATCACTGTCAAGGGAAGAAAAGGAGAAATTAGAAAAGAAAACCTTCAAATGACTTCAAATAGAAACAGATCTGTACAGCACCAAATGCTCCTAGAGAGGAATGCAGACAGCGTGAGGAAAGCCAAGCGCACTTCTGATGCTCATAGTAAACCTCATTTAAGCTCGACTATCAGCTGTAAGGTTACAGAGGCTGTTTTGATTGCATGAATACTGCTCTTCAGTTTTGGATTAACAGAAAAGAGATCGATAAAACACTTTAAATGTTAACTAAGTAGTCTAACTACCAATGCATCGAGCAGTAAAGGTGGCACCACCGCTCTAAAAATCTCAAAGAGTCTTCCAGCTAATTGTTGAAGAGGATCCTCTCTGAACCCCCTCAAAAGGCCAGAGATGATCCTCCAAAGTGCTCAAAGAGTGTATAAATCTTTTATCCTCCATGTGCTTTATATTCATGAGTCTGGGTTTTCTATGCACGCTGCTGAAAACGGTGCTTCTCACACATTACTGACATTCTCCAGCCCGTTGCGGCAGTCGTCATCTGGCAGGATGAAGCGGATGTGCCGGCTCTTCTCCCAGCCGCGGCGGATCTGCCCGAGCCGGTGGCCCACGCAGGGCAGGAAGAGGGCCACGCGGCCCAGCAGCACCGCGAGGGGGAGAATGAGGACCAGGAGGAAGGTGGGAGGCATGTAGAAGTAGTACTGGGCCGAGAGGAAGGCGCGGTTCCAGCCGAAGATGAGGGTGTGGAGGGTAGCCATGGATAAGGCGCAGTAGCCGAGTGTGGACTGCAGGAGACAGAATAAAGGGGATAATACCTTTAATAAAATCTTACAACACTGATTGAATTTTTTTAGCTTCCTTGTGTTGACAATTAAAAAAATGCAATATTAAAATCGCTGTTTCCATCATAGATTTAAAAATGAGCTACATTTTAGTTAGCACACTTTCTAATCGAACTCTACTGGTTCTACTGGAAGTTTCTTCCTGTCAAAGGCGAATTTTTCCTCCCCAATGTTGCCAACTGCTTACTTATATGGTGGTCGTCTGACTGTTGGTGTTTTCTCTCTGTTATTGCAGGTCTTTACCTTACTTAATATAAAGCGCCTTGAAGCAAATGTTGTGATTTGGTGCTATATAAATAAACTTGAATTGAACATTTGCGTATACCTTTTAAAGGTATATACAGTATATACCTTTCAGCATTCATGATGCCTTTACAGACGTCCAAGCTGCCAATCAAATAGGCACTGAAACACTGCCGTACCATCAGTCATGCAGGCTTTTGAACAGAGTGCTGATAAAAAGCCGGGTAGTTCTGCTTTGTATAAAAGAGCTTAGGTCCTGAGACAGCAGCAGCATTTCTGAATCATGTTAACATACGAGTTCCTCCTTGTTTGACAGAGCTTTAAAGTGTTTCTGAGCTCATGCATTCATTTCAATGACAGACACGTGTCTGTTTTATTGCAGTGCCTCCCGAGGGCCAAAGGATCACAGGCATTAATAAATGATTTGTCCCTCACATACAGAGACTCTGTAGATGATGAGATATTCAAGGACTTCATAAATTTATGTTAAGGGATATTATTCTAAATTATTCTTGTTTCACAATTCGTAGATGCAGTTTCTTCGCAGAATAATGACACTCTGCCAACCTTTACTTCTAATAAGCTGTTTTTAGTCGCACTCATGTTGATGACCTATTGCCAGTGAACCTAATTAGTTGCAAAAAACATAATAGATTTATTGAGGCTGAAACTTTTTACAAGGGATATCCCTGAAATTTAAATCTAATTCAATTCAAAAGCAAATACGTAAAAGAAAAAGAGTGGTGGGATGGTCGGCAACAAAGACTCATGTAGCAGTAAGGGTTAGGCTGACACTAGAGGCTGTTTTTGACCGTAAAACTCATCGTGCAAGGGCAGACGGGAGGGTGGGGGGTCGTCAGAGAGCCAAAGCCAACAGCCAAAGGCGGCTGCAGGTTTCTGCTATGAATCCTTCCACAGGTTCAGCAACAGAAACAGTGCTCTCCAAGTGCTCCTGTAGTCAGCTCAGCTCGAGGTGAATTAAACACCAAGTGAGTTGCAATGGCAAGAGATGAATAATTTTCTATTTATATCATGTGACGTCCTGCAAACTTCAAAGTTTACTTGAGTTTATCCTCACTGCTGAAAGCAAAGACAAATTTATGGAAACATGCAGGTCAGGGTGGTCTTCATTCGGTGCATAAACACACAAACACACATACTAAAAATTAAACCATAAAAAACACATTATTTTTAAACCCAGAACATTTTATTTGCATTTGTGTCACCTAAAACAGTGATTCCCAAAGTGTGGCCAGCCCTGGTGGACTGTAACGGTACTGCAGGCAAGCCACATTAATAACAAACAGTCCCGATCAAAAGATGTTTTCAATAAATTGCATGCTCAAAAATATGTTTTGTCTCACTCCCATTTCTTCTAGTTGCATGTGAAGCTCTACTTGGAACCTTGTTGAGATTCAACCATGCAAAATATAATTTTTTGCCATTTTTCAAGTGCTCTTAAACTTTTGATCGGGACTGAAAGTCAAAATTCCTTACGCATAGGTTTATTTGTTTGTTTTTTTGTGCAAAATTAACATAAAGGCTGCCATGATCCATTGTAACACTGTTATCTTACAGCTAATTTGCATCTGCAATCCCTTGGCAGGTTACATATTTACATACATTTATTTATTTAAAAAAAGGGAATTTAAACTGGTAATAGGAGGTGGTTAGCCTGACTCATTACTATGACCTAAATTTACTGCTCTTATATTGAAGTTAGTGTCCCAGTGGCAGGTGGGTCACACATTGGGCTTAACAATTTGCATATGCCTGGGTAACAGCAGCAACTTATAAATGGACTGGTTTACATATAGCATTTTTCTGCTCTACCCGAGAACTCAGTGTACTTTACATCTAAAGCACCTAAAATATTAGCCAGCTGAGAACTGATATAGCAACTCAATGCCACCACAATTGACTATATAATTTATATAAATTAAACACCTAGATCACTCAACGGTTCCTTAACTGTCCAAGAGCGCCCACACTGAAGCAGAAACTAAAAATAGACCCCAAAAACAGGGTTCTGGATACTTTGACAGTTGCTAGCTCTGACAGTGTTTATGCATTTATAAAAAAAAAAAAAAAAAAAGGAGAGAGAGAAAAAAAACAAAAACAAACTAATTGTGCACCCATGCTGTTGACAACAAGTCTAGAAGTGCTTTAATCGCACAAACTGTTGACATGTGACTAATCTAAAGGCCACCGAATTAAAGGAAGATGAAATGGGAAAAGTGGCACAAACAGACTTCACGTCCTGGAAAACTGGAGGCCATTGGGGGGGGGGGGGGGGGGGGGTTAAGGAGAGGAGGAAGTGTGTGTACAAACTGAGTCACAACCCTCCTAACGGCTTTGTCACAGCACAAGTTTAACAGCAAATCTGGGGCAGCTGCGGGACTGCAAACACTAAGAGTCAGTGTTTGTATATGTGTCTTACTGCCACACATTCACTATGTGGTGTAAGAGACACAGCGTGCATCTGTCTGCACATCAGAGTGACGCCTGTCTGTTCGTATGCGTGCAACTCAAACGTCCTGCCTGTCTCCAACGTCTTTGACCATCATCCTACAAGCACGGAGAACAAAACCATTTGACAGCACATGCTAGCATGAAGTATCTGGCTGAAGTACAGTGGGGCAAAAAAGTATTTAGTCAGCCACCGATTGTGCAAGTTCCCCCGCCTAAAATGATGACAGAGGTCAGTAATTTGCACCAGAGGTACACTTCAACTGTGAGAGACAGAATGTGAAAAAAAAAAATCCATGAATCCACATGGTAGGATTTGTAAAGAATTTATTCGTAAATCAGGGTGGAAAATAAGTATTTGGTCAATAACAAAAATACAACTCAATACTTTGTAACATAACCTTTGTTGGCAATAACAGAGGTCAAACGTTTACTATAGGTCTTTACCAGGTTTGCACACACAGTAGCTGGTGTTTTGGCCCATTCCTCCATGCAGATCTTCTCGAGAGCAGTGATGTTTTGGGGCTGTCGCCGAGCAACACGGACTTTCAACTCCCGCCACAGATTTTCTATGGGGTTGAGGTCTGGAGACTGGCTAGGCCACTCCAGGACTTTCAAATGCTTCTTACGGAGCCACTCCTTTGTTGCCCGGGCGGTGTGTTTTGGATCATTGTCATGTTGGAAGACCCAGCCTCGTTTCATCTTCAAAGTTCTCACTGATGGAAGGAGGTTTTGGCTCAAAATCTCACGATACATGGCCCCATTCATTCTGTCCTTAACACGGATCAGTCGTCCTGTCCCCTTGGCAGAAAAACAGCCCCATAGCATGATGTTTCCACCCCCATGCTTCACAGTAGGTATGGTGTTCTTGGGATGCAACTCAGTATTCTTCTTCCTCCAAACACGACGAGTTGAGTTTATACCAAAAAGTTCTACTTTGGTTTCATCTGACCACATGACATTCTCCCAATCCTCTGCTGTATCATCCATGTGCTCTCTGGCAAACTTCAGACGGGCCTGGACATGCACTGGCTTCAGCAGCGGAACACGTCTGGCACTGCGGGATTTGATTCCCTGCCGTTGTAGTGTGTTACTGATGGTGACCTTTGTTACTTTGGTCCCAGCTCTCTGCAGGTCATTCACCAGGTCCCCCCGTGTGGTTCTGGGATCTTTGCTCACCGTTCTCATGATCATTTTGACCCCACGGGATGAGATCTTGCGTGGAGCCCCAGATCGAGGGAGATTATCAGTGGTCTTGTATGTCTTCCATTTTCTGATGATTGCTCCCACAGTTGATTTTTTCACACCAAGCTGCTTGCCTATTGTAGATTCACTCTTCCCAGTCTGGTGCAGGTCTACAATACTTTTCCTGGTGTCCTTCGAAAGCTCTTTGGTCTTGGCCATGGCGGCGTTTGGAGTCTGACTGTTTGAGGCTGTGGACAGGTGTCTTTTATACAGATGATGAGTTCAAACAGGTGCCATTCATACAGGTAACGAGTGGGGGACAGAAAAGCTTCCTACAGAAGACGTTACAGGTCTGTGAGAGCCAGAGATTTTCCTTGTTTGAGGTGACCAAATACTTATTTTCCACCCTAATTTACGAATAAATTCTTTACAAATCCTACCATGTGGATTCATGGATTTTTTTTTCACATTCTGTCTCTCACAGTTGAAGTGTACCTCTGGTGCAAATTACTGACCTCTGTCATCATTTTAAGTGGGGGAACTTGCACAATCGGTGGCTGACTAAATACTTTTTTGCCCCACTGTATGTGTGGGTTCGTACCTGAACGAAGGTGAACTCCCTCCAGTTGACAGTGTTGGCCACTGAGGGCAGCGAGGTGACAGCCAGCAGAGAGAGCAGCCCGAGAGCCATGATGCCCACGGACAGGTACAGCTCCATCCTCCAAACTTCCTCCCCAACCCACGAATCTGGGTGGCCAGCATTCACCTGCGTAACAAGCAACATTGATAGACATGCAGTCAATGCAAGGGTAACAGCAACATATTCAAGAGCATGACAAAAATGTGAAACTGACAACTGCCTTTTCAGATCCTTTAACTCTCAAGTGCTAAAGAAGTGCTGAAGAAAAGCACTTAAAAAGACGGTACAAACACCCTTCAACCATGTTCTGATTGCTGATGTTGCATAGTTTGTCCATTAGGGGGCGCTTTGTAACTTGCCACAAACAGAGCAACCAGCCTACCTGGGCAGATAATAACCGAGTAATCAATGACTATCTGTTATTATAAATAAATAAGGAGGTTTATGAATGTTTCGTGTGTTAGAGCCCTGACTTTAGCTCAGGAGATGAAGCTTAAGGTTACGAGGAAGATTACATCTTATTAAGATGCAGATGGTGTCACTTCTTTTGCATTTTCATTTCTTTGGTGAAGAGGACTCCTCGTCCAACAATAAAGCGTAGGCCTGATGTAAGATGCAGACACAAATTTAAATGTCCCCTCTTCAGCACAAAATGCCTATGAGTTCCCTTCTCCTCTGCCTTGGGCATATTTGGCTAGAGACTAGCACAAAGGGAGACGTCTTTCCTGGTCATTGTATTCAAATGTGATGGGGGAACATTGTTGCTTCCACAAACCGCACACCCACTGCTATGTATTTTAACAGATTAAATATAAGTTTACCAGAATACATCCGTTTGTTGGAAAATTTAATTACAGACTATGTATATTTATTCTGTATATATATGTATATTATATTTATTCTGTCCTGTTTGTTAGACTCATGGAACGTCTGAACCGACACCTCTCTTCTTCTTCTTCATCTAACCTGTTCATAGGCCTTGTTGATCAGCTGGAAGCGGGCGGACTTCCTCATGGGAAGACACAGGCTATAAATCGCATGTAGAACTGCACACAGGAAGCTGCACAGTCCAAACTGCTTCCTCTGGATCAACCAATGGTCCAGCCAGTTAGGAAAGCGGTTGTACTTGGTGCCCCACCACAGCTGGAGGAAGGCGGCAATCAAACCGGGCAGGTAGACCAGTGATAACATCACCAAGGCGACACATGGGAAAGTGATATTCACAATCTCAATGGGCAACTTGTATAAATTGTTCTTCTTCGCAGTCACATAGGGATGCAAGACATCACGGACGGAGTTATACAGGTAGAAGAAGACAAAGAGGGCCAGAGCGCAGATGATGGGGGTGCGCCAAGATGGAAACAGATACAGCGGGAGGTTTTCGATCTCTAGTGAAGAGGAGAGGAGGCCCATGTCAACAGGGATGAAGCCCATCCTGCGGCAAAGCTGCATCACAGAGCTCTTGGCATTTTGATCGTCACTGCAGAGGAAAACCTGGAGAAAAAGACGACATAAAGACAAACATGTTTAGAGGCTAGAAACCGATTTCATTTGAAACCGCATATACCACCAGACCTCCATGAATGCGAATAGTCTTAGAGTGGTGATGACGTCCCCTACCTGTCGGCTCCCATCCCGTGGTCCTGCCTGTAGCGTCCAGGCTGATATGGTATTAAACCCCTTGACCACATAACTCTCAGGAAATAGATCAGCCAGCTGTTGGGCATTGGAAGGCCCTTCTTGCTTGATTTGCAAACCGTTGCTGACATCCACGAGAGTCTTTCCAGCTAGTGCTGGCTTCAGGTGGACCAATGTAGAGTGGTGCTCAGGGTACACGGCAACAAAGAGCAAGTCTGCTTGGTTTGCAGCCTCCATCTGCGAGGTCACCTGACGGACAAAGACAGAAACGTTCACGCTCGATATCAAAACTTTCCCTTATATTTAGCTTGTTTCATTAGTTGATTTCCTAGTATTGTTAAATACAGCCTGGTCAAATATTAGTAAAACGTAGCATAGCATAGACCTCTGCCTACAGTATTTACACTAAGCATCTCCTTGACCCTAATACATATTTGGCTCTAAAAACATACCTCTGAACGCGACAGATAAATTGTATGTTTGAATTAAAACCCTGTAGCTCACCGCTGTCAGTCTCAGTCGAATGCTTTGCACAGTTCCCATTAACCACAAACTATGTTTACTGAAAACCGCCATGAAAGAAAACCAAAAAAAACCTCCAAAAAGCTTTATTGGGATTATTTGAATTTCAAACTCAAATAAGCCAGGAAGTCCTTTCTTGCAGCTTGCAAATGAATAAACAGGCAGTAATAATATATGCTATTACAGTTCTGTTTAAAACTCTTCACCAGACCTTCTTGTAGTTATTAAAAGCAGTCTTAAGCAAGAGTTCTCCAGATTTTCTGAATGTCTATCAAACCCTTTCTTTGGACACTGGTTTGACAAAATCGATGACATTATGAATTTAAAGAAGTTTAAAAAGCATCTGAATGGCAACAACTTCATTTGACAGCAATGATCCCAAACACAGTGCTAAACAATGCTTGAAAAGAGGAACATACAATTGAACACAACAGTCATGGTCTCGTGTCACGGTTTGGGTGAGACATGAGACCATGGCTAAATGGATCTACTGTAATTTTAGTCAGTGCTGTTTTTGGCAGTGCAACAATAACGTCTATGACAATCATGGAGTGTCTCCCCAGACCTCAACATCATTGAAGCAGTGTGGGATCACCTTGACAGTGAGCAGATGAAAAGGTAGCCAACATCCAAAGAAGAGCCTTGAAAGTCCTTAAAGAAGGGGGGGGGGGGGGGGGGGTGTAGCATTACTAGGATGAATGTATGTGTGTGGTTTTTAAGTGTGCTTTGACCATGTATTAAACACTCCATGTGGCAAAGGAGTATATAATTACATACACGTCTTACTTAAATTCCCAAGTGCTATTTCTGACCCTATATTCATACATGAGCTTTTAAGGCAACGTTAAAGGTTATTCAGCTGTTACACATTTTCATCACATGGCTTGACTCCAAAGAAGAATTGACCCTTAGATTTTTTTTTTCCCCCCCTGTGGCTTCGAGGTGCCTATACTGAGCTGAAAACACACTAGTAAAAGGCTCCACACTGGTGACAGTAGTGGAAGTGGATCTAGTCAAATAGTGTGTGAGACCTAACATTGACATGAGACCATAACTCGAGCAATCTTATGGATTTTAGTCAGCAATTTTTTGGCAGAGCAACAATAAAGTTTACAACATAGCCCAACTCTAACTTCCAGATCCTATAAAAGACAGGTTGATTACTGAGCATGAATTCTAGGAGGCACTAACACTAAATTAGCGAAACAAATGATAAGGGGATATTGGACCTTGGTGCAGCCTTTCATCTCAATTTAAGCCAACCTTTTTCTGATTGGCTGCCCTTCACTAACAGAGGGGTTTTAACAGCAGCTGAGTGGGGCTTTCTGCTCACACCCCATAAGAGTAAAGACAACTGTGTTAAAATGAGCCTTGAGAGAAGACTTAAATTGAAGCTGTTGGCTGAGAGGGATTACTTGAACGCATTTGATAGAAGCCATTGTAAGCATGTGAAAAACATAACAATAGCACTCTCTGTTCCTCATCCATATTTGTATGCCTGTGGTGAAGACACCTTAAAAAATGATTCAAGCTGCAGATGGGAACTTAATCAGGGGCTGACAAGAAGTCATCTTGTGGTGCAAATGTATTGTGGCGCAGGCTGATGGATTGACTGCTGTATGCTCCTCCCATACTGCCTCTCATCTTCTTCTCTCAATCAACTGAGATTATCTAGTAGCTATGTTTATGAGGTAAAGCAACAACATCCATTATCACTGCTGGGGGAAAAGTCAAAGGAATGTATAATTACCACCAGAGGGACGGAAACAAAAACACCAATTACACTGTGAGTGTGAACGTGAGTGTCAGTGTCGCTGCATATGTCACCTCCGCCTCTTCGGGGAACAGAGCCGTGAAGCGCGCGGGGGTTCGGCTGCCCACCATAACCTGATAGCCGGAGGCCACCAGCCTTCTGGCCAGAGAGCGGGAGAAGTCGCCGGTGCCCAGGATGCCAATCAACAGGGTGCTGGGCGTCATCATGGAGGCTTCAAGGTGTCTGGAGCCCCCAGCTCTTTCTCGGATTAAAGGCCTCGCCATATCATCAGGCATAGTGCACTGACAAACCAGCAGAGAGAGCAGCAGATGAGACCTAAAACAAACACGAATCTTAATAACAGAGTTACAACAGGTTGAATTTAACGGTAGCTTTCTAGCTGCACCTTTGCAGAGCACAGATGTCTAATACCCATTATCTGTGAATCTCAGCTGGCATGTCCTAGATCCACAACTCTGCACTATCAAAGCAAAGTTACTGTCCAATAATAGCGTAAATGGATGTTATGGCAGCCCAAATATAGCAACTGCGAATTTTGCTGCTACTCCTGGACACGCTGACTAAAAAAAAATTAATTAAAAACAAAACAATCACAAACATTTAACCCAGGAAGCTTTCACTTTAATTATTTCAACTTTACTGAAACACGTTTGATGGGATTATCTCACGCGGAAGGATTCGAGAAAAATATGAAAACACACTTTGAAGCACTTTAATAATCACCTAATGATCACAGTGATACATGCCGAATTTATTTTAAAAAGCCAATACTTCAGAGGCTGTCTCGATTAATGGTGTATCTTTTGCTAAAAGTGGTTCGGAGAACGATAAGAACTTAAACAGACTGAAATCCGCACAGACTCTGGCATGAAAACGGAAAAGAGGATAGAAAGCTACTTTGCTTGATGCCCTTGAGTCAACTCGGGGAAACTTTGTCTCCGAAGAAAGTTACACAAGCCAACGCAGGCAAAACGAAGACGAGCATTTTGGTAAAATAACAGCTTGTCTGACATAATACATCGTCTGTGAATACTTACAGGCACACTGTTTACTCGCGTGTAGGTGTTCAGGCTCCACGCTTCCACAGAGCTTTCTGTAAACTGGAGCCTTTCTTCCTGATAAGATGACGCGGGCGATAAAGCCACGCCCCCACGTGTGTAAGCGAGATAAAGCAGCGTAACGGGCTCCATGATATTTATTACACGTGTGATTTCTGCACTTAAAGGGGCGGGTTAACACCACAGTAAGCATGAGCACTGCACACAGTAAAGACAAAGTGGCTGTTACTCCATTTCCATAATTAATAGGAAAACTTACGCGTTTTTCTCTTAATTATGACGTTTGACAAGTGAAAAGTTTATCATCCTTAACAGGGGCGGGTCCAGAGGGGGTGTGTGCATGGGCTGGCACTACCCCCACTGGAATACAATATATTCTTCTGGTGCCCCCAGATTACTGCTATGGGGTCTTTAAGTGATGATGTGATGAATCCTGCTTCTGGGCACAAACTACTCTGCATTTAATAAGGCTGTTGTGTTTTTAACATGTTTTAGTGCTTGTATCTTGTTATACTTTGCACAGACCCGTTTGAAAACAAAGGGGGATCGCACTTTTCTCATATTGTGGATGCATTATCTCAGCTGTTCTCCCAACTGAAGTTTGGTCCGTTTATAGCATCCTGCCATACGATTGCATTTGCCCCTAACCTTCGGGAACCCTCACATTAACTTTTATCAAGTGGAAGAAGGTTGGCGTTCATCCTCCAGCTTCAGTGTTTGTTATGCTAACATAGCTGTGTCACTGGCAATCACGTAGCACATTATTATAAACCAGCTAGCCAAACTTCAGTAACCTTACAAACGTCACTGCTGTTTACTTTCGTGTCTTCATTTATGTCAGAAGTGATAGCAGAGATGTACGTCTTAATTTGTTTTGGAAATTCCTCAGTCAGAATATGCTATATTATATTTAGATGGAAACTAGCAAGCTAACTTCCTGCTAACTTTTAACTCTGTTAAATTTCATAAATTTGGTTTTCATGGATGAATGGATGTTAAACTTAATTGTTACACCTGGTAGAGCAGCCACACTGATCATTTTATTACAGATGAAAGAATTTAGACAGTTTTAAACTCTCAGTAATGCCGCAGTGATCGTGTGATCTGCAGCGGAGTTTGGGCCCAGACACGGCTAATGACGTCAGACTTAAACACCAGATTAGGGGTGTCAAATGTAAAATCAGCCCAGCAAGGACGCCAAGCTGGCCCACTAAATGGCTTAGGAATATATGAAGGAGAGCATGGACTTTGGACTTTTGACTACATATAACTGTAATTTCATAAGTTTAAAATGTATTTTATTTACAGCGTTCTCCACTGATATAGACCTCTGTCATTGCCATTGCTATTCATACTACAACAACTAATCATGTAAGAGATAAACAACTAAATGACAGAAAACTTCCTGTTTTTTCACTATCAACTGTAAAACATTTATGTCACTCTGAAATTGCAGGTTTTTTCTTATTATTTTAATTTGGCTTTAAATGAGGATTTAAATAACTTTAGACTGACAGAAAGGGGACTTTCACTGGTTTGGCCCACTAAAGAACAAAATGTGACCCATGATGTAAAATCGTTTTGACATCCCTGCTTTAGATAGTTTAAGCATATTTTGGTGCTGAAGAAATGAGTATTGTTACGTTACTTAAGTTGGATAATGATTTTTATTTCACGAAAAGCTCTTAATACCTGGTTTGTTACATTGCAAAACAGGTAATTACTATAAACAGTGTTTAAACTCTTGTGCAGTACCAGTTTTCACATAATACATTTAGGGGCAGGGTTGCACATGAGCCAAGGAAATGGAGTGGCCAGCCAAAAATGCATTTCTTTTTGTGCCATATATGCAATTATGTTCATAGGTTTATTGACAATGACACATTTTTGTATTTTATTGTCTGCACACCACTTCAGTGGATTGTAAATCAAGCAATCATGATGTGATTTAAGTGCAGACTTATATTAAATTCAGGGATTTAGCAAGAGTATTACTTTACCTCCTTGTGAATTACATTAATTTTTACTTACAGTGCCCAATTAGCTGAACTTGCATTTGGTAGCTGTTCACTGTAACTCTCAACTTGAGTTCCAAATAAATATCAACGCCACACATACATACACATCCTCCTATCAGAAATGGCAAAATTCAAAGAGTGGCCAAATCATCAGTCTGTTCAATTTAATTGAATTTTATTTATATAGCACCAACTCACAGCATCAGTCACTTTTGTATTGTAAAAAGAAACTCCCATTTAACAGGAAGAAACCTAAATCAATAGGCCTAGAAGATCAAAGCAGAGATTTGCTTACATGGTTAAGAAAAACGTCTTCGCATCGTTGAAACAAGTTGATAACAAACTTGTGGAGGTAATTTTGTCACTGTCAAAATCTACACTCAATCAATGCTTCAAGAATGGAACTATAGAGAGTTCATAGCACGGTGCAAATCACTGGTACACTCAGAAACAGGAAGGCCAGATAAGATTTTAAAAACATCTAAAAGAGCCAGCCAGGTTCTGGAAAAATGATGGAATGATGGGATGAGAAAACAGTATTTCACAGTAAAAATGCATGATGAAAACATGCTGCCAAAGCAACCCAACATTGTTAAGGGCAAAGAAATTGGATATTCCTCAGTGTCCAAATCAGACACCTGATCTCAATCCAATAGAACATGCTGTTCAATTATTAAAAACAAAACTGAATTTGATATACCTTTACTAGTCCCACTAGGGGAAATTTCATAAGGCTAAATTCAGACCAACAAACAAGCAGCAGCTGAAGGAGGCTGAAGTGAAGGCCCAGCAGAGCATCTCAAGGGGGGAAACACAGCATTTGGTCTTGTTCATGACTTCTGCATGTCAGGCATTCAATTGACTGCAAAGGGTTTTCATCCAAGCATTAAAACAGTGCTCATATTAGTTTGTTCAATTCATTTGGAGCCTTTGGAAATGGGGGATGATTATGTAACCGCAGTAAGGTTGTACTGGATTATGTGGAGCTTCAGGGAAAGAAACAAAGAAAGATATGACAGTGAATCATCAGGATAAATAACAGTAGGAGACATGCTGGGGGCAGAATATAACTAAAGAGCTGCTCTGGATAAAGAATTGACCACTTTGACATGTTACATGGTTTGCTGAAGCAGATAAGATTTAAACAACTCCCAGTTCAACAGTTCCTGGGCCCCACTTCCTGAGCCAGTTATGGCAAATGAGCAGGCGCAGTATAATACAGTGATTATACTTCAGTGATTTCTCAGCGTTTCATTTTGTGCCACTGTTAGCTCAAAATTCGACTCTGTACAGTTTAGTGTTAATCAGTTAATACCCCGACAAGTTCTCCAACTTAACAATCATATTGGTTGACTAATGCCCAGATTTCCACTCTGTTTTATTAGGTCGGCCGTGTGATAGACTGGAAACCAGTCCAGGATCTACCTCGCCCTTCATTCTATGACAGGTGGGAACCTAAACTAAAGGTTAGAAACAGATCATAGTTTGGGTTAAAATAGCTTTTTTCAACATTAAAGCATTAGAAATGTCATTTTTCTAGGATACCAGGGTGTAAAGTCCTCTCCCAACTCAAGGTGAAGACAACAGCACACATTATGAGGGGTTGTTTCCTGGGTGAGGACAGTTTATAATGTCTGACATTTAAGATGTAGATTGTAGATCGTTGTAAACAACTAAACATTAACAGCACACAGCTGAACAGCACCCCGGAAAACACAATAAACACTGCCCTGGTGACTACATGCTAGTCTTGTTGAACGCTATGTTAGGAATACAATGCAGGGGTACGTTTTGAGCACATAGTATGCTCAGTTTCAAGTCTGCTAACTGCTCTTCGTGTTCATTTACAAAACACAGAGAAGCCAACGGCGACAACGCTCAGCTTGAATCTTCGCAGCTAATGTGTGGCGACACAACAGCCTCGGCTATCCTTTATATACAGTCTATGTTCCAGCCTTACAGAAATGCTACTGTAGCTGCGGACTCAATTATAAAAATAATTTTAGGGGCTCATCCCAAACTGCCAGGTCTGCCTGATGAAGGAGTAGTAACAGTATATTAGATAGTGGCGCCTCACATTTTCCCTATTGCTATAAAATCGGAGTATTTGATACACTGGCCTTGGGATTAGAAGAGAAAAGCAAAAGCAAATCTGTGTTTAAAAGCTGCCTGACCGCAGGACACGCACTGTCAACATGACTTCATCATGTCTGCCTTTGCCACTTGCAAAAGGTTGAATCCCCGCGGCTCGCTGTGCTGCATCAGTGCCACCACACACAAACACAGTCTTTCTCTCTCACCCTCACTCAGCTATGGCCTCTAGTTTGTTTATATCTTTAATATACAAGTATATGATGTTGAGATTTCGTGAATATGTATCGATTACTGGTGAATGCAGGGTATTCTGATCCAGTAGACTGTTTACACATTTGTTAAAGGAAAAAATAGTACTCTTTTTATGGATTCTAATATTAAAAATTATAGCAAGTGCTACGAATTGCCTTGTCTATGTGGCTAAGTGAATGAAAGCAAAGCAAAATTCATCACGAATCAAAAGGGCTTGGATGGGAGATATTGTGGCAGGCGACAAAAGGCAAGGTCACAAAAACATCTGACAAGACCTCAGTGTCAAAGTGCTGCAGGCAGGAAGGTGCTTCTATCAGAGCCATCAGGGGCAGAGGTGTCTCTAGTGCCCTTCACCGGGGATTGGGGTCACACGTTGAGACAGGAGCTGATGTTGCAGTTCTCCTTGCTGTCCTGTTGTGGTTCAGTTACAGGTTTCTCATGCACATTTGCAGTAACACGCTGCAACATTTTACTCTCAGTAAATACACCTTTTGGCTAATTAAAGCTTCGGACACGGCGTTAGCAGTTTTCTGAATTCCTTTTTTAATGCTGTAATAAAAACACAATATCTAATAGAGCTTTAAAAGTAATGCTTTACTGTAATCTGATTATTTTTTTCAAGTCCCCCGTAAGGGATTACTATTGCAAAATATGTAATTAGATTACTGTGACTTTCCTGTAACCACACTGCGTTACTGCATTACTAAACCGTGATTTTGTTTGTGAGAGTGTCTCATGACAATGACATACGAGCGTGCAACGTCCATGGTAACAGATGTGTGCAGATCAACAATGGATAATATGAAGTGCGGGAGAGAGTACGACCATGCAGCATTTAAAACGTGGACGTACTGACATTACTTTGAGTTTGATTACATAAATATTGCTAAAAACATTAGTGTTCGCTGTACACTCGGGCGACCGTGGCTCAGGGGGTTGGGAATCGCATCTGTAACCGGAAGGTTGCCAGTTCGATCCTTGGGCTCTCTGTCCTGGTCGTTGTGTCCTTGGGCAAGACACTTTACCCTACCGCCTACTGGTGTTGGCCAGAGGGGCCGATGGCGCGATATGGCAGCCTCGCTTCTGTCAGTCTGCCCCAGGGCAGCTGTGGCTACAACCGTAGCTGCCTCCACCAGTGTATGAATGTGAGAGTGAATGAATAGTGGTATTGTAAAGCGCTTTGGATGCCTTGAAAAGCGCTATATAAATCCAATCCATTATTATTATTATTATTATTATTATTATTATTATTACACTCGACGTGAGAAGAAAACTTCTTTCTACAGCGAAAAATGTAACTTCAAATCTGAGCAAGCATCGCGCTCGCTGCCACGGGAATGTGAAATTCACAGAGAAACCCCCGGATCCTCCCACTGACATAACCGCTGTGGCACCGGGCAAACCTCCACCTGCCCCACTCCTGCTAAACAGGTGGCAATAGATTTAAGAGCGACAGGACTCAGTGATGCTGAATCTTTGATTTTATTTATTTTTTGGTGTTTTACTTGTAAACACAAAAACGTATTTTATTTTATATGCTGCAATATGCAGAAAATAGGTTTAGTATAAGTAAGTGAGTAAAATGTATTTATAGACAAGATAGACAATATAAACATATTTAAAATAAAAGGAATTGAAATGTACATTATATTGTATGTATTGTACATTTATATAGCACTTTTTAAGACAGGAAGCTATTACAAAGCACTTCACATGGGAATATAAAAGCATATCAAACAAAACAATAAAACTATACAAAGGAAGTATAAAAACATATCAAATAAAACAACATATTACACGTGATCATTACTCAAATGCCTGTCCAAACAGATGTGCTTTAAGCTGTTTTTTTAAAAGAAGCCACAGAGTCGATGGTGCATAGTGGGGAGGTAAACTCCCCCACTACGCAAAGTACTGGAGCTAGGGTTTGAAAAGTGCGATCCCCCTTTGTTTTCAAACGGGTCTGTGCAAATAGTCAGAAGACCACTATCAGTGGATCTAAGGATCCACTTTGGAGAGTAGGTTTGAAGAAGCTCAGTGACATAGGTGCGGCTCCACCTCGTAAAGACATAAATGTAAAAGTGAGTATTTTAAACTGATATCTGTACCAAACCGGAAGCCAGTGCAAGGATTTGAACATGGGAGTGATATGAGAGAATTTATTACTGTGGGTTAAAAGCCTTGCTGCTGCATTTTGGACCACTTGAAGACAATTTAAGGAAGCAATAGACAGACAGGAAAAGATTGCGTTACAATAGTCTAACAGGGAGGAGATGAAGGCATGGACAAGCATCTCCATTTCACCTTTGGAGACAATAGTCCTAAGTTTACCAATATTTCTCAAATGAAAAAAAGCAGCAGGGATCACAGACCTGATTTGAGCATCAAAAGACAGAGAGAGGAAATAATTTTGAAACTGCTAATGATACGGCCTAAAGGAAGAATATATAGTGAAAATAACAAGAGGCTTGTTATTTGTCATGTGGAGTCCTTGTGGGACTCCACATGACAATTTAACTACATCTGACCGGAAGTTTCCAGCTGAAGCTAAAAGTGTTCTATCCGCCAGAAATGAGGTGAACCACGTTTAAATGTTAAGTCAAAGACTGTTGAATATAATTAAATTTTTGCTTTGTGCAATGTGCATGAAGTTAAAAGATTAAAACTAATAAAACAAGTTTTAAAAAGACAATTTTTCATTTGATTCAATTTTATATGATGGATTATGGAAGAAAAACGGAATTTGGTTGGTCTATTGCTTTATTACGTATTCAGGTTGTGTATCATGTTTTTAAAAAGTAACTAACTAATAATGTAACGAGTTACTTTTGAAAATAAGTAGTCAGTAAAGCAATGGGATTACTTTCTTGGAGAAGTAATCTGTAATTAGTAACTAAACACTATTTTCATGTGACTTAACCAACACTGTTCAGTACATAACAATGTCATTATAATTCAAGGGAGTTAGTTTATGTGAATCACTAATAAGACCAAGCTGGAAAATAAAATGCCAAACACTGTAGTTCCTCTGATGGCCACTGGAGGCAGGCTACAAAGGTGAGTCAAACAGACCCCCATGTTAAAATGCCCAACTTACCCAGCGACAGACTTAGGAAGCTTGTGTGAGATGTGTTTAGAAGCCCAGTTGATTCAGATTTTTTAAAAATATATTTTTAGTAACAAAGCCATTAACTTATGATGAGACTTTAAGATAGCGGCAGGAGTGACAGGTGGAATGGCTGTTAGCTCGCTGGACGTCTATTAATTAGGCTCTGAAATGAATCTTTAGACATTGTTTGTGCTGCTGGTTCCTTCTGTATTTTTAATGGAATCATCTGACACATATGTTGCTTTGTGGTACAACCACCGCCACCCCAACCCCCCAAAACAAACAAGCAAACAAGTAAAAAAAAACAAAAACAATAAAGAGCAATAAAGTTTGCGCTTCTTCAAAAAAAACTCCTTTCCAGGTTTTCGGACTTATTCCTACAGCACTCTGTACGCAGATTTCCCTTTGAAACCACGGGAGTCATCACCTGCTGGCCCTTAGAAAGAAGTCAGGACTTTATTTAGTTGTTTCCATCTTTTATATACAGTCTATGATCAAAAATAAAACAGATTTTAAACACCGTGTTCTACAGTTTTGTAGAGGTTTAGCAATTCAACAAAATTATTAAGTATAGAATTTCCTTTGTAGGAAAATAGAGACCAAATTAAAAGTATTAAAACCTGTGCTGAACTGATTTAAAAATAAGATATAAAATTATGCTGTTAATACTTGTGTGTTTACATGTGGGTTTTTTTTTAACTTATGGTAAATTGTATACACGGTAAACAAAGATGTCAGAACCTACAAGTCAGCTCTTTCTATCTTACACATATTTTGTCATTCATATTCCTCATTTATAAGATTTCCATTTGAGTATGACAACTAGGTGAATATTCCATGTAGAGACGTAGATGTCAGTCTAACCCTGAACAGATCTCTGGAGATGTCATAGATGCATTTCCAGTTATGAGAAGATTACTTCTTTATTTGCGTGTGTTTCATTATCTAAGCTGATCTCTCAGAGTTACCACACGTTTTGCTTTGTTGAAATTTCTGTACGATATTATATTGGTTTACTGTCTTCCCTGATTACACCCAATTTAGACAGGAACCTAATAATGCGTCCCCTCCTTTGTCTCAATGTATGGCTCATGTGCGCGACACAGCTGTGCTCTAACATGATTAGAAGCATGGCAGCGCTTCAGGGCAGTATATTCTCAGAAGCCGCAGTGCCTAATGTGGACAGTGTGTCCTGCATGGCTCACCATGGCCTGAGGATACAGTTCACTGTACTAATCCTGGGTAAAGGTCATTTCTGCAGTCGGGGATCACATTGTGCTCTGTGCCCCTTCATGCATACTTAATATAAGAGTTTTCTTTTGTTATTAATTACTTCCTGTTTCCTTTCAGTTAGAGGAAAACACAAATTTGTCAGCTTTGCCAGGACAGTCACGTCCACAAATTTTAACCCCAATTTCATTTATGATTTCACCTTCAGATAAGAAAAACCCAGCCGGACCAATGTTCGGGGTAGTCGGAGCTGAGCTGAGCACAAGCTGGAATTGCTTGGAGGGGGAGGCAGCACAAGGGCTTCGGCTAAGCCTCGTCTTCAGCCTCTGAAGATTTCTCCACATTGCCTTGAGCTTTAAAGCCTCTGTCGTGGATGAGAGGCCCGTGCTCCAATTCCAGGTGCTTAGCTCCGCTGACCTGCTATTTTGAAGTGTTCCAGGGCCTGAGCTTGAAAAGGAAATCAATAGATGCTTTTTATTTTCAGTGAGCATGGGTCCTCTTTATTGAGTCTCTCAAAAGCTTGCAAGTCTTAACAAACAACCAGTTTGTCTTATTAGTCTTATTTCCACTGACGAGCTCATAAAGCACATAGTAAGCGGAGGCCAGCAGCCTCAGCGGGGAGATATTAAGAGAGGCTGTTGAGGCATTTAAGACAAATCTGTATGCAATAGAGTAATGATTGCCCATGCACGTCAAGAATTTTAATTTGCCAGACAATCTAAATCTAAATTCAAGGCCCGTGGTGCTCGATGTGAAGCAAGACATCAAATGTGTCCCTGCAGCCACGGGGAGCTTATTGCTGAAGGTGTCGACAGCAGTTAGACATCTCTGGTCCTTCCTGCATATATTAGCTGACCCCCCTACCACCACCCCGCACCACTCTGCTTTCTGTGCTCCACTTCCCGTGTGTGTGTGTGTGTGTGTGTGTGTGTGTGTGTGTGTGTGTGTGTGTGTGTGTGTGTGTGTAAAGTGACCGATGCAACCATGATGTCAGTCACATGACGTCACCATTGCAAACCTGCCCTCAGCCATCTGATGTGACTTTGAAAGATCTCCTCGTGGTCTGAGTCAAATATTTGGTCATGAGTTTAGCTGCTCTTCATTAAATTTGACTTTAGTCTAAAAAAAACAAAACAACAACAACAAATATATAAATAAATAAGAAGTAACCTGCGTCTTTAATGCATTTAACTACAGAGTAATTAACTACTTCATGTATTTATGATGATTAGTGCAAAATCCAGCATCTGTGCAGACAGACTGCATGAAGCCAAAGCGAGTAAAAAAACAAAACATTTTTAAAAGCTCATAGAAGACAATTCAAGCCCCCAAACTTTCCACTAATTTGTCTCAACAGAAGAATAAATCTATTTTAGAAATCCTCATTTCCATCAAGGGAATGAATGAATACATTTTCCCCTGTAATTTATTCCACCTACATAAAGAAAATTTGTAAACAAATATGCAGTCATGTGGCTTTTTAAGGCGGTGTATGTACGCATGGATTGAAGCAGTCCGCTACAAGACTGCGAGATGCAAACACTGCCAGTCGTTGACATTTTGAATAACATCTGTGCAACTTTATATGGCTGGTCCTTTTTGTCAGGTCACTGAAAACTAAATAGAGCATTTCCTGTTACACCTGCAGAAATGAAAGCTCTTTTAAACTGTATCCGATGTTGGTGATATTATTATTTGAAAGTTAAAAAAAATGAAGAGAATCAAAACTGACTATTAAGACCTCCTTCTGCTGTAAACATGACTATCACTAGACATGAAGTTTTCATTTCTTTGCTGATAGAAGGGGTTCAAAAAGTCTAAAAGAAGCATTTTAGATCTAAGTTCTAAGGGGTTTGATTTCAGTAAAATGCCTTAAAATAATGAATTAAATGAAATTTCCCCGTCTTACATGGTAAGTATGCTGTACTTTTTGGGGCTCAGGCTATATTATGTTGTGGATTGATCTTTCTTCTTTACATCTTTCTTTAATATTTATTATGTTGAAGTGTATGACAGATGTTCTCATATTCAACTTTTATTTGATCATATTTTATTTGTGATCACGACTGTTATTATTTACTTACACAATCATTTTATCTCCTTTCCTTTAAAATAACTGATGTTATGCAATACTTAAAATGACTCATTGATTACCTAAAATTACTGACGCGTTACTTAAAAATGCTTTTAAACTGCTTGAATTGACTTACATTGTAATTATTTCTTTGTTTCCTGTATAGACCTGACTTGTTACCCTACGTTTAAGTATTTGTAGGTTAATATAATTATACTGTAAATTCATATAAATACTAAAACTGAGAGAAATTACACCCTCAGTCAAGAGGCCATATTATAAAGTGTTATAATACATAACTCTGGGAATAGGCAAAAAAGTGGACCAAATCACTTTGAGCTTTAGTGCTTTAGATCAATAATTGGCAAAAGAGCTTCTAGTGCATATTATTTAACACATTTTATAGTCATATTTCCAATGATGCAATGACTCAGGTCCTTTCTTATGTTTGCCACAACCTTTTTTTAAAAAAAACATTGACAGACAGATGTTTTCATTGTGTCGTTGGGATCATGTCATATGTAAAACTTCTTAGCCTTTGAAGAAAACAAGTAGTGAAGTGAAGTAACAATTACAGCACACCCCTCTGTACTGTAGCTGAGGTAGCAGTGTAATATAAAGATAAAGTAATGGAGATAACACGATGTTACTTTTGTTAAAAAAAACAAACAAAAAAAAAAAACAGGAGAGTACTGTACGGAAACACTCTGTTAAAAGTCCAAGTAATGCATTTCATTTTCCCAGGGTAATATTCAGTGTGTAAGGACCTCATTCTGGTAGAGCTGACACTAATTTAACTAAGTGAATTACTGCTCGGTGGCTTATTAACATGGATTATTTACCGATTAGATTCAGTTCAGATTTATCTATCATATACGTGGCGTCAAATCAGTACAACAGTGGCCTCGTGGTGCTTTGACCCTACTGTACCTGCTGTATTCGACATTTAGTGTAATACATCTGCAAAGTTAAAAGTAACGCTCCAGCAAATATTTATTTCGACCACTGAAAGTAATCACCTCTGAACTTTATTTAAGTACAATTACACACCACGTGACCTTCAGTGAGTTGCGCGCCTTAACTTCTTGATGCGTCTTAACGGCGCAGTGCAGCCTCGTGGTTCTCACTCGCATCACTAAGCGCTGTAAACATCGTTTGCATCGCTCAGTTTTCTTCTCTAATCTCGATATTACTCGTTCATCGGTCAGTAGAAAAGAGTTTTAATTTGAAGGCCACATCCTCTGTCTTCCGGTCTCATCCTTTCTAACTCTGACAGCTGGAGGCATCTGTCCGCGCGCACCCAGCCAGCCAGACAAGACGCGCACCCTCTCTCCGGTCATATCCGCTGCCCACGGGCTAGAAGACTCCAATTAGAAAAGCAGGAGCGAGTTACGCGCACTTACTGAACTTCACCTGTTTTGGTTTTTCTCTTCTTGGACCCCCACTCTGTCCTCTGTCACGATTCCTCCCCAGAGCCGCTCCTCGGGTTTTTTATCTTCCATTGGTCCCCGAACGGCGCGGAGGAAGTGGTCCGTGGTGTTTCTGGTGACCGCCGTCGCGATGGTTTTGTTAGTTCTCGCCATCGCTGTCCCATTACTGCTGATCCGCACCTCTAAAACCACCGCTCATTACTATGAGATGATGGGCACTTGTCGGATGGTTTGCGACCCGTACAGTCCCAAACCGGGAGGCGCCACGGCCATGGAGGTGATCCAGAACCTGAACGGGGCGGCTCCGCTGCCGCCGATGGCGCAAGGGAGCCGCGGGGAGCCAGGGCGACCGGGTAAACCTGGACCCAGGGGCCCACCGGGCGAACCGGGACCCCCTGGCCCCAGGGGCCCACCGGGAGAGCGCGGCGACGTAAAACTATCCTTCCCTGCGCTGACCGGAGGTGCGGGGGGTGACAACGGCGAGACAGAGGTAGCCAACGCCACTGCGAGCGGTTTCAGGATCGCTTTCTACGTCGGTCTGAAAAATCCGCACGAAGGATATGAGGTGTTAAAGTTTGACGACGTGATTACAAACTTGGGGAACCATTACGATCCGAGCACCGGGAAGTTCACCTGCCATGTGTCCGGGATCTATTTCTTCACTTATCATGTGCTGATGCGAGGAGGAGACGGGACGAGCATGTGGGCCGACCTGTGCAAGAACGGGCAGGTAGGAGGGTAGCTTCAGACGGGAAAAGCGGGAGCACTAACAGTTAATAAAGTAAATTCATAACTATTCAAGTTTATGTAGATATACATAAAATGGCTTTTTTCCTCGTGCCGAAATACATATTTTACGCACCAAAAGCGCACACGGAGGTAGAGGACTCCAAACGAATTGTGGAAGCAGATATATCTTTATTGTTTTTAGCATAACATCAGCGGTATTTCTAGTTCTCTATAAGCCTGTCTGTGCGCTCTGTTTGACGGTAGCGCTCATGCGTAAATCCAATTTAGATGAGACAGCTTCAGTTGGATGTGGGGTCAGACAGGAGGGTTGACATCATTAGTTCAGGGTTCAGTTCAGACTTAGGGCCAAATTTTGCTCTATTCTATTTTCCTCCACGTTTTTTTTAACCTGACGTCCCCTTAACCTCACACTTGGTAGCTAAAAGTTGGAATCTATCCATTTTACGCACCACTGCTGCTTCCCTTTGCCTCTCAGGTATATGTGAACTTTTCTGCTTAGTCCTATTTCAGTGTTCGTTACAGGAACTCTTTCTCTCTCTTTCTCTTTAACCAGGTTCGAGCCAGTGCCATAGCTCAGGATGCAGACCAGAACTATGACTACGCCAGCAACAGTGCTGTACTGCATTTGGACTCTGGAGATGAGATCTACGTCAAGCTCGACGGCGGCAAAGCTCATGGAGGAAATAATAACAAATACAGCACCTTCTCTGGCTTTATCTTATACCCAGACTAATCACGCTGCAGCACATCCTTGGACAGTCACTGAATATAGTTTACAGTAAAGAATATGATCAACTTGGTTTCTGTTCTTTTGAATAGGTGCAACATTAGTGGCTTTATCTGCAACTTGTTGTTCTGTTACTTCAGTCAAAGATCCTTTTTGTATATTTATTTGAACTTAAGTTCACCTGGAGGTTGCTGTCATTAGTGCGTGTGTGATACCTTAGTGTAAAGAAACAAATGCTCCAGATAATTTAGAGCATCCCTGGGAGAAAATATTACCTGAGCTCCTTTCTGAAATGCTATGGAGGCAACAGGTCTGAAGACGTAAAGCTAACAACTGGATGCTTACAGGCTGAGAGGGTCTTCTGAAGCCACATGTGTGTTAAAAGTATGCAGTATTTCGAAGACAATATGAAGAAATCAAGATGTAAACTGAAGGTCGGATAAGCAGTTTTCAGAGTATAAATTAGCCAGTAATGTTTGCCCTTGTGGCCTGTCAATAGCAGCAGTGAAAACATTCATGGCAAAATCAATCCATTCAGTGAGTTCTGACCTTTCAGGGAGCTGGAGGGGGAAAAGAAGGAAGCTGTTGTCGTTTTATTGTACTGTCCAGCTATATTTAACTTCCTCTAATAGATTATGAGCAAAACTCAAAAATCATAGTTTGTGGAAAGTTAAAGGGGATATCTCATGTTAATTTCCAGTTCCATATTTTAGTCTTGCATTCAAGTAGAGTAGATTTGCATGAGTCACAGTTAAAACCAATTCTTATTTATCAAATATTGGGCCTTAATGCAGCCTCTCAGTTTATCCTCTGTTTGAAAAAAAATCACTTTACCTACTTTCCAACTCCCCTTAAGACACCTTTCTTCTGGTTTGTGTGCCTGTGATGGTCATATTAGGAACATCCTTTCTGTAGGATATCATACCAATCCAAGAATAGAGCAAACTGGCAGAAATAAAGCATTTAGAGTAATCTGAAGTCCAAAGTGTAAATTTTGGCTCACTTGAACAAGTTTAGCACACTTACAACAAAAAAGTTATTTTATTGACTGAGCTTTCCCGCTAGCTAGCTATAGCTATCAGTTAGCACTCTCAGAAGTTTATAAATATACTTTCCCCAAATTCATTAAAATTCTTTGTTGAATAAAATTATGCATAACCACAAAAGAATATTACGTCCATAAAAGGCAAAGGGCCCAGATGAAATATAAAGATTTTTTGACTGAGTTATGCTAACACATCCCTGGCTAGCTAGCATAACTGTAGCTAGCCCACCATATAAAACAGTTTACCCATACTTGTGTCTGTGAAGGTTCTCAGTCATCCAGGTCATCGTAGTCAAAGGAGCTTGCAAAGAAAAGCGTCTGGACTTCTTTAAGTTGCTTGAAGACGTTTCACCTCTCATCCGAGAAGCTTCTTCAGTTCTAAGGTCAAATATCTGGGACTCTCCACCATTTGACCTTAGAACTGAAGAAGCTTCTCGGATGAGAGGTGAAACGTCTTCAAGCAACTTAAAGAAGTCCAGACGCTTTTCTTTGCAAGCTCCTTTGACTTTACCCATACTTCTGTTCATGTAGGTCTAAGGGCTTGTGAGTAGTTTCTACAAGTTTCTAAAGTGACAAAAACGGTTCCACCAAACCAGGTGCTTGGGATCATACTGACACACTGTTATTTACTTCTGTCCTTATTTCTTTTCCCCCATTGCTAACAATCAAGCACATCACCACCAGTATGCATGGGTAATTGGAGCAGCAACTTAAAAGTAAGGTGTATATTTTTTTCATATCCATCTTTAAACAATAATAAGGCATCAATATCCATGACAAAACTTTTTTTTTCTTGGTGTATTAAACCATCGCGTTAACATTGGCTTTCAAATGTGGCTTCAGTGTAAATGATGGAGGAACTAAATACAAAGTGTAAAGCAAAATGTCATGTTCAGGAGTCGTATACCTGTTTGTGCTTTAATTTTCCATTCAAGAGTAGCACAGAAAGATGTTAAAGAGACAGACGAATGAAGTGTGGTACTAAAAGAGTGCAAATTTTGGAGGAGATGTTGCGATTGTGTGGCTATGGAATGCTGCCACGGATGTATCCAATAATGTTTAGCTGGGACAGGAGGAAATATTAAAGTAATTTCTTTATTCATATGAGCATTGTTTTAAGATAGTCTTGAAAAAAAATATTAATCCTTAAAATGGGACTGCAGTACATTTAACTCTTCAGTCAGTGGAAACTGCCAGAGCTTAAAGACATGGAAGACATTCACTGTGACAAGGAAATCTGTGGTGCTTTGAATAGTGTCCAGCGTCTTACAAAGTAACTAATCACCACACGTGAAAGATACACATGGATGTCTCACGTCATTACTGAATCTGTTCTGTTCTCCTCTCACTGACATCAATAAATACTGTTTGACAAAAAGTTTGGTTTGTCTGAGTATCTGTGACCGAGCGAATCCTGGTGAGGACAAGCACATTTCAAAATGCAGATGCAGAAGGGTGAGAGGAGAATGTAAATCTAAGGAAGAAGCAGATGGAATTTGTGTTGAGTTGTTTCACGGCAAACGTAGGTGGAACTGTCATCTGTCTCCTTTTGGCGTTTCCGGTTCAATTTTTCACCACAGCTCTGAAATATTTCTGCATACATTTTGTTTCACACTGGTCTCAAAAACCGTCGCCTGCCTGAATGCATTGCATTGCACTGTAGCCTATAAAGCAGCCTCTCTACAATGTGTCCCTCGGGTTCCAGGTGCCTCTCTAAATGTCCTTTGCTCTGCTGTGGCTTGGAGACATTTTTAGTCAGTGAGCTTGGACACAGGAAGTCTGCTCTCTGGCATTTTCTACTGCAAACCACTGAAGCTGTAATTATCCAGAAAGGTTACAGTGAGTTCTTTGCATTTTACCACATTAGTCATATTTTGTTTTCTATTTTGGTGTGCTGAATTGATCAATAATTCTTATTTTCATATTCAGAATATATTTGAATAAATAATATCAGTCATGAACTTGGACACAGATATTGGTACTGGCATTTTTAAATTTGTTTTTGACATTTTCTTAACCATATATCGAAATTAGGATCATGGGTGTCTTTGACATTCACAGACTATATAATGACCAGATGACACGTACCCATGACATGTACCCTCGCTACATTTGAAAATATCTTTTTGCAGAAGAGATTTTCTCTGTATAATACTGAGCAAAAAACTATCACTTCTGTAGCTTACATGCTTTTATTTTGAAGGGCACAAAGCTGGTATTGTGGTAATAAAATACTACAGGAATGAGTCTTAAATCCCAGAAATTAGTTAGTATTTTGCATTTCTTGTTTCCTCTTCTCAATCTACTTTTAATATGTCAGTAAACTATGATGTATTTCAGACTACAAACATTGTTGGTGACATCATCGTGTCAAACCAGCTCAGCTTTAAGCTTTGAAAAAGTGGCAACCTTAGGGGCTGAAAAATGATGCCATGATGGAAGTGGCAATGTCTACAGCCTGGTACAAAGAAAAAAAGCAAATAAAATAAACGACAGTGGGGTTCCATCTAGGGCAACATGCTGAGCAGTCCTATGAAAATAGTGAAAACACACCAAACAGAAAGTGATCTTTTCACTTGCAAGTGAAAAGATCACTTTCTGTTTGGTGTGATAGGAGACATTTGATGGGATACAAAAGCGTCACTTTTGTATCCCATCAAATGTCTCCTATCGCCTGTTTGCATCCAGCTTTTAAATTACTACCTTTTGGAATCACAAATGGCTGTTGTCTGGGGAAGAAGCTAGCTTTACTACAAGCCATTGAAATCTTTAGTTTTTGCCATTTTATTTGCAAATTCACATCACGGATAAACCTGATGGAAGACTGACAGGGGACAGGACAAGACAAGGTTCTATTTTCACACTTCATTGTTTTTCTATTTGATACTATATTTTTTTCTCAGCTCATTAATAAGCACTTTTGTGTTTGGTGTTTTGGTCAACATGTGGTTGTCACAGGTAACAATGCAGGAACTCCAGCAACACTTAAGGGAAGAGGAACAACTTTATTGACTGACCAACGGCTTCGGCTTGTGACCTTAATCAGGGTCATCGATGAAGGCCACAGGTTGTCACAGGTAAGTCACTACAAAAATATAATTTTACAGAATATGTTACATTACTGATTTAGCAGAATGTAAAATATTTGATAGCTCAGTCTTAAATACCTGCAGTAGCCATTTTAATCCATATAACATTGACTGAGAACATTTTTCACGGAGTTATCTTTTTAGTAGCGTTTTTGTGCGTGCGTGCAAACACGATCATTGGAAAAGTTTTGAATGGAACTAAAGTTTCTGATAAAACTTTGTCGGAGTGCAGAGGGAGGTCATGTTAAAAATACATTAAAATTTGGTTTATATCCACCAAGATCTTTAAGGTCAACTTAATGATTTATTGGCTGAAAATCGACAAAACGCTTATAAATTAGAAATTATGACTCTTACAAGTGTGCTATGTGTTGGCAGCATATAGAAAGTACCATATAAAGATTTAAAATGTCAAACCACATTTGACCTCTGACCTCGCTTTCAAGGTCAATAGAGTGATCTGAAGTTCAAAATTATATAGCTCTATGTAATGATATATAGAGCTCTTTATTAAAGTTATGTTTGTTACTGCCATTGTTTGGATTTTCAGCATATATACATATAGCAAATTATATATGAGGATTCTAAATATCATTTTACTTTCTACCTCTGACCTCTTTAAGTTTAAATAAAATTTCTTTTTTCTTTAAAAGTATGCTTAAAATTCTACTGCCTTTGTTTGTATTTAGAAAGGACATATAGGAAATGATGCTGATATATGAGGACTGTAAATAACATGATACTTAAACTATGAGTTCACTTTTACATTTCACATCTGCCTTTCTTCCAACCCAAAATGTGTTATTTCTTTAAAGGAAGTATTATCAGAAGAAAGAGCTGCCAACATAATTTGAAAAATACTTAGTATAATATTATATAAGGTCAAGTTATTCATGGTCAGTTTACAAAAAACAGTTTTTTTATGTACATATAGTACACATGTAACATTCATTGAATTTTTTGGAATATTTGTTTACATTTTTCGTAACAAAGTTAGTTTGTAACATTTTTCGTAACAAACTAACAAAAATTGTTACAATGTAAATGTAACAAAAAAAATGTTACATTTTTTGTTATATTCTAACTTTGTACCAAAAATGTAAACAAATGTTACAAAAAATTAAATGAATGTTACATGTGTACTATATATACATAAAATAATAATAATAATAATAATAATAATAATAATAATAATAATAATAAAGATTAATACAAAATTTATTGAATTTAAAATGATGTAAAGTGTATTAAAATCAGAAATGAACAAAATCACTAAATATGGATTCTGCTGAGTCCATCTTTTATATACAGTCTATGTTTAAAACTCAACCATAAGCTTCATAATCTTAACCCAAACTATTCAATTCATTTCAATTCAATTTTATTTATATAGCGCCAAATCACAACAAAAGTCGCCTCAAGGCGCTTCATAGATACAGAGACAAACCCAACAATCATATGACCCCCTATGAGCAAGCATTTTGGCGACAGTGGGAAGGAAAAACTCCCTTTTAACAGGAAGAAACCTCCGGCAGAACCAGGCTCAGGGAGGGGCGGCCATCTGCTGCGACCGGTTGGGGTGAGAGAAGGAAGACAGGATAAAAGACATGCTGTGGAAGAGAGACAGAGGTTAATAACAGATATGATTCAATGAAGAGAAGTCTATTAATACATAGTGAGTGAGAAAGGTGACTGGAAAGGAAAAACTCAATGCATCATGGGAATCCCCCGGCAGCCTACGTCTATTGCAGCATAACTAAGGGAGGATTCAGGGTCACCTGGTCCAGCCCTAACTATATGCTTCCCCGAATGCTATCCCGAATCCAAACTGGAAGCTGGTTCCACAGAAGAGGGGCCTGAACACTGAAGGCTCTCCCTCCCATTCTATGTGTTTTAACTGTGAGTGGCAAAAATCACTGGACACTTCTCCTTTATTCAAATGCACACTGTTTCTCACTCAGAAGTGGAAAATGTTCACATAAAATAAATGTGGTTATTTTATGTACTGCCATAACACTCTGTTGGCTAAACATTTGAGATTAGTTGTGGCTTGGAACCACAAAGATTCATAACCTAACATTAGTGTTTATTTCTTAAGCTTCAGATCTATATCTACATCTACACTGCTTTAATTTGTAGACATGATCTTTCTGAACAGAACATTTAAGCATCAGAAATTGTATTTTCTAATTTTATTTTCTGCAATAATCCGCAAACATTATGGAAAAACCCAACTGATGTTCAGCCAAGGGAACTGGGGCAATGCTAATTTCCAAGTTACCCTCCAAAGAAACACCCCTGCAGAAGCCTGTTGAGAGATGGGCAAATCTCCATATTGGTTACTTGTATAAACTATGGTAAGCATGAATAACGTCTTGAAGACTTCATGAAGCCGTCAGTTACATTCTCAGTTCTAAATCTTGGTGGAAGCTGGTGGTTTCATTTTTGATCAGTTTGTCCTGAGATGTGCAAATGCTTAGCCAGATCCAAACATTGCTGTAAACATTTATTAAGATGATGGCTGTTTTGTGTGTATTTTCCACCCCCCATCCCCCTTCGACTTCATCCCCTTCAGGGACACCAGCTGTTTACACACCACTCCTGTCGCTTTAAATGGAAATCATGGGAAACAAATATTAGCATGTCTGGTTAGATAAACCTCTATTAAGGTGTTGGCTTATTTTCCTGCACTCTAAAAAAAACAGCTCTATCCTCCTCGGAGGTGATGTTTTAGAAACTGCTCAAAGAAAAGAGCATGTGAAAGCAGACACCACAGTATGGTTTGGGCTTATTAATAAAATCTCTTAGATTTGATCAAAATGTGTGACGTTAGTGTATTTGTTTGAGATGATCGCTGCTCAGAGAGGTTTAGAGACATTAACTGGAGCGATGATGTCACCACTAGGGCTCTTTTAAACTGCTTAAAGATCAAAGCGTGATGGCCTTGGAAAGGCTTGCAGCCCCCACTGCAGACACATTTAGGATGAAAAGTGGAGCTGCTGACACCAACTGAGACATCAACAGTGTCACTAACTGCCTGACGGATGCCCCCCACACACACACACACACACACACACACACACACACACACACACACACACACAAATAAATTATATATATATATATATATATATATATATATATATAAAACAACACGATAGATGATCAGGCTGTTGCTTCCCCCTACTCTGCCTGACAGTGAGGGATTGCTGACTGACAGGTGGAGTAGTGAAATTCTCTGATGGATGAGATAAGTGGGGCAAGGCCTCACACACACACACTGTGTTTGGGGGAATTCAGCCTGACAGGCAGCTGAGCAACAGGCATCACTGAAGTAATGATAGCGTGTGTCACCAGGCGGCTGAGCTGTGTGTTTTTAGTGTTGCCACCTTTATTAACTAAGATCAGTTTAATTGATTTTTGAATCTGACAATAGAGCCTGCAGTGCAAAACACATAGCAGCCTGCTACCCGAACGCGTGTCGCCGGGAACAAAAAGCAGTCTCCTTTCAGCTGATTTCGTCTGATTGCCGAACCCGGCGTGAAATATTGCGGCAGACAAGGCAGCCAATCACTGGGACATTTTTAAAACCTTTCCTCATTCGTTCGCTCCACTGCTTCTCTCCCTACAATGATTGATCCATGTTCATGCCTGAGATGCAAATGGCAGTGTGGCATGAGTGAAATATAAAGACGGGGACATCTAAAGAGACCCCCCAGAGAGGGATGACGCTGAGAGTTTTCACTCTGATTGACACTTTAAAACCTTCTGCTTATCTTCCTCTTTTGTTTATCGCATAAGTCTTACTCAAGATGGTGTTCTTGCAATCTGCACAGCTGGGAGAGATGACGAGGCTCACTGGAAAAGCAAACAAAGGAGGTTAAAGTGAAGAGTTGTCACATTAAAGATGGAACTGTGGAGTCAGTGCAGAGCACATGGGAAAAAAAATGAAAGAAGATTGCGCCTTGTGGATTAAATATTACTTCATCATTTGTTCAAACAATGCTCTGAACCTGGATGAAGAGTTCTGGAGAGAAAAAAAAACCAAGGATTGTAATCTTTAAACTTTTTAAACTAAATGTGGTTTCTATAGAATTAGCAAGTTTAAAACCCGCTAAAATGAACTTAAACTATCAACAAAAAGTGAAGGAAAAAAATCAGTGGCATTATCTGTAAAATATCTATTTATTGTGTTGGAGAGACAATGACTGCATTTGATTCAGGTTTAATTATGTAGCACCAAATTACAACAAGCACCACCTCAGAATGTAAGTTAAAGACCCTACCAGGAAGCACGGGGGGAAACACTCCCTTTTAACAGGAAGAAAGCTGAAGGATCTGTCTCCCATTCTACTTTTATAAACTCTAGAAACCAAAAGTATGCCTGCCTGATCATTCTAAGCTTTCTGTGGAAATAGACGGAGCCTGTGGTTGTTCCTGTCTTTCCTTGATCAGTGCTGAATAGTAAGATGTCCTAGCTTTAAAGATAAAATATATTTTCCTGGCTAAAATGAAGATCTTCCACATTAGTGCAATGTGGTTTGCTCTCCAGCTCGCTAGTTATCTGCTTTACAAGTGCACATTTGGAAGTTATACCAGGAAGTCAGGTGTTATCGATTTGTTGCTTTCTTTTACAGAGGAGACACAGTAACCAGAAAGAAATCTACTGTAAAGAAATTTTTCATCCAGCGCTGTGTAATTCATTATCGTAAATTTTAGTGTTATGAAAAATGGTCAGACAAAAGAGGATCCAAACTGTGATAAAACTATTTTGAGTTCAATTTTGTTAAATTTAATATTTGGGTCTACTAAAAACATTAAATAAAACATTAAATGCAATGTTGATGTTGTCATTTCCAACGTCTACATAAATGTTAAAATCACACTTTAATAATTGTTATCAGAACTGAGCTCTAAGTCAGATCAAAAGTCTCAGCTATTCAGTAGAAACTCTAAATAAGTGCCAGCTTCTTGTGTTTTCCCGTTAAGGTGTACGAGGCTCAGAGTCAGAGTTTCAAATGAATTCAAACTCTGTCTGGGTCTTTGGTTGATTGATAATCCAGAGTGAAACATTGCTGCCACTCCTCCTGAGCCTGTGCTTCGGGGATTCTGACAAGTAATATGACTCAGGGGTGTGATTCATTTAAACTAAAGTATTCATCCTGCTGCAGCCAGGTTTCTGTGAGGCAATATAAATCAATATTTTGATCAATTATTAAATCATATACTGACAGGGACTTAGAGGTGAGCGAGCTAAAGGTTAATAGTCCACATTTAATTGTTGTTCTGCTGTGCAGTTGAAACAGTTACGTTTGTCTTTCTTTGTGATTTTTTTCTGGTTATTTTTAGTTGGTTTGGGCGCAGACACGATTACTGGAAGGTTGGGGTTCCAAGACCTTCAACACATGGAGAACTTGTTTAAGAAGTTCAGACTGTTGATGTTGGAAATCATGACCTCTGGCATTTTGCTGGCTAATTGCAAAAGTTGAGCAGCAGGAAAGCAAAAGCTTTTTTCCATCTTTGTCCTGCTATTCCAAAAGCTGGAGTCTGGCGGGATCCACTGTGACTCCAAGTGAAAACAACGAACCATAATGGCAAGCTAGGCATAATCGAAATGAACTTAGATAACCTAAAGAACTTAAACATAAACCATAAACATCAAATTATATTAAAACTCAAAACGCTGGGTCAAATGACCCAGGATCATGACAATAAATTTGTTATCCCAAAAAGTTAAGTCCTCAATTCTAGAGACTGGTTGGTGAGTAAAACCTGTATATCTAGTAAAAACTGTTTATTCCCTGACTGCTTGGTGAGTGGTCCCTGGGTAAAATTGGTCACAAAGAGGTGCTGCACCTCTTATTGCTTTGTACACAGATTGTCACGGTCACCTGTAGTTTGCATGGAGGATGCCAACTATTCTGCAACCACTTGTTGTACTGAGCTGTAGTGAAACTTGAGAGAGAGGAACATAAAACTGGAAAGCGAGACTGTTCACCTTCAAAGTAAAAGTTGTGCCTTACTGCTGAAACCAATATGTTTCAAAAGGAGTAACTTTTACTGTGAAAACAAATATTTTCTGTTTTGAGTTTGCATCACACTCAGTTTCACAAGCACTTCACGAGTAGTTGTTGACTGTTTGCTGACAAGATGCAAGCTACTTCCTGCAACCGCTTGTTGCAACCAGGAGAGTCTAGGCTTGGGCAAGTGGGACTTTAGGCAAGGCAAGGCAAGTTTATTTGTATAGCACAATTCAACAACAAGGTGATTCAAAGTGCTTTACAGAGACATTAGAAACAAGAACAAATAAAAAGCATGATAAACTAGCAAATAAACTAACTAACTAATTAACAAACAAACAAACAAACAACAGTATATAAAATCAAAACAGATAAAATCAGAACAGTAGATAAAATCAGTAGTTAAATGTAAGTTTTGAAATTTAAGCTTAAAGTGTGGATTTGGTGTTTTATTCAAATGCAGCTGAGAACAGGTGAGTCTTCAACCTGGATTTAAATAAACTGAGTGTTTCAGCTGATCTGAGGCTTTCTGGGAGTTTGTTCCAGATATAAGGAGCATAAAAGCTGAATGCAGCTTCTCCGTGTCTGGTTCTGACTCTGGGAACTGATAAAAGACCGGATCCAGATGACCTGAGGGATCTGGATGGTTCATACTGGGTCAGGAGGTCATTGATGTATTTTGGTCCTAAACCATTCAGAGCTTTATAGACCAGCATCAGAACTTTAAAGTCTATCCTCTGACGGACAGGCAGCCAGTGTAAGGACCTCAGAGCTGGACTGATGTGGTCCACTTTTTTGGTCTTAGTGAGGACTCGAGCAGCAGAGTTCTGAATGAGCTGTAGTTGTCTGACTGATTTTTTAGGTAGACCTGTAAAGATGCTGTTACAGTAATCAAGCCTACTAAAGATGAATGCATGGACTAGTTTTTCCAGGTCCTGTTGAGACATCAGATCTTTTATCCTTGATATATTCTTGAGGTGATAGTAAGCTCAGTTGATTACACGGCAGCTTCTAACCACTCAGGAAATATTCATTTTTCTCTGACTACATGTGGTTGCCAACCAGTTTCTAGGCCAGTGTGACAGGGGCCAAACATCTAGTCCATTCGTATTTATATCATCCTAGTTCTTTGCTTGTACTGAACACTCAAGATACTTTTTACACATGTATGCAGCGGTTTATTTGTCATTTGAAGTACACAAAGACAAACTTTGATGATCATGTCATCAGGGGAAATTTGGGGTTCAATTTCTTGTCCAAAGACACTTTGACAAGCAGAGCAGAAGAGCCAAGTATCAAACTCCCAACCTGTATGGCCTCATAGGTTCTGCATAGGCAGTCAGGCAGCGAATAGTGCCAGGAGTGCCCGCAGATGTGGCTGAACAGCACTACTGTACCTTGTTATATTCAATGTCGAAGAAACCTATAAGTGAATCCAGGCTTCTATGGGAGACTTCTGCACGGTCAAACATGTATGACATGAGACAGTTAATGGGCTTTATCATGAGAGTTCTGTTCTATCTGCTACTTTAAATTGATTACATTAAAATTTTCAGATTATATTAGAGCTAAATTTTATCTGCATCACCATCACATATCAGGTACGACTATACATTTAACAATCCAACAATGTATAAATGAGATGGAGTGAGTCCAAACTAACACCCACCACAACATAGAGATACAGATTTAGCTCCAGTGGAATTTATGCTCAGGATTACAGCTCATATGCTGGATAATGATTCGGCCAAATGGTGACTCACTTCATCTGTCAGCGTGCACTCCGAAAATCTACTCTACAGTTTAATCGGCCAAATGAGGGGAAGCAGAAGGAAAAAGAAAGCAAGGGAAAGACAAAGCAATGAGCGGGTAAAAAATAAGAGTGAGGATTTTTCTGTCATGGAACTTCATTTTTTTTTATAGAGCATAAAGGCAAATAAAGAAAACATCTGCAGCCCTCCAGGGGGTGTAAACTCAGGGTTAAGCTTATTTGGCGAATGGACGCATTGCATCATGAATACGTCCACGTGTGTTAATCCGTTGCTGTAACTGCCTCGCTCTAAAATATGTCGGTGACCTGATGCATTCTGTTTATTCTGTTTTTGCTCCTTTTCATCGGGCAGTTGTTTACCTCTGGGACTTTCACGGATCATATCTGTGTCCTCTAAGCCAGTCAAATAAATTCCATTTTTATACTTCCTATAGCCTTGTTGTTGCTGCAGAAACACTTGTAAGGGCAAGAAACTAATTTTCATGTGCTTTTAATCTGAAATTCTTAGTTACTTAAAAGGTCTATCTATCTATCTATCTGATCAGCTAAATTTTATCAACACTGAATATTTAGTGATATTTGTGCTCTGCGGCAATAAACTAAAGATGGTCTCAAAGAAGCGCAACATTTTTAAGATCCTCTATAAACCTGATCCTAGTTCTAGACTTAAAATCACTCATAAATTTTCATTTCTATCCAGATCTCCAGATGCTGATTTGTTTTCTATTTCTGTGAAGGCGTTCGATTCTTGTACAATGAAATGAAACAGCTCACACGCAGAGGAAACAGCATAACTGTCAGAAAAACACGTCCCTGTCTTGTTCGGCCATAATGAGAGCTAAAGGAGAGTACACAGAAATCAATGCCTCTCTCCAGCACACATCCCTCTCTTTCTCCCATCCTGTCAGCCATCATCCACCTCTGCCCTCCCAACACCTCCTCCCTGCTTTCTCTCTCACTGATACTGTCATTATTAATGTCCAGCCTCCTCCCTCAGCCCATCGTGACTGACAGTTTTAGAGCCTTCAACCATTCACCTCCTGCCGCTCTAAAGCTCTTAACATGAAGCCAACAGCCTAAATTTCTTGGGCGGGAAAAGCAGCTATTTTTAGCTTCATTAGGATTGGAAATCTTTGGGTTCACCTTAGCTTCTTTGGTGCAAAAGATGATGCAAAATCTGTTAAACTATAAGTCTTAATTCATATTTCTGCGCTGAGTCTATGTAGTGCCTATGCAACTTGCTGACACACTTGCTAGCATTTTAACTTGTGCTTGGTGTTGGTTTCCCTCTTCGAGTTGATCCATTCTCTTCCAGTTAATTTGACAAATGGTGTCAGAAGAAGAATTAGCTAAAAAATTAATTGATGAAAGAGACGGTGCTGAATGAGTGAATCAAGTCTTTGGAGTATATCCAGGCTTTGTCAGCGTGATGTGTAGTTACACTTGAAGGGAGGTTCATTAAGATTTGGCTTACATCCACCACAGTCTTGAAGGTGAACTTGAAAAACTGACAAAAAGGCTAATAACTCAGAAACTATGCCAGAAGGTTGAATCTGGTCATCTGGATGTAGTGTTTTCAGTGGGAGAAACATTTCACTCATCCAAGTCGCGACTTTCAGTCAACCGGTGGCAGCAGATGGCCCCGCCCCTCCCTGAGCCTGGTTCTGCTGGAGGTTTCGTCCTGTTAAAAGGGAGTTTTTCCTTCCCACTGTTGCCAAAGTGCTTGCTCATAGGGGGTCATATAATTGTTGGGTTTTTCTCTGTATGTATTATCGTACACTCTACCTTACAATATAAAGCGCTTTGAGGTGACTGTTGCTGTGATTTGGCTGACTGCAGGTTTCCTCAAACTTATAAATAGTGAATTTGCATGATGACTAAATTAAAATTAAAATATGTCACATTTGACCTTAGACTTCTCCTCCGAGGTCAATAGATTGATCTGAAGGTCAAAGTGATAATAATGCCATATATAGTTGTTTTCAGAATGAAGGGAATATGTTGGCATGTGATCCCTTTTGAGTACAGTTTAATTATTTTGTATTATTTTGTTAGGTACATTACAGTAACAGGTTACAATTTGAATACATGTTCCAGAGTAAGTATTATTTTGTAATCAAAAACGTTTTGCACTTCATATTTATAACTAAACATTTAAACCAATTTTACTACACAATGGAATGAATGCTACACATGTACTGTATCCACATAAATAACAAATAACAATAACTGTACTCAAAATTATGTCAAGTGTATTGAAATGGTAACAAAGAAAACAAAAACTTTCTTTAAAAGTTAATACAGAGATTGAGCTGCCTCGGCAGAGGTTTGCACTCGCTGAGTGCTTCTTGTTGAGTAACGACCAAAGACGTGTTTTCTTGTGAGGTCACAGGCACCTTGACCTTTAAACACTGAATTCTGGTCATAAAAAAGCAGTCTAGTTTAAATTCACCACAGTGAACTGCATCATATTTTCTTTTTTATTAGTCAAGCTATGCAAAATGGTCGTCATCTGTCAGCTTTCACATCTGATCAGGACTTATCTGAGATATTATTAATTTATCACAGTGTCTCTGCGGAAGATTTTGGAATCCTGTGTCACGCGGGCTGTCATTCCTGAATATATGGGAGAAAAGGTTACAATGAAATAAGTCACTGAAGCAGGCGCCTCTTTTTGTAACAAAGCCAATAAGGACTATAGGTTTTATCTTTCTGCTGGCTGATGACAATGACAGGCCGAAAGATGCCAGATGAGAGGGATGATCCTCTGAGAGTTGACTGAAAGGTTAGATTGGCTCCAGGCAGCATGGCTGATGAGGACACACACATATACATGCATACACCAAAACCCCATTCAATCATGTGTAAAAAGCTGCCTGAGCTGCTTGATGTGGTGGCTGTATGTCATTCCACGAGTTGATTATATTTTTTTCTCTGTAACTTTACAAAAAATGGAATAAAAAAAGCATAAAAAGGAAAATCACATCATAAAGTGGAGAGCAACCCAAGTAGACAAGTTGTGATGACATCTGTAGAAGTTTCTCATTTGGTTCACAGTTACAAACGTGTTCGTTTTTAGAATACGCAGCCCATTATAGCTGAATGTTACTGTATTCCTGGCACATTTGCTTCAACTCATTGGCACACACCCACCGACCAGTGGAATGTATTCAATCCTGCCGCTGTGTCAGTCATGTCAGCTAGCACGATGGCATAGAGGATGGCCTTTACACTGTGAGTTATCTTGTCCTGGGGTGACATAAGTGCCTGTCTGCTTCCACAAAGCTCTATGTCACTTTTTAAGAACCACTTGCGAGCTAAGGACAGCTTCACAAAGCTAGTAGTGAGATCTGCAAAGGAGGAGACCGCTGCCAGTGCCAAGGCTCTAAAATTGCTAGCTTGTTTTTAGCTTTGTTAAAGTCTTTGGTTTATGAAATTTAAAAGGCAACTTGACATGAATATTGATAGCTATATGGCGTACAGAAAGCTCATTATACAATGAAGTACATGCTGAGAGTTAAACGTGAAGTTTCACAGCCTCTGGTCTTCTAACCAACATTTGCAAGCTAAATGTAGCAGCTAAGTATAACATGTTTGGTAATGCAAATCTAGTCTACCAACTTCTTTTTTTAAGTAGGTAAAATTATTATTATTAATAATATTAAAATTATAATATTATTTAAATTATTTAATTTGGAAAATATATAAAACTTTTCTGTATTCATTCTACGTGAGCAAAATTTGCAACAGAAATTTTCATGTAAATCATGAAAGGCTAAGCAGAAGGCCTGTGTTGATTTAAGAATGATCCTGTGGTGTTGGCCAACCTTGCAAATGTATCCCACACACAGTGGGTGGGTGACTTAACAGTGTCCATCTTTAACAGACAAGCTATTGTCCTGACAGCTTGTAGTGTTTGGGATAAACCTTCATCTGGGACTCCCTTACCTATTTATGTTTATAGCACCACATCGTTGTCTTTTATAGCAACTTCTACTTTTAAAGCAGTTAAAATTATTGTGTATGAATAGAAACTCATTACAGAGGCTACGTGGGTACCTACAGCCTGATTATTTGGCTCTATGGGCTGAACTGAGGTAATCAGGAGTCATCATCAGGGGACCACAAACGTTTAAACTAAATTTCTTATCTAAATATATGTTGAAGTATTCCATAAATAACTATTAATTTAAGCCTCCTAGAGGTCACCAAACAACCAACATGCCCAAAAAAGAGGTCAAATTCAGCACACAGACGTAAAAGAAGACATTTCTTCTTCCAGAAAGAGAATGCATGGAGCTCCACGGAGTGCCTGCATTGATTTAATTTGCCAATTACTAAATGGCCTCCATTTATCATCACCTTAAGCTTTCACAAACTTCTCCGTAAGATGTAATAAGACTGAGGAGCAATCTGTCGCCCACCTCTCATTAGAACTCTGCAGAGATCCCCCAAAGCTTAATTATTTATCTGCATTAATATCCCTTCAATTATTAATGGCGGGTGAAGTGTGTGTGTGTGCGTGTGTGTGCGAAGGCCAAAGATCAGCCCTGCGTTACCTCAGCCTCCCTCCTGATTAATGGATGAGGGAGAGGAACCCTTCATGTATTATTAGTGGAGAAAGTCCGGACCTCGTGGAGACACAGAGAGAGACGGACACTCACTCGGTGAATGATAATCACCGTTTAGTATGCAAACATGTCCCCTGTACATTGGTGGCATTTCAATATTTGAAGGGAGTTGTGTGTGTGGCAGAAAGTAGACGGGACTGAGTGCCGCAAAGTTGAAAACTTGTCCTTGTTTGCGATGTCTCGTTAAGGTTTGTGTCTCCTCAGCACAAATGCGTGGCGCTTTGACACTCGTGGCACGATGTTAGGAGATGTCAAACAGCCAAAAAAGCAGGAAACAGGTGGGATACTCATTTTGGGTCCACTGTTCATTAGACATTTGCATTTAAAGACTCCTTGTTGTGAACAACATTATTTTAATTATGAGTTTTTTGCAGTGGTGGTGGGTTTTGCTGTGTGGTTTTACAGCCTCAGTGCTTCAGTTCACAACGTTCTACAGAGGGACATTTTTATTTGGTCTTTTTATCCAGGAAATACGTCTTTGCTGTTGGTTTTTCTGGCTTTGATGACCTTTATGAAAGATGAGTGATAGTAACAGTAAGAAAAACCATCAACCTTGCAGCAGGCCTCTGGTCTTTAGTGGTTAATGCAGTGTTTTTGCTGTCTGTTTGGGTTCCTCCTCACTGGAATAATTTCAGCTGTTTTATTCTGACATCTGGTGGACAAACAGAGTAGTATCTACATTTTTCTTCCAGTTGCTGAAATGGAATCATTGTTTGTTTTTTTGCTTTCCTTTTGTCTTTATTTCTTTAGTGTTTGTCCAGTTTTGGGGGGGGGGGTGTCTTTTTTAATTCCATTACAATGTATTCTATTGTGTTCACGGTGTCATGTTCTATTTCTACCACGTAATAGGGAGCCTTTTTATCCGTTCTAGAGTCTCTTTGCATTACTGAGTGCTTGAAATGAGCTGTAATTATCTTACACTGGGTCTCAGTCCATCACCTCAGCTTGTACTCAGTCTGAAATTATAAGTTTAAACTCTTTTTAAACTCTTTTAAAGCTACCTTTTCCTCTGATTCCTCCTGTTGTTAAGCGGGCTGTACCTGCTCGATGTTATCGTGCTTTTGGCTCAGATACCGCCGAGCGGTTTTCCATATTGTTTGACCAACTTATTTCTTATCCTCCTGAGTTGTCCACCTCAGATGGATTAGTTTCTGTATCTGATTTAGAGAAACTTGTGTTGAATGCTAAACCATGTGGCTCTCCAAATGACGTTGTTCCTCCCCGTTTTCTTAAAAAGGTATTTCCTACCATCGGACCACACATTCTGAACATTATTAATATTAGTCTTTCTTTCTTTACTTAAGAAACCAGGCTTAGACAGTTCAGTCATATCAAATTTCAGACCCATCTCTAAGCTTCCCTTTCTTAGTAAGATTCTGGAAAGGATTGTTTATACTCAGTTGATGGACTACTTGAGTGACTCTAATTTGTCAGAAATCTTTCAGTCCGGCTTTAAGCCATTTCACAGTACGGAGACAGCCCTCGTAAAAGTTATGAATGACATTCTGATAGCGACAGACCATGGTAAATATGGAGTTCTGGTCTTGTTGGACATGACCGCTGCATTTGACACAGCACTGTGTGGGAATTTCTGGTTGGGCACTTTTGTGGTTAAAGTCCTATCTCTTAAAGAGGACCTTTTGTGTTAAGTTGGGGTCGGCTTTATCCCCTGTGGCCCCTCTGCTTTGGGGTGTGCCACAGGGATCTATTCTTGGGCCATTATTGTTTTCACTGTACCTTTTGCCTCTTGGTGCGATTTGAAATGACAATCAATCTAATTGACACAGTTGCATGTTATGGACTTGGCCTCAAGGATTCTTAGTTTAGGTTTAAAAGCACTTAATGAAATTAATTCTGTCATTTTTCAGTCGTTCTGCAGTTTTTTCCAAGTCAAGGGTGCTAAATAGACAAAAGCGCTTTTACCAAATTCAGTTCGGGCAAATGGAACAGGAACCAACAAGTAACCTTGCAGACAAAGACAATAACAACCAGCATGTTTCATTGCAAGCAGGGAACATATATAGGAAGGCAGCAATCCAAGTATTGCCTTATATATAAAACGGTATACATGAGAGTTCCTCTGACTTGCCAAAGCAGGCCATCCTACCAGGCTAGTCTGACTTCATTATGTGAAACTTAATTGAGCAACAAGGACAAGCATGACTGTTCCCCTTTAAGATTTCCAACAAACAGTGAGAGGAGCTGCATGGATGAATGTTTTGCACTGACTGCCATTCATTGGTTACTTGAAAGTTGCTTTCTACATCAATGCACAGTGTGAAAAAATCATTTTATAACCTGCTGCTGTAATGTACAAACAAAGTCATAATACAATAACCTGAAAGTTATAATATATTCACCTATATGTTTTCACTGCAAACAATGGCAGCAAGCATCGTTTTAAATAGCTTTATGTTGCATTATTATCACTTTGACCTTCAGCTCAATCTGCTGACCTAGAAGTAGAAGTCAAATTGTGACGTGATATTTTAAATCCTTAAACAGTAACTTTTCATATGCTGATGATAAACACTACACTTTTAGGTATCACAATTTCTAAGTTTTAAGGTTTTGTGTCAGTTTTCAATGAATAAATCGTTAAGGTGACCTTGAAGAAAGATCTTGGTGGATGTAAACCAGGATTTAATGGATTCATAACATTACTTCACTCATGGATACAAAATTTTAGAATCAGAATGACGTTTATTGCCAAGTTTGTGCACAAATTAGAAATTTATCTTGGTGACAGGAATAGAATATGGACTATATGGTATTTACAGTCTATAAAAAATATACATCATTATCTAAATATTAATATAAATACACATTCTGAAATAAATACCAGCTACCTAAGAACATGATGTGCAAAGTGTGCAAAGTTATTGTAGCCTGAGCAAGTAAATGTGTTGTTGTAACACATTAACTGAGGGGTAAGCACCACCTGTTTGTGACATTAAATCTCGGTTTGTAAAGTAACTGAACTTTTCAAAGGTAATAATAAATGTAATGAGAATTTAATAAAAAGTATTTCACTCTGAAGATTCAAGGTGTTCTTTTTGAGTGACCAGGGTGGACAGACGGACAGCTCAGGTTGAACTGTAGTGATAAAGTTAGAGAAGCAGTGCTGAGATGGTCTGGGCATGTAAATGGACAAAGATGTTGAAGATGGAGCTGCCAGGCAGGAGGAAAAGAGGAAGTCCACAGAAGGGATTTGCGGGTGTAGGAGGACATGCAGAGGATGGTGTGACACAGGAGGAAGGGCAGAAGAGGAGAGGGAGGCTGACGATCCACTGTGACGACACCTAAAGGGAGCAGCAAGAAGAAAAAACTATTTACGCAGTGTGGTCAGTAGATGGCGCCAAAGTAACGTGGTCGCTTTTAACTTGTAAAGGGAACATAAATGAGGATGTAAGCCCGGGACTTCCCGCAGTGGTTAACGTTAAGAGTCGCCTTTATTTGCATTCAGCACCGGATTTCATACATATTTGTTCAGCTTAAAAACAGTTGCATTTAAGTCGATGCTCACCGGGAATTAATCTCTGGTGGAGCCAACTGATTACAGCTGCTGCTTATACCAGCTTTAGCTGAACTCTCACTCTCTCTCACTCAGGAACAACAACATTTGGTGATACTGGCTTATTCCCTTACTTCACCTTAATGAGCATGCACACAAAAAAACCCAACATAATTTTGGAGAGAATCATTTACTGCGCTTCCTGTCATCCTCCACTAGATGGCAGCAGACACAAACACCTGCAGCACCAAGACACAGCCCATCCAAAACCTCACAACTTTCCGCCGAGCATCACAATTATGCTGTCATTTGGAAACATTTGTAATATCCTTGACGATTTGAGGACAAACCGCATCCAAACACATGGTTCAATCGGGGAATATAATAAAATAAAGCAACAAAAAATACATCAGTGTTTCATTTTAGCTGGTGTGGAAATTATAAATGCAGTATTTTGAGGATGTGGAACAAATGCTTAACTAATCATTTGTTCACATATTTGAAAGGTTAATAACGGGTCTATTTCTTAAACTTTGAAACAAAATATAAAAAAGTATGTTTGTTTTTAATCCAAGCGGTTTTTATTATACATCTTTATGAACTTTCAAAATACAACTCTATATATAGCAATTCTGTGTGAAAAAGAAAAATCAATCAAGCGTAGTGTTTGAATGAATGCCCAGACTGTTGGTTTTATAGCAAACACAGATGAAGCCAGTGACGTTTAAGAGTGAGGACGTGGAGAAAGTGAAGCAGGATTTTTATTTTTATTTTTTAAAGAAATAAATGTAAGATTTTCTGCTTTTGCTTCTCGCGAGGCTTTCTCGTTTCACCGAACCTCGCAGATAGGAAAGAAACAATGTGCTGCTTAAAACAACGGAGAAACCTGCTTTAGTCCAGGTGCAGTCCACACACACACACTTTTACATCAGCTCATCAGGGCTGACTGTGTGTGTGTGTGTGTGCGTGTGTGTACCAGTGAGGCTCCTGGAGTATATAGGCTACTCAATAAAACCGGGGCTGCGATCCGTCAGTGCATTTATCATCCTATTACGGCGACAAATCCGGCTCCCAATACATGAAAGGTAAAATGAATTACCAACGTTAAGCCGTCAATAAAGTCATTTCTGTAAATGGTGTCTCCGAGGGCCCCCGCTATTATTCAACAAGCTTTATCAGCACCTTGGAAATTACGTGGCTTGTAGCGCGGGCCCTGCTTCACTTTGATTAAGGGCCCTGCCAGGGAGCGCTGACAGCGGCTTTGACTCGGGGTTTTCTCCGGCCCCCCGCTCCCGGTGATGAACACCGGGCACATCGGGCGGAATGAAGACTAATTAAAAGCTATAAATTATCTTTTGCAGCTCCTCTCGAGCAGCCCCTCTCTTTGCGGCGCCAGATAAGAGCAGGACTGAGTGCTCATTTAGCCACAATGGCGCTGCGGCTAAACGCCATATTGATACTGTCCTAATTGGAATTTAATTAAGTAGCCATGGTGTCCCCCACACCCTCCTCCACACCCCCTCCTTCATCCTTAACTCCGACCCCCGTGCGGATGAAGATTTCACCGCGGCCGTGTTAACCATCAACACGTCCCCCACTTTCACGCTGTTGCCATTATCATTATTAATATTATTATTAATTCAAATCGCCAATTAGAGCTTGGAGGCAATTTCTGAAGATCTTCACAAAAAAGGAAAAAAAAAAAAAACAGCAGCCACCTATTATCGGGACACACTCCTGTTTTCCAGCCTCCCCTATACCCTTTCACGAGTGGCCTCCTGTGAACTGAAATATCACAGGGAAACGCAAACATGTTGGTTTTTCGTGTCGCTGTGGAAAAAAAACACAAAAAATCATACTTTAAGTCAAAGTCTTAGCTACTTAGAGGAAGGAAGGAAACTATACAGTTCTCTTTCTTTATGTGGACACACACTGTACAGACTACTACTGTTCAACTTTGATTTTTGTGCTTTTTTAAATAACTACTGGGTCACTTTTTCGGAATTTTGGGTTTGTTCATGTCAAATTCGTGGCTCTGTAATAGCTCATTAAAATATTAAAGGGACGTAAATTGTGATTAGGGTGAAGTAACGCTGTACAGATGCTGTTGGTGGTTTTAACAATCCAAGCTTTGACGTGTTCTCATTTACAGCATCCTCGTTGTATTTCACTGTTAGAGAAAAGAAAAAAAATAAATGAGAAGGAAAGAACAAGGGTAAATCATCTGATGAGATTGTAGAAACGAATGCTGTGATCCACAATGTGCATTTTATGCACTTTACGGAGGAGCTGTTTAGCGCACAAAATGTTTTTGTTTATATTTTATCTAATATTATGAAGACACATAAAAATATTTTTTTAAATATACATATACTTAAAACACTCCACTTAAAATGAAATATGTTTTACATAGCTGATGTCAGTTCACGTGATATAATGTAATTTACACTTGGACGGTTAACAGTATTTACGCTGCAAAATTCACCAAATAGAAGGTCTTACATTTTAGCTAAAACATTAATGCTAGTAGTCCTATTTTTCTAAAATTATTCTTGTTATTTGTTTATTTTTATTATTCCTTCATCATTTTTATAAAGTGCGTTTGAATTCAAATAGTTTGTAAAACTAAAATGTGCTTAAAGAGCATGTAGCGATGTGGAATAAAACCCTTTCGCCCTTCTGAGCAGTGTTTTTAATGGTGGCTGTCTCCGCGCTTGTTTTTGTTTTGCTGTGTATTACGTCTGTGCACGTGCGCTTCTCCCGAATCGATCCAACTAATAAGCGCGTGCTGCGTGCGCGTGCTCGCCCGCAGCACAGCCACAGCTCTAATTGGACAGCGTCAATTGTGACAGGGACGATCTTCCGTCCTGATTGGCCGGTTGCTTTATGTGTACGCGCACACGTGCTTCCGGCTGGGTGTAAGAGAAAGGGAGAAAACACACACACACACACACGGGGGGGAGATAACGGTTTTAGGAGAGTTTGGGAAGAGCGAATACACAGATATTATGCTGCACCGAGGAGCGGCAGGGACACTGGCTGTAACGTGGAGCTGTTCGCTATGCCAGGTCTCGGAACACTGTTAGGAGAGGACATGCTTTAGGTGATATTGTTAACGAACGCAGGTGTTTATTCTAGTTTAAAAAGGCTTTTTTACATGCTGTCTGTCTGAATTGGATACCGAAGGGGACGGGAGAGTGAGCAACAAGTGGAGTTTGGCGTGGAGAGGCCGACGTTTTTCACGGTCACCAGCTATGGAAGAGCAGAAGGAGCCCAACAGCGGCCGGGACACAACCGAGGAGGAGAGCATGTCCCTGTCGCCGAACCTGCCATCCCCTGCTATGATTTTACCCCACCAGGCAGCCCAGCAAGCCCACAGAACCACGAACTTTTTCATAGACAACATCCTCCGGCCGGACTTCGGCTGCAGAAAAGAGCCGAGCTACCGCGACCGGAGCCAGACGTCGGGTCGGGAAAACGTGAACCCGCTGGGCGCGAGGCCGCTACACACCGGCAGCCTGTGCCTGGACTCCAACTGCAGCAGCGACAGCAGCTCGTCGTCGCCTTCCTCGTCGTCGTCCACGTCCTCTTCCCCCTCTTCCAAGCAGAACTCGTCGAAGCAGTGCGAATCGACGAGCAACGGGACTGGTAGATACGCAGACAGCCCCTCGTCAATTATGGTCATGAGCGGCAGCAATGGAGGCTCTCCGCCCATGGCAAAAGAAAGCCAGCCGATGTTGTGGCCCGCTTGGGTGTACTGTACGCGGTACTCGGACCGGCCCTCATCTGGTAAGGCGCTAGTAGTCCCCGAATGATATTGAGTGGGGTGCTGGAGTGGGATGACTTGTGTTTCTCTCCGCTGTGTCAAATACATTTCTTCCAGGTGCCAGCGTGAAGAAAAAGAGGGAATTTAAAATTGACACGTGAGTGTTTAAATAGTTTACCGAGGTGCTCCAGCCAATCAAAACAAAGGGATTTGATTTCGAAAATAAGAACTGTCGGGGGGTAAAGTGCTGAAAAGAAGTCGCTGAAGTAAAAGTGGTTAGCAGTTTATAATGGAGAGTGTAACGGAAGCACAAGGTGACAAAAGTCAAAGTGAAGAATTAAGTAAATTAATTCAGAGTGAAGTTGAAGCACATTGGGGCTAAAGCTGATGTGGGCCCCAGGCAGTGTCACGAGCAGATTTATTTTTTATGTATTTTTTTAAAAAAAACTTTTTAAAAACTCTAAATAAGGCAAACTACACAAAAATATATGGAACGTATTTGGTTTTTCTGTTAATATTAATGTTTCCTCCCTTGTGCGGAAAAGACCAAAGTAATGTAAAACAAGCCAACAACAGTGCCGAGGATTCATACCTTATTAAACCCAATTACAAGTCCACACGGTTATTAAAAAAATCAAATGTATTGTTGTCTGGTCTTTCACGGGCTAACGTGTTTTTGCCGGTTATTTTAGATTCATTTATTTAGTCTGACAGAACTAAAGCTGGAACGTTTTTCTCTGTTTTTGCTCCCGAATTTTAGCCTAAAAATAATAATACTTAAAAAAGAGGCATGGATCTGTTTTCTAACCTCCACCACTGCTGCTTTTATTTTTCTGAAAGCAATTCTTTTCTTTTCACTTTTATCCGCTTTCTCCCCTCTGAGCTGATGCAGAAGATGCATCGATTTAGAGATGAGTTTGAAGGTTCGAGTGTTTGCATATGTCATGCAATGACTTTTTAGGCCCGTTTAATGTTTAGCAGTTTAAACATACAGGATGCTGATGTATCTTTGAAACAGTGTGTGTGTGTGTGTGTGTGTGTGTGTGTGTGTGTGTGTGTGTGTGTGTGTGTGTGTGTGTGTGCGCGCGCGCGCGCGCCTCATAGCTTCTAGGCCGGCCTATGTGATGGTGCGGAAGGTTTTATTGGCTTTAATGGTGGTGGTTATGTGTCAGGGTAAAGGAAGAAGTCCTTCTGCGACTTATTGTTATTATTTTTTTATGAAATCTAATATTAGACCCGAAGCTCCCCAGCCTGCCCTGTTTCACAGCGACAGCGCTTCCTTTGTCCCACTGGATTAAATGTGCGCAGTACACAGTTAATCAGCGGATCAATGCGCACTCATATATTCAGCTACGTGACCAAATTCCCGTGCTTTTTTTTTTCTTTTTTGCTGCTTCAGCTTTATTCGATCGGGTCCTTGAAGTGAAAATACCGCGCTGCTGCAGTCATAACTGATCAAGCAGCCCCGGATGAGGTCCCATTAGCTGTGCTGCAGCTTGTGGAGCTGTGGAGTGTGCAGGGAGGATATCTATCTCTGCACCTCCAGTGTAACACTTCCACGTGTGAGCGATAGGACAAGGCTCATAAGGCTTTAACAAGTCTCATCATTTGCACTGGAGCTTTTTTTCTTGTTGTTGTTGTTTGGGTTGCTGCTGCTCTCTTCTGATTGGCTACTTTGTCTCCCACGTCCCACACTCACCTGTGAGGCAGACCTTCAGCATGTCAAATAGTAATGAATAATCAATCGTGAGATTCTCCCACAATCCCCCTCCACTTCCTCCACCAAAGGCTTATATTTGTTTGCTCTGATTTAAAACAAGTTGTGTTTGCACAGCGTCCAGCTTTAACAGTTCCGCTCATTCTCTGTGCTGTTTTTTTTTTTTTACTGTGACATCAAAACATTATTTTGATAGAAGTCATCCCCAGCACAGGCTAACCTGCCCACATCATTCCCGCACAGACTTGTGACCTACATTCGGGCATACCGAGCAGATAATAAGGCGCTATCATCGCTCACAGAGAGACGCTTTCACGTTTTTCTTTCCTTTAAAATAGAAGAGAAAAAAAGTGGTGCTCGGTGTCAGACTGTGTCCAGCCTTAGAATAAATCTTTGTTTCCCATTGTTGTTTCCACACCAGGCCCAAGGACACGGAAACTGAAGAAGAAAAAGAGCGGCAAGGAGGACAAGCGGCCCAGGACGGCGTTCACGGCCGAGCAGCTGCAGAGACTCAAAACCGAGTTTCAGGCCAACCGCTACATAACGGAGCAGCGGAGACAGTCTCTGGCCCAGGAACTCAACCTGAACGAGTCCCAAATTAAAATCTGGTTCCAGAATAAGAGGGCCAAGATTAAAAAGGCCAGCGGTTACAAGAACGGCCTGGCCCTGCAGCTCATGGCTCAAGGACTTTACAACCATTCAACGACCACCGTGCAGGAGGAGAAGGAGGAGAGCGAATGAGCGGCCGGACTCTTTTGGACATAACGAACTGGGAGAAGAAGGAGAAGTGGGGGACGCTATTTAAAAACACAGATTTCTGTTTATGGTAACAGTATATGGACATAGTTATATAAATGAACGCTCGTTATTAAAGTTTATATAGCCACACAGTTATCATGTTGTATACGGTATATTTAATTTCAGGCTCGTCTCTTCACGCCGGTCCTTTTTTCTCTCCTCTCTGTCTGTTCTCACTGTTTTTTAGGATCTATAGGTTCTTGTGGTCTCCTTGCCCCCACCCCCCTTTTCCCCATATTTGCGCCATATTTTCCCTTCAACACATCAGTCAAGCCAAACAAGCCAAAGATTTTAATATGTTCACATGTAGTCTGAAATTAAAAAAAGAGGGAGATAGAGAGAGAGAGAGCAGTAGTTAATGGGTTAAATTATTATTTCTTACATACATTTCCACGGATAAAAAAAGAGAAAGAAATAAAAGCGTTTTGTTGCCATATTTGAGAATAAAACATATTTAAATCTATGATAAGCTGTCAGCATGTCACAATGATTCCTTACAATATGGTGAATTTACGGGAATTCTGGGTAATATTATTATTATTAATATTATTTCACTTGAACTACATTGCCTGGACATATTAATGCCCACACGGACATATAATCGTGGCACATAACGTGTTTAAAGGAGGAAAGTGTAATTACCGGCCTTTTTAAATTCCGTCTGTCTATAAAACAGCGGATTATGTGAAGTCTTTATCGGAGCTTTCATATCAAACTGAGACACACACAGAAATATATCGCACAGCAGGTCCTGTTTCAGCGCCTCCTTGATGGATACCATTTCACCTATTAAAACTATTCTGGGCATTTATAGGTTTTCACGCCTCTGCTCAACTTTCTCCGGACACGCTGGAGCGTGAACGCGCACGCTGGAGTTAATACTAAAACGTGAACTCGCGGTTTGGGGAGAAGCGCTCTGTCTCTCCGTCCTGCGCGGCCTGACTTGACCTCAGGTTCAGGTTAGACTGAGCCTGGCTGTGAACTCTGTGGCATGGCGTGTGTGTGTGTCGCAATCCAAGGTCAGCAGCAGAAAAACTTATAGAAATCCATTTAATTTCACCCAAATCAAAAGGAGAAACTGTGACTCTTGAAGTATTAGTATCAGACTAGTCTACGCTGAACAGTCTGCCTTCTTTTTTTGCCACCTTGAATTTTTCCTCCAATTATTAAGAAAACGTGAATATTTTTTTTATTTGTGCTCACTTTCAGTTATATCACTTCACGGTAATTCTAACTGTAATATTTGGAGTTTATGTCAGCGATAGAGTCCAGTGAGAATCCTCACAGCATCCCCTCGTTGCTAAAAACAGGCACCTGAGCCTTTTAGTATCCCAGCCGATTTATCTCGACCTGGATTATATCACACATTTAACACACTTGATTGTGGCGCATATAAACAAAGAAGAGGAAAGCTCTCCTCTTTGACTTTATTGTTTTTGTTTTTTTGTTTTGTTTTGGGTTTTTTTTGGGGGGGGGGGGGGGGGGGGATTGAAATAAAGAAAAAAGACTGGCATCCGGAGGACGTTTGTGAGCTCGATGAGCGCTGCTTCTGTTTGTTCCGGCGCTTACAAGAGATTATTTAATTAAGCGCTAACGAGCCTGCAGAGGCGTTCACGGCCTTCGCGTTTCAGGAGCTTTAATTATTTCAAGTGCGTTTGCGTTCGGCTCTGCCTATAGAGCACAGATTTAATAACCGCGCAGCATCACGTGTTAATAATGGATTTCAATAACGACGATCGTGAACTTTAAAGGCAGGTTACAGATTTTAATGAACGATTTTACCTTAAAAATCTTTATTTGTTTGCCTTTTATCCCTCAAAGCGACCAGCAGACATAACTGCGCATGTCGAGAAAAAAAACGAATTCGATTATAAAGAGAAAGGTTTAAATTACAAAAAGTGACCGTAGAAGTTGCAAAATACATTATATATACACACCTTTTTATAGTTAAGGGTTCCTGTTTTTCATGGTGAATGTGAGGTAGCAGCAGAATGATAATAACTGGCCCTGCAGCATCTCCTGCAGCCTGCGAAATCCTCCAGGGGTCCTTGAAGGGGCTTCCAGAGGCCCCACACTAATATAAGGACTAATTTAACGTCACTAACCGCTATAATGTGTGACTGAATATTCATAGGACTTAATTTCAGTTGGATTTTTTTCTCTCTGTTAAAAAAAATGTGCTACTTTTTGTTTGTTTTGCTGATGCCGCTCAAAAGCAGCAGATGCGATGAAATGTGCGCTGTTTCTCATCGATTAAATATACTTTAATATAATTTCGATGTATTCGGGAATAAAACAAGAGTTGGCGGATATGTTTAAGGAAAAATACACAGACACACACACACACAAGGACAGTGTGTTTCCAAATCCTGCGTCTTTGGCCATCTGGCCCGCATGTGTGAGCAGAGGTGCAAAGGCTGCCTGCCTCTTCACGGTCAGCCAACCCTGTAGGTCTAATATTATAGTGATAGTTCCAGTCCCTGCTGTGAATGCGGAAGAGGATCTTATGACAGTGTATTTAAAATTCATACAATTATGAAACAGCGAGAGGATTCCTCTAACCCCCTCCTCCATCCCTCCCTCCCACCTTGTCATTGAGGAAGCCGAGGGTTTATCTGTAAAACAAAGAAAAGCCCGGGATCGTTTGCATAGTTAGCATAGTCTGCCTCGCAGGCACAATATGGATTTAATTTATATGCAAATGAAAGCAATAAAAAGAGAATACACACTGGAAATCTGGGCCGTTTAAAAAAAAGAGGGGGAAGAGTTGGATTCCGAGCAGGTACAGCACGCATGCACAAAATGAAGCATTATCATCAGGCTCACCCCGAGAACAGCCGTGTTATATAATATCCAGAAAGTGCAACACAGCAGCATTAGCACCGCTGTTCGAAAACACACACAAAGCAGTGCGAAGAATTAAATAAGATTTCCATTATGAGGAAAGTTTCTTTCACGAGGCTCCAAATGTAGCAGCAAACAAGATCAAAGAGCGTGGACACACACACACACACACACACACACACACACACACACACACACACACACACACACACACACACACACACACACACACACTGCACTCAAGTATCATTCCTTGAGGAAATTCAGCTTCTTTGCATCGCCTCCGAGTGTTATCGGTGATCAGTGTATGGTGACCTTTTAGTCCCAAACTGTTTGTCAGCAGCTTTGACATCTCTTCTAAAAAAGGGTGTGTGTGTTTTCTGCTACAGGACAAAAATCACACATTGTATTAGCAACAAGAGATCTTCATTCTTTCTAAAGCTATTCATCTTAATAGACAGTTTTAACTTTCAGTATTGTGGAAGCAAATTCAGGATAAGACCTCTCGGGTATCTTTATAAAGCTTGAAAACATGCAAACCAAAAATAATGCCATTAATCAAATTTAATTAAGGCAGTGGACTGTGTGCTTACTTTTTTGGATGAATATTTTTAATTTGTTTCATTTTATGTTTTTTTTAACAAATGCATTGTGATGGGTAACGAGTCTTTAACCATGACTGTAACATATTCAGGAAAAAAAGGAAATTACACACATATGATAATATCATTACTTACAATGTTACTTTATTTACTAACTCAATAACAATATTTCATTTTAAACATAACAGTTATTATCCTTACTACAAAATGTAAATGTTCTTTTGATAAGAAATCAGTGATAATTAAAACAAAATGTTGCCAATATGCATAAAAATATAATATAACACAACATATATTTGAAAAAGCAAACCAAGTTTATCACAGTATTGTATTTTTACTTCACGCTTATTGTTCTTAAAAAAGAAAAATGATTAAAAATATCTAGAAAATCTGAAAAAAAAAAACAAAGTAGCAATAATGCCATCGATCTTTTTTTGTTGTTGCTAACTTTACAGATGAATTTGAAAGTTATAAATAACTTTATAACCCCTACAAAAAATTTCAGACATCATCAGTGCATTATCATGATTTCACAATAACTCTGACCAGCTATAAAAGCCTCTTGTCTATGAAGCAATCAGTGATAATGAAAAAATAATAATCTATATAAATATATATCTTCTCATAATTTCTAATAATGTAATAATTAAGCCAATTTGGTAAAAAGTAAAACAAGCTTTCTTTAGTTTTTATATTCATTCGCATAAACGTGATTATATTTGCTGTAGTTTTCACCTCTTGTACTACAGTTAACACAGATACATTCATGTTAAATGTATCGATGATTACGCTACACTCGAAAAACCATCTACATCATGTAGAGGTGAACCAACATTTAGAAACATTTTTCCTCTTGTAACACTTTGAACAGTGACAGCACACAAAGTGGGGTTCCTATTAGAAACATGCAGGCTAACCACCTGCCATTCAAACAAAAGGGGAGGTGACCTCAGTAGTTCATTCAATTTAAGTGTTCAAAGTGTTGTTTAATCAGCGTGCTACAAGCTGCTGGAAAATACACATCGACGCAGAAATAGGAGAGCTTTTAGAGGCGCACACAATAAAAGGCACCCATGCAGAGACATACAAGCATCCGTGCAAAAAGGCAGGAAAAGAAATTCTAGGCTCTCTCTCTCTCTGACACACACACACGCACGCACGCACGCACGCACGCACACACACACACACACAGAGAGAGAGAGAGAGAGAGAGAGAGAGAGAGCGCCATTTAAAAGAGCTTCTTAGATCACTACCCTGTGACTGTGGTGCTGCTAAGTAGAGAAGTTTAGTAATTCCTTCCCAGCTGCCTCTGTAAAGAGAAAAGAGAGCTGGAGACAATGAGAGAGTCCCTTTTCATGTCTCTCCTCTTTCAACTTTTTACCTAAATTTCTGCAGATGTCCAGCTGGTCCCACATCAGATTGCTCTTTCTATACTTCATGCAGACCACCAAAATTTGTCACATGGCATTGAGAAGAACTATTCTTATTTACTTTTCTTCTTGGACTGACATGGAGAAAATGGAGAGCGTAACATTCTGCAGCTCATCCAGCTGTATGAGGCAACACTGTATTCATTTGTTTCGGTGCTCTGTCAGGAGATGTCTCTGGCACCCGGTGTGTTTGAGTGTACACTGTAGAAACGCAGGGTGCATGGAGAAAATATGTGCGGAGCCGTTACAAATGTGTAAAAAACATGCTTTTGCCTACTAAAGGGATTAAACAAAATAATATGAAAATCATATGCAGGAAAAAATGCAGGAAAACAATGCTGACATACAAAGACGCAGCTCCTGTGCAGCAAACATTATTTGTTTGGGTGACTGAAAAAAATTATAATAGAGAGAAAGAGAAAAACTTACAGCATGGATGCACAATATCAGAAAAAAAGCACTCTGGACTTGGACTTGTTGACGATTTACATTTACTATTGGTAGCAGTAGCAGCCAATTTTTATTTGAGTCAATGAACTTAGTACATACTAAAGTACTGGTACTTAGTACATAATTGTCTAAACTTAGTCTGATGAACAGTTGAAAGACTCCCAGTTTTCTTATTTTATATATTTTCTTTGTTTCTATGATACAAAAGGATGAATAAACAACATCAGACAGACAGTAAATGGACTATCAGCCATATTATTTAAACTATTTCTGTTGGTATTAGCACATAATTTCACCACTGGTACATTCTATAAATTTGATACCTACAAAATTAATTCTGCTTTTTTAAAGTAGAAAAACTTAAAGGGGGAAAACACGATGTTGCACAAGTGTTTCTTTTGGCTTCTTTGTCTGTTTTAGCTTTAAATATGTGTTTTCTAAATTAAACATTGTCTCACTTTTGCTGTGTCAAAATTGAACTCAAATTTTTAAATAAACTTACATTTAAATGAAAATTTTTAGCATGATGTAATCATGCTAAATTTCATGAAATCCTCTACCTAGAGCCAAAACTTACTTGCTAGGTTTAGGAAACTAGCTAGAGCTTCTGTTACTGCTTTCTAAGCTAGTTAAGCTAGCTAACAGCAGTTTAGCTGGGCTAAGCAAGTTTAGCTTCAGCCTTATTTAATTATTAATCAAAAAGCATCTTGTCAAAATATATTTATCTTTAAAGATAATGACTTTTATAGATTATTTTTATTGGCACCATTTGTGTCTCCTTTTGTTGCAGCGAATCAAAGAAATCTTACATTTAAAAAAAGCTAACCAGTTTAAAATATTTTCGCTTCTCATTCGACTATTTTTTTTAAAACAATGAAATTGATGTTACCCAACAAATGAGCACCTCCAACCATCAACTAGCAATGTCTGTAACCGTGTTTAGTTACTATATTCGTAAATGCTTAAAAAATAAATCCATTTTGTTCTGGCTTTAGTTCTAGCTTGTTAGCTAGCTTACAACAATTAGCTCTGTTGCTTTTGTGTTTTTACTTGGGGTAATAGAAGTTTTTAGAGCACATTTTTATAGAGGTTATCTATTTTCAAAGCACATCATGCTATGATATATAAGGGGATAATGTGGTTTTTATGTTAAAGCTTTTTAGGGCATTATATAATAACATTGAAAGTGTTAAAGCAACAGATGGGAACTGTATTAAACTGTATGATGCAGCAGAAAATATCTGTAGGTTATGATCAATTATAAATAACACTTCTAGTTTGGGAACAACGTTTTACTCTGCTCGAATATTCCTAATTTGAATTGTTGAGGGGTTCAAATCTTTCTCTTGACTTGCAATGTGCTTACATGTGTGTGCAAGAGCGAGACAGAAAAAGTGACGACAGTCTGCGTTTATGAGATTTCAACCTAACAATATGAATGAATTTTTGAGTGTTTTCCCTTCAGGAGTACACATATACCAAGATCATGTCTTGCCACAGGGGAAGTTTACTCATGACTTGTTGTGACCTGTCATCAGGGGCACACTCTCTCTCTCGCCCTCTCTCTTTCTCTGTCTCTCTCTCTCTCTCCCTCTCTCTCACGCACACGCACACACACACACATACACACACACACACACACACACACACACTCATAGACAAAGGTGGCACTGAAAGAGAACCTCCCACAATGCAGCTGAGCAGTCCGGACAAGGGAGGGGGGAGCTTTTCACTCCAACAGCCGTGATCTCACCGAGCTAAATCCAGATTATATGGAGGATATACACAGTGCCACTTGTTTACACTGCCCATCAGGGGGTTATTTGAGCCAAGTGGGGTGTGGAGAGAATGGAGGTGGGGTCATCACTGTGTGCAATGCAAAGTGTTCAGGCCAAAAGTGAAGGAGAACTTTCCCCTTTTAAAAGAAAAAAGTTGTGTAAATATGTAAAAATATAAAAACTGTGTGAGCATTTCTACTTTTTTAGTTAGTAAAATGATGAAACTCTAAAATTGCATAAATTAAACGTCCTGATATTTGTCACACACTTTTATCTCCTTTGACAAAGTCATCAGTGTTTTATCGGGGATGTAATGTCCCAGTATATGGCACTCTAATTAAAAAACAAACACTTGGAAATGACATCTGCATCTCCAGCTGCAGCTACGTGGCAGGCAGCCCATCAATTCAGGCCAATGATCAGAGTGTGAATGTGTGCATTCTGTGATCTCATTATATTTTTTATTTTCAATTAAAAGAAGTAATTTAAAAAAACAGCATTTCTTCTGCATTTTGACAGCATTCATGAATCAAACTTTTTCTGCTGGTGACCTACTGATAGGCTCACGTGCACAGGCACACACAGTGAGAACAAAGACAGGGACACCTGGGATTCCCCTGTTGTATGGGTGGTCACACCCACCTCTGCCTCTTCTTCATGCCTTCCACATGTGGAAGCACTTTATCTTCCTGGTGCCTTGCTCGCTTCGCTTTACCGTCTGTCTCGAGTGTGAACCACTTCACTCCAGCGAGAAAGCCAAAGCTGTGAGAACAGAATGGTCATCAATGAAAATAGTGATCATATTCCCATCTGCGGTCCCCTTGAGAGCCTTCAGACTTGAGCTTAGCTGTAAAACAGCATTTTGTTGGAGGCTGTCAGAGACACCGCAATCACCTGTGTGTACATCTTAGACCTGATACCTCCTTATTGGATCTTCTGTGGGTTCATTTTGTTGAAAATAAAACAACGGTTGACTTTCGTAGCATCCCTCTTGTTGGCTATCCTGTCACCCCTTACGCTCACACTTCAAAAGCACTTGCGGAGAACTCCTTCTCCTCGTTCAACGCTCCGTCTTTCGGCGCAGTGGCCCAGAGGTGGCGAGAGGTGATGTGGGGAAGCGATTAGTCATATTCAATTTACATATGGCTGTCACATAGCTCCTCCGGGCTGAGCGCTGATGTCATCCCTGCGTGGGGCCCGCTGTGGCCACCCGGAGTATGGGAAGACTTCTTGCTGTCATGAGAGGGGGAGAAAATTGCCCCTGATGGGAGCAATATCACTGTTCGAGTGGGATGATGAATGTGGGGCGGCACTTTAGTCTGGGTGTATGTGTTTGTATAAGCTGTGAACTCTGATCATATACTTGCATGTCTGGGTGTATGTAGCATGATACTGGCACTATGGTAGATGACAGCAGGCAGGTACTGTCAGGAACTAGCATGTGTATCCTTAATGTTTAGACACTCTGGCACTAGTCCCCCTTTGTTATGTTATGCTGCTTTGTCCTTTAATTCCACTATATTTTGGACACAAATATTACACTTTGTTGTCCTCTTTAGTTCATTTTGCAGATTAATTGCATGGTTATTGATCACGATACCTGGTAACACATAAGTAGTTCAATTGATCAACAGGTGGAACCTTTTAATGCGATATAGAGTCATGGCTCAAAAAAAAGTGCACCATCCATCAGTTTTTTTCAGATATCAGGACATAAGAAGAAAAAACATCTAGTACTGACCAGGTGATGATTCGAGTCCTTGTTGAACCACCCGTAGCAGGAACTTGAAGCTAAATAACTTTCACTCCTCTTTTTGCAACTTTGCTGTAGTTCTTGGGATAATTGTGTTGTTGCACGACCTGATTTGGGCCAAGCTTTAGCTGCCAGAAAGACGACCTCACGTTTGATTCTGCAACACTTTGGTATACTAGAGGAACTCGTGTTCGCCTCAATGACTCCAACGACTCTAAGGGCGTGTGGCAGCAAAACAATCACAAATGATGACCCGTTCACCACTGCGCCTGACAGTTGGTATGAGGTGTTTGGCTTTCATCAAATGTGGTGCTGTGTATGATGGTCAAACATCTCCACTTTGGTCAATCCAAAGGACATTGTTCCAGAAGTCTTACTGACTGATCAGATGCAACTTTGCAAACCTAAAACACATCGCTGTTTTCTTTTCACAAGAAGAGGTTTTCTCCTGGAAACCCTTCCAAACAAACCTTTAGCGTGTTCAGTCTGAGATATAGCACTTGGACTTTTGTCAGTGTCTCTGAACATCATGGTCTGACCTTGGGGCATATTTACTTAGATCATTGGATTGCAGAATGTTAGACTTCAAAAAGAAAATGACCTCATAATCAATAAACAATCATAAACAATCGCATGTTCCAAACCACAAACCTGAATAATGGTTGTGCATGATTTACATACTTATCGAGTATGTTTACTTTAGGTATTATATATTATGATCATACAATATGTGCACTATTAATCGTACAGCTCTTACTTTGAAACTACTTACACAGAATTTACTTAAGTGAATAATCTAAAAACTTTATTTTACTTTATGTTTTGCTTCATCCAAAACAAAATTATATTTAATCTCTTGGGCAGGAGCACTTCTCACTAATAAATCTATAACATGACACAGTACTGCAGTCTGAAAATCATCCCCAGTGTTTTTTACACCAATTTCTTACACTGGTTACAGCCTATGTTTATCTTAACTTAGATTAGTAGGCTGTAAGAAGTCGGATTTTATAGCATAAAATTACATGAATTTCACAGAATTAACTGAACATTTTCAAGCCCCAAATAATAAACAGATAAAGCCCATCGACACACATCACAGGTTCCCTAATTAATGAGACATGAGATGGATACATGTACGAGAAGAAGTTTGCTCGTTAGCTAAGTTTTGTGTTGTAAATGGACATATTCCTTAAGAAATCTTTGGATTTTACAAGTTAATAATGGCAACAATGTGTCTCATATGCATTCGTATATAGGCTATTTTTCAAAACTCATTATCATTATAGTATATTCTGAGAATTCAAACTTAAATTTCACTGTATCATCCACAACTTAATGACCTGAACCTAGTTTCAAGGAAACTACACGTCTTTATTTTAACCAGTTATGTCTCATCTTGCTTACAGATACAAACACAAGCACGGATCCTCGAAACAGGAGAGAGGGAGGGTGGCCGATTGCTCCAGCTCCAATGTTACTGTAAACGTTAGCTCAGATATGGCTCCAAACTCCTCAAGGGGCCAACAGCCGGCAGTCCATTTTGCAGTCGGCTGCTCAGAGAAAGCTGTGGAGCTCATGTAGTTTATAGTGAACAGCCACTGGCAGGCATCCAGAGGAGGAAGTCAGAGTTATTTATGAAGCGTCACTTGACAAAAGACAGTAAAGCTTCCCATATTCAGCAAATCTGGCTGCTCCGCCATTGACAATGAATCCAATTTGTTGCAGTCAAGACCAAGTAATCTGGTGGACAATGGGTCACATGTAAGTACAATAACCTGCATATTTATTTACGGTAATACATTTAGATAAAAATCTCATTAAAATGCAGAGGCAATATTGTATTTACATGCATACATGTGCAAATTGTCACACACACACAAGAACGCATGAAGTTCAAGTTACTCATCTCTGGTTGTGGGTAGGATGCGAGACCGTGAATAACTGTTTTAACACACAGCCGGCACAATGTGTGGTCTGTGACATACCATCTAAAGCATACTCTGTCTGTCTGTCTGTGTTTGGGCCTCAGAGTTCCACGTTAGTCTTGATTTGGATTAAATTATTGTGTTTATATAAGTGAAAGCAGCACAGAAATATAACACCATACGTTTTGTTATGTACATCTCAAGTAACGGCTCGCAAACTTTGGGATTAACTTTCGTGAGAGGGACAAGAACACAACTAAGGAGAATTTTTTTAATTTACACTTTTAAGAAAGAGTTACAGACACTGGCAGATATCAGCTTATACAGTATGAATGTTAAATAAGCAAATGTGCTCTGTTTTTGAGGTAAGTAAGACGTCTTTAATGGGAGCATTTGGAAGAATATGCTTTTATGACATAATGATAATTGTAATATATATATAATGTTAACAATAAAAGTTATTTCTTTTTTTGGTTAGATTTTCCAGAATATTATTCGATTTTTGTTCACAATGACACCAAAGTGATTATTGGATTTTGTAACATCCCTATATGACTGATAAAAGACAGCAAAGTCATTTTAACAGTCTAACAATTACCTGGAAATTAAGGAATGACTGAAAATAATCTGTAACTCCTTCAAAAAAGGTTTAAGTTACATACTTGTGTTAAGACATTGGCTGATGTAACTGTTTTTTAAATCTCTAATTTATATACTTTTTTTTAAAAATCAATTTTTCAAAATTTGATTTCATCCCTCCACCTCACAGACAGTCATAGTCAAAAGCAACGTGTGTGGGTCTGCATATATTCTTGTGTCTTTACACATATTTGTCCCATTGTCATGAATGTTTTGAGGGGGTCAGCACATATTTTCACTTGGACTCAGTGATAAACTGATTAGATTAGACACCTTTTTGCCCAGAACTCATGAAAAAATACTTACTTAGTTACTTAGTAATTTTATATCCAAAAAGTTATATCTCATATTTAGATATATATCAAAGTAAACTGCAACTTGAATATTTGGCACTGACATCCAATTATGCAAAAATACAACAGCTTCCAAACTTGCAGGCAGCCCGGTGACGAGTGAAACGCTTAATACGAACACTAAACAATATAAGGTAACATACAGTAATTATAATTACCAAAATCATTTTCTATTTTTTTATTATTGGTTAACCCACCAGTATGTGCAAGCGTTTAATGCAAAAACATAATTGTTATTTATCCATGAAGATGTAAATATACAGTTTTATAAATAAGCAAAAAAAAAAGTACTAAAACATATTATTTTTAATTACCATAACACGTTACATGTTCACATTATTGAAACTGGTTTCTCAGAGGAGTTCAGTGTGCCGACTCAAAGTTGTGTATAGAAAACTTGTATTCAGTGTGTTATTTGCGCAACAAACAGCAACATAATTTTTTGTTTTAAATAAGTTTTTGACAAGTTTCTAAAATATTTTTCTTATTTTGATGACAGGTGGTTTAAATTACTTTTTTTAAACACTGCTTAATTATGATTAAAAGTGTTAAAGGTTATTTAGGCTGGTGACCTTTCTAGGGAATATCCCATTTTGCTCCCAGGGATTTTTTGAAACCTCGATGTAGAAAAGCAAAGCAAAATTAGCAGATAGTTCAAGTTTCAGATGTGTTTTTGTACTCAGCACAGCAACTAATAATATTAGGACTGCTATGGTAATTCTTGACTCTGGCAAAATGGTCAGACATTCTGCAGTAAGTGTTTTACCACAATGAATACTTATGAATACCTGTTTTTTCTTGTAAACAGGTGTGAAGCTAAACACCTGCATACTCACTGTGACGAATCAAATGGGTGAGAGTTCAAACGTCCAGTGTGGAAGACATGTTGCCTTAGTGTCATTTCCAAGATATTACCAAAAGGAAAGAAATAAAGCAGATTAAGAAGCTCTGATTTGATCACATTTGTTTTCTTTTTTTGCCTGGGACTGCCTCTGTGTATAAAAGTCAGAGTTTTAGAAATCATTAGGAGCAGATGGCTGCGACGTAAAACCAAACATCAGAGAGAAAGAGAGAGAGGGAGAGGACCGGGAATGAGAGAATGGGAGCAAAGAGAGGAGCATAAGGGAGCTGAAGTCTTGCATTTCCCGTCAAACTGTGGAGATGAACCACAGATGTTTGTCGACAGAAGATGAGCCGTCTCTAACAGCTGGTCGGGGATCAGATTTGTGTCAGCACACGGACGACCTCCTGCAATGCTATAATGTGCTGGAAACCAGATGCAAAATGACATGTTGGTCGAGGGGAAAAAGGCGAAACAGCTCTCTCTCAGGTCCAAATTTGGAACCAAAATTATTTACTGAAAAGTCAAAAAATATTTGTTCATATTCTTTAAAGCAATTTTGAAAAAATATACGAAATGTCGCAAGAAATAAAAGCAGTTCATATCATGAAGCGCTTGTAAAAGCTCCTATCATTAGCATGCCGCTAAGTGAGGAACAACAACAATACATGGTTACTTTTTAACAGCTAACTCGACTGCCGGTGTTGTGACTAGTGTGTGGTGAGGAACCATCAAAGACTGGAACGGTAAAATGGTAAATGGCCTGTATTTATATAGCACTTTACTAGTCCCTAAGGACCCCAAAGCGCTTTACACATCCAGTCACCCACCCATTCACACACACACACACACACTGGTGATGGCAAGCTACATTGTAGCCACAGCCACCCTGGGGCACACTGACAGAGGCGAGGCTGCCGGACACTGGCACCACCGGAGCCTCTGACCACCACCAGTAGGCAATGGGTCAAGTGTCTTGCTCAAGGACACAACGATCGAGACTGTCGGAGCCGGGGCTCAAACTGGCAACCTTCCGATTACAAGGCGAACGGCCAACTCTTGAGCCACGATCGCCCCACATCGCGGCTGGAGGTCAACCCTACAAAACTGCCAGCCATTTTTAGTTGGCGGATGGGAATTCAGATGTCCTATGTGTGTTTTGCTCCGCGTCGCCGCAGGAATTCACAAATCCAGACTTCAAAAATGTGATGCTGCTCTTTCAGGCTGTATTTAAGAGGGGCATTCCAGTTACGCTTTTTTATGGTCCTTTCAAAAAGGGAAAACCAAAAAGAATATAGTTAGGCATGTGAATGTATCCAAATGTGGGTGCAGCAGCAGCTGCGGAAATTAGTAGCTAAGATAACAGTAAAATAATTGTAAATCAGAGTAAAAATACAAGAAAAAAACTTTCGATTCAAAAATAAAGTAAAATCAGTGACCGATGTAAGGGGCATTTTGGAGTATTTTTTCCTCTCTTCCAGTCCAGTTACCTGCTCTTTATACTCCAGGCCACGTTCATCACACACAACACAAGTCACACAACTGCATAGAGCTCTTTATTCTACCCACACAGTGCTTTATCCATCCCACAGCCTTAGAAACTGGTGTTGAATAGAAGTAATTTGGGCATTAGTATTTTGGCAATTAGACATGTAGACTGCAGGAGCCATGAACTGCATGTTCCACCTTCTGTGTTACTCTAGGAAGAAGATATAACAAAATAGAGGATATGAAACTGTCACCTGTGCTAGTAATTTTCCAAACTGATCTTAAGCAATAGTTCTCATTACTTTCTGGAAGTCTTTTGAAGTTTTAGTTTGGACTTTCCTCTGCAAATGAGTGAAAAAACAGACAAAGTGTTTTCTTTGTTAATCCACTGACTGAATCGTTCAAATAAATAAGACAAGTAACTCAGGGGATAAACCAGTGTTATGTATATACATAATAATTCTGTCTTTAGGCACCTTGTCACTAACTGCCAGTTACAACAACACATTATTTGTCCGATGTCTTTAGTTGAATCTAATAAAATTGCCAAAGATAACACAGTGTGACAGGCATAAATTAGTATTTTGGCACAACGTGATTCCCAAAGAGTTAAAAACTTGGCACACCTCCGCAAGAAGTGGCAGCTTAAAAACTATCTACAGCAGTATCTGCACATCATGTTCTTAAGAAATAAGAAAAAAAAATAATGATCAGGCCCTTCAGTCGATCCATTGACTGTTCACTGAAGCCTCATGAGAAATGTTCTCAGTGAACGAGTGAAGAATCCATTCTTTACCCTTTGAAGCCTAAAGCATGAACTAATTGCCAGAAATTTCAGTTTTTGAAAGTGAAGTTTTTGTTGAACTATACAAAATCCATTAAATATTAATTTGCACATATGAGTTTTAATTCATATTTATTTATATTAATTGCTACGTCTATAATTATTTTATTATTATTATGTTGAATAAATATGTTTGAATGAAAGAGATGTCAGAAGAAAGGTACAACAGTGAGTGGCTGTTTACAATCATCTGTTATGCTTGTGGCTGTATTTTCAGCCAGTGATGTTGTCAAAACTGATGGAATTATGAATTCAGAAAAATACCATCAGATTTGACCCACTATGTAACGCCATCTGACCCACATCAGCTTCATTTTTCAGAAGCAACAATGATCCCAAAGCACTGCCAGTGCAGTAAAGCACATGTGGACAGACACTGGAACACCGTCAGTCATGGATTGGCCTCCCCGTAGTGCGTACCTCAACATTATTGTGTGAGATCGTCTTGACAGAAAGGAACAAAAGGTAGCAAACATCCAAACACGAGTTTGTAATGTGCCTGAAGAAGCCTGGAGAACTACTACTGAAGATTACTTCATGAAATTTGAAGACACTTCAGGCTATTTTGAAGAATGAAGGGAATCATACCAAATATTGACTTGCAGAGTTGCACAAAGTATTTTTGTCTTATATGCTGTATTTCCATGTATGCTTGCACAGTTGTTTGAACAAATCACTGCAGCCATTTCTCATTTTCCTGGCAGAAAATAAAGAGGGGGAGGATGGCTCAAGACTTTTGCACATGAGTATAATACTGAAATACTGTATATGCAATATTTTAATACCATGGCTAGATGAATTGTGGAGGAGTAGTTACTAAAGTGAGATACAGTTTAAAAAAATAAAATAAAAAAAAAGCTCAGAGCACACTTTAATCAATTGTGCTAATATAGATTTTTCCTTTTCTGGGACTTTCTCACCATTACACACACACACACACACACACACACACACACACAGCATAGCAAAGCTGTATGATAAACATCAAGACAGAAATTAAAAAGACAAGCTGAGGGAGACGGGTTGCAAAGTGGCTTGCAGATGTGTAACACCTGTGGGAAGGATAAAACAATTAAAATTTAAATCTTTAACTCTTCATAGTGTAGTGGTTTACACTTTCACCTAACACGCAAACAGTCCATGATTCCGATCTTGTAGAAGACACCAGCCATCTGTGGCCACAACGGGCATCCAATGTTAGAAAATCTGCTAAATCAAGCATGCAAAGTTACCTGCTGTGGTGATCCTTTGTGAATCGGGGAGCAGCTGAAAGAAGCATCCTCTTTTATATGAGAATTGTGTAGATGCATATCAGCTGAGCCAGCCATAAGGTTGTAAAGAAACTTTGAAGGAAGGCTCTGTTTGATGAATCAAATAAACTCTTTGACAGGTGAAATGTGACCAAGAGTTTGATACAGTTTTCTGTTTGCTTTTAGGCTAACAAGTCAGAAATGTGTCAAACCTACTCAAATCTCTTTTGTCGATGTTCATTAACAGACATTTCTGCATTGCACAAAAAGAAGCATAGGTCTATTTAATAACAGTTAAAAGAACCTCATCTCATTTACGGGAGTCAATCCCAGCCTCCTGCTTTCAGTGAGGCTGGGATTGACTCCTGTAAATGCTGGGATAATTTCCACCTTTGCTTTTCCTGCTAGGTTAAGTAAAAAAAATACAGTGGATTTAAAATGACAATAATGTCGTATAAAATACAGTACAGTACATGTAAAGGTAGCAAAAATTGGATGGACAATATGGTGGATTCAATTGTCAGGAGATGGCGATTATATTACCTTTTTGTTACACTGTAAATAGAAAGTGGTAGAGAAAAAAAGTCTGACATTTTTCTGGTGTTTTTCAGGTAGACTGTTGAAACTGTATTTTAGGATTTTAAATTATACTAAAATACTTGAGTATTAGGGGCAGTACAGCACTATAAGCTACTTTGCAGCTTCTGTATTTTGTTTTCAGGCATGAAAACTGATGGTGGTCACCTTCAACCACTACATCCAGGTGCTTCTTATACACACATGGATGCTTCTGTTGTGGTTCCTGATGTGACTTTTACTGTCAACTATAGTTATCATTTGGAAGTGGGCGCCATCATGGGAGTCCACCCTGTGTAAATCCTTAATGGGTCAATCAACCTGTATTAGCACAATCTACCTTCCAATGAATTTATAAAAACTAGCCCCTAAAATAAAGGTTATTTTTGTCTGTAAGCAAGAAACTGGTAATTACATATAAATTATGTCAAAGCTAAAATGATTAAATCTATTGCAGTTTTATACAAAGTCAAAGACTTATGACTTGTGCCAAACACCAATATGCATTTTATATTTTTATTATAGATATATTGTAGATTACATACTTTATAGAGGTGTGGCCAAATCAATTAAAAACATTTTTAAAACACCACCATATGAATGGTAACAACCAAACCCTATCAAGAGTCAACAAATCCATTCATTTTAATACACTAAAATTCATAGATTTAGTCAATAACATACTTTAAGTTATATACAGAGCACATAATAGTTAATTGCCACTTGGTTTCCAGAAGCTGTTTAAATATTGACATGAATGATCCAACTTTTCTTTCTTTACTTATTACACGTTGATTTTTTTTTCCACCAGCCTACACCCCTTTGGCTTGTCCTTCGAGTCCTTGTGATATAAATTAACCGAATAATGCTAAAAGTGTCAATAATTATTTTAGCTTTTTAGCAAAATTCCCTTCTATTCATTGCGGACTATCTCACGAGCTGCCCTCTGCTGAACACCGGCTGAAGTGCCACCACTTTTTGAACAATGTGAATAACAGGAAGTGGACATGTTCCCTGCTGGCTCCGGCCACACCTTTAAAAATATCTAATTTAAGTAAGTGTGTTTTCTCTTCAAACCATACTGTACAGTTCACAATCGATCAGCTCATATTTTGTCCCGTCTCTCTCCCCTCACCCCCAACTAGTTACCCGCTTCTGTATCTTCCTGTTAAGAGGGAGTTTTTTGTTCCCACTCTCACCAAGTGCTTGCCCATAGGGGTTCATCTGAATTTTGGGGTTTTCTCTGTATCATATAAATCACCTTGAGGCGACTGTTATGATTTGGTGATATACCAGCGAAATTGACTTGACATCCAATACAGTGAATTGAATTGTATTGGAAAGGGTCAAATGAAAGTAGGCCTACAAATGTGAGTGGGAGTGATAAAGCCGGTGTGGTTGTGGCTGCACGGTAAATTACTGTTTTCTTAGCATAAAGCATGGCATTGACTGCAGCAGTGAGTCTTAGACAGAGGGAGGTGATGAGCTTGTTGACATATGAAGATCAGAAAAGTCACATTCGCAGTGGGTCAAACCAAGAAGCCCTGGAAACGTCACTATCACAAATGAAAAGAGCATGCAAGGCTTTATTTAGGGGAATATTTTAACATTTGTGTTCCTAAGATCTTATCTAAGTTAGAGCTGTATCTGAAGACAGATGTGAAAAGCCACAGTTTGAGCAAAGAAACAGATCTGTGCAGGGAAGCAGCACGCCGGCTTTGATAATAGCGTTCAAAAATGGTATTGATATCACAGCGATATTGAATTTAAAGAGACAAAAAAAGCAGCTTAAAAACACTTTACAGGAATTCACTTTTTGTCTTTTCACACACACACACACACACGCACCAATATGAGCACACTCACAATAAATAACAGTACATACACAACCTCTGTTTCCCATTTTCTCTTTAATCAATCAACTATTATCTCTGCAAACCTTGCAAACCTTTTAGACTGCTCACTGGGAAAAGCCGGCTGATTGTTTTTCCTTTAAGTAATATTATTGCTGCACATACAGCCACAGGTCGATGCAGAGCTCATTATGGCTATGGACTGATAATAATTAACCGCTAATGTGTGTAGAAACAGGCCCTGATGGGCTTACGGTAAAGCAGGGCACCCCTTGAGGAAACGAACGCAGCAGCTCGCTTTGACTGTTTTTTATTTGGCTCGCTTCACAAAGAAACCAAAATAGGCCCCGCAGACTCCAAATGGGATTAAACAGATGAATTAAGCAAGAAGATAATTGGAGGTGAGACTGCTGTGAGTTCTGCCTTGCATGCTGTCAGCTGAGATGACTGCAACAATAGTGATTAAATCCAAATGGCCCATTTTTAATTAATTAATCACATACTAATGCTTTAGACAGCAGTTTTAATCCATCAGTATAAACAAATGTTAAGCTGCCAGTCAATTCATGAGTCATTAAAATACGCTGCAACTCCTTTTCTGTTCAGATCGACAGCAGGTCTGATCTGAAAACTTTCCAAGTAGCCTGCAAAAGAGCATGCAGTGTAAGTGGGAATTAGTCCAATCGCCTTTTAATGATTTTCCAGAAGGCCAAAGGTCAAACTATTCATTACAGAGCAGCAATAATATAGGAATTAGTTAAGCCCTACTGTTTTGATCATTGGGATTGGTTTAATAGGTTCCTAAATGGTTCACAATATCAGTTTGGTCCGTCTGTATGGTTAAACATTGACTATAGGTCTAAAATGTGAAGTTAATGCAAAAGTACCAAATGCTCCATTCTATCAAACGCACAGCAGGGGGCGAATCTTCTAGCTGCAAGAAGCAGTCAGATAGTGTAAAAAATCGAGGGATACTGACTCTAATGCTCGCTCGATTTATGATCTCAGTAGGCATTTCTAAGACAAGTGTCTGGTCTCAATCAGTAGTTTTAGGTATTATCAAACACATTACAATGTTAATTTTATAAATTATGACTGCACTGTAAGTAAAACAGACAGTAAAGCAGCTTATGCTTTAGGGCATGGTAACCTCCATTGGGCAAGTCGCTACCTAATGAGCGTGCCCAAGCTCAAGCCAAGGCTTGAAAGTGGGAATTCACAAACCAATGGGTGATGTCACAGTGGCTACATCCTTTTATTTACATGATTATTATTTATTCATTGACCAGGAAGCATTGATGCCAATAATCTCTCTTTTTTAAGTGTAAAACTGGCTCCATAAATTTGAGTGAGAACTTGGCATAGCAGCAAGTGGGAAATAGAGTTAGCTTCTACAAAATATGAGAAAAAGTAAATGCTGTATTTACATGGTTTGATAACATTGGCCTGGATGCAAAACTCAGTAGTGATTGGAGGACTACGTGCACTTGCTGCTGCCTTCATGTTACAGCTCCACCTGCTATAACTTTTCAGTGGCTGACATAAATAATTCTTTTTCACGTTACATGTCAGACACGGTCATAATTAATCTGTAAAGACCGAGTGATTCAGTAACTATAAGAGATGTGTCCAAGAAAGGGCTACAGACCGCAATCTATACAGCTCAGACAAATTATTTATACAGCCTCTAATTAACTATTGTACATACAGGCCTCTGACATGAGTGCATAACTGCAGTGTAGGAGGGAGGAAAGTTAAGTAAGACTACACAAGTGTGCCCACATTTAAACGGACTAAGTAGAGAAGAACCAAAAACTGAAACGAGAGGCAGTTGGTGAAAAACAACAAAAAGTCGATTCCCTCTTGGGAGAAGTCTGGGAAGCCAGATGTTCATGAGCCTCACGCTCACTGGAGTGCACGTCTGAGTACCAGTGCCTCAGTGTGGGTTTGTCTGTGTGTGTGTGTGTGTGTGTGTGTGTGTGTGTGTGTGTGTGTGTGTGTGTGTGTGTGTGTGTGTGTGTGTGTGTGTGTGTGTTAGACAGAGAAGGAGAGGCGTTTCCTGATGTCCCGGCCAGATGTTGCTGATCCCTGCCACTCCACAGAGGCGAGTTTACAGCCAGCTTTACAGAATTAGGAGAGACGACTGGGACGAGTGCTCATTGGGCAAATTTGGTTAGCTATTAAAGGGAAATGTTTCCTTCTTTTCATAATATGGCATTTCAATTGAACATATTATGCAACTTAAAAGTTCTCAGAAAGATATGAGCTCTTTGTAGCAAATACTGGACTCCAGCAAAGCCTTTAGTTTCTTCTACTGTATACTCAGGCTGTTATACAAAGCAGTGTCAGTATGCAGTAAGTACGGGTTGTATTACAGTATTATTTTATAATGCAGAGTACCAATCTGTGATATGTCTGTGTCGCAGTGTGATGTTCTAGTGAGCCAGCTGTGTTGTGTAAAACGCAGTATTTTACTTCTGGTCCATAGTTGGACATAAGTCAGTATATCTTATGTGTATCTTCCTACTTTGTTCTCTACTATTTCACAAAATGTAAAACAATAAAGTTCTGAAGGCTTGGATGAAAGATCATTGCATCCCTCACATCTGTGTGAAATATGAAACTGTAGCCACCCAAGCTTAGTTTTACAGTGAAAACAGCAAACCTGTGGCAACAGACAAGATCCAACATGTTGATTAAACAGTTTAAGAGTTTTAGAGGTATTTTGTTACCTTCAGACAGGTTTCCACTGGTTTCTGATCTGAACCTGTTTCCAGGGTAACAAGTTTCTCTAGGCTCAAGTTTCAGACATAAGTGTCAGTTCTACCTTTACAAAATACATGAGCTCTTCCTTCAGTAAATATTCTCTGTTCCCTCCCATAAAACAAAACAAAAAATTCCTTGTTTATGCATTGATGTATTCATACTGCATATTTCAGTGATTCGATGAGTAAATGCTTTGTGCTTACATGTAAATACCAAAAGAAAGATTTGTTGCCAAACGAGAAGCTGCAGAGTGCCCCCTGGTGGACAAAATATACAAATCCAACACTCGTAACATTATTGAAGGGTGTTTCTCTTATCTCTTAAAATTCTGATATTTATATTTAAGAAAATAGCTAATATTACCAATATATGCCAATATATTGGTAATATTAGCTATTTGTTGAAATGGGCATTTAATTGAAATGGCGACCACAATTTACCAAATACATTTTAAAGTGCATCAGCTATCTGACAAATAAAATAAATCAGAAAAGGTATAAATAAATAAATAAATACATGCATAAAACTGTAATTTCAAGACCAACTAAACAACCAGTTCTGATTGGATCAATGTCCATCATAAATAAATAAAATGGGAAATAAATAAAAAATCCTTACATGCGCATTGTGGTTCATGGCTGCTGTTTTTGTTCCCTGTGTGGTATGACATACATCAGTCGGCCTGTCTGTGGAAAATGCGCATCTGTGTTGTGAGGCCTGAGAGGACAGAGTGTGTGTGAAATTGTGCGATTGTGTGCGTAGTGGCAGTGGATTTTTGCATGTCAGTCTTCAGCATAAGTGTGTTTTTCTTCCACTATGTCCACACTTGCATCTGTCTTCACCCTCATATATGTGCGTGCACACGTGTGTACTTCTCCATGTGTGTGTTCAGTGCTGGCCAGGGATCCATCTGTGTCAGGTTAACCCACTGGGAGTTTCTCCCAGCAGGTAGTCCTTTAGGGCCTAAATCATTTGCACGGCCAGAAGCGTGAAATCCTTCCAGGCCTGGACAGATGTCTCCCTGTTCAGCCTGGCTCAGGCTTCAGCGACCCCACGGACCTGTGAAGACCCTTGGAGCAGAATCTGGCTCCCAAACGTGGACCAGACCATGGCCAGGCCACACTGAATGACCTCTTAGCCAGAAGACCCCCCAAAAACCCCTATCATTTCCAAAATCAAATAGATAATAATAATATACATTTCTTTAAATAAATCTAGTGCAAATACTGTTTTCTACTGAATTAAAAACCAACAGACTGCAAACCAACTGCTATCACAAGGACTGCTTACTAGACAAGCTGACAAGATGCCAAGGCCAGGTCAGCCAGAGGCTAAACCACCCTGTGTTTGTGAGTGTCACACAGCAGTGAGAGACCGAGACATGGAGCAGTGCCCTGAGTGACCTGCACGCCATCTGCACACACCTTGATCTTTCACACATCAGAAGATCCAGGGACTAAATATCAGACATATGAAGTACTTCTTACATAACATCAAAGGGCATGTAGTACCAGTCAGTTACAACATCATGCTGAATCATTGTTTTGAGGACTCCAAACATGTGTCAGCACGGCAGAAAGATTGGCCCACTGGCCACAACTTGCATGGATTTCTTCAGGTTCTCAGAGGCCTTTGTTGCTGTCCAGGTCCCAGAGGATCCTGGGAATAGTGGGAGAGTTCAATTTGTTTTTGTTTTTGTTGTTTTAATATAGTTTTGCCCCATTGTGCTTTTTGAGAAGAAAAGCTGGCGACATGCATTGTACTTACAGTCTTTTCTTGTCTGTTTTTTTTTCTTTTTTAACGTGGTCCGGCTGCTATTATTCTCAGTTTACTTCTATTTTGTTGCTGAATATTGATTCTTGGATTTTTGTTGTTATCCTCAGATGTGTTTTTGTGAACTTCCTTTTTCACATGCCTCCTGTGTTCTCCTCTCCTCTGTGAGTTTACCCCATTGTCCCTCTTTTACTTTTATTTTGAAAGTTAGATTCTTCCTGCCTTTGTACTTTTCCTGCCCTCATTAGTGTCTCAATTAATTATTCCTCATTTCTGTGTTTATCTAGTCTGTCTTTGCCCTCAGCCTTTGTTAAGTCTTGCTAGCATTTTATACTTTGAGATTTAGCTCTGTTTCCTGTTTTTTAAAATTTCTGTGTTTATTTACGTGATATTGTCCAAGCTTCATGGTGGCATTTATCAAAGGTTGTAAACAACAGAACATCAAAGTGTTTTGTATTGCAAGGTAAGACCCTACATTTATATTAAAATAAATATAAATAATTCATATAACAGGCTCATAAAGTAATCTAACCCTCAAAGACTAGAGGAACTGTCGATGTTAGTTTAAGGTGCTTCACACGCAAGCCTTTCCAATGCAGAGAAAACCTAAATGTAAGCTACACTAAGGAATATTTTCATACTAACAGTGAATCATATTAATATGTATAGTGTGAAAGCAGATGCACCAAATAACAAGGGTTCCCCACATTCCCATAGTACCTTGTAATGCATAGGTGTCAAACTCTGGCCCGCGGGCCAAATTTGGCCCGCAGCCTAATTACATTTGGCCCACGAAGCCATACCAAATTACTATTAGAGTTGGCCTACTGGTATTATACAGCTAATATATATATTGTTTAGTATTAAGCTTTGCTTGTTCCATATTCAGTTTTTCACCAAAACGTGTTTGAGTCCATAAGAAAAGATTCATTCTTATATCTGGAGGAATAAATATATTTCAATAAATATTCATGTTAGCCCGCAACTTTGTTCCAGTTTTGAATTTTGGCCCACTGTGTATTTGAGTTTGACACCCCTGTTCTAATGTCTTTTAGCCTGTTGTTTTGGCTCAGCTTAATTTCAGCACAAGCAAACTTTTCCATTAAAAACACTTTAAAGACTATTCACTACCTATTCATTGCCAAATGACACAACATTAGCAACTAGCTGGTGAATGTACCAAAACAATCTGGTCTATGGCTGTATCCCAATTCAGGGTCTGCAGCCTTAAAGGCCACATTTTAAGACCGATTACGTCACAGCGACGCGACGAAGGCTGTCCCAATTCGAAGGCTGCTCGAAATGCGGCCCTCAAATGTGTTTTTAAGGACGTGGTGGTGTAGACTTCGTGGCCCAACATATCCCAGAATGCATAGCCCGGCAGTGAGTGTGGATAATTTTGCCGAAAAAAAATGGCGGATGAGGGGTGCCCGAAGAGTAAACTTTAAGTAAGTACTGAATATTATGTCACTTATTTATGTGAAAACGAAGAACATTAAAACATTACTGTTGGCCACATGTCGGCAAAGTTATGTGACATAAGTGACGTTTGTACTAACTTGGTTTTAAAGCCTTTACTTTAAAATTTACGCCATTCAATAGCTGAGTTTAATCTTACAGAGAATGATCAAAGCTCATGTAGAAACAAACAAACAAATGAACAAAAGATTTTCTCCTTCATTTCTGTCAAACGAAGCTGTATGAAACGTTTCCAGCTGTTAGTATCATGGTTGCTAGGCAACCTGGGCAGCGCGACTGAGGCTAGACCGTCCCATTTCACAAGCCTCGCACTTCCGGCCTTAGTGGTCTTTGAGTACGCGGCCCTTGAGGACTGTTGAGGCTGTGTACTTTAAGGCTGCAGACCCTGAATTGGGATACAGCCTATGTCTCAGTGGCTGGGGAAGAAATCATGGGTGAAAGGATGGTAAATGTGGTTACATTCACCAAGATGCCACGAACGTTAGAACTGCAGGGTAACACACAAAAGGATCTTTGCCTGTCGGATTTGTGGGTTAAATGAAAAAAAAGGCTGGATCTCCTCCATGCCTGCTTCATGCCTTGGGGGACGGGGCTATGGCTCTCTACACCCTCTAGCAGACCGTTACATGGGGAAACCTTTTGAATACAAGTGCGCTGATCCACACAGGTGCGCACACGGGTGTTCACTGTTCATAGACATAAACTACACCTTTCTTGGCTGCTACTTCAAAGCACATTGTGCGCTGTCCGTCCTGCGTGCTGCACAACAACATTCAATATTTAGTATTTACTGCTGTTTACACTTAGCTAGATTAATGCAATGGTGTTGTATTTAGTATGTTGCTCTGTTTTTTTTGGCTTGTTTTCTCTTCTTTTTCTCTCAACAGGTGATCCAGGAGAGTTTTTTTCTCTTCTTTCTCTTTTTAAGTGCCCTTTCTCACTGTCCCTCTCCCCTTCTGTTTTTCTTTTCCTTCATCTTTCTTTCTCCCTTTCCTATCCCTCAGTCACGTCTGTCCCGTCTGTAACAACTGAAAATAAAATAAAATAAAATAAATAATAACAACAAAGGTCAATCAAATGGACCAATACGGCAATGCCATGATGATCCATTTGGCAAAGTAAATCCATTGGGTATCCTTCTTGGTCTTCAGACAACAATTGACGGCTAAAGAACCAAATGGGACAGGCAAAAGAATTAAAAAAAAAAAAAATAGGCTAATGTTTGCCATCATGGATAATGCCGTACTTGCAGATTGTTTTCAGCCCCCGAGAAAGAGAAGTTGATATGCTTCTTCTTTTTGAAATCTGTCTAAAACTAGCCAAGTGACCATATTATACCAATGGCCAAACTGCATCAACCTAATTATAAGTGGAACGCATTATCCTGTGGTGGCCCAACATTAAAACCTCTTCAGCGTCCTCCCGTAGATCAGAGGCCCCCCTGCACCAGCTGATTGAGCTGGTGTTATGACTTTGGCCTAGGTGGTTGAGCCATAGGCCTAATGAGTTCCAGCTGGGACCGTGTGTCTGCATTAAGTCCTCAAGTGGAAAAGTGGCTGTAAAGTCAAACCACCTGGTGAGACCGTGCTGCCAGGGATGTGTGAGGTGGTGGTGGATGAGGCAAATCCTGGAAAACCTTGGTCAAGGATACGATGTCTCAGCAAAACATGGCTTTGGCTTTGTAAGCTTTGTCATTTTTAATTTGATGCTGCTTCCATTTGTTGCCCTTAGCAAGAAAAACAAATGGAACACAGTTTATTTATATTCAACAATGCAACTTATCTACTTTTAAAAGAACATGTGCCAACTTAAGAGAACAACCATTTGATGAACTTCATCACATAACCTTGGCCCAGTTCAACACAAAATCCAGACAAAAAAGCAAAAGGATCTTCTCGGTCCTCTTAATCTGCATGTGTGACCACTGCAAGTCAATGACAATTGTAATTTAAGCGGCCCGATACTCCAGCCTTGTCACAAGTGTAGCTACAGGCAGGAGGGAGTAATTCTTTTACAAGCAGCATGACAGAAGAGATGGCAACCAACACTAGGATTTCACGTTTGTCCCGGGAGATGTCTCGCCAGCAAATGTGTTTTGTCACAAGCAAGTAGTGCTTGTCACATTCAGAAAATCCCTGTTTAAGCTTGCATTTAAGCAGGAAAGTCTATTTAGAAGGTATTAATTCTCAGAGCAACAGCCTTGAGGACATGTGAGTGCTTCACTCAAGGTGTATGATTTGCTCAAGGACTTTTTGCTGTGGGTGGGACCAGTTATCATTCAGTATCCTCACCCAGTATTCCCAAACACAGGTTCAAACTGGCAACCCTCCAGTCCATCGGATGACCACTGCCAAACAGTGATTATTGAACATTTGCATAATTTTCATGTCCCGGGAATGCTTTCAGAATTAATTCCATATGATTTCATCAAATGCTTAATAAAATCAGAAGCACGGGCTTTGGTCATCTGATATGCATGTAAAACAAACCAAAGTTGAAGTTACTTTAGCTTCAGCTTGTTGTATTTGCTTTTTAACACTACATTTGAAATAAAGAGAGGGGCGATAATTTTTGGAACTATCTGATTTTATTTTCAAACTTATTCCAGAATCAAATGTGAGGCCATGTGATGAACAGCTACAGTTTGACTAACTAACTGTCTTGTTTTTTTCACATTAGAAAAATGAAATGTAAAATTCTGTCGATACTTACAAGCTAAAAACTGGATAACGGAAAGTAGAAGAACTTTACTGTTCACTTAAATACAAATTGAGCTTGATTTTCACAGGCACAAACACTGTACTGTTCACAATCAGTAATGTTGTGGCGTTCTCACTGTGTCCATGCCACACTGCATCCATCATAGTTCGTTTCAACCAGCCCACGGCCTCGTCGGGAAACAGTGTGCAGCGCAGTGCAGCTGATGAGCTGGCGAGAGATATTTACGAGGATCCTCGTAACCCCACCGAACAGATCCCAGGCAGATGACTCTGACCTGTGGGGCTTTGCTCTTTCTTTCTTTTTCTTTTTTTTCCACCATAGCACTTAACATGTTACCTCCAGCTGTCATTGAGGGGAGCGAGTTTTACTGTGCACAGTAATCTAAAACAAGACAGTTCATCAGTAATAAGCCAGGACTGTTCCAACAAAGGAACTGCAAACTTTATATATATATATTTATATAGATATATATATATATATATCAGCACTCGCGTGGCATTTAAAACAATGCAGCTGCAGCAAAACAGCTTTTATTGCTTTCCCTCCACAGTTCACAGCAATGCCTGGCACCCATTGTCTTCATGGAGTTTGCGGCTAAAGCAGAATAAACCCCTATCGGGTATCCCTCCCTGTGTGTTATGTCTGAGACATCGCTGTTGACTCCTGCTGTTGCATGCATGTCATTCATTATTTAAAAGTTAATATTTAGGACACGTTTTAATTTGAACTGAGCAGTAAAACCAGAGACGGAACGAAAGTTTTACCGATGAGCTCGGATTCCAAATGAATGAAAAGCTTTTCTATTGTAAAACAATAAAAAAAGGCAATTTTTGTCATCATTTTCCAGCAACTGCTCAAGCAAGTCATGATGTGAGGGAGGAAATCAGTCCAGCAAGCACTGGAAGAAAAAAAAAAGACATGTCAGAGTAAGTTACTGTGAGGAAAGGAAAGAGTGACAGTGAGAAAGAGCCAGTGTGATTTGGTCTTCTGTCATCTGCCTTCTGGATCCCTGTACACAAAACATGTTGCGATTGAAAGAGATGGAGAGAGGGAGAGAGAGACAGGATCCCTCTAATCCATCTGGCATCCTTATGCTGCTGTTTAGGCCCCATGGTGACTTCAGAGATAGAAGATGAGCATGAAAGGGAATTACAGCGAAGCCCTTTCACTGATTCCAAAAAATCTGCTCCAAATTACTTTGAGAGCAAATATCAACTTAAACAGACGGCCTCTCCCTTTCCCCTCTCTCCGAGTTCACGACTTCCTCCGCAAACAAGGCCAAGAGTGGGATGGGATAAGGACCAACAGCCATTTGAGTCCCCCGCTGATGGATCGAACATGGCACTTATGCTAATTCGCCTGGTTTTCTGGCCAGTAGTGTACGCATTCTTACCCAGCCGAGACTCTGTTTGGAATGTGCAGTTGTGGCAGTAAAGCAAAATGCTTGAAGATGCTGCTGCTGCTGCCTCTTAGGCTCAAACTTCTTCTGCTTGCCATCTTAGCTGAATGGCAAGCAGACTTTGTAGTCAGCCACAGGCAGACAGGCAGTCTCAAACTGCAAGTACTGCATGTACAAGCAGGAAGTCCAGATAAAAGACACTCATCCTAGAAATTCTGATTTCTCCATAAACAGATTCTGCTTATGAATATGTAGAATCCATCCTCCCAAAAACACGATTGGCCACCCCTGGTGCCGCTCCCCCAACAAAGCCGCGGTCTTAACAGTCCCCAGCACCATTAGACGAGAGCACGGCTTTTAGCAGGAATTTAACTGAGTATTTTTACTTTACTGAGGTTTAAGGTACTTGTACTTTATTTAGGTATTCCCATGTTGTACTGCTTCCTGATTTTGCTCCCCTATTGTGGATGCAGTTATTTCATCTTGTACTCAATAAAATTTATTTTAAAGCTTTAGTTACTTTTTTAGTATTTAGTTACTTTTTCAGATTAATTGCATTACTTTAGATTGAGCTACAGAGCAATATATATGTAATCAAACTAACATATATTATTTTATTAAAAGTAAACAAATACTAAGGAAATATACATACAAATAAGTACACAATTATTAAATTCAATTTCAGTTCAATATTATTTTTACAGCAGCAACTCACAACAACTGTCACCTCAAGGCGCTTTATATAAACCCAACAATCAGACAACTCCTACAGTTGGTGACAGTGGGAAGGAATGGTTATGTTTACCACTTATGACATAATAAACAACCCATTTAGCCCAGTGCCGTTTCTTTACGATGTGACTTGCAGATGCTGTTCACCTGCTGTAGCTAACGTCTTGGGCTTGCCACTTTTTCATTTGTCCAGTGTCCTCAATTTTGTTTAAGGATACACTGCATGCCATTTTGAGATTTGCCAAGTTTTCAGCTAGCTGCTGTTTAGGAATCTCATTGTTGGGGCAAAAATACAGTTTTTGCCTGTCAAACTGTGTTATGTTTGGCATTTTTTCATAGGTTCAGCTAAAGGGAATAAATTATGTGCTTTGCAGCAGGCAGTTAGTGGCCAACTGCTTAAGGAAGAAGAAACAAAGAAATGAACAGTGGCTCAAAACTTTTGCACAATACTGCATTATACCATTTAAGCATCATCATTCAGCTGTTTGTACAACGACCCTGAGAGTTCATAACTGAAGAAAATACCACCAAATAGAAAACATGATGCAAAAGCAGCCGAAACACAGCAGAAATAGAAAAAAACAAACACACAAAAACACAGTGGAAGTGTTTTTGAGAGACAACAATGTGATTGAATTCATAGAGACTGAAATAAGTGAAGGATCACACTGAGACAAAAGAGGTGGAGTGTTCTTCAGTGTTGTGAGGGAGAAAAAGCTGCAAGTATAACATTTCTAACAAAGTTTAATTGCATGATTCAAATAATATTGTAGATGCATGTCTGCTATTAGCCATTTACTGTTAGCTTGTAACTTTCATTGTATCTCCCCAAAAACACTTTATGTTTGTTTTTGTTTGTTTTTCTGAGTGTTTGCAGTATTTGTTCTGTCTGATTCAACTTCAGTTGTGGTTTTTGCTCTGTTTCCCTTGTGTTTTGTGCTATTTGCTAAGTTTGAACTCTCAGGGCCCCTGTAGTTTGGCCTAAAATGGAGAACTTAAAAAACATTTTAATGCTCTATTGACTTTTAATAAGGGCAATGGCTGTTTCATCCCCAGTCCTCTGCACAACAGAGCTGTTGTTCTTGCACTGTGTACTTTGTGCTGATAAGGAACAATCCATCCACCCCCCCACCCACCCCCCCAAGCCAGCTTGGGATCCTCAGTACGGCTGTCATAGCACAGGTGAAGAGACTGAAAAGGATGCTGACAGAAGAAGCTGATGTTTGAGAGGCCGAGCGAGAGTCGATTTCAGACCAGCTTTTAATTCTTGGCACGAGCTTCCCAAAATGAAAGGCTGCTTGACAGATGCCAGGTTGGGCTTCTCACTGCTAGATTAGTAAGTAATATTAGTTGGCATGGGCTGTTACAGTTGGTGATGTTTGGATCTCTTAACACACTTGTCACCTAGCTTGCCAAGTCAGCCCATTCCAACAGCGGTTTACCCGGTAGCTACACATCTCGAAGGAAAGACAAAGTATTTGCTTTAGCCCAGCAGTATTACTTGTTTTGCTGCATTTTAACAAGAGGATATATATTATAAACTGTGCTGAAGTGGGTGTAGTCTACTCTGCAGTGAGTCTTGCTCTGAAACACTTGACAGAAGCGTGCCCTGCTGTGGTCTTTCTATTATCTAAACACACATCTGCTCTGATTGATATGCTTGAACCGGGCCAATTTCACCTCTCTCTCTCTCTCTGCGATGTGATAGCCATTTATTTGTTCAGCTTTAATTGCTGAAGCTCCCATCAGCGAGAGGCGCGGAGGCACAGCTGCAGAGAGGTGACACACTGGCACAGGTTCAGGACTATTCGATACCGTTTTAACGTCTGCTTTCAAATTAGCATGAGATCAAATGGAGAAAAAAAGATTCCTCCACCACTGCGCGTGGATGTCGGATACTGTGCGATAAAAGCAATCTACACCTCTCAGCCTTCAAGGTAATTTAAGTGTAATATATATCGTGAACGTGGGTTTCATCTTTTCTGACTCTAACATGGAGCTGCACGCTCTACCCCTCTCTCTCTCAGACACACACCCACGCACACACACGCTCTCGCTGTGTCATATATATGTGGTGAAGGCTTGTCCACATGTCTTATATTCATTCAAGGATTGACAGATAGAATTGCATGCACATGCAATAGTGCTCCTTCAGCTTAATTTAACAGCACTGGAAGGTCAAGGATTTCTTTCAATCAAAAGACTCCTGACAAGATGAACGTCTTTATCCGGGAAAACGCTCTGAAATTATTTGGATTAGAAGCGAAGGAACTACATGAACATCTGGGAGTGAAGTTTTCCTGTGTGCGAAACTTCTTTCTCTCTCCGCAGGCATGAGAAAAAAAAAACAATAAGTGGAATTTGTGTCAGCGCAGCTCGGGAAAATAAGATATCACGTCTTGCTGTCGGCTTGATGTCTCATCCCGTTGAGGTTGTAGAGAAGGCCGCCACCAGTTGGGGGGTTCAGCCAGAGTTCATGTCTATAACTGCTAACCAGCTCTCACGTCCCCACTTTTCATCAGCGCTATCTCTATTTACCTCTTGCTTCTGTCTCGCCTCTCGCTGTTTGCCTTCTCTGACTTATCATCAACACTGCTTCTCAGTGCTGAGCGACATCTCCTTTAGCGAGCGTTCTCCAACAGAGCCAAGTCACACACACGCACGTGGGACGGCCTTGCCCTGTCTCGGGGTCTCTCAGATCTTCAGTTAGACACTTTGCTTGCATGGTTATCAGATATCTGTCGCCACGCTCTGACTCGTTATGAAACATATGGTTTGGTAATCGGTTTACTCTCCAGTTATCTGCTGATGTGGCGGGACAAAGGTTTTTGTCCTCAGATGAGACTGTGGACACCAGAAAACCACCACAGTAACACCGGAGAAACACCCCCACACAAGTGACTTTTAATCTGGCATGGTCTGAGTAGTTCAGCATGCTGATCCACACGAGCACCTCAAGGGCTTAACAAAATGGTCAGACAAAGAAAAATATTCAGTGAGCGGCAGGTTATATCTACATAAAATAAAGGTTTTGCTAATGACAGCTAACAGAGGCTAACAGTGTGAAAACCAGCTTGCAGACAGATAAAGTTCACGACATCCTCAAAATTTGCAGCAGTGTCATTATCATCGGACAGAAGTGAGCTTCACTGGCTCATCAACTCATATCAGACTCTTTTCACAACATTTTACAGCCTACTCCAAAGTAAATAGATGTGGCTAGCCAGCAAATTAACAGTTGAGGACTGGCTGCCTACACTCGCTACAGTTATGCACTTGAATTTGAAGGGGTAAGAAAATTCTAAAAAAAAACTAATCTACACTTCCATAGGATTCACATGAATAAATTAATAAATACATAATAAATGAATTGTTTTACAGTGGACATTAATGACTCCATGAAATTTCGTGTGAAGTCTCCATTGTGTAAAAACAGCAGATGCGCACAAACATTGCTAGAGTTTACCTGACTCAAACTCTTCAGATATGTAAGATTAAAACTCGGGTATGTAGTAACAGAATATGTTAGACTTTGTATAAAAATGAATAAAACTTCCAGGTTTAAAAAGTACTTTAAACCTGCATTTTTAATGGCAAATATGAATCAACTCCTCGGATTGCAAAAATAAATGCTGCTGTATAGAAGTCTGTAGGAATACGATTGCATGGTTTAACCTCCTAAGACCCGAACTCTTCCATGGCATGCAGTTTTAATTTCTCTTTGATATTTGGGCCGATGAACGTAAAAACAAAGAATTACCAGATTTTTTTTTTTTTACCTTTTTTTTGTTTTTAAGAAAAATAAGAGCCACACGTGAGGATATTCGTTTAAAATTTTGATAGAACAGTAGCAGTATAATTCCCTCGTAAGTGGATATCAGGCCCTTGTAGAGCAAAATTGAGCATTTTGGTCTAATTAACCCAAAATGTGATATCCACATATGTGGACGCCAGGTCCTAGGAGTTTATGGTCTCAGCTGCTAGTTTCAAAGTCTTACTGGATACGACATGATGTTGTATTTGTGAATGATAATCCTCACATAGAAACAAAGGAGTTATAAACCAGTGGGCCTAAGAGCATGGCTACCTTGTCTTTGGCAAGTTGTTAGAATACAAGCATATGGTGACCCGTCACTTGTAACATCAGATTTCAAATCACCAAAACAAACAATTTTGGGCTACAAGAGAGAACTTTAGCCAGTCGGTGGCTAGGTCCATCTTTCATATACAGTTTATGATTTCATATGACTTTGGTGGTAAACAGTGTTGGTCAAGTTACTTGAAAAAAGTAATCAGTAACTAATTACTGATTACTTCCCCAAAAAAGTAATCCCGTTACTTTACTGATTACTTATTTTCAAAAGTAATTAATTACTTAGTTACTTAGTTACTTTTTAAAAACACGATTTACAACCTGAATATATGATCCATTGTTGATCTGCACACAGCTGTTGTCACTAACGGCGCACTCGCTTACGTCACTGTCGTGAGACATTCTCGCAAAAAAATCACGGTTTTAGTAACGCAGTAACGCAGCGTTCCTACGGGAAAGTAACGGTAATCTAATTACCGTTTTTGCAATAGTAATCCCTTACTTTACTCGTTACTTGAAAAAAGTAATCAGATTACAGTAACGCGTTACTGCCAATCTCTGGTGGTAAAGTAATCAGTCTTGCTTGCTACTTACTTTGAGTCCCTAGAAGACGGTCTGTCTAAATCCATTTATTTGTGGAACTGGTCGGGCATTGTGACTTAATGACATTTTTTTCTTTTGGCTGAGCAGTTATATTGTGGTCAGTTCAGGTCGTTTCTCTACTAATACTTTCTACTTTTCTACTCTTAACCAGTTGGCCGCCAAAATCACAAACAACCGATCGTCAAACGCTCAAAACCATTTCACTTCCACGTCTAGCTTAACCTCAGTCTGCTGACAAACATTCACATGTCTGTCAACATTTCACCCATGAACAGCAAGTCCTTTAATGAAAACCTATTCTGACCGCTGCCTGACCGATGCCACATACAGACACAGTCTTGTGTATGGTGGTGTGTGTGTATTTTTTACTTCCCACAAACATGAAACATGCATCACAGAGCATACAGTTTAAATGAAAAAGAAGAGAGTAAAGTCATTTTCATTTCCTGCTTCGTGCCCAGATAGATCTGCCATGTTATGTGTCAGATCAGATAACCAGGAAGCCTGTTCTGACATCTGCATTTGGGATAAGCCAAAACGCACTGCTTCTCATGCATTGCCACAGAACAAGGGAGCAGGAGTTGGGATTTCTGTTGTGGGTTAGCATAAGACGCACCATTTATTGTGCTCAGATGCATGCAACGTTTGGTTCACCGCTTAAAGAAATGAGGAAAATGTTTCTTTTAGTCTTACTGGGTCATTATGGCACAAGTCGAAATTCATATTAACGATGTTAAAATGTGTTTGACACAGTATGAATTAATATAAGTTCATCAAAATCCAGTTAACTGTGAGGACGAGCGCAATTCAACCCAGGTTCCCTTAATTGAAATGCTCTCCCCAAGCTCCCTGATTAATTTATCCTCTGAACGTGATCTAAATTGACCCATCCAGCCGCAAGGTATACAAGTAGCCTCGCTACTGCAGCAGACTGATATGTCATTATAGTCCCACTGTGATCGTGGCCCCAATTTTTCATACAGTGGTATGAGTGCCTATCAAGGCAAGGCAAGGCAAGGCAAGTTTATTTGTATAGCACAATTCAACAACAAGGTGATTCAAAGTGCTTTACAGAGACATTAGAAACAAGAACAAATAAAAAGCATGATTTAAAATTGAATAAAACAAGCAAATAAACTAACTAACTAATTAACAAACAAACAAACAACAGTATATAAAATCAAAACAGATAAAATCAGAACAGTAGATAAAATCAGTAGTTAAAATGTAAGTTTTGAAGTTTAAGCTTAAAAGTGTGGATTTGGTGCTTTATTCAAATGCAGCTGAGAACAGGTGAGTCTTCAACCTGGATTTAAATAAAATGAGTGTTTCAGCTGATCTGAGGCTTTCTGGGAGTTTGTTCCAGATATAAGGAGCATAAAAGCTGAATGCAGCTTCTCCGTGTCTGGTTCTGACTCTGGGAACTGATAAAAGACCGGATCCAGATGACCTGAGGGATCTGGATGGTTCATACTGGGTCAGGAGGTCATTGATGTATTTTGGTCCTAAACCATTCAGAGCTTTATAGACCAGCATCAGAACTTTAAAGTCTATCCTCTGACGGACAGGCAGCCAGTGTAAGGACCTCAGAGCTGGTGACTCCTGCCACAGAGAGAGAATATGGAATTAACCCTCATCAGCGGTAAACAAGCATGCCGCCGGGCTCCCCCTCTAGCTTTCAGGGCAGAGCCCTTGAGGAATTTAGCAGCATAAATTGATATGACTTTGACCGTGATACCCCTGACCACTAATCCCCCGCCTCAACTCTCTCATCTGCTTTTTTTCCCCCTCACTCCTGGTCTGAATGTTTCTCACTGCCATCCTTGTTGTGTTATTAGGTCATGCAACCAGTGAAAATGCCTGAAGTTTTTAGAATTGCATTTTATTTGGTGCAAAATACACTCTGCTCAATTTTATTTTATTTGTTTTACAGAGGCAGAGGTCAGAGGTTACTGTGCAAAACAAAAAAACAAAGTTCTTAGATAGATAGATAGATAGATAGATAGATAGATAGATAGATAGATAGATAGATAGATAGATAGATAGATAGATAGATAGATAGATAGATAGATAGATAGATAGATAGATAGATAGATAGATAGATAGATAGATAGATAGATGAACTTTTACCAGTCTACAATACCTTCAATACAATAGCCTACAACAGCTCAGCTCAGTAGTACCCTGTAACTTCAGTGATGGCTGTCATTTCAATGGTTTTACGTTATATCTGACTGTGCAGCTCATGATGCAGCAGATCTGGTTTCTATAAAGACATAGGGTAAGATTACAGCTAAATCAGTCTTGTGGCTTTTCTCTGGGAAAACTTATGAAGTCCTAAAACTCCTCCAGTTAGAAGTGGGCCCAGCAGGGTTGCAGTGGAAGGTTCTCCAAAGAAGCTAGAAGTGAAATATAATACAAGTGTCTCTGATCCTCCAAATAATAAGGCAATGACAGCCTGGAATGATAGCATGATAACTCATAGAAGCTTTTTAAATCCTACACAGGTACATGACCCTGGCTTTGTAAAGAAGTCATTTTCCATGATATACTCTTCACTAATTCATCTGGCACATGCTTTGTTTTTCTGCTCTCTCTCTTGCTAAATACGCTCTTCTTCCTATTCTCCGTGCTTTTGCTAAAAATTATCTGAACTGTTACACACATGGTTTTGGGATCTATAGGTATCCTGCCTGGCTTTCTTTCATCTAATAGAAGTTGTGGATAAAAAAAGGATTAAAGCCTAGCACATTTAATGAAATGAAGAAGCAGCAGTGGCACTGTTGGTTTACATAAAATCAATTCTGGGAGTAGCGGGGTGCCAATTGGCTGTTCGTGCAATCAATCTCTAAGTCAGCAGCCGATTTTCATTAGCCTACCGTGGCTCTCTTAGAGTTACTGGGTAAAAGGCAAAAAAATAACATGTTTGCAAAGAACATAGAACAGGAATGAAGTGAGCTGCAGATGTCTGTATATATTTAGTCTATCGGCCAAGGTCCTCCAGTCACTTCACATCAAAGCAGAGAACAGGGAGCCAAAAGTAACAGTTTCACTTCTCCTTGATCAGCATGTGATAGCTGTTTATTGGCTTTAGAAGTCAAGCTGGGGTGAGGATCAATCCACTGTGAGAGAGTGCAAGTCCCACTGAGAACTAGGTGTGATTTTATTAAATCAACATGGAACTGAGTTCTATAACGGGCCGTCAGCTCACTGAGGGAAACGCCTGAGTGCACACACATTTTGCGCTTGCTGCCAGAGCAGTGTTTAAACTTAATGGAACCATTCTGAAATAATATTTTTAAGTTCCAAAAATCCAAGTAATCGAAATGCCTTTTTAAAAAAAGCTACTATCTGCAGCTCATAATCCAGTTGACCTCAGTGTTTTGATTAATACACTCCAGCACGTGCTTTGCTATCTGCGACAGCCCTGAAGTGATTTAACTTATCAAAGTAAAAATGCTTTGTTCCCACTGTTGCTCTGTGGAGTTCCCCAAGGCTCCATTCTGGGATTAATTTTTCATCATTAATGTAGCATTCAACACTTCTTCTATCCTGACAATACATTCATACAAAGTGGGATCATTAGGTTCTAGCGACTGACCCATAAGTCAAAAATGTGAATTGGCTGAGGGCATTTCTCATGCAATGCAACTGCTGTTTGGTTATTGGTGTCTTGTGATCCTTCTTTCTCTCTGGGTGGGCCTGTCCTTGTGCCATTGCTTCCTTGCTGGGTGCCCACCTTGGATGGCATTGGGTCCTCTAGGTGTAGTCACCCTTTACCCTAGCAGCACTTTTACTTATGAGTCTTTCTTTTGCAGGTTCCAGAGCCTCATTTATAGACATCCTTTGTACTTCTTTATCATCCAGGATCTGTCTCTTAGAGCTCTTAGAGATTCAGGTGTTCCTTCCTATGTTTCCAAACTTCTCCTTTACATGGTGCTATCTCTTCAGGTTGTATTCTTGATCTTAGAACTAAGTAACTCCAAGACTACCAATGCAGTGGCATTTGCAAGCTTACAGGTTTTTGTATTGCTGGTATAAAGGACAGTGAACTGGACAGTGAATTCTACAAGGTTCTGCTTAAGTAGAGGGTGGCTAACTGTTTCAGTCAGTGTTCCTGTTGTTTTGGAATCTTCCAATACAATAGGAACACTAGTCTTCAAAGTAGCTTTCATCTACTGATGTTAGAGCATTGAGGTGCTAGCTGATTCCTGGATATCGGTCTCTGTTGGCCACGCATAATTATTCCTCTTCTTGGCCCATTCCATCAACTGAGTATTCGCTTTCCTCACCCGTGTGTGTCTGGTTCCAGCAGCCCTCATCAGTATGTCCTGGTCGCCCATCTTCTCACGTGGACATTGTTAATCTGGGCAACATCCAAGCCAATATTGGATTAGCTACAACACTCTGTCCTGTTCTGTCAGTTTTCACTTTCTGCTGTCAGAAAATAACTGACAGACTAAATAAAGTTCTTTGGCAAAAATCTGTTGGCTGTTCTCGCTGCAAAATTTAGGACTCCTAAAGGGAGTGTTGCTGACACTGTCGCTATAAATCTGTATTACCAAATGCCTTTAAAAAACTTAGATCAGATGGCATTCTAATATGTTTGCATCATCCCAACAACAAACAAAGGGTTATACAGTGTGCCAGAGACCTTAATGCAACTCAGAGCTGCTGGTGGATTGAACTTGTGGTCATCGGTCAAACCAACAAACCACTCTCGTGATTCAGTTCCCAGACCTGAGGCTTTTTTCAGCCTCTTCTAGGAAACAACATGGTTTTAAATGCATTTTACATAAAACGGAAAACGTATAAAATGTTCTCCAACGATCAATAAGATTAAATAAAGAAAACAAATTTAGTTTTAGTTAGATTTCAGAGGAGAGAACCATAACTAGAGTCAAGAATATCAATTGGTTTGTTTTTATTCTGGATGAGTTCTTCTAATGATCACTACTGCTATGCCCTCTGTGTGGTACAGTTATAATACACTGATCTGAAAGTCAGTGGGTTGAACCTGAAAATATCCTGGAGAGGTCAAGGTTTCCACTGCACTAATGCTCCCATTCATAGTAAACTGTATCATCCTGAAGCAAATAGAAATACACTGGATATATAATCTTGTATAATATTTCCAAGACATATCAAGAGTATCTTGCCATTTTTTCCCTTCTTGGGACCTTCATTAGATTAGTTCAAGATATAACTCATTGTCCACAGACTCATGTACACATAGAGACTGAATCCTGGAGTACAGCTGGTAACAATCAGCTTGGACCGGGACGTAATGAAGCTTTGACATAAGAGCTAATACTGTGTCTTACCGCAGACAGACAATCCTACCTGGCCCAGACAGAGAACAGCCATTATCTATTCTGGATTTATGATGAACAAGACATAATTTGTTACTGTCTCGTGAAAATACTGCATGCTCAAGAGGTCAGATTTTAAATCTGTTATGTCTGGTAATTAATAACACTGATAAATCACTGTCAAATTACCTGTAACATCTGGGTATGGTGACAAACAAATGAGATCATGGCTAAAATGATCTATGCTAGTGCTTGCTATTTGTCAGTATTAGGACCACGTTTCCCATAAATCCCCTTGTTATTTCCCGGGGGATGAGATGTTGCAGTTTGTTCATTGTATAATCTCTTTTCTAGTGCCAGAAAAACTCAAAGAGATCCAACAGACGTTCGTGCACCCTACAACATTAAGTTCAAAGACAAGAGGGCAGTCCCCTCAGAGGAGAGTTCCTTGGATGGGCTCCGATTTAGTATAATCAGAATAAATGTAATAAATGTGTATGTGTCATGTGTTAAAATAGACTACAAAAGGCTTTTGTTGTTTCTTGTTCAGTTCCCAGGGTGACACAAGTGTTTCCTGTAGGTTTCTTATATAGAGAGACAGATCTCAGAGCAGCCAAGATCCAGTCTGATAAGCCAAGGCTTGTTTGAAAAGCCTATCAATTTTTAATTAGCTGTAACATGACTAATGCTTTAAAGCATGATTAATATCATCAGACTGGGCATACATTTTATATCGATTTTAAGGCTTTAAGTTCATATTTTTAATGTGTTTCTCTAACCTTTACTTTTTGCTAGTTGTCAGATCAAAGGACATCTTTGCAACAAGTTAAAATATGACACTGTTAGCTAGCTAATGCTAACACCTAACTACTAATATCCTCCCGCTGCTTACTGAAAATTGGTTGGTGGTCATTCCTCTTCGACTACATGGCCACCACTGAGGTTAAGAAACTGTCAACATTAAACAGTTAACGCGTTTACTGTACATATGTTCTGCTAACCAAATGTAGTTCACGCGCAGGTCTATGAAACCAGAAGTTTTGCTAGTTTTCTGATCAGGAGCAGTCAAGACAGTCCCAAGAGGATTGGCAACTGAAATGAATGTTTTCCACTTATGAATGATGTTTCTTACTTGAAATTGTTTAGAAATGGTCTTCTAACCATTTCCAGACTGATGGTCAACAACAATTGCTTCTGTAACACTGCTAATGTATTTCTTCCTTGGCACTCTGTTGATACACTCCTGACCTTTCTGCTGCTAAAAGTGGTTCTTGAAGCTGGTGGTTAGAGTGCTTAGAGTCCTGAGAAATTTTTTTTCCTCAAAACTGTATAAAGTGCTTCATATAGGTAACAGCTTCCTTGGTTGGAAATGATTATTATATATTTAATTTCATACCCACGTGGCCGATTGTTGAGTGAAACAGATGAACCAGAATTGGTTTGTAGAAATGGTGCAACTTCAGTGATGTGGAACTGGTTTGGTGTTTGTCCGTCAGATACACAACAAAGCACATTTTTTTTGTAGAACATGCAAGTGGGCCGTTGGACTAAGACGCTTGTAAATCTGGGAGTAATCTGAGTCCTAAACTCCGTCCCGTCAGGTCCCAAAGCCAAACGAACACTGCAGCATCACTGAGAGTTAAAAACTGTGGCTCAAGAGTTGGGAGTTCGCCTTGTAATCGGCAGGTTGCCGGTTCGAGCCCTGGCTTGGACAGTTTGGATTGTTGTGTCCTTGGGCAAGACACTTTACCCGTTGCCTACTGGTGGTGCCAGTGTCCGGTAGCCTCGCCTCTGTCAGTGCGCCCCAGGGTGGCTGTGGCTATACAAATAAAGGCCATTTACCATAAATTCTTTCATCTTTAATAAAACGATCAGCATTGCTGCTTTACCAGATGTAACTATGAAGTTTAACTTCCAGGCATCCCTGAAAACAGAATTTATTACATTTAACAGAGTTTGAAGTTAGCAGGAAGTTAGCAGAAGTTAGCTCGCTAGTTTTGGTAGTTACCTAAGCATGTTCTGACTGAGAGATTTCTGAAAAAATTCAAACGTACTGCTCTGCTATCACTTCTAGGGATGGGTATCGAAAACCGGTTCTTGTTGAGAACCGGTTCCCACTGTTTCAATTCCTTGGAATCGTTTGCCATTTTTGTAAACGATTCCCTTATCAGTTCCAGTCGCCCCGAATGACGTCACCACGTTGCGGAGCATCATTTACCTGGCAGGAAACACGGCGCCTAAGCGGCTCAAACGCTCAAAAGTTTGATTATACTTTATGAGAACCGATGACAACAGGGCAACTTGCAAAGTAGATATTTCATTTAAGGGAGGAAACACTACGAATATGCAAAAGCATTTGCTCACAAAACACGCGATGACACGCGTTTTTAATTCCGCTCCGGACTCGTGACTCTCAACCCAGCAGCAGCGCTAACGTTTGCACGTCCTCTCCCGTTAATGCGGCAGGTAAATAATCAACTAACAGTGCATATTATGTCAGCGCAATCTGCCTTATTACAAGACCTGCCATTACTGTACATGTAGGTGACCATGATGAGAGAGACAGACAGAGTCTGGCTGGCGCTCGCTGGCAGTTCTCGCTGCAGTTTACCGGTAGCGTCTCCTTTCAGGCCAGGATAGACTAATGTCACCGAGCAGTGTCTAAGTTTGTGGTCAAAGGCTTGCACCCATTTGCCACAGCAGATGCCCCCGATTTTTGGTAAGTGAATGTGTTTAATTGTAGGCAGGGACATTACTGGATATTCTTGTGTAATTGCCACAGAACAATTTATGTTATACTTTGTTATTGCTACAGAAGAATGTTGCAGCTTTAAGGCAGGGATGACTCCTGGAGTTGCTTTCTCACTGCATATGCTTTATTTCACAATCAGATCGATTCGATAACAAAAACATACAGCAGCTCCTCTCCTACTCCTAGCCCTTCGCTGCGGTGGAAAAAAGAACGACTTCAATCCCCTTCAAGGAACATATGTACAAAATAGTTTTCCTGATACACCAATGGGGCGTTCAATGCCATCTTGTAAATATGAGTACTCTGGCAGAGTAACAGTTCAAATGAAAAATACACCAGAGCAAACAAAAAAAGAAGTGTGGGGTACCTTTGAACCAATGAACAAAGTATAACAATTTATACTTTTTAACATAACCCGACCCCGTCAATATGTGATATGTCTCACAAGAATATTTATTTTATTATTTTACATTTACAATTTTTTTTTCCTGGGGACCCTGTGACACCCCATTGAAGAGCCGTAGGCTGGATCTCTCAAGATCTCACTGTTGGGTTTGTAAGGCCATGTTACTCCTAAATTTCTATCTTGTTCAAAGAGAAGATATAAAACAAAGCTCTGAGCTAATCGACCTTAGTGTTCTCCTTTTTAAAAAAAAAAAAAAAGAATCGATAAGAGAATCGATAAAGAATCGAATCGTTAAACAGAATCGAAAATGGAATCGGAATCGTTAAAATCTTATCAATACCCATCCCTAATCACTTCCAACATAAATGAAGACAGGAAACTCAACAGCAGTGACGTTTGTAAGGTTACTGAAGTTGGGCTAGCTGGTATATAATGATGTGCTACGTGATCGCTAGCGACACAGCTATGTTAGCATAACATAAACAGTGAAGCTAAAGGATGAACGCTAACACTTTTCCACTCGATAAAAGTCAATGTGAAGGTTCCTGATGGTTAGAGACAAATGCAATCACATGCCAGGATGCTGTAAACGGACCAAACTTCAGTCAGGAGAACAACTGAGATAATCCATCCACAATATGAGGTTAGTCATTAATATATGCAACAACATTGGAATAGAGCAGCTGTGATAGAATACAGCATTAACGAATCAATGGTACAGAAGTGGAGGAAGCAAGAAGAATGAGTTGAATAAAGTTTGATTTATTTGACTGCTTTGTTTCGCTTAATGTGCCTTATAATCCCGTGCACCTTGTGGTCCGAAAAATATGTATTTGACTTTTTTATTTGGCACACTGCAGTCTAATGTTGCAAAGCACCTCTTTTTAACTTCAGTGGATATTATACATGTTTATGCTCAGGATATGTCAGCCCATTTCTACTGGAAATGCCTTTTGGTTAAACTTTCAGCAAGTAATTTGCATTTGCACTGTTACATTTTTATAAAGCTTTAATGTACATAAAAACCAGCTTCTTGTTTAAGTGAAAATAAATGGAAGGTTGTCTTTTTGCGCTAATAATGTTGTGGAGTTGTATTTTGTCTCGCATCAATTATATCGTCAGTTATATCGTTATCGCAAATTTTCAAATATATATCGTGATAAATATTTTTGGCCATATCGCCCTGCTCTAGTGTCAAATCAAACAGAGCAATTAGCACGCTTACTGGTCAAAAACATCTGAGCATGACAGTAATGTGTTAGCCGGTGATTTTTTTCAGTTTTTTTTTCTTTTGTTGTGTTTTTGGAAAATACTGACAAATGTTGGATTGCACATAGTGTGAAAATTATTTTGTTAAACACAAAATCTAAACGCGCGACACTACAAAGAAACGTACATTGTTAGCTAGTTAGCTAGCATTTGCGTTGCTATCAGCTTCTTCGTCTGGCTAAAAGTAACTCGATGGTCACTGCCCATCTGCTCCATATCTAAAATGTTAACTACTGAGGCTGAGAAACGTACTCAGCTTTTTTGATCATTATCAGTACACCATCTGCGTTTTTGTAGTACTTACAAAACTAATGTGGAAGCATATGAATATCACAGTAGAGGCTTCTGCACAGGGGGACTGAGCTCAGATGTGACCACAAGAATTTTTGACAAATGCATTGTCAATCTACAGCACTTTATCTTACAGTGCAGATGTCTAGTGAGGAGGGATGAGTAGGTATACACATCTAACCAGCAGGGTTTATCATACTTAGCAAGGATTACACAGCATTGTCTGTTCTTTGGTATAGCTGCAGCTCTCTAGTGTTAAAAGCACATTTCTGCTTGCAGTATATGAAGAAAAATTCAACACAGGCATTACTCTGAGTATTGTTCCTTTGTCTCCTGTTGTAAATGATGTGATGTATCGCCAGCACAAAAACCCAGGTGTGATCGCTCAGTGGTCTGATGGCTTCTGCTGGGCTTCAGGAAAAGCTTGGGAGTTGAGAAAGATTAATTAGTTAAACTGGGGCAGACATCAGTCTTCTAACAAGTCCCTGTGCCGTCGCCGGGGATGGAGAGGGAGGGAGAGGAGGAGGAGCGAGATGAAGAAGTGTTGCTGAGGCAGAAAACACAGCAGCCCAAGTGAAGACCAGAGCAAAGTGTTTTTCCCTTTCCTGTTTCTTTGTCTGCCAGTAACTGTGCTGGCTTTTAGACTGGGGCGAATAAGTGTGTGGAAGCGACAGACGAAAGGAAGGGGGGAGGATCCGAAGCTGATCCTTCACTCTTATCTGGACAGTGAGGGCTGTCGGGTCAAGTGTAAAACCTTCCTGGTGCCACGCTAATGATGGGTCCCCCCCTTCCTCTGGGCTACAAGGTCAAGTCTCCCACCACACCCCACTTTATCAACCATCAGCATAACCCTGCAGCTGTGACAGGATTTAAAAAATTATTTTATTACTCTGGCCAGGATCCAGTTTGCATTCTTTGGCTATGTCTGCTCTCTGAAAAAACAGAGTAAAAGAAAAGAAAAATACCACAAAGAAATGTTTGCTGAATCTGCATGTTCTTTTGTCGGTGAGTCACTGTTTTCTCACCCACTCTCACACTTGCTCAATGAAAAAAAGAGCACAGCTTTGTCTTTTGTTCTCCACTGAGGTAATTAAAGGGTTCAGGGCGTTGCTCGAGGGGACATCAGAAATAAGTGTGATTCAAAGGTAAGCAGACGTTTAGCAGAGGATGTTGACATTAACTGGAACTGGAAGAAGCGATAAGCAGCAGACGGCATTTTTGTTTCCATGTATCACCTCGTAGAGTTTGATCTTTATCTGTTCCAGTTGCAGGTAAACCAGACATGGGCAGAGCTAATGTCAAACCACATTTTATATATCAGGCTTCTTCTGCTTATCCACCAGTTCAGGATTATGGAAAGGTTGGAGCATATCCCAGCTGTCATGGGGCAAGAGGTAGGGTACATCCTGGGCAGGCTGGCAATTTACTGCAGGGCGAACACAGAGAGACAGACAACCATTCACACTCACATTCATGCCTAAGATCAATTTAGGATCACAATGAAGAACCCCATGTATGTCTATGGCCTCTGTGAGGAGTTCAGGCTACCTGGAAGGAGCTCCCACACACAGAGAAAGGCCCCACACTGGTTTTTTATAGACTTTATTTTATTTTTCTTTGCATGTTTTTGACATTTAATTTCAACACTGCATAGTGACTTCATAGTATAGTGGTTTCCCAGTTTGATCCCAGGAGGAGATACACAGCAAATTCAAAAGTGTTAAATGTTTTGGTGTTAATAGTCTTCTTGCAAAAGTAGAGTTAATTTTACTCTAAGTAGAGTCACATTCTTTCAGTGTAACTCTGAGGTGTAAAATGATAGTAGTTAAAATAGAGTGTTAAAAATGAGTGTTTCTATGTCAAATCTGGAGGTGTTACAATGGAAACATTAACTCTTGACCTCTTAACTCTGAACTCCTACAGGGGCTATGACACCAATAGAGTAAATTCACAGACTCCGCCCCCAGCACGGCTCCAATCGAAGCTGAAGTGAAGCCGTTTCAGAACATTTTGCTCTACATATTTGAGTTGTTTGCCATGCTTGGTAAGTCATTTTTTCAAAGATTGTTTCAATTATTATTATGAGCTTTTACTTCTGTGGCTCTTTGGAGTTGAGACAAAGCTGTGTGAAAGGCATTAGCCATGTTGCTCGCTGATAGCATAATATTCTGTTTTAGCTAGCTGAAAGGTATTGTTTGCGGGCAAATACCACAGCCTTGGAAAAAAAGCTTGCATGTGAATTTTCAGTCAAACTTTTGGTCAAATACACCTAAAACAATGTCTAGAATGTGAAATGTTGGTATAATGGTGCTACTTGAAGCCTGAAAACGACCGCCCATAAAAAAAAAAAAAAAAAACACGAGCAAACAGCAGTAGCAGACGTCCTGACTGGGTTCTACGTTAGCATAGATCCATCCAGAGTTTTGTGCACACGGTTTAGGTAAAAATGAAAAAGGTTGAGGTTTTACATTTAGTTCAGTATTACCTGTTGCCTGTGTCCTTGTCTTTTGGGAAAATACTTAACACAAGTAATTGTCATGAATCGCCGTGCGGCAGGCAGGAGTAGGACCCAAAATGCAGGACTCACAGGCACGAGGGGATGAACTCAAAACTCAGCTTTATTTGCCGGCAGAACCAAATATACAAACTTAAACTAAACTGGGAAACCAAACTAAGAACTCACAGAGAGACACAGGGAGATCCACACACGGCATGAGGGACGACGTCACGCTGAACAGAGGGAGACGCAGACAGAAATACACAGAGGGTTAACGAGGGAAGTGGGAACACACGGGGAACACAGGTGACACTGATAATCATAACGAGACAGGGCGGGGTGAACTGAACATGACATGTACGGGCGTGAGAGTCACAAAGTAAACAGGAAGTGCACAGAGGTTCAGACAGGAGGAGAGAGAGCACGGGGAAAACACAGACATAACGGGCTGGGGAAACATGGAATAAAACATAAGGAGAGACGAGGGCTCACAGATACACAGAGGGGCACACAGGGGGTAAAAGCCATGAAGGGAAAACACTTAGGGAACAACACAACAGGGCAACTCAGAAAACATGGCCTAAGCAAGGAACAAAATACAAACATACAAGAAAACTAAGAACACTGGGCCAACATGGCCCAGGACCATGACAGTAATGGCTCAAAGAGGATTCCTTTTTTATTTTTTACTGTGCTGCAATTGTTTACTGGATTATTTGTGCCATTAATTAGTGTCAACTAATTTTTATTCAATCTCCGCACAGGATATGCTTGTGAAGATGGAATATGGGGGAGAGCAGAAGTGCGTTGAAGTTCCACAAAGGGATGAATGAAGGACATGCATATTGTATTGAAGAAATAAGTGATGCGAATGCTGTTATTTGCATTTACCAGCTCACCTACGTCAGACCTGTTGATAAACAAAATTCTAATGAAAGTGAGAACATGTACACTGTTACATCTTTCAGAAAATGTTTTGAAATTGTGGTGCACAGTTCAGAATAGATGTTTTTCAAAAACCATTGCGTCTTTTTAGTAAATGTTTATTTCCAAAAGAAATTTCTAGAAGTTCAGAACAGTAAAATTCCCGCTTTTTAGAATGAATTAGAATATAACTCTTACGTAGTTAAATTAAAATACTCTTTGAGAGTTAATATAGAAACTCTTAACACCAAGTGTTAAATTATCAACTCCAGACAGATTTGGTGGTTAACACTAAATCAGAGTTAACGTACCAACTCTCCAAAAAGAGGTAAATTAACACTCTCTGGTGTGGACCCATATACACACTTTAATAGTGTTGAAATCAAATCCGACAGTGTTAATTTGGACATGCTGGATTTGCTGTGTACAAAGCTCTTTGGGGTTGTGTCAGGAAAGGCATCTGGGAGCAGCTAAAAATAGCTTTAATTTCAATATTAAACAATGTGATAAAAAAGAAATTGGAGCAAATTTTGCTGTATTTTCAGGCCAAAGCCTTATCTTTAGCAAGTAAGAAAAAAGTAATGCCATTCAACCTGGTCACCCTGCTGCAGATCATCTTTTCTCACACTGGGAGACAGCAGGAAATACATGACAAATAACATCTTTAAAATGATTTAAAAGACAAACAAACAAAAATTCAACTGTTTATCTACTATGAAGTAGTTCCTATAAGTTTTCCAGTAGGTGGTAGTACCTCGTACCAGGAACTTTTTAGTAACTACTTCTAAGCAAACTGTTCAAACCAAAAATGTGACGCCAACCGATTGCATGCCATTGATTGGCCTGGGAATAATATCACTGGATGAGTCATGAGAGCAGCTCCTTCACAAGAATCAAACCCGACAACTATGAAACCCTATGAAATCCAACGTCTACCCTGAGTTTGACAAAAGGCAGCAGGTTTACCATCACCTCTACATTTTCATTGGTTGTGTTATGTTTGTTTGGCATATAAATGACATCATGGGACTTTCGGCCTTGCTATAACAATCCCACCCTCACTGAAGTGGTACCTCTTGATTTGGACCATATTTACTTGGGTATATGTCACTTGAGCTTCTATTGCTGGGTTGTGATGATATATATTCTACACTGATAAAATAGCTGAAGTATCTATTCTGGATTATTTTCCATTAAATGGTGGCGAGGGGGAGCCTTAGTTGGTATCCCGGTCACTTTGTTCTCCCCGTGCCTGTTTAGGTTTCCGCTGGATTAACACCAACTTCTCGTCACAACCCAAAGCAACAAACGGTGACAAACAGACATGTTGTCCACGGTGTACCCTGACTCTTACAGGAAGAATGATGAAAGTGCAGTGGAGAACTTTAGCACAAATAAATCTACCTACATCCTTTATAAAATAACCTCATTCCTTAGTCTCTGGTGGAGTATGAGACACAATCTTGGTGAGGCCTTCCTCTCACACCCATTACTAAAACAAGTATTTTCTACATTAAGCTGCAGAGGAGTTGAGAAGTGACATCTGTTTAGCCTTAGAGCTCAAAGGCCAAAAATAAAGTTACTGGAGCTGGGCCCCCTTTGCTGCATTTACAGAAATCAGCTGGAAGACAAATGGCGAGATTCCTACTCAACAGGATGCCATAAAAGACCCTGCACACATACAACTGTACACACGAGGCTATACTCAGATGCACCTCTGTTGTATATGCAAGCACGTTACACACAGATGTATGTGCACAGCGCGTGCAAAAAAGCCTCATTACATGGTTGGATTAAACAAACATTTTGTTGGAGAAAACATCAAGGCATCGATTTTTATCTCTGGCTGGAAAATAGCTGACATAACCTCAAAGGAAGAGCTGATCCTCGATCAGTTCTTTAGACTAAATCTTTTTGCTCTCGGGTTATTTAATGGCAATCTTATCTTCGACTATATGACATTGTTTCAGTCACTTCACATATTCTCTGATTTCTATCATTTTGAATTGTCAGCGAGGGAATCGCTAAGTGTGTATAGCAAGCAGCATCTCCGTGCTCTGACAAAGACAGATTTGCTCTATTCTCCCTCCCTGTCGCATTCCACACAGAGCTTGGGCTTCGTGACTAATCGGCTGCTAAATCATCTGAAATTCAGTGACGTTCGATGCGCTGCCTGCTCATCAGGCTGCTCATACCTCAAGCAGCGGCAGAATAACAAAGCGGTTAGTTAAGTCGCAGAAGGGCTTCCCTGCTGAAATGATACAGAGTCTTTGTCTGAATAGGCGCATCAGATAAATCCCTGCGCAGTCAGAGCGAAACCATCTCAGACATTGACGAGGACTCAAAGTGAAATCAAAGCCTGATTTCAATATGCAAAATGATTCAGCAATACGAGTCTGCCAAGTTAAGCAATCGCAGATGAATCTGAGGTTTTGCTTTTAGAGAACATCCTACCTTGCACGCAAACGACTGCCAGGATGTTCTCATTACATTACTACGGCCCTCTTCTACATGTTGCCTTTTCAAATTAATTCTTACAACAATGGGAGGACAACAAAAAGAAAAGGCTGCAACTGAAGCAACTGGTTTCGCCAGTTTTACATGTCAAAGTCAATCTTACTACTCCTCTTTGGAAAAGTAGTCTGAAGGTGGACCTTTCTAAAGTCTGAGACAATTATTAAAGGCTTGACACATGAGCACTTACTGTAAAATAGCAAACACTTCACAACGAAATCACTTCAGCTAATTTCGATTAACTCTGAACATCAAAGTTACGTTCTTGATCAAAAGTGGCGTGCCTTAACAGTCCTGACCTCTGAGGGAGCAGAGAGCCAAGGGCCCACTGTAGCTTAAATTCTTGCAGCATGAACAGTTTGAAAACAGTTGTGTCTGTGAGCCATTTGCAATCTTGTACCAACAGCAGCAGCCAAGCGAAAGCTGTTCAAGAAGTTGTAGCTCCAGAAACAGAGGAATTGCTGGATCACTCGGGGTTTCTCCCAATGCAATACCAGGCCTAAGCTGACCTGCTTCAGGCATGTGTAGCAAGGGGAAACCTCCAGTGCACTTTACCTATGTGCCACCTGAGATCAAAGCTCAAAAAGGAGGCGAATCCTTGTAGACTTCCATGTTATAGTCTGCTGTTTAACTGCATTATAACTTAATGTCTTACTGTGTGCAGGAACAACATTAGGAGTAGCTGGGGCTCAGCTGGCAGAACAACAGAGTGGAACTAGTCCATTTACCTTACCATGTTACAGACTATCAAAGAATTTGAAGCTTCAGTTTTCGTGGTGAAATTGCTTTTTTATTTAGCTCGTCACTTAGTGTTATTTAGTTGACATGGGCATTACACCCACACAGTTTATAGCTGCAGGCTAGCCAAGCTAGCTAGATGGTACATTAGCACGCTGCTAATGTAGCATGCTAATGCAGAAGTTACCCATTTCTGGATTTAAAAACAACACTGGAGTTTGAAAATGAGGAGTCTAAAACCAATGGGTGGCTTCACATTATCTTCTTGTTTTCCTTTGCTTTTCTTTGCTTTTCTTTTTTTCCCTTCTTTTTTGTGGATAAAATGTTAGCTAATGCATTGTAGCATCCCTAATTTTAACAGCTTGAAAAACAAAGAAAAAACAATTAATAAAGAATTAATAACAAGCAATTACAATGAAATAAATGACAATAAAAACTATTTTAAAACTAAGCAGCTAAAAAGGGAAATAAAGATGCAGGAAAATCTTCAAACAGTACTGTTACTTTTACTACTTACTTTTAGCCCACTTATGTCTGGGAAGAAAAACAAAAAACCCAACTAAATAAATTGCAAATACATCTTTAAAGTTTTTTTAAATACCAGATGTAGCAAATATAGTGCAAAACTCATAAATGCAAATTAATATTAAATTTTTTTTTCATTTATCATAAGGTTCATTAAATATTCCTTTTTCTTTTTAAGTTTTCTGCCAATGATTTCATGACTCAGACTTCAAAGAGTTAAGCGCACCATAAGACGATGTCATCATCCACTGTGATCACTGCAGACAAACACAACAAAGATGTGCTGTTTGACCTAAACAGGCTTACTGACTGTGTCACCATGGCAATGTTGACTTTGTTGAGATTGGAGATGGCTGGTAGAGGCTGTTACAAAACAAACTACAAAAAAAAGAAAAAGGAAAAAAAAAAAAGATTTACCCTGTAGCAAATAAAACCCATCTCCCTTCAAACACACGGCTATGTTATAAATATTCCCTTTTGCAAATGACTTCATCTTCACATCTGCTGTCTTTCAGGATGGTTTGATGCATGTACACTTCCAGACAAATCCCCTCTAGTCCTGCATTAGGTTGAGGTGCCACGTTTCCAAAAAAAGACGAAGAAAAAAAAAAAGAAAAGGGGGGGGGGGGAATCTGAATTATAAATAAAAGGTAATGATGCTATTATCATGCTCTCTTGCTATCCTGAGCGCCACTCGTCATCTTTCTATTTGAATAATGATTTATAATCATATTAGTTCTCTCCGGAGCCCTGCTCTGGAAAAGTAAAAAGCTATTATCCAGTTGTCAGCTTCCAGGAGACGCAGAGGGAGATGGAGCGATGATGCTGACACATGCACATACTGTAGCTACACACACTCGTGTACAGACACACTTGTGCAAGTAGGAGTTCACGCATGCTCAAAATGTGCATATTTGCACTTGTGGGGATGTTTTTCCAATCAGAGTCAACACACATTCTTCCACAAACACACACAAAAAAGCTTTTTTCACAATCAGCAGATGAAGAAAAACCCAGTTTGCTGTGTTTGTTTGACCCTGCTGGGTTTGTGTGGTAGGTGCTTGTCAATCACAGAAGAGGATGGGACAATGTCAAGCGTAGAAAGCAGGAACAAATTTTATTTTTGAACAGTGATGCTCAGATGCAGTTTCAAATCTGTGTTTCTGGGAGAGGAACTACTAATAAAACTGATAAATGCACACATGATTGGCCTCTGTAGTTTCCCTCTACTAATACCACTGAGCAAGAGTACAATGCTCTCTGAAAGAGAGCACTGGCTGGACCAGTGCAACCCAGTATCAACCAGTGATGCAGCGTACCTTGGTACATTTAATTCAGCACTTTACTGAAGTACAGTCTTAATGTTCTAATTTTTGTACTTTTACTATCCCATATTTGGAATTAAAATATTTTTACGCCACTAACATTTATTTTAAAGCTTTGGTTGTTTGTTATTTTATAGGTTGTAAACATAGACTGTATATAAAAGATGGCTGTAGCCACTGTGACTTCAGTTCTAGTCTCAAAATTTTGAAGACATTTCAAGTCAAACTAGTTTTCTGGAGCTGTCTTGTTGACGGTGGGGTGTTAAGTTACTAAGCTTGGTTAGCACACAGTGCTAATTAATACTAAGTAATGGACTAATAAAATAATTATAAAATATCAGAATTTCGCTTTCACTCAAACTCAAAGCAAAGACTCTGAAACCAAAACCTGGAAAAGTCCAGAACAGAGTGTTGGACTGACCCCCAACCTGGTACAGGTATCATCTAAACAAACAAACAAACAAACAAACAAAGCAACCTGCTATACAATCAGCACAGAAAAGCTGCAGACAAATCAGACATCTCAAAATCCTACTGTGATACATGCTGAGACATGCAGTATTTATATAGATATAGATAGTGTGCAGTAGAGAAAATAAGATATAAGGCATCACTGATAAATGCTGCCAGCAGCTCGGCCTAATCCTCTGAAATACATTCAGAGAAAACCTGATGGCTGGGTGATATCAGGTGTGAGCTTGGAAACAGAAATGTGTTCACATTAAGCATTAAAAGCTACATTTGGCTGCAGTGCTGAGAAGGAGGTTTGTCATTAACGCTTTTAATGTTTCAAACTGACATGTCAGATATTCTGCTTGCCTGCTCACCTGCAGGCATCTGCCTTTTCATAAAGTGTTGCTGCACATTTATAAAGTTACAGTGTGAACAGCTTTTGGTATTCTATGCTGTGATGTTAAACTGCATTTTTATGATCGCAGCAGGAATGTAGCTATATGGGGCTGGAGCAGATTCCAGCAGACTTGTAAAACTGCAGATGCCATGGTTAACCAAGACCCTGGCCTAACCCAACTGCATATCAAGTTGTGTTAATTAGCTATGAAACTGGATAACCAGTAAGGTAACATAGAAGCTTAAAGAGGCTCTAAATGAGGCCACTGAGACATCCTCCTTCTATTGAGATTATTATGTGTTTTTTGAATAGTCTGAATTAAATAACTATAAATAAACCTTAAAAACAAGAGCCAATCAGTGGTTGTGCAGGGATCAATGACGTGACGGGGGTGTGGAAGGCTCCTTGATCGTATCATACAGCTTTACTATCTTTTAAAAAATCTTGACAGGTATTGCCATAAATTAATACACCAAATATAGAAGAACGGGAGTTTATAGTTACATAAATATGAATAGGTTTGCTTTTATGGGTATTTGTGAACATACCATATGCGGAAAATTCCAATAGATCAAAGAAGCAAATGAATAAAAGAAATGAAATCCGATAATTAAAAGCAAAATGCAGCCCAAGTTGTTATGCATATATTTTTGTTACAACCAAAGTCTGCAAAAAAGCATCTGTGAATACACAACATGTCAAACCCTGAAGCAACAGCAGCAAAAGACCACATCTGCTAAGAATAATAACGTAAGGCTACAGTTTACATCGGCTCACCAAATTGGCAAATAGAAGATCGTAAAAAATATAAAAACATCTGATGAGTCTCAATTTCTGCTTTGTGGCAGGTTCAGAGTTTGTCTGGCAAGACGTATCTATTAAAGTCTATAATGCAGCACTGAAAAATATGCTGATCACACCATTATATCTTCATTAAAAATGCATCAAATATCGGCCTAATATCAGAACTGACCAACATCGGCCCAATTGCATTTTTAATTGACGTCGTCAATCTGCCCTGTTTATCTGCTGGATCCCATCTGTTATCCCATTCGAAAATATGTAAGTAAGTAGTAAGAAAAATAGATGTGCTAACTTGATTTTAATGTGATTAGAATTTCAGTCAATTGTAAAGGTGACCAACAGGGGACAGATGGAGGCGGTTTTGTAATTCCACACCACCTGACAGGGATTCCTGTCCACAGGTTGATAAGTTTGCTAAATAGGTAGCATCCATAAAAAAGTCAGACTCAGATGGTTTTGGAACTAGAGTGAGGTGAATGATCAGGGACACTGCTGAATGGGACGGAGTGAGATTTCTCTAAAGTCTATTTCAGGGAATGAGATATGAGACAGAGACACACATAAAACCACACATACGCACAACCTCTCCCTCTCTCTCCATCCACCTACCAATCTCCTGCACACACACAAGCTGCTTACAGACATCTAATCTGGTGAGATTTACATTTCGCAGGCCTTGGCGGCTGGGCGTCGTGTTTGCCGAGTGTGATCTTCCATGTCCAGAACGTTATTATCTCTTCGAGGAATTTAATATGGAGCTGGCAATTCAGACAGGTGCTGGCATCAAAATGCAGAGAAGCTGGTCAAAATGCTTTATACATAAACACCATGTACCATTTGGTGTATTTGGTGCTTCCAGAGCACCAGTCAGCTGTGAACATACTGTCGCTCTGACCTCTCTGCACCTTTCCCGCCTAATTCATCAGGAGTTGTTCGGGGATAATTTCTCAACAGGATCCCGGTGGCCGTTGACACAAAGAGAAGGGCAGCCAGCAGTAATTACACCATGCAAATGTCATTTAGGCCTTTTAATAGAGCCAGTGTTGTATCACTTCAATTGGTTCGGCCTTTATCACCCAGCACACACGCACATCTGTGGAGCCCAGAGGATGAGAGGAGCCGGGAGTCATCTGTTGTTCATTCATGTGGATATGTCCTCCCTTTGCTTCCTTTTTCATTCTCTCTTCCATGTTTGCTTTTTCCCTTTATTTTCTCCTAATTCACCAAGTCAAATTCTCCCTCTCCTTTTTGTTCGCCCTCTTATCGTTCAAAGACACATATGCATGTCCATTCAAACCTCATGCCTTTTTCTCTCGTTTGCTTTTTCGATCACTTAAAAAACGGAGAAGTCAAAAACAGCCTGGACGTGGGAGAAATTCAACATTCGATCAGGCGTCTTCCCGCTGACAAGACCCGGACTGCATCAGTGGGGACAGGAAAGAAGCTCTCGACAGCATTCCCCTCTTAGTCACGCACTCAGTCCAGCTGAGGAAGAGAATCGCCTCCTTTGTCCCGCTTATCACGTAGCCATGTATTCATAAAACAAAAATATATTCATGTTTAGTAAATGAGATCTGCCTGTTTTTTTAATAAGCTGAAGGGACATCTGATGGATGCATTTCAATACTAAAAACAAGGAAGAATGTGAAGAAAGAATCAGACTATTTATGTTCTATAAAATCCTCAAAATATGACACTCATTCAGAAAACATAGAAGAACTGGAATGTGCAGTTGTGCACTTAATGCAACTCAAAGTTTAACAAAACCAAATGACAAAAATTTTATTTCTTCGATCACTTCGCTCTTCAACCCTCTGTGGTCTAAGTAGTCGTTGGTGATGACTCCAACACTAATTGGTCTCCCAACTCTTGGAGATGAGGGAACAAAAATACTAATTTTAACTGACTAGTCACATTTTTTTCCCAAAAAAAGTCAACTTGTCCTTGTCCAAAGTAGGGTAGGGTTACCATCACGGAGATATAAATGTCAGGTTAGCAGAATGAGACATCCAACAGAATCCAGTTCAGGGAGGGGCAGCGAGCTCCACTGGAATAACATGATACTATAAGGTCTTTCATACAGATTGGATCCAGTTGTACTGGCAGCTGAAACTGTGTGTGTGTGGACATCCAGTCTGTGGATTGTTTAATGTGTTTTAGATGCATTACTTTCATTAATTTTATGATGCAAATACTTCTTTGCAGGGCCAGTGATTGGAACGATTGGTGTTAACATCTTTGGGTGTAGGTCAGTGTATGGGGAATATCTCTGCTGTTTAATGACCATTTTATTTTGTTAGCAAGCAAAAATGTGGCTTAGAAATTAACAAACGAAACACTTCATATTTGAAGCTTTAACTAACAGAGAGCAAACTATCTTTTGTGGTTAAGATTCTCCTGAGAAATGTGCAAAAGTTAGTGGTGTTAGTAATTCACTGATCAGACGAATAATATTGCAGAAGCCTGCCTAATACTGCGTTGGTCCCCCTTTGGTTGCCAAGACAGCCCTGACCCATCGAGGCATGGACTCCACTAGACCCTAAACTGGTAATCGGCACCAAGATGTCCTGCAAGTTGTGAGGTGGGGCCTTCAAGGATCGACTTGTTTGTCCAGCTCATCTGACAGATCTCAACTGGATTGAAATCAGAGGAATTTGAAGGCCAAGCCAACACCCCAAACTCATTGTTGTACTCTTCAAATCATTCCTGAACTATTTTTGCTTTTTTGCCAGGGCGCATCGTCCTGCTGAAGAAGGCCAAGCCCATCAGGGAGGACAGTTTCCTCTACATCAGCGGTCCCCAACCTTTTTTGCGCCACGGACCGGTTCATGCCCGACATTATTTTCACGGACCGGCCTTCAAGGTGTCGCGGATAAATACAACAAAATAAAACTAGTACCGGTACCGAAAAAAAGAAGATTTATTCATAACACACGTGAAAAGACCCAGGAAAACCGAGTTAACGATAAAAACAGTAACAAAATAACGCTCAAAACCAATAAAAACCCTGAAAACCATACATTTCACACCCGAGCCTCAACTCTCGGTCCGGTACCAAACGACTCCTGGACCGGTACCGGTCCGAGGCCCGGGGGTTAGGGACCGCTGCTCTACATGTCAAAGTAACATCCAAATGGCAGGACCCAAGGTTTCCCAGCAGAACATGACCCAAAGCATCACACTGCCTCCATCCTGGTGCACGGTGTTCCCCAGCTAAGCAACACACACACCGGGACATCCATGATTCATCAGACCAGGTCACCTTCTGCCATTGCTCCATGCTCCAGTTGTGATGCTCACACAAACATTGTTGGGAATTTCAGTGATGGACAGGGCTCAGCAAGGGCATGCTGACTGGTCTGCAGCTATTCAGCCCCAAATGCAACAAACTGTGATGATCTGTGTGTTTTCACACCTTCTTATCAGAACTAGCATTTCATTTTTCAGATTTAAGCTACAGTAGCTTGGCTGTTCGATTGGATCACAGTTGATATTGTCTTTGTGACTGACTGTTCTTCAAATCAGGTACATTTCTCTGAAACAACTAAATTCAACAACTAAACAACTAAATTCAACTATGGATCAAATGAAGAGACACTAGGATAAACCATTGAACTCATAATGGATGAACTTTAAGTAAGTCCAGTGATTTCACTACAGGAAATAATGTAAATTAAAAAAAAAAAAACAACAACTAAAAGGCACTTATCATGCATAATGTGTTTTTTTCCCTTTTCAATTCATATTTTTTCCATATTTCAGATGGTTTGTGCATGTTCCAGAGCGCTCTCATTACACTTTCCAAAGATTCATCCACATTATATCCATATTGGAGTCTGCAGTTGCCAAGTAGCTACTCTCCATCTACCCATCCGCCGCTGAGTTTCCCCCACCTTGGTGAGTGTGTGGGTGTGTCTTGGGGTGAAGCTTCCACTGAGACAGGTACTGTTGGCCAGCTGGTTAGAACAGGTGTACAGACGGCGTTCCCATCGGACTGAACTGTGCACTTGGCTGTGGACCAGACACTGACGGGTAAAGCCTCTTCCCCCTTCGCTCCCCCTCGTCTTTTTTTTCCTAGTGTCTGTCTCTCTTAGTTTACCTGTCTCCCTGTATTCACTATTCGCCTGTTCCCATTCTCCTTCCCATTCAGCACTGGAGCTTCTACGTCTTCACGGATACCTTCATCCTCTCCCCAGCGGCCGCTTTTGTGTTTTGGTTGGTCGGCACCGATGGCACACACACAAATAGAAACACAGCCATGCATGACCAGACAAACAGTGTTGAGTGGAGGAGACTGATGGGAGAGTAACTGCGCATGAAGAAAACCTCAGTGCAAGCAGACAGACAAATGAGTAGTCTGAGGTATATTCTGGTATTTTTGTAGGTCACGGAAAACAAAGAAAATGAAAGTCTGTTGTCTACACTTTAAAAAAAGCAAAAAACAAAGAAGCCCATGGTGGCATGAAAACTAAAGTATGCAGAACCTCTGGTTATTATTATTGTTGCTGTTAGGCACCCCAATCTAAATAATAAAGTTTACATGCAGTCTATTAAGGCCAAAAGGAGACATCTAAGTCTTATTTTATATAGATTATATTACAGTAGGTGTCATAGTGTGTAGAGACCATACTCTCTTCTCATTGGCTGACAGACTTGGGCCTGTGACATTATGATCAGCTGAAAGTAAAACTGTTAATAAAATTCATTCATGCATGCATTAGACGTGTGTCCGATGAGTAATTACACAATGGGCTTTGTTTCAGCATGCCTCAGTGTAATCCACCACTGCCGGAACTGTAGAGTAGGTGTACACAGAGCCGCTTTAAGCACACAAACCAGTATGTTCCTTTACAGCTGTGCAGAATAAACAAAGACAGCATCCAGTCATCTACTTGGCACATGTTCATCGTAAAACCAAATCAGAGCATCAACTCCTTCAGAGGTCAAGTAGTAACCTCATCTTTCGTGCAAGTCTTCCCTAGATGAACTCTCGTTTTCTTTTGAAGCACTTCCTCGGGTCGCGGGATCACAGATGAGGTCATATCCTGTCTTTTCGGATCAGACCTGAGGGACTGACTGCAGATGTTGGGGCTGAGAGGTCGACTTTGTCATGAAAAGAGATAGCGATGGCATCGTCCCTGAACTTTTTTTGATCTTAATTTCTCAGAGTTTTGAACGAGGTTAAATTCTTCTTTGTGCATTTGGTCTTTTCTCATGGGACACATCAACAAAGTGACTAAAATACACTGAGATACCCTTCATATTCAACCATGTAATGAAAATGTCATGTACACTACAGGCTTTTATGGAGAGTTCAGCAGAGACATTTTTCTTAATTTGTCCACCTTAAGTTGTGCAAAATTAACGTTGCTTAATCAGTGTTTAAGCTAAAATTACATTATTCTGATTTTAGTTTTCTTTTTTGATATTACATTCTTAAATGCAAGATATTAAATATTAATTAATTTGGATTATTGAAATTAGACTAAAGTCTGGGCCACTGTAATATCTTCATTTTGTTTTATTTTTTAGCTTTTCAGAGGTGGACTAGCTGGTAGGAGTCAGATCATTGTCTTGCTGCATAACGCAAGCGCTCTTGGGCATCAAGTTATGAACAAGTCGTCCAGGTCCTGAAGCGGCAAAGCAGCCCAGACCATCACACTACCACCACCATGATTGTTGGTATGATGTTCTTTTTATGATAATATATGAAATGGGACACAAACCTTCTAGAAAGTTCAACTTTTGTCTCAACAGTCCACAAAATATTTTCCCAAAACTCTTTGGAACATTGAGATTTTATTTAGTAAATGTGTGATGAGCCTTGTCATGTTGGGACCCTCTCATGGATGCCATTTTTGCCCAGTTGAATCACGCACTCTGACCTCAACTGAGGCAACTGAGGCCTGCTGTTCCGGTGTCTTGTGATCTTCTGGATGAGTCGTTGCTGCACTCTTGGAGTAATTTTGGCAGGCTGGCCAGTCCTGGGAGGCTCACCACTGCTCCAACTTTTCTCCAGTTGTGGATAATGATGCTCTCCATCGCTCACTGGAGTCCCAAACCCTTACAAATGGCTTTGTAACCCTTTTAAGATGTCAACTCAGGCCTGGGACTGGCTAGTGAAATTGAACTTATAATAATTACTTTTTCACAAAGGTTTATCTAGGTTTGGATTTGGTAGGTTTGTAGCGTTTGTCCGTTAATAGATGAGATCATCATTTAAAAACTGCACTTTGAAGTCTTATGGCTTATCTTGGTCTCATTAAATAATGTATTGTATTATCTGAAACATGTAAATCTGACAAATACATAAAAAATAAGATATTTTTTACAGCACTCTACAGTGATTGAAATAAATATAACTTTTATACCTTAAAAAATAAAATAAAACAAATATACCATTCTAGTCTTTGCAAAAGCAAGTATATTTTATTTTTAAAAGTTTCTTTTTTTTTAAATTTGTTATAATATTTAGAAGTGAAATGAAAAACTAATAAAAACTAAACTGACAGCCCTTGAATGAAATAAATAGACACAGACATAAATCTGTAATTCCTAGTCCAACTCCAGCTCCAACTGCAGCCTCGGCGAGCTCATTATCAACAGCACATCTGCACTTGCTGAAGTCTAAGATGGAGGAACTGGATTACATCCAGCTGAGGAATGATATCTTCTTTGGAGAAGAGCTGAGTGATTTGGACAGCAGTAGGCGATTGCCCACTGGTAAATTTATTGTAAATAAAAATAATTAAAATTGAAATACTGGATTACACATCAATAGGGAATACATTTCATTACAGTAGATGATTTTTATTATTACACAGTTTTTACCTTACAATGCAAAGTGCATTGATGAGACTGTTGTTGGCGCTCGGTAAATAAAACTGAATTAGTTGAAAAGTGGGCCTCATTCTCATGTTATCACATGCAACCCATCTATGTCTTTGTACGAAGATCTTTTTATTAAGAATAACTTTTTACTGTTAGTAGCTCTGATAAGACTCTGTCCTTCTGTTTTAGTAGCAGCCAGGTAGTCATTTTTTCTTCATGTTGTCGTCATGTGGCTGCTTTTATTTGTATGTCTCCGTTAGAGTATGTCAGCGGGCCTCCTCAAAGTTGAACGCCGACAATGCGGCTACCGCTAAGATGCAGGACACTGCTTATAATCGCACTCTGGCTATAAGCAGCAACAATACAACAAAGTAATGAATAACCACACATTTTAAAACATGGTTGCAGCCTCTGTAAGGATAATACCTGGCCGGGCTTGGGCAATAATACTGGTGGAACTGCTAATAGAGCATTATGGGAGCCCAGGGACCAATACTGACAGGTGATTTATGTTGCCTGTGACGACTTCGGCCCTCAAACCAAACCCTGATAAAAGAAGAGCTAGATTGGAACAAGCAGGATGATGAATAGACTACACGATCCAGAGACCCGTCTCATTAGAGAGAGGAAAAGAGAGAGACGGAGCTCTGGCCATTTAGCTAATGTAGCGAGTCATTGTATGTGCGTGTGTGTCTGAGAGTGTGTGTGTGCTCACTGAGGGAGCTGAGCAGCGGCAGCTTGTTCTTTCCGCAGCAGTAGCAGATTGGAAATTAATGACACACTAAATATATGGCGAGGCAGCTTGACCCTGCATAATGGCGACATATAGGATTAACCTTGGTTGCCACTTGGGGCCATTGTTAGCCCCGCATGCTGTTACAAGTAAACGGGAGGCTGCCACTGCAAATAGGTATTTGTGAGCTGCCCTGCTGTTGGATAAAAGAAAAAAAAACATACCGATTTATTTTCTCACTGCTTCAGGGGATAAAGCGATGCATTTAGGATTAAAGGATTCAAAGTTTGCGTTTAATAAATAATCAAAGCCCGGATAGTCGCAGGCAGGAGAAAGCAAAGCATGGTGGATTATAAAAGATGAATTTCAAAAAGAAGTATCTTGGATGCTTAGGTGGATGAGAGGTAAGGAGATTTTGTGTGTGGAACTGGTGGAACTTAAAACGCAAGCCAGTTTTCCATTAGGTTTTTTCAAGGAAATAATTAGCTGTAAAGTCAGCAATTGATGACTGTTGATTACAGTGCTACAAACGATTATCTTTGCATAGGTTAAACCACCAGTGTGTAAAATCATTTAATGGAGCTTCACTTCAACCAGCTATGCTGAAAAGCTGGTTACATAATGACACATCAACATTAACAAGGCAGTAATAACACATCTCATCATGTAATGAGTTAATTCTGCATAATTACCATTGATCATAGTACATAATGTCGAGCAAAGGTTACATTTAATAAAAGGATGTGGTTATTTGTGCCTCTGAAACATAGTTTATAGTCCAGGCTTTGCTTATACAAGTTATCTACATCAATATATTATATATTGCATAATGCCTGCTGAGAACATTGTTTGGCATGCTCCAAAAGAAAAAACAGCTTCCTTGATAACTGCTAGTTTTTACCAGAACTACATCTGTCCACAAGTCTCTCTGCTATGAGCAGGTTACACCGGGTATTTTGGTGTTTATAGCAGGATTGTTAACAAGAGCATTCTCAGCACCCAGTGAATAGAATAGAATAGAATAGAATAGAATAGCCCTTTTTTGTCATTGTACATATACAATGAAATTATGGGTGCTCTACGTTAACTGTCAAAATAAACAGATAAATAATAAAGATACCAGGAATAAATTGTCATGGTTCTGGGTCAGTTTGACCCAGTATTTTCAGTTCTCACATTTTGGTTTGATTTTGTATTTTGGGGTATTTTCTTGATCTATTGTATGATGATGATGAGAATTATTTAGTAGGTTTTAGCTCATTCTGGTTTAGTTCTGCCCGTGTAAAGTCTGTGTGTGTTTCTTTGTCTACGTCTTTGTGAATTGTTTCCTGTTTTATTGTGAAAGGTTGTGTCTCATGTCAGTGTGTCTAGCTTTGCTCCCCATGTCTGTTAGCCCAAACCCTCCCAGCTGTGTCTCCCTCCTGTTTCTTATTCCCTGATTACTCCCCGGTCTATATAAGCCCTGTGTTTTCCTGTGTTTTCTGTTGTGTCGTACCCTCAACAAGCTGTGTGTTTTGCCTTTGTGTGGCCACGCTTTTGTCTCCCAGCTCCAAGTGTTTGTTAGTAGCTTTGTGTTCTCAGTTTAGGGTGTTATTTTGAGTTATGTTTGGAGTTTTTGTCCCAGCAATAAAGCTGCACTTTAAGTTTGATTTCTATGTTGAGTCCTGCATTTTGGGTCCCCCACTCCTGCCTGCCTGCCCTCCACACAGCCAACCCTGACATAAATAGCCAACAGAAGAGATTTATAGAGAAAGAGGAACATATAGAAAACAAGAAACAGCCACATAGTGGAGAGCAAAGCGCTTGTTCAAAAATGTTCTCACAAAAAGCCATGTTGGCTGGTTAATGAACTACCTAAGTTTTGTAGGTCAAAGCTAATGGTAGATTAATTAATAATTTAGCAGTCTACCTTTCAAAATGGACACTTTTCCCTCAAAAATAAAACAAAACAAAAAAAGAACAGTGGAGGCCCAAAAGCTAACCCTGAGCATTCAAAATGTCATAAAACCAACATGCTAAAACTAAATGCTAAAAACATACTGACGTTTAGCAGGAATCTTAGTTCAAAGTGATAGCATGCTAACATTCAATAATTAGCACCAAAAACAAAGTACAGCAAATCACCGGTGTTATTTACAACCCACTATGTTATTTACGATTCATGGCATACTGCGGGACAGCTGCTCAGGCTTTGTTTGACGGTGTGCCAAGCTAGCTGCTAGGCAGGCACTATGTTTTACATGGCAATGAAGCACACAGCAGAAAAAATAATAATGGCAATATATCGATTAGGTCTAAAAATATTTCACAGAAACCCACACAGGGTGATCACATCCAACAGTTGCTGAAATACTGACAGACACTGCTCTCCACCAAGCTACGCCGCTAGCTGGCTAAAAGCAAAGTGAGAAAAGTTGGATTCACAACAAAAGTCAGCTCATTCACATCGGAAAACCTCCCTGGCTGAAGCCTCCTGCTTTTATTGCCATGATGGATTTCCCATTTAGCTTGACCCTATATTCATTAAAAGAGGATTTAAACCTGTTAAAAGGGGAGAGGAGAGGCCCCTTGGGGAGTGTGTTTGCTCTGCCAGGCCCCCTGCCTGAGACACACACTTTCTCCTTCACACACACACACTGGCTGCTCTCCTTGGCCTATAACTCTCTCAGACAGGTCTTGTTAGCCATGGAAGGCCAGGAAGGAGGGTCCAGGTTTTATTAGTGGCAGCAGCTGCACTCCTCTCTGGTTCTATAAAAGGTAATTACTGCTGGTGGTAACAAGCTAATTGATTGCTAATTAGGTGAATCAGTTCTCTAAGTGCTGTCCCATTTATTGACAGATGGTGACGGGGAGTGTGTGAGGCAGTTTACCCCGTGTATTATTTAGGTGCTTGGAAGAGGGCTATGGTGACGACAGCTGACACCTAAAGGTTGATCTCTGTGTAGTAGAGACCGGACACTACTGGGCGACGTGGAGCAAAAACATGATTGATTCAGCAAAGGCTCATAGTTGGAGAGGAAATGAGAGCTGAATGGGGGCGGCGCACGGTCTGTCGGCGCGCTCTGGGGACCAATGGGTCCCCAGCATACACTTTCATATGGAAATGAGGGGCCAAGCTGACACAGAAGGAGCAAGAGAGAGATGGAGAGTATATGTGAAGGAGAAAGGGCTTCAGCACATCAGCAGGCATGACAGCAGGAAAACAGAAAGGAGGAGGGGAGCTGCTGAAATGAAGGCAGAAGAGAAACAATAGATGTGGTGGGAAATTCAACAGAACCAGAAACCAGAACTGTAGCTAAATGTAAGAAATAATCCTTTATTTTGAATTGCAACAAGACCAAACAATGCGACCCCCCCCCCAACAATTCAACAGCAAACAAAACACTCACAGAAAGGTATAGATGAGACATTTTAGCAGGTAAGAAAATACACTTTATAAACACGTCTCGGGGGATTAACGATGTGGTAAAGGAATTATAGAAGATAAACTTCCAAGCTGTTATAATCCTGTTCAGTATATTCTATATAGTGAAAGAAAGTTTACAAGAATAATCATTTCAAAATAATTTTACATCGTTTCTTTGGCACATGCTCCTTAGTTCTTACGTCACTATTATATCAATTCTTGCTTCACATTTAACTTATAAGGATAAACACTTTATCTATGACTGACAAAACTGTAAAGTACAACATTTCACTAAACACTCTGTCTCATCATAAATAATTAGTTTACAATTGATCTACAGACAAGAGAGACAACGGATCTTTTAATGTCCAGAACATAGTGAGGATTTTGAGTATCAGACCTACAGACTGAAGGCCAAGGACAAAAAAGAGAGTTTTACAAGACAACTGAACTTATTATAACTCTGCTAAGCTGTATACAGCTGGAGGTTTGATACACTGACACTGCTATGAATAAGTCAGTGTTAATTAAATTTCACAACAGAGTTATAATATCAGCATATGGCCTGTTTACTAAATCTTTGCATTAATATGCAGTATTCAAGAGATGCTGTCACCCTGATTTATTTACATGCTTCTTCTGCTAACCTAATAATTCTGCTAATATTGTATAGCATGGCATGATGAAATAGCTTAATCAGTGCCAGCTTTGTAGTTGGTTCAGTTTCTAATTTGTCTTTACTAATAAAAACAAAAAACAAAAAAAACGAACTAGCTAAAGGAAAATAGGAATGTTAGGTATTGTTCATGCATACATAATTCAGCTTTTGTGGATATAAATTAGATGTTATGTTCATAAATATAAGATGAATAATACTGCCATAAGTGGATTTTTAGATGCATAAAGGGTGAAAACAAGTGCATTTAGCCCATTGTGATGTGGTTTCCAGGCCAATTGATGGAGTTGCAACACATCTAGCATAATTGAACAGAAATGAGATGTTATTGTTGTGAAGCTGAAATGATAGAATGCTTTTATATGGCGTAATAGGTGCATAAATGCCCAAAAAACTGTTTGTTTTGGCCTGTTGCTAGATGGTTGCTAAGCAACTTGACACCATTATGGATATGGGTAAGAGCCTCTAGGGTCCTGAGGGGTACCTGTATGCCCCCGGTTTTGTTGCTCAGCTTCTGATGATCTATGAGGAGTTTGTGGGAAAAGAAACAAAGTGTTATATAGATAATAAGACAAATCTGAAATGTTTCCAGATTCCTCCTTTAAGTCTCTTGTGAGTATTTAGCCTTGTTTCTTTATTTCCTGCTAACAGCCACTTGTTGTCTTCATATTTTGTTATTCAGCATTCTCTCCAGCGCTTCAAAACCACGCATGCTGAGTGTGAATACACCTTGTTTGTAATAATTATTGTTATACCGCCAACCTGACAGTCTGTCTACAGGAGCGCCGCTAAACAGCTAAATCTACTTGTCTTCTCTCCTCGGCTTGTTCCTCCCTCTCTGCTCCTACAGGAGGCAAAGACACAGCCGGCGGGGCCTCTAGAGTTTCCTCTCTGATGGCATTTGACATGCCCGTTTTACGCCCGCCTGCTGGTGTGTCACTGTGGGTGGCAAGGCAAGCCACACCAGTTGTTTGGAGATTTACAGCCCTTGGGGTGAAAGGTTTATTAGACCGGACTAGTTAGTGCCCGGCTAAAATAAGGATTCAGTGAAGGCTGGGGGGTCCTCTCCTAGAACTGCAGCCACCTGCCACTAGCGTCCACTAAAACACACACACTGTACAAGCACCCATCAACAGTAGCATGAACCTTCATAGACGCAAGCTTGTCTGTTTATATGGTTCCCTCCCTTATTGTCTTATTCTCTCTGTCTCTCTTCCTTGACTCAAATCTACTGCAGACTTCCATAATGTCACGTTCGCGGTGACCACAGTCTCGTTTCATGCGTTACACAAGCAGAATTAGAGCTGCAATTAAAGCACTGAAAAACTGAGGCCGGCCATGATTGCAGAGCACCGAAGACAGGGAGTGATGTATGGATCAAAACGTCACATTTACTGTCTAACATTTATGCTAATGATGTTGTGGATTCAATTGAAAATCATCAAAATGGAGGTGCATGCGTTGCCTTTGAGTGCTCTGTGTAATTTTAAGTCTGCAAATTGCAGAACCTTTTATTTATTTATTTTTGTTAAGTTTCATTGCTTTTGTCAGAGTGAGCACAGGAAAACTAGCTAGCTAGTAGCTAATTTAATAGTAGATCGTACTTTGCTATAAAATACAACTGGAATTATATGAACAAGTATAAAATCATAACCACACAGCATCACCAACAAACACATAGATGCTGGGGTTGCTTTACATGTTTGACCAAATGCCCTTCCTGACACATCCACAACAGGGGTTCAATTCTGCGGCTGGAACTGAACCAGCATCCTTTTTGCTTGTCAAGCAAATATGTTAACCACCACCCCCACAAACACGGATAATGATGTATAAAGAAATTATAAAAATCTGGGTGTATCTGATTTACTGCACTTTGGAGAATCTTACGGAACAATTTGTAACAGTTACTCCATGTAACAGTTCAATGTAATTCAAATATTTATCAGATGTTCACATTTAATATTATCACTGCTGAGTCAACACACACCACGGCAGCGTTTACACGTCTGTACTCTGTGTTTACCTGGTTCAGAGGGTAATGAGTTGACAAGTCGGTTACCAGGTGACTTTTGTATCATTTGTTTGGGGAAGTAACTTCAAATTCAATTCAATTTTTTCTATATTGAAAAAATCACAACAGCAATTGCCTCAACACGCTTTACATTGTAGGTAAAGACCCTACAGTATCAAAGGGAAAACCCCAACCATCAAACAATCCCATTTGAGCATGCACTTGGCGATAATGGAAAGGAAAAATTCCCTTTCAACAGGAAGAAGTTTCTGCTCTTGTTTCATTAAAAATATAACACATTTCTGGGGTTTGAGACCAGTTTTTAGCAAACATGTTGACTGAAAACAACGCCTTTAAGCTGTAAAATGGTTCAACTTATTCGGTTTTAAGACTTTTTCAGATAAAAGTGTTCTAATGTCAGAAGAGAGGGTGTACAACAGCTGACTGGGATCATGCACAGTTTGTGATTGATGGGAATGTTCATATGAACTTCATAACATTCATAATAAAAACAACTAATATATGTCAGAGAAAAACTGACCCAGCAGTGTAGATGACCACCTGTGACCACCCCCTAAACACACAGCTATGTGTACAATATCGTAATTTCAAAGAGAAGTCGAAAGACAGAAAAGTGACGTTTTTGACTTTATTAAGGATATCAGAATGTGGATACTTGTGTGGTGTTAAATCCAGAACCTTTAAGGCATATTCATAAAGTGACCTAACTGAGTCAATGTCATCTCATCTGCTTATACGAGAGTTTATTTGAAAAAGTATCACTGTGATACAGCCAGGAGACATTAGCTTAGCAAAACATGGCTGTAACTTAAAGGCACAGCGCTTAAAATCTCACCACTACATGTCAGAAGATTGCATATTGCAGTCAAGTGAAATCTGTTTTCTTACCCCTTCCAATTCAAGTGCATAATCCTTGCTACAGTGCCCCCTGCAGGACAAACAACTCTGGCTGCCATTAAACTCTGGTGAGTGTTGGTTGTCAGCCCACTGTTTACCTCAGTGGTCAATATGGGGCCTGTCTAATCAGCTGACACTTATCAGGTGACTGGTTAGTGATTTAAATCAGTAAATATAAGTAACTGAAAATCAGTAATCAGTTGATAATATTGGGAATAAATGCATGTTTATGTAATTCATATTTATAAGTACAATATGCTATTTTCTAATAAATAACATTAAAATTTGTTTTTTACTCTATATTTAACTTAAGTTAAGGCAACACTAGTGAATCCAAGCTAGCTATATCCTTTGTTTGCCGTTCTTGTGCTGTGCTACAACAAATTCTAACTTCACTTTTTACATATCCAGCTGTCATCAACAAAAAAATTTAAACATTTTAAAATATAAAATTTTAATTCAATTCAATTTAATTAGCACCAAATCATAACAACAGTTGCCTCAAATGCTTTATATTGTAAGGTAAAGACCCTACAATAATACAAAGAAAAAGGAGAAAACCCCAACAATCAAAGAGACAGTAGGAAGGAGAACAGGAAGATATTTCCAGTAGAACCAGCCTGAGGGAGGGTTGGGGTGAGGGGAGGGGAGGAAGGCAGGCCTGAAAACTGAAGGCTCTGCCTACCATTCTACTTTTAGGAACAACAAGTAAGCCTGCAGTGCGAGAGCGAAGTGCTCTAATGGGGTGATACGGTACTGTAAGGCCGTTAATATAAGATGGGGCCTGATTATTCAAGACCTTGTATAATCTAAAATATTTTTTGTTTGAAGTGTGGTGCTGTTGTAAAACAGCAGGATGAAGATTTCAGTCTCTGATTTATATATTTTTTTAATTAATAATTATTTTTTTAACAGTGTCAGTCATATTATGCATGTTTGTCCATCATTTTTCCAACAGTCACTGAAGGCACCATTACTACACTTTCTCCATTTCATTTAATCTTTGTCTTCTGCTCCTACTTCCTGCACCATGTAATAGCAGCTAAAACCCTGGTGATTCCCATCAGCCCTTTGCTGTTCCATCCTCAGACCACCAAAATAGCCTTACTCCCTCCACTTCCATTCTTTCTTCCTTTCCTCTGCCCTTCTTCGAAGACTCTGGAACATCGGTGTCTAGACATGGCGGGTGAAAGGAGACGAACCGTGAGCGCTCGCTCTTCCTTTTGTCCAGCGCCCTCCCCGTCTCCCCTCCGACCTCCAGCTCCTGCCGTCTGCCCTCCATTGTAGGCGAACAATGCAGTGCCACTGGCTCTTCCTAAACATGTTGGGGTATTAAAATGACCCTCAGTATGAGCCACAGGGGTTGGGAGGGAGGGGGCCAGAGTGAGTGCTGTCATACCAACACACACACACACACACGCACACACACACAAACACACATACACACACTTTGACCTATAGGGGGGCTGTTTCAAACCTATTTGTGTCAGTCAGGAGGAGTTCAAAAGCCAGGAAATATTCTTTCACACACACACACACACACACACACACATGCAGAGGAGAGCTAAACTTGGCTGCACACAAAGCGTCAAAGATACGTCAGTCAAAACACATGGCAACCCAGGCTGTTTCTGTGTGTGTGTGTGTGTGTGTGTGTGTGTGTGTGTGTGTGTGTGTGTGTGTGTGTGTGTGTGTGTGTGTGTGTGCGTGCGTGCGTGTGCGTGTGTGTGTGTGTCTGGGGTCAAGTTCCTGTGAAAACACAAATCCCACCCAGAGATCCCCACTGTCCCCACCACCACCTACCAACAACCACAGTTCATCCACAGATGGAGTCATATCTCTGTTCCATCACTGCAGTCAGGACATTTCAATTGTTTTATTATTTTTTTGATAGATATCTGGGCAGGTGTTTGATATTTAGGACGCCGTCTGTACTGTTCAATTTTGGGATTGCTTTGATGCCAATCAGTCCTTAAATCGATTTGATGAGACAAACAATGCAATGGCAAGCTCATCATAATTTGACATTTTGAAATCCTAATTTGGTTATGAACAAAATGAAAGACATTTTCTTATAAGGTGATTTTGAATTAGTCTTAACTTATATTAATAAAGTTGTATTCTGGGACTTTTTCTGTAGCTTGCATTTGTATTTGACTTTTTGATTTTTAAAGTCTTGCAGGACCCTGAATTTAGCTTTTTACGTATCCATCTATTATTAGCTGGTTTCACAGTGGGTCAGGAGTCCATCCCATCTGTGATAGGGCGATAGTAGGTCCAAACAATGCCGACATCGTGTATTATTATGTTTTTGGTAGCATTTGCATGTGTACAAATGTGTCATTCTGTCTCGAGGTCAACATAATGACTTATTGGTTGAAAATTGACCAAAAAACCCTTATCACAAGTGTGGCATGTGTTGTCCACATATAGAAAGTACTATACAGGCATTTTGAAAAAATCATGTTATATTTAACCGTTCATTCAAGGTCAACACATTTGAAGACTAAAGTGATGATAATTGTTGTGCCCCTCTTTAGCCCCTGCTGATTGATCACACCTAGTCAGGATAAAAGCATACCTGAGGCAAGCTTTCAGAAAGGCTCACTAGTCTTTGCCTTGGTGGTACCAGTTATTTTAGCCAACTTGCTCTGCAATTTAAGATAAAACGTCTTCTCATTGAAATGCTGGTGTTCGTCTCCATATTTATGTTGCGGTTTTTGGGCTGGGTTGTAACAATAATAATATAATATGGTATATAGTTGATTAATCGTGTTATTTCTTTGTAATGTACAGCGCAATAACAGGTTGTAAATGTTAAATAATAATTAGAATAAATGTATAACATTCCTGAATAGGTTTTTTTGTGCTCAAAACCTCTTGTCACTTATTTATATTTATTACAGATTGTACTCTATCCACATAAATAACAAATAATAAAACATAATTATAACCAAAATTATGCCAAGTGCAATCTAATACAATACAATACAACTTTATTTATAGAGCACATTTAAAAACCAACGGTATACCAAAGTGCTTCACATAAAAGACAGAAAATAAGACGAAAATATTATAAAAATTAAATATTATTAAATATTATAGGACCATAACAAAGTACCAAGTATGCTAATAGGTCAGTGTCACTAATACACAGGAAAAGCATAAAATGCATATCAAGTCAAACATGTTAAAAGCACAAAGCCAGAAAAGATATGTATAAAAGGTAAAATAGTCTAGGGATTAGATACAGGCATTAAATGGGTTTCAACAGGACAAATAACAAAAACCTGCACTTTGCACTTGTTTTTACTGCACTGCAAAAGTCTTAAAGTACGATTTGAAAGATAAAGAAAAGATTATTAATATAGAAAATTCAGTACTATTAGCTTAAAAGTACACACTGCCCAGAGAGTGATCTGACATGGCGGGGGTTTGTGTTCTTACTATGTGACTTATTATAATTATTTTATTATAAATTCCAATTCTTTTGATTTCTGTATCTAACCTTTAATGCCATGTTATCTTTTCTATTTCCGTTTCTTATAACTTAATGGTCACAAAAATGTGAATCTGCAACGGAATTCGGTTCAACTCACAAACAAATATGGAATGAATAAATGAAAAATTTTGCACTGGTGGTCAGATTTGTTTTTTTTTCCATTTACTTGCTTTGCCTGCCCTTATTTTCCCAAATGCACAGGTCTCCATTCGCACTGTGCAGTGATGTTCTGCACAAAAATGCCTTCACACTTCTCTAATACGTCCCTGTGCTTGTCTGCTTATCATTGTCTAAAGACTACAACGCAGAGCCTCGCATGGAAAGATAATTTATTACTCCCCTCTTGAAGCCGCCTCTGCAGTGACCCAAGCAGACAATAAAGCATCTCCACAATGGAAATGTTAATTTCCTCATTATCAGCCCTCTTAATTATTTGTTGTGACAGATAATTGCATGCAGGGTGTTTGATATCAGCAATAACCTTCTGCCTGCGTTGTCAAGGGGGCCTTGTTGCCTCTCCCTCCCCGAGCATCGGTTTTCTCTGAGACAAAGAGCGAGGAGCGTGCGCACATAACCTTTTCTAAGCTCTGTGCCTCCTCTCCCCTCACCATAATAGGAATAAATATTATAGATTAATTAATCCGCGCTGATTATAATTTAATCACTTTGCCTCCCGGGGTCACTGTATTAATATCCCACTTAGCTTGTACACACACATACTGTAGGCACACATACACAGCAAAGAATGGCATTATTCCAAACCCTGAGTGATGTGTTTTCTGCCTTTCCCTGACTTATTAATTACCAGTAATGTTGTATTACAAGGCTTTGGGCGTTTTCAGGAAATCTACACACACGCAAAATGCATGCACTCACAATACACGCGTGTGTTTTTGACACACTTTATAGTGTTTATGCTTTTTGTTGAATCATAAAAGGGAATGAGCAAAGAAGTTCAGGTCTCTAACGATTGCTTCAACACCAAATGATAATTTACGGCAGGTATGTCATGAATACGTATATTTGAATAAACAAACAAGAAAAAAATCACCTTAAATATAACGCTAACTTTATGTTAATTGATGCTTAATTTACTCAAGTTATACAGGATTTTTTATGAAATGGACCAAAAAAAAGGAAAAAATAAGATGAAAGACTTTAATGTATGAGGGTGGTGAAAACCCATTCTGAGGCATGAGACAGGTTTCTGACAGGTTTTTTTCTGCTCTTGATTCTGTGTGATGTCAGTAAGAGCAGCCCACCCAGCTGCTTCTGTTGATGAAAGCCAGCCAATCACAACAAAGTTGGCTTAAAGGGGGCGGGAAAAGGAGGGGAAATTATTTTTCTTTCAATTATGAATCATACATCCTTTCTGCCTATTGCCACTTTGCATGATTTAAAAGGGACAAGAGAGCTAAGACAAAGAAGTAAATATATTTCCCACAATGCAATTCAAAAGCATCTTATGCAACAGCACAGAAACCCTAAGTTTAAAAAAAAAACTCTCCTCCAGAGACACATAAGAATTTTATGGAGTGCAGTCATCATGACTCTTAAGCTACTCATCAGATGTAAAATCAGTGTGTGTAAAAACTCAAAAAGAAGCGCAAACGTCATCACAGTCGCATGTTTTTCTCATTAAGGAACACAGAAAAACACAGACCCTTTAATCACACATCAAATCTCTCCTCTGCTCCAACCAAACCTGCATGTAATGCCGACTGATCTTGGATCCATTTCAGCGCCGTGCATTTAGCAAAGCCAGGTGGCCTTGAAGTGATTTTCAATGTAGGAAGAAAAAGCATTTTCATTCCTGCTAACAGAAGCTGCTAGCTAAGCTGCAGCAGGGCAGCTTGCAGTTTTCCTGTCCTACAAACGAGTGCTGAGACAAGCTCGCTGCTAGCCAACACGAGGAAACCCCTCCCCACCCTCATGTTGAAACACCAATTTCATGAGTTGTCAAGTCTAATTTGCTACATACACAAATATGGGGGAAAAGATATTTAGAAAAAGGATCCAAGATGGAAAATAGATATATATTTACACAAAAAACTTCAGTTTAAAAAACACAGCGCTGTTGCTTTCTGCCTTGTTTTGAACATTCGTAAACTGTAAGTCATGAGATACGTCCACCATCTGCCTCGTAGGGATACGTGTCATCTTCTATCCCCATGACTCCACAGAGCGCAGTCTCTGCATGCACGAGCCAAAATATTTTGAACTTTTTTTTCTTTGGTGGTAATAACGGCAAAAAGAGAGCGTGGAAAGAAAAACATGCTTTCCAAAATAAAACAGCAAAGAAAATGTAAGTAAAGTCATTGAAATCTCTATCTGACTCACTTCTACGTGATCCACCACAGTGTGAATGAAAGTGAACAGAGGCACAGCTGAAGTTAAGTTATAGCAGCGACGCTATAAGCACAAGACCATAACCTTTAACGTGACAATGGCCAGATTTCCACGAAAGGTGGTATTCAATAACAGTAAAAGACGTTTTCACCTCTAAGGACGTCGGAATTTTTCAAATGTAGACTTTCATCACGTGTTTGTCTTACAGTGCAGAGCATCAGTTCTAAATTAGTTCCTAATTAAGAATGAATTAACCTGAGGGAGTGTTAATACTTGTATACAGGGGTGTCCCAGTCTAGCTGGTTACATTTTAATGCCCTCACTAAAATAACTAAAGGTTAAAATGAGCCTGGTTCTGCTGGAGGGTTCTTCCTGTTAAAAGGGAGTTTTTCTTTCCCACTGTCGCTAAGTGCTTGCTCATATAGGCTCATCTAATCATTAGTTTTCTCTGTATTATTATTGTAGAGAGATATAAACAGTAAAATATAAAATTTTCACCACAATTTCTGTTAATATTTAAAAGCTTTACAGTCATTACTGTACAGGTTGGTACACAGTGGTACAATCAAATCCATTGTTCAGGTGGTTTTAAAGCGGTGTAGTGCATTATGTAATTACTTATTACAGTTTATTAAATGATTGAAATTACAGTTTAATTGTTAAGGAATGCAATTAGTAGCCCTTTGCTCTTAAATGCATGTAATAATTGTGCAGCTGCTTTAGAGTGTGCACATTTTTGACTCTTTATTTATGTATTTATTTATATTTTACTAGGGCCTTCTTTTTTTGTCCTATTTAATGTAGTAAATTAGCCAGCAGGCACATCCCCATTCATGCCACAGACTGACAGCAAAGCACACATTCCCAGTTTGATGTCAAATGTCCATATGAAGTAACTTTACCCAGCTACAGGTGCAGCATGCAAGGTGTTTTGCTTCTCTCTCTGGAAACACACACACACACACACACACACACACACACACACACACACATTCCTGACACGGTCTAAAGTGATTTTAAACCCCTTACATTCTGCACATGCCTTCCTTCATTTTTTTTTCCTTTCCCACTGAAGTTCTGCTGGTGTCCATCTTCACACACACACACACACACACACACACACACACACACACACACACACACACACACACACACACACACACACACATTCCTGACACGGTCTAAAGTGATTTTAAACCCCTTACATTCTGCACATGCCTTCCTTCATTTTTTTTTCCTTTCCCACTGAAGTTCTGCTGGTGTCCATCTTCACACACACACACACACACACACACACACACACACACACACACACAGGCTGACAGCTTATGCTACCTCCCACATGTGTGACAGGTGTCAGGCCCAGTGGGAGCATTTACAGCCCTTAAACCCTTGACATTTGACCGTTGACCTTCTTTACTCCTTCAACCCTGAGACACCTGCAAAGGCCGGAGTAACTCCTACAGGTGGAAGAAGAACATGATACACAGAGAAAACAACACCACTATGAAGCAGCGAAGCGAGCTTTAGGTTGGTAAGTTTTTAAAATAAAAACCGTTGTAATAAAAATTTTACTCTACCAGTAATTACTGCCAGTATTTTTTAAGTCTTAAATAATTGAATTATGAATGAAACTCAAGCTAATCTAGACTGAAAGTTGTGGATACCCAACGTAATTAAAATTAAGTTCACAAACATTACTAAATAAAAGGAGGCTGGTATTTATTTAAGTACTTATTAAGTAATATTCAGTGAAATATGAGGCATTCCAAAGATGTTCTGATTATTATAAGTCATTAGCTGCTGTGTCAGTGTTAGTAAGTGAGCAGGTGATCCCTAAATTCTTTTTCGTGTTTGCTTTTCTCTTTTACTTGAGTGAAAAATAAAATGAAAGAGAGAAAACAGTCTTCTGAAATTAACTATTTTTAACATAAAGATATCTTTTAATCACCTGAAATCACCTGTTTATGTCAAAAAGAAATAAGCCGGATACAGTTTTAAAATTTTTTACATTAAAAGAGTTTTTTTATCTTAGTCAAAATGTAATTTAATATTTGGTCTTTTTACGTGTGTGATCATTTAGCCTGTTTCATGATGTGCTGTTAAACACATTATGACATTTTTAGCCTCCATACTAATGAAAGTGTTTTTTTTAATTTGCAACCTAAAAAAGAAGTTGTTGGTTTTCATTTTAAAAACTGAGACATTTTTAAGTAACTTCTAAAGAAAAAATGCACAACTAACTAAGGAAAAAATGTGCATATATATATAAATTTTTTTGGCAAACTAACTCACACAGTTAAACCTCATTTACACCAAGAATATTATCAGATAGTGATGCAAGATATTTTTCCACTATTGAATTAATTAATGAATTCAAGACTGAACAATAAGATCAGACAGAAAGGATGTTCATATTTAATTTTGACCTGTCTGTGTCCCCATACTAATTCATGTATTTAAATTAGAAACATATTCCAAATGTGCATCAGACCAATTTTTGTGTTATAAAACATACACATATACTAAAGAGAGAGACATATTTATCAGTCAGGGGGCCTCTCCATTCTCACTTTTACTTCTCAGTGCAAAACGTGAAGGAAACACAAAAATGCTTGTTAATGGGATTGCACATACAGACCAAGGTCTTTATCACCCAATCAAACATGCACATACAGTGCATACAGCACAACCACACAAAGACACTCAGAGTGCCACGTTTTAATGAAAACATCTATATCAAGCAGCTATTCGCCAGATGTAAAGAAGGACAATTACTGTAGTGTTTTCCGTTTGATTGCAAAATGGGGGAAACTTAATTAAAATTCACAATGATTAGCATACGCATTGTGCATATGCTGGAAATTCAGACAGTGCACACACCACTACCACCCAGCCTAACAGCCCCACCCCCATTTCCTCACTCGGGGCTCCCCAGCGTGTTGGCTGTGAAGTGAGTTTAAAGAGGATAAACACCCCCTTTTAAACTCTCCCCTCATTTCCTCCATGGCCTCCTTAAGGTAATCTCCACACACACACACACACACGCCTAGACGCACATGGCTGGCTGGAAGTTGACCCTTGACCCGGACAGATTTCACGGATTATCCCGTTTTTTTGTCTGAGCATTGCCTTTCTGATCCACTTCTTTTGCCCTCATGTTTAAAAGACACACCCACCTTTTTTTTCCTTTTTCCCTTCATGCTCAAGCTGATAAAGCCTCTCCATGCTTTACCTGGATTCCCAGGCTTTGTAACCAATACCACTGTCTCTCTAAGCCATACAAATACAGGGAGGAGGTTAGTAAAGAGGGAGTCTAAGGGTGGGGGGATCGAGGACTGAGAGGCAGGCAGTAAACGATGTAGAGCTGCAGAGAGAGGTGCTGTACATTCACACTTAAGAAACAAGGACTTTTTGGGAGAAAGGGTAAAATGCAACTTTAACACAAATCACAGCTTTCAATTTTTTTAAAAAGTTATAATTGATTTTTTACAGAGCAGAAAGGAAAGGCTTGGAATATTTTTAGAAAACCCCGAGACCAAAATTAGAAAAGACAGAAGAAATTAAATGAACAGAGATTTAGCAGGCAGGGATTAAGGGTTAAGTTAAAAAAGAAAAAGTTAAACACTGCATCCACCACCAGCACTACCCACCCACGCCTTAGCCTTTGAAGTGATTAGACAGCTTCCAGGGCAGAGGGAAAAGCCATTGACTCACCATATATTCATGCCACTGGTTAAACAGCAGACTTAGGCAGAAGAATAGAGATTAGCTGCACTCTCAGCATCTCATTACATCCTAAAGGAAACCATTCAAGTGGGCTTCAACAGCTGTTTTGCACGATTCACCCCATCTCAGCCAATGAATGAAAGTCACATCAAGCTACTGTCACCAACAGAGAAATAAAAACACTGTGGATGCTTAGTGGCAGCAGCAGCAGGATCGCAGACAAGCAACATCGCACAAGCTGCGAGTGACAAACAGCAGAAATTTGAGTGACGGAAAAGCCAAAAAGAGCTTGTAACCTGTCAATCAAAGAAAAAAACAACAATGTGTCCTTCTCTGACCCTCCCCTCATACTGTGAGTGACATTTTGATTGGACAAGGCACTAAAAATATAACATCTAATAGGGGCTTGTACGCTGTCAGTCACAGGAGCAGAACCCCCTCTTTCACCTTTCATGCCTTCCACTCACACATGCTTCATAATTGTGGGACTGTGGGGGAAACAGGTATTAAGCAAAGCTTTCAATGTTTAATAGATGCCATTAAATGCACCTTTAAAATTCTGTCACACTGTCGACTATATTGTGACAGTCAGAGTTTGGAGGCATCTACTGATCACTAGACAGCTGTCATGCCTTACTGACTCTCATGAGGTCGAAGAGGCTCTTTATTTATTTATTTTACCAGGTTCAGGGTGTGTGATGACGTAAACAGGAGGGATTGCCTTTGCATCAGTTTTCTACATGCATCAGTGTTTGGAAAGTGAGCCAGTCTTTTATAATTTTGTAGCTGTACATTAAAAGGTGACATTCAGCTTCAGTTTAAGGGGCTCAGCTGCAGTATTCTATTAACTGTGTAGGAATTACCGCTATTTTTAGCACATTTGGCCCTGAAAGGTCAAATGTGCTACAACTTCAGAAAACACCAGCAAGTAGAAAGACATTTCTAAAGCACACGAAATACAATGGATGTTGAATAAAACACAAGGGAAATAGAAGAAAATGCCACAAAAGCTCACAAATAAAATGCAAAACACACAAACAAATTTTAGTGTTTTTTAGTTCCAGTACATTTGACCTTTCGGGGTCACTGTAGTTCATATCTAACAGTTAATGCAATACTTTTGTTACATCCTTTAATTTAAAGCTGAAAGTCAGCACTTTAATCGTATATTGATTTAATGTCAGCTGTGGTGGTAGACAGCTACAAAAGTACAAAAGCGGTGTCACTGTCCAAACACTTATCATCTCTGACCTTTCAGGGCCACTGTAAGAATCCCCCATTCAGATGTTCAAAATTAATTGGGCAAACTGACAGAGAATGGTCCAAAAAACAGAGACCAGCTCACCAGGTGAAGATGCCACGTTGATGCTGATAGGAAGGAAACACTAAATCAAATTACTACTCTTTACAACCAAGACAGAACATTATCTCTGAGTCTGAGATTAGAGGTGGTTGGAGTTTCACTACCATCGTAGGCATTGATATCCAAAGTATGTTAAGTGATGACGTATGAATCCTGCTCCCGGGTGCAAATTACTCTGTGTTTATTAAGACTGTTGTGTTTTTAATATGTTTTAATGCTTTGTATCTTGTTCTATTTAATCTGAACAAGCCCCTAAAAAAGTCCGTGATCACTGTCGGCCTCTCTCGGTTTTTATTACTGTTCATTTTAAAGCCCAGTTTTTAAAACCTTACATGTAACTACAGCCCAGCCCATGCAGCAGTATATTAATGACTAACCTCCTATTGTGGATGGATTATCTCAGTTATTCTCCTGAAGTTTGGTCTGTTTACATCCTGCCATTCGATTGCATTTGTCCCTAACCTTCGGGATCCCTCATGTTAACTTTTATCATGTGAAAAAAGTTAGCATTCATCCTCCATCTTCATTGTGTTTATGTTATGCTAACCGTTGCTGTGTAGCTAGCCATCATGTAGCACATCATTATATACCAGCTAGCCCAACTTCAGTAACCCTACAAACGCCACTGCGGTTTAGTTTTGTCTTCATTTATGTCGGAAGTGATAGCAGAGCAGTATGTCTTAATTTTTTCAGAAATCCCTCAGTCAGAACATGCTATATCATGTTTAGGTGTAAACTAGCGAGCTAACTCCCTGCTAACTTCTAACTCTGTTAAACTTCATAAATCCTGTTTTCATGGATGCCTGGATGTTAAACTTAATTGTTACACCTGGTAGAGCAGCAACACTGATCATTTTATTAAAGATAAAAGAATTTTGGCAGTTTTTCAACTCTCATTGATCCCGCAGTGATCGTTTGACTTTGGGACCTGAAGTGTAGTTTGGGCCCAGACACAGCTAATGACGTCAGACTTAATGACTGGATACTAGCATGATGGGAACGATACCTTGTTTATATCTTCTATGTTCAGTATTTAGCCCACTTAATTGGGTTAAATTATTATTATTATTTTTTAGGAAATGAAAAAATATAGCTCAAACATCCATCCATTTGCTTCCGCTTATCCTTTTCAGGGTCGCGGGGGGCGCTGGAGCCTATCCCAGCTGTCATAGGGCGAAAGGCGGGGTACACCCTGGACAGGTCGCTAGTCTGTCGCAGGACTAACACACAGGGACAGACAACCATTCACACTCATATTCACTCGCACATTCACATCTAGTGGCAATTTGGATTTTCCAATTAACCTATCCCCACAAGCTGCATGTCTTTGGATGGTGGGAGGAAGCCGGAGTACCCAGAGGGAACCCACGCAAACACGGGGAGAACATGCAAACTCCACACAGAAAGACCCCGGCCTGATGTTGGAATTGAACTCAGGACCTTCTTGCTGTGCAGCAACAGTGCTAACCACCGTGCCACCGTGCTGCTCAAACATGTGCTAGAAAAAAATGCCAGCGTTGACTTTCCCATCTATTTTATTTATAGCCTATAACACATTTAAATAGCAGAAGCTGAATCAAAGCGCTTTAGAGAGCAGCACATTTACATTCCAGTTCTCCAAAAAACACACAAAATACATGAAAAGCTGACAGCTTTGCTTTGTTGTGTTAATTATTGTGGAAAGTAAAAATCACAGTGAGCGGTCATGAAAATCTGTTTAGAATTTGCTAATTGATAATGAATCATTTCATAAATCATGACATGTTGATCTCCACTACATTAGTTACCTTTGTAAGTTTTAAGTATCTGTATCGGAATTAGTATCAGGAATACTGCCTCCGTATTTATGGGATATCGGATTGATACTACTATCGTACACTACTACTTGAGATCGTACATTCAGAATTTGGCGTAAATAACTTAAAACAATGGATCCATCCTGCCTCCTATCAACAGTTTAGGCTTGTGGTGGAGCCTTGTGCTAAAAAAGAAGGAAAAGGCCAACTAACTGAAGATAAGCAACTAAAGGTTGTATTTCAACAAGTAAAACAGTTTAATGACAGCTTTATGTGCAGAAATGCATTAAATAAAAGATTGAATAGCTTTAATTTGCTAAAACACATAAAAACAGAAGATATCACAAGTTTTTATACAGTTTAGGATTTTTTTTTCTAAAGCCAAGTCTAGTTTTAAATTATATTTTATGGAATTAATAAGGTTGGCTCAGGATGAAGAGAATTAATTTAGCAAGTAAACGGCATGGCCATAAAACATGCTAACCTTTAAATGCACAAGTTTCTGATTTGAGTTAAACACAAAACTAATGTAATCAAGTGCCACAGATGTTATGAAGGAATGTGTGTGTCAGAGAGAGAGAGAGATTTTTCTATATAGGAAAGTGCACAATAAAACAAAACAGGGAACAGACCGGAACACATCAAACTAGAAAAAGATGAATGTGTTCTTTGTTGCTTAATCTAAAGTGAACTCTGCTTTGCGTGCTATTCAGGAAAGAGAGTGCGTGTGTGTCTAAGCCATTCAGCATACTGTTGCAAGGCTCGCTGTGCTTTGACAAGAGGTTAGCAGCACTAAAATAAACCTCAAGTGAACCGTTTGTCTGATTTTCCCATCAAAATAATGAAACATGATCAGGTTTCGCTGCGCTGTGCCAGGGAGCATCCAGGGTCCACAATTGTCAAGGCAGACTTCAAAGACTTGTGGCCCTACTGCACTTCGCCTACCCTGGCCTCGCTGACTCGCTGGCTGGATGACATTCCTGGGTTGTTTCTGCTGCTGTGTTTTTTTCCTTTTGTGCCCTGACATCCAGCCTGTAGCTCTCACAGCAAAATTACAGCCAATATTTAAGAAGGGGGGAACCTAGCCGGACAGCGAGCTCACAAGGAGACTGAGAATGTTTTCTGGACACGCTGCGCAGAAGAGATCACTGTCACTTGAACACTTGCTACTCGTTCCTGTCAAGAATGGCAAAACTGGAGCCCAACACTCAGAAGGCTTATTCCAGGACAGAACAGGAAGAGGGTGGAGTTCTTTCAGCGCAAACGGAGCTGGAGATGTCAGGAAAGAAAAAGCTGACGGAAAACAAATGACTTCCAACATGGCTGTCTTCTTCAGTAAACAGAAAACAAACACATGGAGCAACAAAGGGGAGCCAGAACAATTAGTAACATCCTCTTTACAACAGGAGAAGAAGGGGGATTATGTGAAATGTGGTCTTAATTTCGAGAAACACTACCACTAACAGCAGCGCTGCTATGAGATAAAAGCTAACAGTTGTCACAACCATGGACCCATTTGTTTACGGTAATTACACTCAGCAGTGCTGCCAACTGGGAAACAGGCTATGGCTGTTAGAAAGACCACAGAACTGTATTAGCTGTGTTCTCTAGTGGCTGCTAGCATATTTATCATTTTTCAATATTTATCAAATACTACAAGTATTTTATATTTTGGAATGTAGATTTTATTAATCTTTTAGAAGGGAAATGCAACACAATCTTGCACGTTGGGAACTGAGGTGTAACAAAACTTCACCGGCTGTATCAAATTTTGTTACACCTCAGTTCCCAGTATCGATACTGTGTCGCTATTTATGAAAATATGTATATAAATATAAAAAATGTTAACATTTTTTGCAAGTAGCATAACAGCATAATTATTTCAGTGAGGTCAAACACGTGTAAAATATGATATTATTAATTAAATACGTCAATCACTGAAAAAAGTATGAGGAATTAATTTACACTATACACGCACACTAGATGTTTGCTAGCCTTACAGAGTACCGCCAGATCAAATGCGATGAACTGCAGAGTATTCATTTGCAGTACTGGGTGGCCTGCGGCCTGTGGCATCACTACTGTCCCTTTCATTTGGAAGCGCCTGGAATGATGTGGGTGGATGAGTGTAGGTCCCCGTATCCCATTCGTGTGCAGTTTGTATCAGTCTGTGCATCTCTGTGCATGTGCGGTAGACTGAGCTGAAGGCCAAATGAAAGGAAATCACAGTAATCAGAGTCGACACGGTGAGATGCACTCACACAGCAGATATGGAATGAAGACACAGGGCTGGACCTGATTGTTAGTTTCTTGTACTCACTCTTATACTTAAGAGATGCAGAGACAGGACCTAGCTGAATGACTGAGATGTATACAAATAACAAAAGACAGGAAGTGTATTGAATGCAAATGTTCTCTTTAAATCCCCTCTTAAATCTGGTTGTGATATGAAGACGAGTATCACTTTACTTTGGGTCATCGAATGCAGCAGCCTGCAATCACTGGCAATGGGTTACTGGCAAACCATCCCAAAAATACTGAGAAGAAAGATGGCAGGATGGCCCTGTGGTTAAAGAAACTATCATTCAGCCAGAGAATGCGGGTTTAAGCTCCATTCATGAACTGTAAGAATATCTCCCTACTGAGGTGTTCAGCTGAAACTCAAACATAACGCCTCACTGATTCCTGATATTGGATGATTCTTCAGGACCCCAGATAACAATCAATAACCGTGCTGGTAAAAGTTCCCTGCAAACATTTTAACCTCTTAACATTCACCAGGTTTCTGATGAGCCACTTAGGGTTAGAGTTTGCATATTTTTAGACGCTAAAAGTGGTAATTTTTCAAAGCCTGATACAAGAATTCTGGCCTTGCAGTTTGTCTTTTATAAGCTGTTTCGTTTGGGTATACCATTTAGGCAAAATGCTGTACGTCAAAGACAGAGTGGGGTTAAGCAGCCTGGCAGAGGTTTAAATGCAGTTTGACAGGTTACAAGCGCTACTTAACAAGGATGTTTAAACATATTGTACTTGACTGTAACGCCTACTGATCTGGTCACACTACCATTAAAAAAGCAAACTTTCACTGTCAAATCATTTGATATTTATTGAGTTGCCATTAGATGTTAATGTAGATGTTTAAATGTAGAATATTCATTTCTGACCATGACAATTCAAATTGGATCAAGTATCAAAGCTTTTTAGCTATTTTTCATAGTTAGCCATTCATTAACAACATGTTTCAGCACTGAGTAACGCTCAGCTGCCAGCTGGCATCCAAAATTAAAGTTGAACCAGCATTGCGGCTGTTACCACAAAGCAAAGGTGGAAAGTATCGAATTACATTTACTTGCGTTACTGTAATTGAGTAGGTTTTTTTTTGAGTATTTGTACTTTTTAAAGTCATTTTTCAAATCTGTAATTTTACTTTTACTTAAGTATATCTTTTTTTAAAGTATTGTAGTTTGCTGCGTTTTCAATCACACCCGTTACTGAGTAAATTAAAAAAAAACAAAAAAAAAACACTGCGCTTCAGAAATACTGCAGGGAACGATGGGTAGCAGAACAAATTGGCGCTAAGGTCACGATAAAGATGGAGTCTGACATCGGTGTTACGGATCCAGTGAAAAAAGAAGCCCCGTCGAATTCTGCTGACCCTGAACTCGAAGAAACTGATGTGGACCCCTGGCCGTATTTAAGGGACCATTTCGGCTTCAAGTGCAAGAAAGGCAACAGCTTTATTATGCAGCGTAAGCTGTGTTTGCCCAGAGAGACCAAGTTAGCAGCTTTTAAAAATTCCACATCAAACCTGCATGAGCATGTAGAGGTAAGTTAAATAAAACTTGTACCGTTGGTAGCAAAAAGGCTGTGCTCAAATTAATCACATTAAGTTAAAACATCTGTGAAGAACACAGCTAACGTTGGTTGGTACTAGCAACTTGCTGTAATCGGGCACGTTGTTGTCCACGCAACTTACTTTTTTTTTACTGGGTTGGTAAATTGCCAAAAGAAAATGTGTTTACTTACGTTTTTCCTGTTTGTTAATAATAATAATTTATTTTAAAAAATAGTTAAATTAAAGACGGAAGCGGCTACTTTCTTACTTAACCCACATATGTTCACACTGTAGGCAAAAGAATAACAGAGCGCTCACTTGCCTTAGATTAGTCAAACACAGCTGACTTCTGTTACTTGTTAATTAGCACTTGCAACCTCCCATTAACTAGCCTGTTACTGTCCAATAAAAAAAACGAGGTATAATGGTATAATTTACCAGCAGTAGCTATGTAATGCATTGATGTCTTATTAGGGACTTATGAGGGAAAATATTTTATGTAAAATTTGGTGTGTTTAATGAAAACAAAATTGATTTACATGCTGATTTTTTTTTAAATTGTTAACAGAGAAAACATCTATCCAAGCTGAAGGCCTTCAGTGACTTTATAGCAACGCGGAAGCGAGCCCTGCACCAGAACCCCCAAGAAAGCAAGCAAAAATCAGTGATGTGATGGCATTGGGTGCAAACAGACGAGTATCACGGGCAAAGGTTGACAAGATCATGATTAATTTCATTTGTGAAGGTCTTCATCCATTTTCTGTGGTTGAACAACCTTCTTTTAAAGAACTTTTGTTGGCACTGAATCCTCACTGCAAAGTCATTTCCAGACCCACTCTCGGGACCAGAATAGAGGGAGCTGCCAATCAGATGAAAAACACTTTAATGTTGCACCTCAGTAAAGTTAGTCATGGTGCCACCACTACAGATTGTTGGACAGCACACCAGCAAAGTTTCATAGGAGTCACAGCTCATTGCATAGATGAGGAAACCTTGGAGAGGAGATCTGCTGCCCATGCTTGCCAGAGATTGAAAGGGTCCCACACCTTTGATGTCCTAGCTGGTGCCCTTGATGACATTCATTGTCAATACAGAATAATGGGGAAAAGTAGTAAGAATGACAACAGACAGTGGCTCGAACTTTATTAAAGCATTCAGTGTGTTTGGTGAACAAGGTCAGCCTGAGGAAGCGGAGTCAGAGTCAGATCAAGACTCTTCTGAAGAGACCAAAGCACACTACCTGGACACATTCACCATCCTGGAGCAAGATGGTGGTCTTGAGTACCAGCTTCCACCACATCAAAGGTGTGCATGCCACCTATTAAATTTAGTCACCACAACAGATGCTGCCAAGGCAGAAGAGATGAATGATGCATACAAACGGCTATCACAAGCAGCCTTTGGGAAATGCCAAGGAATCTGGAATAAGTCAGGTCAGTCCTACATGGCAGCAGAAATTGTGGAAAGAGAATGCAAGTTCCAGCTCATCCGGCCAAATCAAACTCGGTGGAACTCAACATACATAGCTCTGGAGAGAATCATACGGATCATACAAGAGAAGGGGGAGGATGCTATCAGGAATAGGGATGGGTATCGTTTAGGTTTTATCTGATACCGGTGCCAAACTGGTACTTTTGAAACGGTGCCGGTGCTTAAACGGTGCTCAAACCGGTGCTTAAAGAATGGAGAACACAAAATTGGTCCTAAAACCTCTCATGTTCAGCTGTTTTTTGTAAAAAGATAACAATGTTAGCCTTTTCTGCAGCTATGGGGCATATATGGTATCACTCTTGGCTGGAAGCAGTGCTTAAACAATGGAAAAAAATTAAACTTTGTCCAAAAACCTCTCGTTTAGCTGTTTTCCACTTTTTCTTTGGTCATTTTAGCCTTTTTGGCCAGGGTGAAGGGAGTATCTGCCATCAAACAAGAAGACATCATGTAGCTATGATGATGTTTGCTAGTTCACCTTACATGCATTAATGTAATAACGTGGTTAGCCTACTCAACGTAAATTACACACGAACAACATTAAGCTACTCACGCAGAGAAGAACGGCTGCTGCTGCCTTCATCATCCTCATCATTTCTGCTACACTGGCAGGGCTAGGGGCCAGGACTGTACTCTTCGGGTTTTTGGGGGATGTTGCTCCGGGTCCGATAACTGGCAACCCACCCGCAGTAGATGTGCTCCGTGTGAGGTCTCGCAGCAAGCTATCAAATATGCCGCATTTCTCGGCTTTTAAAAAAAATGCTATCTGTCGCCAGGTGTTTCATCGGATTCGAGGTGTTACCTCCTTTGTCAGTATCACTGTATCACCTTAAAGCACTTGTTGCAGGCTGCTGAGTTTGCATATTTTGCTGTGAAGTACAGCCAGACTTTGACCGCTTCGCCTTGGTCATTTTTAATCTGTAGCTCTGCTCTAAAAGAACGTATGTACCTGGACCCGCCTACTATCCTCGGAAACGTAAAATGATTGGCTAGAAGTGTATCACAGCTCAGGAAAAAAAGCACCGAAATAAAGCACCGAAATGTGCGCTGCTTTTCGATCTGGTTACTATCGTTTATGTCAGAACCGGTGCCATCATGGCACTGGATACCAGTACCCATCCCTAATCAGAAATGTCTGTGAAGAATTCAAAGTGAAAATGTGAGTATTATTTTGTTATTTCTAAAGTATGACATAAATGACACAGGTGGAAAACAATGCTGGAGCTAGCTCACTTATTTGTTTTTCAAACCTTTTTTTGAATTTTTAAAATGCATGTCCATACTTGGCTCTACATTCCACATCTATGTCTGAAGGTAATTTAGTAAAAATCGTTTTGCTTTATGTCATACAGGCTGAGTCCAGCTGAAATTGCTTTCCTGACTGAGTACTGCACTGTGATGAAGCCTGTGGTGAAGGCTTTAAACCTCCTTCAGTCTGAGACGAATACGCACATGGGGTGGCTCCTTCCTGTGATCTTCCAGCTAAAAGTTAAACTCAGCAGACTGGAGACCTCCACCAAAATGTGTTTCCCACTCATCAGAGCCATTCAGGATGGTGTCCAAAAGCGCTTTGGTGGGATGATGGAAGACCCTGAACTGATTGCTGCTGCAATCCTTCTTCCAAAGTTCAAGACCACCTGGACTGAGAGGCCTGATATCATAGAAGCAGGTCTGATTTCATAATTTAATATAATGCCGTAATCAGTTGTTTGTTATGAATTTCAATAATTAATTAACTAAACTAACTATTAATTATATAAAGTACAATAACATGCACCTTTCTACACAAACTGTAGTTTTTGTAATTAGTGCACTATAATAAACTCTTGTTGCCTCATTTATCCAAAATTAAATGTCAGAAATATTTAATGTGTTGTGTATTTGTCATTCAATAGGTCTGATCTATGTGAGACAACACCTTGACCAGATGGCAGAGGCTGGGGTGGAGTCAAGCAACATTCATCAGATGAAGAAGACTTCTTCTTTTCAATGAAGTCCAAAAGGCCACAAGCTGCTGAATTCATTTCCACACATCAAAAAACTTTCTCTCAAACTTAACACTGGCCTGACTGCCTCAGCTGCCTGCGAGTGTCTCTTTAGCTGTGCTGGACTACTGTTCACTGCAAAACGAGCAAGGATGAGCTCTAATAACTTTGAAAATCAACTGCTCCTCAAAATTAACAGGAAGTTCAGAGAGTAACACTCTAGGATGGACACAAAGGAACTTAATCTGGAGGTACAGTAGGGCAGGGCCAAGTTTAAAAAATGAAAAAACATTTTTATAGCAGCTGCCGTGGTTCAGTTCAGTACTTGTTCTCTTATTTGACAGTTTAGAACACATTCTCATGTAAAAGAATGATATGGTTTTGTATTGAAAACACTGTGATACCTGACAGTTTGGTTGATTGGTTTGGTGACCATTATCCATTTTCATGTATAGACTTGCAGTTTAACTGCGACTGCACTTTAATTTGTAAAGTTTTTCTTTTCATTAAAAAAGAGCTACTTTGAGTTTTATATCCCACTGTCTTCTTTTGCACTACTCAGAAGAGGCTGTCCTCCTGCTGATAAAAAAGTAACTATCTAACTTTTACTCTGAGTATATTTTAAATGAGCTACTTTTTACTTTTACTTGAGAAAATGTTTAGGTAATTTTACTTGTACTTGAGTAAAATATTTTAGTACTCTTTCCACCTCTGCCACAAAGTCAGTTGGAGGTACTTCTGTAAAGGTTGGCTGAAAGTCTTTGTTAGACAAGCATAAGGACATTTGTGTTCATTTACAAATCATGTAAGTAATTGTTGTTCTTAAGAAAACAAAATTACCATCATTAGCCTTTTATAGGCTACAGTACGTTATACTATACAAGAGATTTATTCATGAAATTTATTTAGAAATTTTCCTGTTTGCAAGCATCTGCAGTAATGAGCAGTCCAGCGTGCAGTATTGTAGCTTCAGTCTGTAGTTGTGCATCTTATCACTGTGGCGTTGTAGTCTTTTTCAGCTAGTTTTCAACGTTGCTTTCTTTTGTCAGATTGTCCTCACGAGTGTGTCCTCATTAAGAAAGGGTCTTGTGTCAGTGTATGGATCTGTAGTTTAAGTTTATATAATTAACTAGTTAATATGGCTGGTAAATATGTAATGTGTTTCAGGTCATTTCACGGTGTAACGTTAATATAGTATAACTAGTATTGTAACAACTTTCTCTGGCAAGTAATTCAGTAACGTGTTGCACGTGTTGCAAGAAAAGTAACAAGTACAGTGTAATCTGTTAACTTTTTTTTGGAGTAGCGACCTCAACAAAGTGTCAATATCCAAGGACTGCATTTTGCAGTATTAGCCAACCAGTATCCTAGCCTCAGATTTTTTTAAATTCAGAATTTAAACGTCTTTTTACTTTTTACTCTTAATTTTTTTGCTTTCAGACTTATGTACAGTGTGTCATTCAAGGCTTGGAAATTGTATTCTCTAAGTCTGATATTAAATACATAAAATATATTTTATGTGGTTTCTTGGCATAGTTATAAGTATAGTGCTCATAATTACATACGTTTCATATTACACAAAACAGATCTTGTATCTGGTTTCACTGTTACAGGTCCAAGATCAAATATATAAGTCTTTAGCTTAAACCACACACACACACACACATACATATATATATATATATATATATATATATATATATATATATATATATATATATATATATATCTTTTCCATATGGGACAACCCAGAACACTGTTAAATATGTAGTCTGGTCATGATCCTGTTTCACAGCTCATGGGAACCAGACAGCACTTGTAAGAGGACTGCAGTCCCCTGTGAGGAACAGGAATCTGAAAGGAGTGTTTGAGGAAATTTGAGAACTGTCAGGGAATTTTTGAGCAATGCTGATGTCAGCTTTTATGGCTTTTAGACATCATAAACTGTATGCTGAATACAGGTTAAGCTACATTGCAGATTTAACTCCAACAGGAGGAAGTCAAATTTCAAATATAATAAAAAAAATTATTATAAAGCTACGAAAATGAATATTTGTCCTGAAACAAAAAACATATTGTAAACATATTGTGTGTTTAAAAATGGTGTAAACTTAGATGTCATTTTATCATTTATTATTTATGTTGTTTTGTTTCTTCAAACATGTTTGGAAGAAATCTTGAGAAGATATTGCTGATCAAAGCTGCAGCCAGAATAATTTTGTAATATTTGGCATTTAACAGGTCTTTAGCACGTCAGCTTTTAAGGAAACCAAGGAAGCTGCCAAGGGTAAGTGTTGATTACTCTTATCTGAGTGGATAGATTTTCACTTGACTGACACATTTTTAGCATCTGCCCACTGGTTTTCCATCAAAGTCTCTGAAAACTTCTGTGATGACACAGTGCACATCAAATCCGAGCACCAGTTTTCAATTTTAATTTCAGTGAAGATAAATAATAGCTTTGACTTTCTTTCTGTTAGATCGTTTTGGAGACATGGGTGACTTTATTTTCTGGTCACACACATTTGCTCACACTACTTCAGAGGTCACCAAATCTTTTCAACCGCAGGAGCATTGAGATAAATAAAGCAATCTAAAGCTGGTCTCTGGGCTCTGCACAGAGCGTTATAGTGAACGTGAAAGAATGCAGATGTCAACATCTCAAACTGGCCACAAATTGGCAGTTGTGACACTACTGAGGTTTTAACTACCCCCCACTCCCATCTTCTCCTTCTCCTTCCTCTAATTCTCCTCTTTTTCCTCCTCCTACTCTGTCCGTATAGTCAGAAAAAAAAAAAAGAACAATGAAAACAGTATTGAAATCAACATTAGCTTTGAATATGTTATGTTTGAAATGAAATTCGTCCTATATAAAGTTAGGTTTGTAAGAAGAGTGACATATTTTTTACATCACCAATCAATATGTAATTGAAGTGCTTACTTTCAGATTTGATTAAAGGTGTTTAAAAAAGATATTGAATTAACAAGTGATCGATGAGCAGCTTCATGTTTTCTCATTATTAAATGAGAAATTAAGTGGATAAAAGAGTTTTTTTTTCCTTGTTACAAATAAAAAATGAAATACTAAAAACTAACTAAGCAACAAAAAGTGAAAAACACTCTCAAAGAGTGCCAAAGTATAGAATCAATGTGTCTTAATGATTGTAAATATAGAGGGTTTAAAAGATGTGCAAACCACTGGTTACACTCAAGAACAAGAGAGAACCAGAACATTAGGAAGAGAAGAGCGTGGAGGCGGAGAAGCTGGCAAACACGGTGAAGGAACTGTTATAATCTGGGCATGAATGGCTGCCAGTGGATCTGATCTGTACAAGGCTATGCTCTTTGCAGAGATACATTTTTTCAGCAGCCAAGGTGACCTTGAAACACAAAACTAACAAGAAGAACAAGATAAAAAAAGAGATTTAAAATCCAGGAATATTATGATTGTAAGACATGTAACACAAGATGGTTATAGCTGATAAGCTGATCAGAACAGATTGGTTTTGGGCAATGATTTGAGCTATGGCAAAGACGCTAGGTGAAGACGGTGACGTGGTGATAAGTTCCACAGACAAGGTGCACTTGTGTTGTGAAGTCTGAAGCAAGTGAGTCCTTTGAGCTAATAAGGATAGCTTCACTTTTATTGCCATTTAGTTTGAGTTGATTGACTTTCATTCAAGTGGTAATGGCCTTGAATGACAATCAGGAGCTAAGGATAGGAAGGGGAAGAGAGGCTCCAGGTTTTGCCTACTGAGACTACAATGACTACTCAGACTACCAAATGATAACCCAAAGTATTCTGCAAAAGCAGCCCAAAAGTTTCTCAAAGCAAAGAAATTGGATATTTTTTTAAATAGCCGCTTGACCTTAACCCAGTAGAGCAGTTACAGAAGACAAAACTAAAGACAAAGAGAACCACAACCAAGCAGCAACTAAAGGTGACAGCCTCGTAGAGCATTTCAAGGGAGAAAACAGCATTTGTTAATCAGTGGTTTCTAGACTTGAGGCAGTCCTGCAGTCCAAAAAGGATTTTTATCCAAGCATTAAGAATGATCCCATTTAAAATGATGTTAGACTTTCCATTTGCTTTTGAGCATTACAAAAATCGAATCAGCACAGAAAGCAGAGATAAGCAGAACTAGAACTTGGTAGATAGACAAAGGCATATGGTTTCTGCCACAAAAAAAAAAAGCAAGTATCCATAACTCGAAATCCATAACTCGAGAAACATAATTCGTGAAAAATACTCAGCAATCTGAGCATTCATGACTGGATGTAATACTGGTAGCTTAGCTAGGGCATTTATACCTGAGGGCTTCAGCTTCCGGGTAACAAGGAAATGACATCATTCATGTAGATTAATGATTGGCAGCGCTGACTAGAAATTTCAAGTTACTTTTCTCAAAATTTTGAGTTAATAAGTCGAAATTTCGAGAAAATAAGTCGAAATTTCAAGTTATGGATCTTTTTTTTTTTTTTAGTGGAGGAAACGGGCTTCCAGTTGGTTTACTGAAAAAAAAATTATATAAGCAAACCCTTATATAATAATGGATAACATTGAGTTCAATTATTAAAATTTACATTAAAAAAATATATTGTTAATTTCAAACCTACAATAAAAAAAAAACTAGATTTTTTTTCTTTAAAACACTTTTTTCTGTTGTTTTTCCCTTTTTTTTTATTTAATGCTTCAGAAGTTATTCTTATTTTCCAGTTATTTCATTTACTTCCTTGAGCTAGGATTTAGCTCTGTAGGTAGCTCTCAGAACAACTAGCTAACTATCACTCAAAACCAGCCTTTTCAGCGAACTAACATATAGATACAGTCAACACCTGCCTATTCGCAGATCAGTATTCACGGATGTTTCTGTGGAACGTAACTCCAAATTAATCACAGAAAATCAGCACATTCTTTCGTATCTAAAAAATTTTCATTTTATTTATTTATTTTACAAATTTTTAAATATTAATGTGAAGAGCAAAATCTCAATTAAATGTGTTTTTTTTTCTTAAAAAACATTAACCAAATGATGCGCAAACTCCAAACACAAAGTTCCCGGGAAAATTGAAATAGGCAGTTATAAGCGTATAATCGATGCAAATACCAGGGGTTGACTGTATAGTGTTACCCCATGGATACAGTGGGCTAGATGTATTAACTATTCACTAAGGTTTACAGCCAGTTAACCACTAATAATACTAATTAATAAGATAATAAAATTATGCTGTTCAGCTTTAAGCGCATTTTTATTCACTTTATCCATGACCGCAAAGGGTAAAAAGTCCTGGATATTAAAGTCTTGGAAGTTAAACTAAAAAAAGAAAGAAAGAAAAAACACAGTGGTAAAAAGTAAAAGGGTTACACAAACACAGAACCCTTTATGAGACCAAGGATTCAAAAACCCCAGACGACAGTGAAGTTCAAATGAGGATACAACTAGGAAGTCAGTCGAGGGAGATGAGCCACCCATCTCAAAAGGGCGGTTTATATCTGTCATTTGTTTAAAAAAATGCCTCTGGACATGGAGGAATTTGGCACAGTGGAATTACACAGAAAATATGCTGTGGAGGGGGGAAGAGAAAGGGGAGTGATGGGAAAGAAAAAAGAAAATGTCACAGGCTGAAACAGTGTAGCCTGTTTTGACATGTGTCAAACACAGCAACAATCAGAGTGCTGCGATGAGTCCTACGAACGACGGCTTTGCGAGAGAAGAAGGACGCAGAGAAAAAGAAGTGATGAAAAGTTGGGCAATGAATTACAGACAGAGAGGGAAAAACTACAGACAAGAAATAATCCATCCCCTCAATTTTATTACAAATTCACACACATCCTAAGATTGTGTGCAAAAGGAGAATTATTGCAGATTAAAAAGAGCGAACAGGAACACTACATGAATACGAATCATTGGATAATCTCCTCATATTGTGACCATAATTCATTTCTCACTTTCCTCAGTGGCTATATGTGGAATTCTGCTGTCCTGCCAAAAGACAAGACACTCAATTGAAACCAGGAGGAGAGCAGTGTCTATTAACAGAGCATCAGCATCAGGCTTTTGTCCTTTGCCAGGAATTGTCATCCGGAGAACGTGAACAAATAGCTTTATATGCTCTACAGCAGAACAGAGTCTAGCACTTCATGAGGTGTCATGAAATTAAACTGCACCGACTCTTCCAAACCACGGATAAATATTTATTTGGTTTTCTGGTGTCGCCCGTCCTCATGCTAGCCGAGTTGATCTGAGTATTTGATTATCACTGTTGTCTTTTAGTAATAATAATATAATTTGGGGGGGGTTTCTATTGGAGAGGATTTTGTTTCAGATGGCTGGGATGGTCTGCTTTTTACAGTGTGTGTGCCAACCCTCACCCCTAATGAATCATGCTTTTACAGAAAAAACAGAATTCATAATTCATGAGAAATAAATCAAGATATTATTTTTCTTTTGTCTGTAATGTTTTTATTAAGTTATATTCAACACCCAGTCATAATAATATGATGTAAAGTGAGTGAAGAAACCTTTATTCTGAACCATTTAAAACAGGCTCTTTCGTGGACATAAAACACTTTTAGTTTTTAAAAGTTATTGGTTATAAATGACATATTTAATTTTTTATACACATGGTTTTTACTGATTAATGTTCACAGAACACATTTTGGGGTAATACCGTTTTGTGGAGCTGAAAATTATTCTTTTGTAGGTTTGTTTTATGTGCAAAACAGGCTCATTCATTTTTACATCACTGAATAATGAAGGAAATATTGAATCAGATGTCAAATTTCTGCAGCAATCAACTCCTTCCACTTGCTGAGCTGTTTAAAAATGCTACAATATGGATTCACACAGTAAATAAAAGCCCTGCATCCTGGTTATTGAACCTCATCACTCTCAAATTAATTTAAAGGACTTAGTGGAACGGCTGTGGAAAAGCTCTGAGACAGCTCGTGTAAAATATTGGTGCTGAGGGATGAAGGGGGTCGCAGAACTCAAGTTTCAAATTCCACTGGTAGTAGCTTAAATTAAATGACTTGTTAAGGTGGATATTTTGGCATACAGGCAGACAGAGCTCAACATGTGTACATACAGTATATAATATTGACTGATGGCATTTGCAGGCACAGACACACTCTCAGTGGTGGCATGGACATAGACTGTAAACTGTCAAATGTCACCAGCCACTCTACACCGTGACACCCAGACATGTCTGCATAATAAAATAAAACGACTCGATTTCAGGCCGTAATTTAGAGTTCAACTAAAAATAGATCAGGAAGAGCATTTGGACTAACAGGTAACCTGATTACCGATTAGTTACATTGGCTTAAAACATGATTATTTTTATTAAGTGAGTCTCCTATAATATGAAAGAAGTTTAGAAAGGTTTTTTAGGTATTTTGAAAAAAACAAATATTGCTGCGCATAGTAATTAGGGCTACTCTAATCTCGGACTGACTGCATAAGGTTTGCAATTAATTACCATTAAATTTATGAAAACAGACAAATTGCCAATATGTTGAAATCAGTGTGACTCAGTCTGTGCTGATGAGTGCAACTTCTCTCTTTGGAATAAGGGACTATAGTCATGTAGTTTCAGACTGGTTGTGTTCCAGCGATTTTGCTATGTGTGTCGTTTTGCAGTTAAATTGACATCCTGCAGCAACTACGTCACCATTTTTGGAGGAATTTCTGGATTTGATGTAAGTAAGTAGTACTGTAAGTGGGCTGTAACAGATTGCATTTTTATACAGATTAATCATTAATTAATGTAATTGGCAACTTATTGCAATTTTCTTTCATCGTCTTCATGGACCAGAATTATTTTGAAGATGACAACTATAGGTGAGTTCAATTCAATTCAGTTTTATTTATACAGCGCCAAATCACAACAACAGTCGCCTCAAGGTGCTTTATATTGTAAGGTAGACCCTACAATAATACATACAGAGAAAAACCCAACAATCATATGACCCCCTATGAGCAAGCACTTTGGTGACAGTGGGAAGGAAAAACTCCCTTTTAACAGGAAGAAACCTCCGGCAGAGCCAGGCTCGGGGAGGGGCGGGGCCATCTGGTGCGACTGGTTGGGGTGAGAGAAGAAGGACAGGATAAAAGACATGCTGTGGAAGAGAGGTAAGTGGTCACAGACCTGGTCTCCATCTTTGAAGCAACCACTTCAAAGGCAAGAAGATCACAAGTTCATAAAACACGGTTGTGTAAAAATTACAACTGTAGGTCGACTAACTGCAGTGGAGAAAAGTGGGAAACGATCAATCCACAGCTGTGAGATATTTACCTCAAATTTGCTTTGTCAACATAATTTGTCCAACTGCAGCAAAACCTTCATATTTGAGGACTAGAAGAGGATTGGTGTTAATACTATATGCAACATTTGATCACAGATCAGAACAAAAATCATACAAACTCAGTTGAAAATCACTGAATTATAATAACATGATGTATTAAAAACCCCTCACCATCCACCCCCGCTGGGCCTTAGCACTGGGGACTTTTTTCACATATGACACCACAAACAGTTAAGTTTGTTAATCTGTATTATTTGCCTACCTTTAACCATTTTACACATATAATAAACAGCTTCAAAGATTATAATGAAGTTTTAAGACAGAAATAATAATTGAGGCAGCAGGTGGGGCCAGTCAAATTCTGGCAGAACTCACACTTCCCAAATATTCCCCAAAATTACCTGTTGTAAAGGACACTCGGATGAAAAACGCCAATTACCAGCAAAGTTTAATACCAAGATGAATGCAGTGTGACACAACAGTGCTGTAGGAAGTGTTGATTCAGTTTTACGGATGTCCAGATTATAAGATTTGAAAATATTGGATTTGTGCCGTTCACACTGTCATACCATGATCGGATATGGGTCGCATAGGGTCAAAAAAATCGGATTTGATGCGCTTTTTGTGAACGTAGCCTTTGTCTCTTACAAGCTTCTTTATTAGCTCCGTCTTATCCGGGGAGTAAGATAAAACATGCATTTGGAGTTCTACCAAACTTTGCTGTGTAACTTTCTCCACGCGCCTGCTGCAGTTATTAATAATTTAACTTGAGTGCTGGGTGATAAACAAGCTGGAGAGTAAATCCCCGGGTGTCAAAACAAGTCAACCACACCTCAGCGAGGTCAAATATTTCATCGGATTGTTACCTGCGTCTGGTTCTGTTTCCTATAGGAATTTCGGATAAAAAGAAGCAGTTGCAGCAGTTATTTTGATATAGCTGCTCAGAGAGAAACATAACTCAAATGTCTCAAATACAAACAGACACATGCCAGCACATGTGTAAAGTCTATACAGCTGAATGATGACTAAATCAGTTTGAAAAGCGGGAGAGATGTAAAGAGAGACGACTTTGTTCCCATAAACGAGCAGGCATTAACTTTATCAGTATGGTTGAAGGAGCCTGACTAGAAGGACTTCTCTAAGCGCACAAAACCTTTCCAAATGAAGGTTTAATGAGGAAGACATGGGTCGGAGAGTGAGTGAGATGTGGTTGTAATGTCAGAGACAGTCTGTCCCACATGGTTCCCATAAGTGTGTTTGTGTGTGTGCATCTCTATTTCTGAGTGGATGTTAATGTGCGTGTGTGGGTCTGTGTGTGTGTGTTTTGCTTTAGTGGGATGTGACTTTAAATCACCATCATCCTTCAGAATGAAATGAATGAAGTTTGGGGGGTCTGGGAAGCGACGGGGCGCGAGTGCAGTAGATATTTAGACGCCAACACGCACACTCAAAACCCCCAAACACACACACACACACCAGTCAACTACATCTTGATCGTGTTGTCAGCGATCGGTGCCAGCACTCTCATCTCCCTGTCCAAGTCCATATTTCACTCTCACCCTGTCCAACAGCATACACATATATAAATTTATCAACAAACATGCACGCACACACAAATATCATCTCAGCTCTGTACGGGTCACACTTTGCTGCTGATGATTTGTCTGAACATACATACTAAGCTTGTTCATTAATAATACGGTGAAACAAAAGGAATACTTCCCATGATCCTCACACGCTACTTTTCTTTATGTTAATGATTGAGCTCTAGCTACATACGGTGGCTGTTCAGAATATAATGGCCTTTTATGTGTGGCCTCTTTGTAAGAAAATATAACTACAGGAACTCAAGGGAGAAATTTCCAAGAGGAAAAACACTTAAAGATGAGAAAGCACTGCAGAGACATGCTGATGTGGCTCTTTGGTTTTCCTATCATTTTATTAGTTGCAGGCATTACTCTTGATTTTTCTTTAGTTGTCCGGCCAGTGCCTTCATTCAAAGAAGTTACTGAAACAGTTGAGACTTCAAATGATGACTTTTAGCCATGTTTGAGTTGGAGGATTTTTCTATTTCAGTGTTATATCCTGTTTTATCTATGCTCCCTATTGGCGATTACTTTGGCTCCTATCAAATCTCTCCGATACTTTGTGGCTAAGACTGATTGCTAAACTACTGGTGTAAGAGATGCTGTCGTAACCATCTAAAAAAATTATAAATAAATACATAAATTTTAAAAAGTTCAGGTTTTATGTTTAGTGTTATGTTATGTTTAATAGATAGACTGCATATAAAAGATAAAAAGTCAGATTACTCATTGGTTTTTGGATCATTACTGAGAAGCCCGACTTTAGTATTATGGTCACCGCCATATTGTTTTTTGGTGTTAGAGCTAAGTTATTAGCTATGAATGTGTTGCACAGACATGTGTACCTGCTAATTAGGACTAACATATGTAGTCCTGTGAAAAACTAAGTACATGTAGCTATTAGAACAACTTTTAGCAGCAATAACTTGAAGTAATCATTCTCTGCACGACTTTATCAGTCTATCACGTCATTGTGGAGAAGTTTTAGCCTTTTCTACTTTGCTTCAGTTTAGTGAGGTTTGTGGGCATTCATTATGCACAGGTTGTTTAAGGTCAGGCATTTGAATCAATTTGAGGTCTGGACTTCGATTGGACCAGTGCAACACTGTGACACCACCACATTTCTTTATTCCGTTATAGATTTGCTGCTGTGTTTGGGATCATCGTCTTGTTATCCTGGCCTACATCTATATGCTTTAGCCTACAGAGTAGTCCATGGTCTCAGTGACTGCTGGTGCCCAATCAACATCCCTCCACCACCATGTTTGACAGTTGCTATGAGGTGTTTGTGCTGATATGCTGTTTGGTTTCCACCAAATGAGGTGTTGTGCATGGCCAAACCCTTTGTCTGTCCGAAGGACACTGTTCCAGAAATCTTGCGGTTTGATTATATGCAACATTGCAAACCTAGGCAGTGCTGCCATGTTCTTTTTAGAAAGAAGATATTTTTTGCTTTCTTCTTTTTTCAGTTTCTCTGAGTATTTACTGCTACTTACCCTGTTGGCACAAAATGCTTGGAATAGATTACAATCTGAACATTAGCATCACGCCCTTGTTACACTGAAGGAGTTTAAAGTTATGGTGAGATCGTAACAGTTAACTTGTCGGTGTGCAGATGTTTTATGTGAGTACATTTTAAGGTTGTTGACGGATTCTCGTGTTTGTTTCTATGTAATTATGTTCTTGGCCTGGTCTCCTTTAAAAAAGAGATTTTGACCTGGTTTCATAAAACAAAATAAAATGGCGGGCTGACTCACTGAAATCAGCCCCCAGTGGCCATTTGAGACACTGCAGTTCTGACACATTTGCACTGGCTTCATTTGTCAGCTTAAAAAGTTGCTGCCTTGTTCAATCAAGCATTTAAGTAAATGAATGCCCTAGTGTCCTAGGTCAAGACAGTAAATACCTACTACTGAGCTACTGCTGTAATTGACTCTGAACTCTAACCTTGCAGTTCAAGGGGTGCACGTGATAAGAGAATCTTCACAGTCAGTTCATTAGAAAGCTTTCCTCAGACGGGAGGAATTTGTATCCTCTTGTCTTTGGGCCTGCACATAGTTAAGGCTGTATGAGCATGCAGAGAGCTACATGTCAGTTTGTGTTGACCTGTGCCTGCTTGAGGCCACTTCTACCCCATAATTAAGTGAATTATCTTGCATAGGACAGCGCCATACAGTCCCAGTGGCGGGCAGAAGGCTTGCTGGCTGCTGCAGAAGCCGCCCTGACAAAATGGCCTCTCTGTACATAGATAATGAGGCAGGGGCCTGACAGGTGGGCCCTGATTAGGAAGGAAGGGTCCTTTGGTGGGTGGGGAGGCAACACACATCCACCCACACACATACACACGCACGCCACACATATGCACAGAGCTCACCCAGTAAACATACTCATCAGCGGGGAGGCTGTCCCTGGAGAGGGAGAGCATGTTTGACATCATTAATTGGCTTTTTCAGTGCAAGGAGTCAGGGAGATGAAAAGCTTTATCAAGCTGAAATAATTAATTTTGCCCTCACCACCCTGAATTCGCTGACACTTCACTTCTCTCGCAAAATGAAGAAGGGGCAAAAATGACTACTTTTTCCCTCTCCCTCCCTTTTCTCGATTCACTCCCTCTATTAGCCTTGCTTTTTTCTCACTTCGACTTGAGGAGACATATTTAATGGAGGAAATATGCGTTTTGTGTTAAAATACAATTAAAAGGAGATTTAATTAACTTGAACCTGTATGAAGAGGGAAAAGGTTAGCTTTATCTCAACCACTAACAAAAGCCATAGATTAGAGGGCCACACTATGTGCCCAGTGCACCGTTCATATTATTTCCAATTAATTCTAAATAACCACGAAAATTATAAGGCTTTGATAATACACCATCAGCAGGACTAAAACTTTAATCACTCTGACAATCTAGCTCAGCTCTGGTCGAATAATTAGTTTAATTAAGCTCTTTGAAAGGCACCCGCATGCTGAAGTTGCAAAAGTTTAAACTGCACCTGAACTTTGACAATGTGGCCAAGAGGTAGACGCAATTAGTCTGGGGAAAAAAAGAGTGGAGTCCTGCCCGGGACCATGAATGGCAGTGAATACACTGTGTTTGTACATCACCCCATCAAAGGGAGAAGTATTGTGCTTACAACTCCATATTTTTTATTTTTGGACTCCAGTAAAATAGCTTTGACTGAGTGATCAGATCAAAAATAATCCATATTTATATTAGACTGGACCTTGGTGTAGTGGTTTTTTAATCCACTGTCACAAACCAAAGACTGTATATAGAAGATGGCTATACCTCAATGAGACCTTGTTACCTGCTAACTGCAAGTTTGGCATCTTAGTTGCCAACACGTTGTTTTTCAAGCAAAAAGTCCCAACATTTGGATGAGAGCGTGACGTGCTACATTATTGGTAAACATTAGCAAGTTTGGTTAGCGAGCTACATTTATTCATTGTACAAATGCAACACGCAGACGCACGCATTTATTAATTACTGCTGAGCAACAGGTTATTTAAAAGTAGACTTTTACTCATCAAAATTAAAGCACAAATTTCTTGGATGGTCAGTACTCCACAGGATGCCATGTTGGTCAGATTAACCAATTAAAACACTCAGAAATGCTCTAACTGAGAGACATATTCACCAACTATACAGTTGTTGTGAAAAAAAAATGTACAGGCCAAAACCATTTTTGTACAAGGTTGTTTATAACTAGGTTGTAAAACTGCTGGAAGTCTATGGGGACTGAATCAAGCTCAAGTAGCCATCATTTTTTTGTACGTTCGCAGTGTCTGTCATTTTTTTGTTGTCCCCAGATGTTGCCATTTTCCTGAAACAAACCATTTTAGTTCCATTTTCCCTGCCTTACAACCAGCTTTCTTCTAAATCAATATCCTTTGGAAATAGGTTTGAACATTGAAGCTTATTGTGTACCCGAGGTGGCAACATTAGGGATATCTCTTATTGACATCATACATTTCTGAAGCCTGAAAATCAGTTTTTGCCGTCATCTTTGCATAATAGAAACTTTAACCTGTTGTTGACATATAATACTTTGTGAAAGTGTTCCTGAACCCATGCAGTGATTTCCATGTCAGACACTTGCGTGTTTTTAATACAGTGCCACCCAAGGGCCTGAAGGTCAAGGGCCCAAAGATGTTCAGTCTTCTCCCTTGCACACACAGATTTCTCCAGATTCTCTGAACCTTTTTCATGATTTTATGTAGTGTAGGCGATGATATATTCAGAGTGTCTGTTTACAATTTTATGTAGAGGAATATTATTATGAAACGGGGCAGATGAACACCTGCCCAATCATCTTACCAACCTGTTGCCAGGTAACCATGTTCGTTGCTCAGTGTTCCTCTAGCTGTTTCTTTTTAGTACCATTTACTTTTCCAACCTTTTGCTGTCATCAAATTCAAAAAGACCAAATATTTTTCAAAAAATGCTGAAAGTTTACGTTCATGATTTTTTTCTATGTTCTATTCTGAATAAAATATGGGCTTATTGTACTTGTAAATCTTTGCTGTCTGTTTATATTTACATTTTACCCGGCATCCCAACTTTTGGGGAAATGGGATTAAAGTTGAAATTGTGTTGTCAATAGCAATAATAACACATAAAAAGTGTCACTGGAGTTGGAAAGGGAGAAAAGTTGAGAGACTCGCACAAGGGGGAGGAGGGGATTGCAGGTTAATTTGTTGCACTGTCCTCTTGCTACAATAGAATTAGCAATAAGCTACATGCATTATAGATAAAACAGCTTTGCTCTCCCTAAAAATGGGCTTCTGTGATCTTTGATGGTCCCTAGCTCCTCCGTTGTGGACACACAAAGAAGGGAAGGACTACTTCCAAGGGTTACAAGAACTCTGAAAGTGGTGCCTGTGCATTAGCATTAGCATCAGGTATTTCTAAGCAACAAAGGCTTTTTCAGACTATAGCTATATTCTTCCAAGACACTAGCTGTGAGTTAATCCCTCAGTAAAATACAGTCAGACTTTCCAAATATTTTTCTTTGTGGATTCCACCTCCTCTAATGTTAAATAACAACAACAATAAAAAGAAAAAGAACACCAGCTCCTACAGTCCTCCGGGGCCTGTGCCACTTTTCCCTGCTGGAGCAATTTGAAGAATATGAAGAGACTGAATAATAGAGTCAACTCTTAAGCATACCCACACGCACACAAACATACACACAAATACACAGCCCATATTCTCCAAGCCTTCTGGTGGGAGAACAGCAAGGGTTCTGCTTCACTTCCCAAGTGGAGAAGCTACATATTAAACCAAATTCATGTGTGCTTCGTGTGTGTCTCTGTGTGTGTGCATTTGTGTTTTTTTCCCTCTCCTTCTCAGTACCTCTTTAGGCTACTGCCTCGCCTCAGCAGCTCTCAGATGTACACAATATTTACCCTTCTCATTCGTCACACGCTTGCACCGTTATTGTGTTTGCTGCTCTGTGGCCTGAGTCTCCCACACTGTAAAAAATGGAAAGAAATCTCTGCTATTACAAATAAATTATTGACACACACACAGGCTTCCATCAGGAACAAAAGCTGCTTTAGCACGCGGGTTCAAGCTATATAACCTACATGACTATATAATGACATGCACATATAGCCGTGTGCTATTAACATTCCTTGATTAAAGTCTAACAGTTATTAATGCTAAGATCATAAGCCAATTAGGATAAATATGAGCAGCTTGCATAAAGCTACCCCCATGGTAAATGTAAAGCCACTACTCAATAAAGCAAGTGGAAATTATTTATTTATGCTCAGTGTGTGTGCACCGGCAGTTTATTACTTTGAAACCACACAACGGCATGCAGCGATTTTAATTAAGACTAATTGTTTTCTTTATACACACGCTAAAGAAAGCTAATTAAATATAATGCTGGCAACATTTCCCATAAGAGGACAGGCACCGGTTTATTCGCAGTGGGATAGTATCTCCAAGTTACGCTTCATCATGCAGCAAAGTTTCGCACAACTCGCACTCAGAGCACCGCCAACACGTTCGACTTATTTCTAGTTATTTATAACATTTTTCCACATTCTCCTTCCAAAACATAATTACAAAAATGAATAACTGCATCTTTTAAATACCTGATTATGTTTCATTTCTTCTTTTTTGTGCTTTAATAAATCAAAGAGTGCTGACTCATGCTCCCTTTTCCACAACATTCTTCTTAACTCCACACACTCTCAGCTGAAAGGAAAACCGCAATCCTCTGCCGCCGCAGCTCTGCCGGAGCTGGGGTTAAGTGCATTGTTGGTTCAACCTTGACAGAGAGTGTTAAAGAGGAGTTTGCAACAAGGGATTCGCTCCAGAAATCGCCCCTCTGAGAAGCTCTCAAAGCGCTGGGCTGCTGCCACCCCATTTGAATTGAAATGGCGTGGAGGTCCCAGATCCTCTGAAGTACAACAGGGCCACACTGCTTCAGTTTCCTGCTTGTCTCTGTAACCTTTTAATGTGTTAATAAACTACTTCTACCATGTGCTTCACATTTGCTTGGAAATCACTTTAATGTGCAAATGTGGCGTTTATTTAGTGTTTCAAAATGCTCAAAAAGAACGCTGAGGGTTTTTCAATCAGCATTCAAAAAACAGTTGCACTGTCCGTCACAGAACTAGAGCGCTCGACCGGAAACTCCTCACGTAAAAAGTTCCAAAACTTACCAAAGCCACCAGCCCACATGGTCCGCATTCCCATGATGGGCCATGATGCAGAGGGGCTGTATTCAAATGCAAACATGTGGTTTCTACTGCACGGACTGCAGCTGCAGTTTGAAACAGCGAGGGCATTTTGAAAACAGAGGCTGTACACCAGCTGCATGCTGAAGCCTTAAAACACCTCGACTTGAACTCGTATTTTTCTGTTTACAACTTTGAGCTGATAGCTCGCAGCAAAATGTTGCCGCTTTATCTTTATAGATTAAGAAATGAAATAAGAAAAACAAACGTTTTTCCTTCGTTCACTGAGATCTTAATTTTGAGCATTGTATTTCAGATATGCAGCATAATTCCTTTGTTTTAGCACAGGGATCACTCCTGACCGCAGGGTTGAAGTGGGCTGGAACGATATGGTCCAGCACCTTGATGAGCAATTAAATCTGATAAGCAGGTTAATGCGTATCACCATCAGACAAGTTCATTCTTCATGTGCTGCAGCCTTCCATGTGCATTGCTTCTAGAGAAGATACTTCCTCAGTAACAAACATATAAACATATAATGTCTTCCCATAGCCTTCAGTATACCCCGTTCTTGTTCTCATCCCTGTGATATAAATATAGTTGTGGTGGCAGTACTCATTTTCTAGCAATGAAGCATGAACATAATAATGGTTTTTGTTTTGTAATTAGTTGGGGGGGGGGGGTTAAGTGGAGGTTTATTTCAAATACAACTTTTCAGACAGCTCAATGAGTGCCACCAAACGCGCATAATGTGTCTGCTAGATCAGCGGTCCCCAACCCCCGGGCCGCGGACCGGTACCGGTCCGAGAGTCGTTTGGTACCGGGCCACGAGATTTGAGGCTCAGGTGTGAAATGTATGGTTTTCAGGGTTTTTATTGGTTTTCAGCGTTATTTTGTTATCGTTTTTATCGTTAACTCGGTTTTCCTGGGTCTTTTCACGTGTGTTATGAATAAATCTTCTTTTTTTCGGTACCGGTACTAGTTTTTTTTTTGTTGTATTAATCCACGACACCTTAAAGGACGGTCCGTGAAAATAATGTCGGGCATAAACCAGTCCATGGCGCAAAAAAGGTTGGGGACCGCTGTGCTAGATAATATAAAGTTAGCTAGCAGTTAGCTACATAATGTAGAGTTAGCTAGCACTTAGCTAGATAATGTGCAGTTAGCTAGGAGAGTAATTATTAATGTTTGCTTTGTTATTGATTAATGTTTGAGAAATTGAGATGTAAGAAAAACTGGATGGAAATAGATGAGATTATTTTTGAAGGTAAAGACTGCTCAGCAATTGAAACTGTATAAACTGGAAAATTGTAGCGAGCTAAGGAGGAGACAGAGATCTCTATTTTGATTTGCAGTTCCTGTTTTCCATACAACTGCCAACTACAGGAATGCAACTTTATTAGCATAACACCCCAAAACTCAAACGTGACCAGAGCAGTCTCATTTATGTTGGGCATTGCTTGCCCCACTTAATACAGAACAAGCAGTTATGTTATAAATTAACAATATAACAGATAACTGGAATAGCTGTTATAACACTGTAACTTAATACTTGAACGTCAGCATGAACAGTCCCGTGAGGCTTTGGGTTAGTGGCCCCTCCCATCACCCTCCCCAGTACAATATCCTATTTGGTTTAGAGTTTTTAAATCATATATTGGATCGATATATGATGTGTTGTGTTGTATTATGTTTGAAAGGTCTCACAAAAAAGTACACTAATTTTGTGTGGTCCAAATCTTGCAGTTTGGTGCATTTTAGTCTAGACTAGTTAGGCTAGTTTGCAGTAGTGTGAAGTTTGCAGTGATGTGCATTTCAACATAGAGTTGACTGGCACTGGGCTGCCTGTGATCTTCATGGTCAATGCTAAGTTACATGGAGAATAGGGGAGGATAGGGAACATCAATTTATCAACATCTAGACCACATATCACCCAAATATTTCATGCTGTTTATATCTTTTTCGCTAAATCAAAAAAAAGAAAAAAAAAAAAAAAGAAGATCCAAGCTCAAAAAACAAGTCAAGAATAAGTAATCCCCCCCGCATGCTGTATTGCTACAATGGATCTTAGGTTTCCTCAACTGCTAAAACCCACTTTAGCTACTTAGTGCATGATGTTAATGCACAAGTGCAACTACTTGTAATGTACCTTAAATGTATATTTTTTTCAATATGTTGCAAATTAGCCCAAAACAAATTCATAATTTCAGTTACACCAGAGAAAAGTCAGCCTAGCTTGGCAATGTTTTGACAGTGAGTGTATTAATATATACACATATGTGGCACATTAGCTTAGCTTACTCTCTCTCAGTGTAAAACTACTATTTCTTTAAAGAAATTGTTCAGTGTATTGTGGCATAATTTTATTTTCTTGGAGATTTGTTAAAAATGTTGTTGGACCTCATTTCTGTGGTATAAATACAAAATTATAATCAGTTAGAAGTTAGCCTAGCTTCACGTAAAAATCTGAAATCAGAGGAAATTTGGGCTTGGGTTTATCTTGTCCATTTGGTGAATGCTCAGTTAATTATAGTTTAATGGTCAGGCACCAACAGACACTCAGTCCTATTTAACACACTTATATAAAAAGCTATATCAGGTCCCGTATACTAAAATTCAAAGGCATTTTTTAACATGTTAAAAACTATATTTAAGGTTTTACTGTAACTGCAACAGGTGCGGCTACAATCAGCATCATTTTGTGCAGAGAAGAGGAGAAGCTTTTATTCTGGATGATCAGCCTGTGAATTAAAAAATTAAGATTAATCTTGGCTTGACAGAAAATAGCTACATCCTCTGTGGCCTCCATGTCCACTCTGGGTGACAGCTGCTAATTGAAAACGAAGAAATAATTACTGTCTTAAAAGTGATAGAGGAGACACTGGGGACTCTGGGAAATATGGGACTCCACCGAGACTGGAAAGTCTCACTGGGAGTCAGAGTGCCCACTGGGAATTCCTCCATTGTCCGTCAGTCAGCACCCAGTGGGACTTACACACATGCATGCATTTATTTCACATTTGTTTTTCCCTGCATGCACATATATGAACACAATTTTTCATCACACAGAAGTATGTGGAATGCAAAATTATTCTTCACACTCACAGCAGACCCTTACAGACACACTGTAGTCCTTGGGGACCGGGACTATAATAACCCCACCAGGCTGTGCTGTGTGTGTGAGAGCTGATAACAAATGGCGATGGACTGGCGGCTCTGTGGTGTTGTCTGAGGAACAGTTGGTCCTCTGACCATCCTCATCAGCAGATTTCAATTGGCAGTGCAGCCTAGCATGAAGACCCTAATCTCTCTGCAGACAGTTATTTACATTTATTACCTTGCTAAGGAAGCACAAGATACATAAAACATATACACAAGTATGCAGATCCACAAATAAAATTTCCAAAATATTTACTTATTATTATTTACAGGCTGATAGACTGATGAATAATAACCTGATACTGAATTATTAAAGTATGAATAAAACAGAGATTTAACGAGAAAAGAGTTGATGAAAACACCCTGTCCATCCATCTTGCTTTGCAGACACTCGACTCGCCCCTTTTGATTTTCAGTTGGCCCCGCCCCTTATTGCTCATGTCAAACAAATCCGTCTGATACAAATGAAATCAATGCACCCGTGTTAGACCCTGCAAATGACGTTTTGCACGTAGCGTAATCATCTTAAAACACTAATATGTTGAATTTATTTACATTTTTTATTTATTTAAAACACTTTCAAGCCCTGTAGATATACAAAGGGTAGTGTGTATATCTATTAGGCAAAATCGCTTTGCTATATTTCCACACACGATAGGCTGAAACAGAGCAGTGCACAGTGTGTGTGTGTGTGTGTGTGTGTGTGTGTGTGTGTGTGTGTGTGTGTGTGTGTGCGGATCCAACGCGGGGGACTCTAAGCGAGGGAGTCGTGTATAATCTGCAGAAGAGCACTTTCTAGCGGCGTGTTCAGAGCACAGCAGTGAGCTGCTCAGCGGGAGCAGACTGCCTCTCAGTCTGTTGTCTGTCGCTGCTTCATCCTAGCAGCCAGGCTTTTCTCTCTCACAGACACACACACACACAAATATGTATCTGAGAGCAGGCTGTCTTTTCACAGCAACAACAAACACTGTACTTGCGACATGCCGCTACATGGGAGACGCCACAAATAACCGACTGGTTTTGGAGAAAACATGTTTTGATGTGGAGAAGTTGTCACGGCACTGGTCTAGATTCTGTGAGGTTCTGCTATAAGAATAACCCAAGATGACTTTTGGTTTTTATATTCAACCTTTGACTGCCCAAAGTTGTCTATTTTCCCATTATATTTTTAGGCATCTTGCCTTTCTTTAGTAGAGCAGTGAAGAATGGACACTTGGAAGAAAAAGCATGTGGGGGAAGATTTGCAGCAAAGGGCCCCACCTGGACTTGAACCCGAGCCACTGCATTGAGCCTTGTGGCATATGGTTGCCTGCTCAGTCAGGTGAGCTGAAGCAGGACCCACTCCCACAGCATTTTACTGGGAAGAGAATTTGTCTCCATAAAAATGAAGATTATTAGATGTGAAAACACTGCACCCTAATTCTCCCTCTTTAAAGTGTCATTTAGTATCCATTACACCATCATCAAACCTCATTGACCTCAGGACTAGAGGCAGGGTTATCCTTCAATAGCCACCATTTACAATGGCTAACAATAGGACCAAATGGCCTGGATGTTTGCATCCACAACAACAGACCACCAGCATCCACCATCCATCACAGTCAGGACGGTCCCAGTGTCCCGGATGAACTGGATGATATAACTCCCTATTTAGAGCACAGTCTAAACAGGCAGTTGCTACTCCCTACACCATTACCAGCTACAAATATACATTTGTAGTTGGTCATGGTGGATTTATGATAGCTGCTGCAGCACTAGGATACATGCTTATTAATAAAAAACAAAAAAGGTTAATCATTAAAAGCAAGCACTATTAACCACTCATGTCTTGCTTTCTTGTTTAACTGTTATATTTCAGATGAGCCTTGATTGGGCTCTTCAAAGGCGCAGCATTTGTGTTGCCTAACAGATGTCTGTGCATTTCCCTGTTATTATTGTCCATTTAATAAAGTCCTCACTTCAAAAGGCGGATTAAAAAAGTGCTTTCATTGCAGTCCTCGTGTTTTCACACTGGAGGAATTCCAAGAGGGCGCCAGAATGATCATTGCAGAGGTTGCATTTCAGCCACATCCCAATTGATTGCAGTTTCAGAAAGTGAACTCTCTTACATGTATCTTGGCCTTGCATTTCTTTAGGACGATGTCATAAGATCTTTTTCTGAGTTTTACAAAAAAGGTGAACTTAATCCTTACCCTGAAAATGTCATCACCTATAAACCTTACTTACCTGTGACCATGAGCCCACTGAGCTCTGCAGAGTAATTCTTAAAGACAGGACATAAACATACAATTAAACTATTAATAATCACTGAGCTCTGTAGGTTTTCATGATCACTACTGAGATAGGAAGCTTTTTTCATCTGTAGATGAGTAGGCATTATTGTGGTAACGACTATTACTGACTAAAACTGATCTATAATGATGTTCTCAAAACAGACAATGGGGAGGAAAAAGATATATCAGGCTTTGGATACACACCCAGTAATTGTTTCACTTGTAATATAATTCCACGCTCAACCATAATATTAGTCAAGCATCTGAACTAGGAGACAAAAGACTCTTTTTTCTCACTTTCCTCCTGGTGCAGCAGCCCAAGCCTGAGCCAATCTGTAGGACAGCCGGACCCGAGGGACCCTCTAGCCACCAGCTGACTGACCAAGCGGTTTACTCAAAGGCACAATTAGAGGGTCTTTGTTTCACCCGGAGTGGCCCTTTGTGCCGTAATGTCGCCTGGCACTGGAGGGGAACGTCATCAGTCACTGGCTGAATGGTGTGAGTCAGAGGAGAGATCTCACACATGCAGGTTGGAGGTTTGTGGTCCTATCAGAACGAAGGATCTGATGGCACCCTGAGGCGCTTCAATAGGCAGCTCTCCTAGCTCGCTTCTTCAATAAAAGTGGGTGCTAATGTCATGCGGATGACGGTTCATCAATAGATTCTTGGCTGTCACTTTCTAGCTTTGTACATGCAGGATTTGCCAGACTTTTACTCGGGCTTTACCACATAAGTGCTAATTATGCACCCAGCTCTAACTATAATCCCCTTCTGCTCCTCACCACTGTCCATTTCTTTGAAAACACTTAGTTGTAGAAAATAAATTAGTGTAACACGTTTGATGGAGGACTTTGCAAAAACACAAAAACACTAACATCGAAGCATTTTTTGTCCTGGTTCTTCTTGCAGTCCTGGATAAGCAACATTGTGCTCCGTAGGGTTAGAGGTTGGAGAGCTTTAGAAACCAGAAAAACCCCAAGTCATCATCATCCCTCTTCTCATCTTCCATCGCTCTGCAAAAATGACACATGACCTGAGCCAACGCTGTCAGCAAGCTCATAATCACAGACCAATTGATCCCCAATCAGTGTCAAAACCAAGCATGATGTTGTGGTTACAGAGTACCAACTTTAAAAGATTGTGGCTTTACAATTCATCAGAGAAAAACCTTAGGGAGCTACTTGTGAGAGCAAGACATCAGACATGGATTGTAACAAGGAGACAGAGACAAAAATATCTTCGTTTTAAGGGCTCGAACGCGGTAATTGAAGAGCAAAGCCGTTTGTTGAAACACTGTCACCCAGCTGCTGGTTTTGTTTGTACAGTGTTTCATTTGATTGAAAATGTCTTTTTCTATAGGAAATGTAGGACAGTTGAAGCTGCAAATAAATAATAACCCACTGAGGTTTAAGTCGTCACAGGTAACCCTACCCTAACGTCTACATTTTGGAGTAAAGCAAAACAGACTTTTTTGAAAGCATGAACAGTTTTTCAAGTGTGTCAGAACGATTATTTTATTTGTTACCTGAATGCAAAGACTTGGTAGGAAAACAAAGACAGCATACTGTGAAGGCCTAGGGTTAGGGGTAGGTTTGGGCTTTTCACCAGTGATGGCTTAAGACCTCAGAGAGTTAACCTCCTAACATCTACCAGGTCACCAACAATCTGCTAAAGGCTAGGGCTGGGGTGCAAATTCTAAGCAATCTCAGTTTAATAATCTAGAAAATGCTACATTTTGAAGCAGCTCCCTTACATGCATTTTTACCTTCCGGGTCTTCTTTTGTCATTGTTTGGCACATCTTTATATAATGAGCTGAAAGTTCCCTTAGTCCTAACCTTAAACTGGTCACTAGCAACCTTGTTATTAGGTATTTTTTGTAAATATAAGGCAGGAAAGGTCTAAAATTTCTTTCTCTTAAAGTAAGTTTCTAAAGAAGCACTATGAACAAATCCTTACATTTTGATTTTCCAGACTGTCAGGCTGACCATGATTTCCCCGGTCATGTGTATCACACATCACAGATGTCAAATCAGAGAACTTAAGATAAGAGCTCTGTGTCAAGGGCCCTGACCAATCCACACATCTCTCTCTTAAAATTGTAGTTTCTTCAGTGGAGTCCAGCTTGGATTATGACATGGTTGACATCATTTGATTTGCCTTCCCAGGAGCTCTGAAAGTGCTCCATTAGAGTTATTGCTGGTGGGGCGGCATGCCAACGCCAGCAGCCTGCCCCTGTTACCCACAGACTTACCTGCTGAGTGTAATCTGTCCTGTTAAGGTTAAGCCAAGTTTAAATTTACACATACTTTGAGGTCTTTGCGCTGTCTCAAACAATAGAACAAGTTTATTCTTATTCACATTCATCCACCAGGCACGGATCATTGTTCCATTGAGAATCGGCTCGGAGTAGCAAGAGGCAGGCTCATAAACACAGGTTTCTAATCTTATAATTCACTGGTGTCTGTATTATGGATTCAGTCAAGAGAGAACATATTCAATAAAGATGCCCAAAAATGACAATGTGACTTAAACCAAAAGTCAAGCCTTGAACTCTCGACAATGGGTCATGAAAGCTGAATGAGCCCTTTGCCAAGGCATGGATTCAAAACCGAGCTGAGAATAGAGCAGGACAATAAATCAACAGGGAGTCCTTTTATTTTCTTCCTGGTTCTGGTCTTCATATCTTCCTAGGACATGTTGTTTTTCTCAAGATGGAAGAAGAGAGGGTGTGGTGGATGTAGGAGGAGGAGGAGTGTGTGTGTGTTGGGGGGGTGACTGGAGAAAATAAGAGGTGGAGGGCAGGCGGGCAAGCAGGACAGTGACATTCACGCATTACGACGTGGCGACACTGACAAGGTGTCCACCCTGCCGTTCGGCCAAGCTGTTATCACAGTCGGCCCCCGTTTCCAGGTCGCAACCCTCAGCGGCACCGGCATTATTGGGTCGCGGCTTGGTGCCACCAGCCAACCCCGGTGTGGGCCGACCATGCTATTGTCCAACGGTGAAGCGTGGCTTTGAGATACTGAACACACACACAGGCACACACACAGGCCCACTGATCCGCCCTGGCAACCTCCCTAGCAACCATCTGTCCTGCTTTGCCATGCTCAGGCTTGGGCACAGCTAGCAATGGGCATGCCTTGACACGTCTGAGTTAATGGGACAAAACGGAGGCACGCAAAAGGACAAAAGGACTCACAAATGAAAGAGCGTAGCCAACAGAGAGAAGTCAGAGAAAGAAAGATGGCCTTCATGAGAGTTTGGCTCGAAAAGTCCAAAAGTAAGACCGATGTTGTTTTGCCCTTTGTGTTGATTTAAGTTCCGCGGAAGCTAAAATTATCCAGGATTGCTTTCTATGAACCAATTAAAGAATACATAAACGGCACATTGTACATTTGATTTGTAGATAAATGAGAATCAAATTTGCCAAAAATCTTTGACATAATAGAAATTGTCCAGGGTGCGAAAATGTCTTTCCCTCATCAAGTTTTCGTCTGTATTCAGCATCTTGCCCATTTCGACATCATCACTCATTTCAACTATTCAGTTATGTTGTCATTGTATTGACGGCTATTAGCATTACAACCAACAGCAAACTGGCGACATGAGAATACGTCAAGCGTTGACAAAGACCTCACGTTTGAATGTGTAAGGCTTTCCTGAGAAGCATAAAGGGATTATAGCTGAATGTGCATTTGTAGAACACAGAAGAAAGTCGGCTGGAAAGGAGGTGAGCAATTTGAACAATAGGACTTCTGACCGTCCTGATTTGGTTGTTCGACTTACTTTTGTATTAACAGCGTCGCTCGCATTGTGATATCTACACGGAAAAGTTCGGAACGTTGACGCCCTTGAGGTCAACGTGTCATTGGAACGGCGCTGGAAGAATGACGGTTTGCTTCCTGATGCTATAGATTTGAGGTTGGCAGGGGGTTGGATAAGAGTGGGGCAGGGTGGGGCAGGTCTGGGTGCGACGCTATATCACAAGTAGATACATCTTCCTCTGTCTAACATGCTCGCTTGTGTTGCCTTATCAGCATCGCGCCAATGGCCCCAGAAACAACACAGCAATGACCTCACGTCTTTCTCCCACCCAAAAAAACAGCCTTTTCTTAACATGCAAAAGCGCTGCCTTTGTCAGCCCTCGTAGACACAAATCAATTCCCCGCCCCTTCTAGCACCCAAAACCTCGGGCTCATCCAAGAAGCAGAGGGGAGCCTCAGACAACTCGTGATAGAGCCTCTTTTGATGGGAACTACATTTTGTAGCATCCGTTCCTCTAGAGTACGATTTATAGTGCAAGCAAGCTTGGAAAAAATGTTCTTAAGAACATAAAGAACAGCCTGGTTTATTCTAAGGTGTCCAAATTATAAAAACAAGATTACATGTTTACGCCGAGAACTCCTCTGACGACCATCAACCTTTTTGCACCAATAAGCCTGTTCAGAAGTAGACTAAAGAGAAAACACTTCATTGGGTCGTGAAGGCGAACTGATTGAGCGGTCATCGTTCCTGAGTTTTTTATGCAGCTTTTACTTCTTTCCGCTGAGGCCCTGGGTTCTGGCCACAACAAAAAAAGTGGTTTAGAAACAGGTTGGAGTGATGGTCAGAATTACAGGGTGAATGTAGCAGATAAAAATCAGGGGGAAATTATGTGCCTTGCCAGCTCTCTACTAAACAGCCCCCCCTTTCCCTTAACCCCACAGCCCTTCCCTTTTTCTTTCACCGTCTTGCATTTTCAAAGAGCTGAGAGGCCATAGCGAAAGTGAATGAAGCATGACCGCAGGCAGATGCTCCCCACATCTTTCTCTCTCTCTCTAGTCGTACCCTTCCCAGTTTACACCCTCTATTTCCCACAACTACCTAAACACTGCTGTTTCAAAGGGACACACAGCTCATTTACCTAAACACTGCTGTGTAGATGATTACAATTTAAAGTGGACTTACAGACTTATGAGGTAAAAGTTCAGTTACAATGATTTTACAGTACAATAGTATAAAGCTGGGAGCTACTTTTTTACCAAATATTTATTTTACATTTAAAATGTTTTTTAATGTATTGTCATATGTGTGTGTGTGTGTGTGTGTGTGTGTGTGTGTGTGTGTGTGTGTGTGTGTGTGTGTGTGTGTGTGTGTGTGTGTGTGTGTGGGTTTGCTTATGATAAGTGTTTTTTGTTGTTGCTGTTGTTGTTGTTGCAGTGCCATTTTGAGTAAATGCCATTTGTTAATTTCCCCTAATTCCCCCTGGGCACTTGAAGGCTAAATGAGCACAGATGGGACATTTTCAGTCCTTTGGAACAGTTCATTTGAGTGATTTGGATTCAGATTTGTTGTTTCACAGTCTACATATCACATTGACTCTTCTTGTGAGCTTGAGTGGAGAAAGTTGCTGAAACCATACTAATTGTGATGGTATACAAGTGCAACTTTAAACCCAAGTAGCAGTGAATTATTTGATTTGCATGCCATAAAAATAACAAAAACAAGTCTCTTCATGGTCACTGCAGGAGCTTCTGTCTGGAATGCATCCTCTAAACACTTATCTGTAGTAAACAACTGCTTTTTTATTCTCTGGGTCTTAAAGTGGAAAGTCGGAACTTTTGAAGAATTTCAAAATGTTTTAATTAGACGACAGACTGTTTGTTCATGTTTTTGAACACAGAATTTAATTTAGGTTTTTATTTGACAGCAGTAAGAGGATATTATGAACCAAAACTCATATATAACATGGATAACATGTGTACTTCATAACAGCTGTTGTAATATATAGTTACTATTACAACTGAATAAATCAAATAAATAGTGATATTTTAATATATCTAAATATCATCACATAGATCATGTAATAAAATATTATTTTAAACTGGACTTTGTTTGGTTTTTTGGCATCAGTCCTGCGCATATATCGGGTCTGAAGAGAAGCTATTGTATTTTAACCCAGATCACATTTTCCATAAACGAAGTAAAATCAAACAAATAAAAACAATGAGAGAGAAAAGACGTACGGGACACTGCCGCGCAATCTGCCTACTCATGAGGGCTTTAAATGAAGTACATTAACCATCATTCATGAGCATCCAGATTGGTTATTGTATAGTAGCAACTGTTTTCCAAACTATTTACAGTTTAAAGAGTAGTATAGCCTTCATCATTCATTACTAATTATTATTATTATTCACTATTATATATTGTTGCCAATCGGTAATTTATTATGTTGTATAAATAATCTTTTTTTTAAAAATAGTGTATAGTGAACTTGATCTGTGAGCTATTTTCCATTAACTAGTTTTGATATTTAATATATATATATATATATATAGATAGATATAGATAGATATAGATATAGATATAGATATAGATATATATATATTACCTTTTGGTAATTTAAAGACAACCACAACCATCAGTGATTCATTTCTTGGGCTTATTTATCAAATAAACACACACACATTGTGTTTGCACAAAATTTATAAACATTGTTTATGCAACAGTATATTATAAGAACAGCTACAAAAAGGAAGTGTTTTTCATATCCATCAACTGTACTACTGTGTTAGGCATAATTTTATATCAAAGATAAGAAGATCCATTCACTGTGTGTGTGTGTGTGTGTGTGTGTGTGTGTGTGTGTGTGTGTGTGTGTGTGTGTGTGTGTGTGTGTGTGTGTGTGTGTGTGTGTGTGTGTGTGTGTAAAAACCACATTTCTGAGGCAGGAATGAGGCCAGTCACTGGCAAGTGACGGGGCAGTGAAGCGACCCAAAATTCACTCTCCTCACTCTCAGTAGGCTTGTTTTCACCATGGAGCCAACAGCTCTGGCTCATCAGCCCGCTCTGCCAAAAACAATGTTTGTCTTAAGAATTTCCATTCCGAGGTGTTGCCTGGAATGAGAAACATAACCCGACCTGATAAAAATGTTAGCAGTTTGGCAGCTGAGGACTAAGATTACCCATTATTCATAAACTGAGAGCGCAACATTGTTGTATTTGTGCCAATAATACTATTAATACCTGATTGTACTGGTTTAATCTCTCAGTCTGCCTTTGCTGTGTTTTTTTATTTATTATTTTGAGTGATAGGTGTGTGCTATAGTATGAAAAAAAGATGAAAGATTTATATAGTGAAGAGCACGTTGAATGTATTCTAAAAAACAACTTTGTATATCTTGTATCGTGCTCTTGCTGTACATTTTCATCTTCTATTTAATTTTAATCTTTTAATCCTTTTATCCTCTTATTAAAGTGTTTTTATATTAGCCTGCGCATTTTTAGATGCGCTCGTAATCCTTACTTATGTCTTATGTATAGCCTTTGCTGTTGAAATGTGCAATATATGAGCGCAATAATCCCAATGGTCACATAAATGATCTTAAAACAAGGTCATGCTGCAATATTTGAGGTTGTTTTTATGTGTGTGTTATTTAGAACTACAATTTGTACCAATTCAGTATAAAAGAAGACCTTTATATCCACGTAGTTTCTTAAAAATGAAAAAAATTACTACAATAATACTTTGACATATTTCTCAGCATGTCATTTGGACTTTCAGGCATTTGAAGGAAAGAAATTCTATAAAATTGAGATCTACGTTTTGCATTTAAGCATCATGGCTAATTACAGATCTAGCTTTCATAGAGTAGTAAATGTGCTTAGTAGTCACCTGAAAAAAATGTTTTTTTGAGACTTTATATTTCAAAATCAGGGCAATTATCTTTCATAAAAAATATAGCAATAAAGAATAAATGTAGTTTTACTAATTACTATGAGAAACCTGCAACCACACAGGAGTATGGCGGACATGATATATGCTATAATCCCTCCTTAGAAAAAAAAAGAAAAAAAAAAAAGCTCGGAAATCCGTCACCAAATAATTCTGTAAATTGAAACTACTCTATTGCTGCGTGTATCGGCTCTGATGTGTACGGCATGTTATTGCTGAAGACAACTTCTCTGTTTGGAGACGGAGAGGAGGCTCCTTCCTCTCGCTCCTGATAAAAAGGTAGAGCAGATGAGGAGGAGGAGGAGGGGGGGGACGAGAGGTGATACAGCGCACAGAGAAATTTCATTTCCTGCCTTGTACGGAGAAAATAGTATCAGCTGGGAAAACCTGGCCAAGAGATGGGAGATTTCCCCTCCGAACATTGATAACCATTTGTTCATTTCCTGACAACAACAGCGCAAAAAAAAAAAATTACACGACTCTTCTCTGAAATGGAATAGGTTGAGTTTTCCCTCTCATTCTTGTTTTGTTCTGCAGGAGCACAGGAGTCTATTTCATCAGCAACATGCAGCAGAGGTCCTAATCACAGGATCAGTTATTATTGGAGGGAGCGCACGCTGCATCGGCTGCATAGCTGAGAGACGAAAAAGAAGGGGTCTGCGGTCAAATTCTCCCACTTTTGTGTCGCTTAGCTTCTCTCCGCCAGGTCGGATTTGCATTTTAATGGAAGGCTTTTATAGACTTCTCGGTGGCGTTCGCAGCACCACAAGTGGCATCATTAAGTGAACTAAGCCGGATTAGAGGCGATGCTGAGGTCAGATACCCATACGCCAAAAACAGAACCCAAGCTTTCACCTCCGGGATTAGACAGAGACCGAGAGACGACAGGGGAGGGGTGGGTGGGGGCGCAGGGGTTTAGAGGCGAGGGGAGAGCAGGAGATTTTTTTTTAAGGACATAGGCGAGCGGAACAACAAGAGAGAAAGAGAGAGAGAGAGTTTCTTTTTTTTAAATGAGCAGGAGCAGTGGAAAGAGAGGGAAATGGGAGAGAGACATAAGAGGAAAGAGGAGAGACAGGCCACAGCGAGGTGATGAATTGCTTTTAAAGTGTCTCCCCTTCAGCTCGAGGGCCTTGCACATCCTCGGCTTGGCTTTAGTACCAGCTTCTCACAGTATAATATTAAACACAAACATGGAAACGGCAGTGTTTGGGGACAGTTCTTGACTTAGAAAGGGGTGGCAGTACTTTTCATGCTGTGACAGCCAAGCGGTCAGCCATAGAAATCAGCCAGCATTGCCCAGTGCTGGCTGTCCATGGCAGGACAAGGCCAAGTATGGCACCAAAATGAAAGTTAATTAGTTGTTCTTAGGTCACTTTAAATACTTTTCACTCATGTTGTTGTCAACCTCTCACCAACAAGTCTAACCCTAGATGGTGACCCATCTAGGGTTAGGTTAACATCCACCTCTACATTTTTCACCAATTAGAAATGGAAAAGCTGTAAAAAAAAAAAAGAAAAAAAAAAGAAAAAAGAAAGATTTTATTTCAAACACTTTCTAGTTTCTGAAGTTTTGCCTATTTTGGAAATGCAGAGGTCACTAGCGAGCTGTCCCGTGCCAAAGCTGACAACCACATGAAAGTTATGTTGACGTCAATGGATATCAGTTTGAAACGGTGATCCAAGAGATCCCCAGACTAACTGATTGTGACGTTCTTATCTGTTACTAATAAATGTTTCACTCACTTCATGTGGAATTATTACTAGCAAGTTTGAATAACTGATAGTGTGTGAAGCCAATCCTGTGCAAGTCTGTCATGGCCAAACAAAGAGGCCTATTCGCCCTGTCTGTCATTTCACTGTGCAAGACTTATGGATTCTGAGTAAAACATAGACTTCAATTATCAGGTGTGAATGTGTCACACGAACATCAGATGCCATTTCTATATCACACGAAGTCCTCTGCTTATCATAATCAAGAAAAATACAATCATCATCACAGTGGAGTGATAATAAATAAATAAAAAGTGGATTAATTTTTCATGTCAGAGTCTTTCAGCAAACCTTGTATTTAATGATAAAAGCTGTAAAACTCTGGCGTGTTCTTGGGGTGGGAAATGTCATACTTAGAAATTTTGATTTTTTTAGGATGTGGTTAAGGTCGGCCACATGAGGTATATTTTAATCCAAACCAAGAACTTCTCCTACATGTTGTCAAGAACGTGCAGTTCCTCTAATGGCCACTTGAGGCTTACTCCATAAGGAAGTCAGTCTGCATAGATGCTTATGTTAAAATGCCCAATTTTAAGGTATAAATAAGACTTTTTAATAATATATACCAGTATCTATATTTATAGTGACAGATAAGTGAAAAGTGTCTGTAAGAAAAAAATCGATATATCCGATTATAGGTTTTAAAAACCGTTTATCAGTCAGACTCTCTTTGTTAGGGCTTAAAATCAGGGGGAGTGGCAGCTTTGACTGGCAGGTTCATAGACAGTTCTGATGTGAGAAATTCTAATTTTTTTACCACTTTCTCTAAAATTAGATATTTTACTGTTAATGTTTTAACGTGTGCATGTCGAGATTAAGTATGCGGTGAAACACCCACCTTTTTATTTTATAGAACGTACTAACTTATTCACCTTCATTGTCCACTAGAGCGCCAGAAAACACACTAAATCTGCAAACTTTCAACTGTTCTGCTGCCTTGTTTTCCAATTAACCTTTCCAGAGGCCAACCTTTGCATGGAATGACATGGATCAATGCCCACAGTGATAAACATCTGCAGAGCACCTATAACTGACTGGAAAAGTGGCTTTGTAAATGCTGTGTAAATATTAACTAACGGGTGTTTGCCGTCACTTCACAGGTCTGATGCGTGCCAGGTGCAGATATGAAGGGGAAGTTGCTGAACCGTTGCGTTGCGAACGTCAAGGTTGCAGGTTAGAGTGAAGGTGAACTGCTGGAAATGGGAAGGATTTGACAAGCGTCCAAGCTTACATCCGTCCGCTCCGGCCTCGTATTGTTCTTTAACGCTGTTAAAAGACTGAAAATGCAGCCATAATCTAAGAAACCACAAAGCACTGCAGAGACAAGTGACACATTCAGCAGAGGGAATATAAGGATTTGTTTATTTAGTTAGAGAGCTGTCGATGTCGTCTTCTCACAGTAATGGAGAAGGATAAAGGAGACATTTTCTGCAGTTAGCATACAATTCATGACGCTGCTGAAGTTTTTAAGCCATGTCATCCACCATCAATGTGAGGATTCATTTTTGTAAGTAAACTCGCATCTGAAGTTCACATGTGAACTCAATCTATACGAGTGAATAAAGCTCAAAGTGCTAAAATAATTATTTGCATCTGCTTCTAGACAAAAATATATATATTTTTTTTTTCAGTCATCGGTATTGGATTAAGAAAATATGAACACACCAAAGTAAATTTGCTCATAAAATGCTAGCATTCAGCTAATAAAGCTAACCCCCATTCATTCTGGCTCATTTGATCGCTACAAGGAAACATTCAGTTTTAAAAGAGACAGTTCTTCACCACCAAAAAAGTCCACACTAAATTTTAATTTTTAATATTTATTTTTTAGTTCTAATCATTTGAATATTAAAACACTTTAATAGATGAACACTTGTGCTTGTTTTGACATTTTCAGACCGAACAAAACAGCTTGAAGTACATTAGCACAACCTTCTCAGCTTGACTAGCACTCATTTGCACGTGTCGGGTTTTTCCCGCTTAAAAATTTGTTTGTACCCCAGAAAAAGGTTTTAGCCAAAACCGTTGCATTCATGAAATGGCAGAAAAGATTCTCTTAAATAATGTAAAACAAATGTATCATTTTTATATATGTGGACTAATTATGCTTACACAGAAAATAACCTCCAAAAGTCCCATTCAGAGGCAGAAAAAGCCATGGACGGGGGGCAGGGTCATGTCCACAAATGATCGGAGAATCTGGATAGTTACATCTTACTGAAAAATGTAAACAAGGTACAAAAACACTGTATACCACTGTTCTGTACTACATCATTTTTATTTAAATGATTAGTTAACTCCAACTTTGTTCTTTGTCCCAACTGTGCCTGTTTACCTCTAAATAATCTATTAACCCAATGCTGCAAATGTTGGGACTCTTAGTAAAGTGTCAATAAAACCAGAATGCAACACTGGAGATCTCATAAACTCATATTTTATACACAATAGAACATATTGTCCCCAGATGTTTTCAGACTGCTGTTAAAAGAAGAGATGCATGCCACACAGTGACAAAAACCAACTTTCTGAGACATGTTGCCACCATCAAATTCAAAATGATCTTTATTAAAATGATGTATTTTCTCAGTTTAAACCTTTTGATATGTTTTTTTATGTTCTATCGTGAATAAAATATAGGGTTTTTTAAATTTGCACATCTTTGCATTCTGTTGTATTGACATTTACAGACTGTCCCAACATCAGGATTGGGTTCAGAAATTGGTGGAGTCAGCACTCAAAATCTTTGATTTGGTGTCTTTACTGATTTAAATACCATAACGTGACAAATTCGAGTGATTTTAAGTCATGCGTGTCATAAAAGATACCCACTTCCCTTGGAATATGGACAGAAAGCCTCTGTGTGATGTTTCTAAATGTATTCGAAACACATTTTCTGCCTGCAGAGGCTGCAGATTGGTAGTGGTAGAGTGGGAGGGGTCACTTTAGGTCACTAACTTAAAAAAAAAAAACATCAGAAAAAGAGTAATCTAATATTTGAGGGAAAAAAGGGGAAAAAAGTAAAGTGTTGTCTGGTTTTGTTGTAGGTTGGAATTCACCACCGCACAAAATAACTAGATGTTATTTGTGGCTGTACAATAGTGTGTGTACGCGTTGTTCATGTGCCTAACACAGCGTGCTGTGCAGAGATGAGCGGCCCGTCACTCAGCAGGCATCAGGCCATGGAGGTCACACCCCAACAGTTGCGGGAAGAAGAGATTACGCCTGTGTGTGTTTGTGTGTGTGTGTTTTCTAAAAAGCAGAGATTATGCATTGTGATATCAAACTGGGTTAATGTAGCGGACTGTGTTTGCATACAGGGGTGCCACGGACTCGCGGGTTTTAGCTTTAATCCCCACACACAACGGAATGCTCACCGGCTGATTTGGCACTTTTTCAGAGTATTAGGCGACCAGGCGAGGAAGCTTTGTTTACCCGACAGACAAGTCATCATGATTCATAAAATCCCTACTAGCCTGCGTTTTCCTCTACTCTTACACTTTTATGGGACTTTTGCTTTCTTGGTCTACTTCAGTAACCTTGAACCCTAATTTTTTCATGTTTCTGATCCTCATTTCAAAAGACATGTAGTCATCCACGCGGTAAGATAAAAACAAATATAAAGAAGTACTACTGTAGTACTTCAGTACTGCAAACCTTTTCATGAGTTAAATCTTCTATTAGAATAACAGACTGCCATGATGGGTTCATAAAATACAACACCAACAGTTATTTCTATCCAAAGTTTGAAAATGTGTGTATTTTTGTTTGTTCTCCAGTCAAACTAGGCCGGGATTACGCTCTCTTAAAGGACATGCTCACTGCTGCCGATACAGGGGACGCATACACATTCATACACAGCCACAACACAACCGCACATCTTTATGAAACAGGGAAGTCACTCAGTACACCACTAAATTCTACACTGATTTTACATTTCAGAGCAGGAAGCTATGTCCATTTCTTATATATATCATCTATTGTAATGCATACACATGCATACACACATAAAGCGTAGATATGAATATAAAATAATGAACAAAAGAAAACATGTATGGTTTTAATAGTTCACCGATGTAAACTAGTGCTATCTATGCTCCAAACGTCAAAACCAGAAGGCATCATGTGACGTTTGAGTCGTTCCAGGGAAGCTTTGTTATAAAAATAGATCAAGAAATTTCAATAATCCAATGAAATAAAAGCGTGATGACAAATTCTAATTCAGAGCACGACACAATGGAGCTCAAGTTGGAAAACTGAGTAAAGAGTAAAAGCCGAGTCAAAAATATACCCCTGATAGAAGATTTAGCAAAAGTGTCAAGTGACTCCAATTATCAGAGGTGAGACCTGCACTGACCTTTCAACAGCACAATGGTTATGAAAGGGGAAGTCAGCTAAACTGGTTTTTGTACCAGGCTATAAACCTGAGAGACCATTCGAAGAACTATTTGTGTTAATACATGTGTTTAATTTTTAACCTGGAGGTTGCCGCGGGCACTGACCGCCTGATGATGAAATTTATGTCACTTAGAGCAGCGGTCCCCAACCTTTTTTGCACAACAGACCGGTTTAATGGCAGACAATATTTTCACGGACCGGCCTTTAACGTGTGGCGGATAAATATAACAGAATAAAATGATACGTCTTATTTCTTTCAAAATAAGACGCACAACTACAACACGGGAAAAGAGCCAGGGAAGCCGAGTTAACGATAAAATCCCTGAAAACCACAAATTTCACACTAGAGCCTCAACTCTCACGGCCCGGTGCCAAACGACTCACGGACCGGTACCGGTCCACGGCCCAGGGGTTGGGGACCGCTGGCTTAGACCATAACGTTGTCATGTATGCAAAAAACTGGATTTACTTGGGTTGAATTGGGACGGGTTGGAAACCTGTGGTTGGATAAATGTAATACTTTTTAAAGACCCTTTCACAGATGCAGCTGCTAAAGATTTCAGATCATGTTTTCCACCTTAAAATGAGAAATACCATATCCTTTAACCAAAGTCATTTTTGACCTTCACCAGCTTTCTCCAGACCAGTAAGCAGACCTTTAGTCAAGGCCATTTTTACTGTTAAATGACTTATATTTGCTATAACATTTCCTTCTGCCATGTTAAGACGACTTGTGATGAAGGATGTACATGTGCATCACATCAGTGTTTCACTCGATATTTCTATATTTTTCACCCCTGCTTGTTGCTTCAAAAGTTTAAAAATGTAATCAGCCGACTCCAGCCACTGGCATACAAGCATATTCCATTTGTTTTTCACATTTGAATTGCAGCAGGTCTATTTATTACCAGCAGCAAACTAAAAGCACAGTAGTCTGTGTGGAAATTAACTAAAGGGATTAAATAATAGATTGAAATCAATAGGAAAAAACATCACTTTGTGGTTGCTTTGATTAATGGTCTCTCCTAAAATGATAAATTAAAGTTGAAAACTTTCTGTACACATTATTAACCCCCCGTTTTCTAACTCATTTAAAAAGCTGCAGGCTTATTTCCCATTATGTTGATAATATGGGTATGGTTAGCCAAAACTCTTTGTGATAATTGTGTGTTGGTTCAAAAAGCCATTTTCTGTTAGAGTGCACAAATCCATTACGACCTCCTCCTTAGGCCTGATAATGGGGATTGGATTAATGCAGGGGGTAAAATATGTGGCCCAGGACTCCTAAAGATATGATTGATCACCTTATTCCTGAGTATTCAACCAGTTTGGTTTGTGTTAATCAATACCATTACCTCTTTTGGATTAAACAGTGGCCTGTAAACAAAATAGAGTCAAAGAAATCTAGATGTGGGAATGTTGTCTGATGGTTAAACTAGGTAATACACATCTCAGACCATCAGAGACTATTTTACATCAAGCACTGGCAGCTGAATTGGTTCCAGTTAGAATAAGTATATTCAACAGCTTATGCCATAAGTTGAAGAATTCCCATATCGGACAGTTATAGAGAGCCAATATTATCTGCATTTTTATTCTTGAACCCTGATAGAGTAGATCAGCAAGGAAAAATACTTCTGCGTCAAATCACTGAGGAAACAGGTATTTGGTATTTTATATTTGATACTGCGATACAATATTATTTGATACAGATATTCCTGATGCTAATTCATTGTTTATATAAAGCACACCTGTCCACAGAATCAGTCTCTTCTATTCCAACCTCTCCACCACGATGGGAAAGACCAAAGAGTTGTCCAAGGACATGCAGGGACAGACGTGCACAAGGCTGGAATTGGCTACAAGACCATCAGTGAGAAGTTTGGTGAGAAACTAACAACTGCTGTTAACATTATTTGGAAATAAAGGAAATACAAAATAAGTCAGCCTCAGTCTGGAGCTCCATGCAAGCTCATCCTTACCCCATGAGGGTGAGGTGAGGATCAGCCCCAAACTACACAGGAGGCGCTAGTTAATGATGTGAAGGCAGAGCATCAGTCAAGCATGGAGGTGGAAGCATCGTGACTTGAAGGGTCAATGGATGGAGACACGAACCAAAAATCCTCGAACGAGAACCTTCTTACCCCAGTCAGAAAACAGAAGATGGGTCGTGGACGGGTCTTCCAGCATGACAGTGGCCCAAAACTGCAACAAAGAAGTGGCTATAAAAGAAGCACAATAAAGGTCATGGAGTGGCCTGGACCGTCTCCAGACATCAGTCATATAGAAAATCTGTTGAGGGAGCTGAATCTTTGAGTTGCCAAGCAAAGAGAAAACCCTAAAGGATTTCGATTTTTAAATACCTGTAATGTAATCCATCTGTGGCTTGTGGACGTTTATTGGAAGGTTTGGTAAGATTCCTATTTACCCCTTTATATGAGATTTTAATATGTACAGTATACAAAAATAGTAATCTCATGAGGAGAAATGCATGCTAGTCTGAAAGACAGCATCTTCTAGTTTCTGAAAACATGATTATTTGGCATGTTTCTAAAATGCTACTCTAAGCCTGCCCCTACCTTGTTGTCATTATAGGCTGAGGGACCCTGTATTATTTTCCAATCACCAGGTTTTACCATCCTAACAGAAAGGGCAACCTATCTAGATCTGGCAATTTACAAAGAAGCCAAGCAAAGGTGCAGCAATCAGATTACACAGCAGGTAGTGATGACATATCGCCCACTGAACAATTCCGATCATGATTGGATTGTGTGTTGCAAAGATACGCCCTTCTTTCTGTTTGTGTCTTTGCTGCCAACTTGGTCACAGCCAAATGATCTGTAATGAATAAATAAAACCCAGAAAAACAACAGACAAGTCACTGCACTGTAGACTAAATGAATAACCTCTTTTCTCTCGCTGTTTATTTTCAGATGATAAAGCAAAATAACAAAACTGAGCTTTCAGAGCATTCACGAATGGAGCTATTGAAATGTAGAAGAATGTGTGTTGGGGGTGAGACAGCAGGGCAGGTCATAGCAGGAGGGGTGAGAGGTGTTAGCTAATCTGCTGCAGGATGATATAGATAAACAGAGATGCCTCCCAGAGAGCGGATGTTGTACCCAGATGGCCACAATCGGTTGGTGGCAGCAGGAGAGATCAGATAGTCAGAGAGAGACACAAAGAGGGGGAACACTGCAAAAAATATTTCATGGTTTTATTTTTACGAGGTGAATATTTCAGGTTTGTAAAAACATAAATAAATCTATGTTTAGTGGAACATTTCTGAAAAAAAAAGTATTTCATCATTTATTTCATGTTGTTGTTTTTTTTGACTACTTTCTACATTGTAGAGACATACTGAAGACATCAAATATATAAAGCAAGATATATGGAATTATGTAGCAAAGAAAAAATAAATAACTCTGAATATGTCTTATATTCTAGATTCCTGAAAGTAGCCACCCTTTACTACTTTCAGGGTTGACAGCACTGCAAACCCTCTCATTGAGTTTCATGCTGCAGTCACCTGAAATGGTTTTCACTTCACAGGTGTGCCTTGTCAGGGTTTATTTGTGGAGTTTCTTGCCGTCTTAATGGGGTTGGGACCATCAGTTGTGTTGTGCAGAAGTCAGGTTGGTACACAGCTGACAGCCCTATTTGAAAACTGTTGGAATTCATATTATGGCAAGAACCAATCAGCTAAGTAAAGAGAAACAACAGTCCATCGATACTTTAAGAGCTGAAGGTCAGTCAGTTCTGAAAATTGCAAAAACTTTGAATTTCTCCCCAAATGTAGTCGCAAAAACAATCAAGCGTTACGACAAAACTGGATCACATGAGGACCAACCCAGGAAAAGAAGACCAAGAGTCACCTCTGCTGTTGATGATAAATTCATCCGAGTCACCAGCCTCACAAATCACAAGTTAACAGCACCTCAGATTAGAGCCCAGACAGAGTTCCAGTAGCAGACACATCTCTACATCAACTGTTCAGAGGAGGGTGAATCAGGCCGTTATAGTCAAATAGCTGCTAAGAAACCACGACTAAGGAAAAGCAACAAGCAGAAGAGTGTTTGGGCCAAGAAACACAAGGAATGGACATTAGACCAGTGGAAATCTGCTTTGGTCTGATGAGTCCAAATTTGAGATCTTTGGCTCAATCGGCTGTGTCTTTGTGCGATGCAGAAAAGGTGAACGGATGGTCTCTACATGCATGGCTCCAACCGTGAAGCATGGCAGAGAAGGTGTGATGGTGTGGGGGTGCTTTGCTGGTGACACTGTTGGGGACACTACCACAGCATCCTGCAGCGATGTGCCATCCCATCTGGTTTGGCTTTATTTGGACCTTTTATTTTTCAACAGGGCACTGACCCCAAACACACCTCCAGGCTGAGTAAAGGCTATTTGAGCAAGAAGGAGAGTGAAGGAGTGCTACACCTGATCGCCTGGCCTCCACAGTCACCTGACCTAAACCTAAGTGAGATGGTTTGGGATGAGATGGACCACAGAGTGAAGGCAAAAGGGCCAACAAGTGCTGCATCTCTGGGAATTCCTTCAAGACTGTTGGAAAATCATTTCAGGTGACGATCTCAAGAAGCTCATCGAGAGAATGCCAAGAGTGTGCAAAGCAGCAATGAAAGCAAAGGGCGGCTATTTTAAAGAATCTAAAACAGTTATTTCACACTTTCTTGTTTCTTGTTTATTGTGTTCAGTATTAAATGACTAAGGGACACTTTTTGCAGCAAGCAGCCATGCACATGGAAGAAGAGAAAGCAGGGAGATCCGACTCCCTGTCCAGGACTCCTCGTGTGTGTCATCTCGCACTAATAACCCTCCTCTGATCTGAATCTTCCTCCTTTTTTTTCTCCTCTCGTCTGCTTTTTTCCTCATGTCTATCGCTTCGCCACCTTCTTTTCCCTTCCCCTCTCTATCCCCCTCTTTAGATGTATCCTTCTCTTTCTCTGTCCCATCTCCTTCTCATTAGAGCTTATCTGGGCTTCCACATTCAGTGCTGGTTTTTATCTGTCTAATTATGTTGCTCTTCACCTATGGAGGGAGTAAAAGCAGCCCTGTGGCACGCTGGGAAGACGATTCTTGTCTGGTGCTCTCCTGTGTCCTGCCCCCTTGACTTTTGCACACCCTCTCTCACCCACCTATAGAGATGAGCAGCTTTTCCCTATCCTCTTTTCAATTCCATCACCTTTTCAGCATCACCGGGGCCCTTTGAGCGGGGCCCCCGGCCTCTAAGTCCCCCGAACAGCCAGGCTCAATGATAAAATTCCCCAGACACTTTTCCATTATGGAGCAATGATATGAGGTGATGCTGGGAGTAACAAAAACATACACACACACACTCACTGCCATCGTCATGCACATGCAAGGATCAGGGCATGCACATTCAAACAGTATACACAAAAGCACATAAAGCAGTTTTCACTCCTCCCTGCTTCCTTATCGAGCTTTTTCAGTGTGCAGTGCGTGAGCTGCATGTGCTCATCTCCCACACAAATGTGTGAGAATGCAGCAGTCATTGATAGAATATTTATAATGATACTGCCGGCCTGTGATGTATCAGAAAATAGGATTGGTAACGACTGTACTGGTTGTCTGCATGTTTTTTATTCATTTTTATTCACACCAATAACAACAGGCCACACACTGCAGTTATTTTTGATGCTTTCGTTTTGCAGAAAATAAAAAAATCCAGTCTACAATATCATGTTTTAAGGCATTGTAGGTAAAAAAATAGAATAAAATAAATAATAGTTATGAATGAATGATGTCTTTAACTGTGAACTACAGACTGTATGAAAGAAGGCTGTATTCATGATGATGTCACCATGCTGGTGTTGGGACTCTTGATTGGATTAGATGAGATGTTACATGATCAGCTAATGCTAGCAAGCTAACACTAAAAGCATATTTGGTGGTCCTAACATCATCTATGGCAATGAGCTTTGAGTGAAGCGCCTTGAGGCGACTTTTGTTGTGATTTGGCGCTATATAAATAAAATTGAATTGAATTGAGTAGTGACAAAGAAATGAGACTACAGTTAAATGTTGATGTGGGTTCTCAGTAGCTAACTGGAGAAAACTGTTAGAGAAAAGTCTTTGCAATCCAGGAACAAGTCCAGCTGTCTTCTTTTCAAGCACTCAAGTGTACAGTATTAAGGGGCAGAAATTAATTTCCTCTGTAGGATGTCTGGGCGCTTTCCTAGAGATGAAGAAGCCTGGTAATATGGAAAAGACTTTGGCTTACAAACACCAAGATGAACTGGGGATGGATGGATGGATGATAAAATACTAGAATTTCCCTCAGCAATTTGAAAAGCAAACTTGGACAGTATGTACCTCACAGCAGGCCTAAATATTGGTTGGATAATTCCATTAGAAAAATTCCAAAAGACACCAACAGCACAAGCACAACGGAAAGCTCCAGTCAGCATATTTTAGGCCTAGTAGACACTGATTGGCAAAAGCTACCCTTTTTTTTTTATTTCACTTGTCAATTAGAGTAGCCATTCTAATAATTCTGAGCCTCTGCAAAATCCACATGGATAAATTATAGTTGATTTATGATTTGATTTTGCAGCCAACCTCAAGTGGCCGTTATAGGAACTGCACTTCTGAGCCGACTTAATTTGTTCAGTTCAGGAAGTTAAGGATACTCTAAAGGTAAATGTGTAGAAACTTGTAGCTGACTTCATCTAAACCTTTAGACCTTCATGTGTTGGAAGTGAGCAGCATATGTCCTTTTTTTCATGAAGTACACTCTAGTCTAATTCATTTCAGTTTCTGCTGTTCACTCACGGCTTCTCCGGACATAGATTGAACTGTACTGTGAAGTTTACAGACAACGTTGCCCAGATTCCAGACAGCCAAGAGACTTGATATTGGAAGGAAATCTATAGTTTTATAGTTTGGAGCAAAAAAAACTGACTGCCTGATGGCAACAAGACTAAGGGATTTAGAAAGAAGGAGGCAAAGACACACTCCGTGAGACTGCACCCAATTCCAATGCTTCACCCTGGTAGTGTATCCAAAGCACAGTTTAGGTTGTGCCTGGAAGAGCCCCAGAACTGCAGGTCACCCACCAGACGCTCCCTGGTGAAGAGCCCTGGCAGATTCGGCTCCTGTCCTTAGCAAGGTACTAAACTCATATCCATCTGATTCATCTAGTACCATTTTGCCTTCGGAGACCGTAGCAGGGGCTAATGCATCAGACCACACAGCTTCCAGTATCACAAGGGCACAAAAACCCGTCTTCCATGTTAAGGTGGCAATTTTTTCAACACTATAATTTGTAGAAACAGTGATCAGAGCCATAATAAGGAAACACAGCTGCAGTAACACCTTCTTTTATGTTTTACACAACTGGTTTACAGCAGGTGTTGTTAAATCTCTGCTAGAGGGTCTGTGTACCTGAGGCAGGACAAAACTTCCTTAATGTTTCTTCAGCACTCATCTCAGCAGGTTGTTTGCATGTCTGCGGCACACTGTAACAGATACTGCTTACTGCAGTCTCTTGGGGATGAAATGACGCACAGAGGGTGAGTGGGGTGGAGGTAGGGTGGGGCAGAGGGGTCACATGAATGTGCGCATTTGTGTTAATGTGTGTGGTAGACCTACAAGGGGATGATAACCCCAATAACGGTGGCCCTTACCTTTCTGCTCCCTTGATCCACACACACATGCTACACACACACACACACACACACACACACACACACACACACACACACACACACACACACAGACACCATGCCACTGTGCGTACAATATGTGATTTTAATGAACCTAATCTCCAGGATCACCAGGTCTCTGAGCCGGGAAATTAACGAGAGCAGGTTAAACACACACAGTAGGTTCAGTGAAACCCCTTTCAAATCGTGTGTGTGTGTGTGTGTGTGTGTGTGTGTGTGTGTGTGTGTGTGTGTGTGTGTGTGTGTAGGGGTGAAATTGGTTTTCCTCAGGATTAAAGGATTAAAAAGGCTGTTAGTTCCTCAAAGTGCTCCAAATACCCCCCTCAATATTCATTACAGCAGATACAAAAGGCAGAGAGGAGCTCATAATGGGCCCCAACCTTCTAATCATTTCAAGCAGGGACGCTCCTGATCTTGCACGCCGCCACACATACACCCATACGCTCTCTTTTATTATCATTATCCACACTATTAGCATGATATAAGAACTGTCTGGAGATCACAACGGGGCGAATTTGATATAGAAAAGAGATTATTGAGGAAACTGTGGCTGAAAATGATCCAAATATTTGTACACATTTGAAATGCGTGCACCCCACCCACCCCACCCACACACCCCACACCCTGGCTGCTTTTAAGCAGACTTCAGTCTTTTCCAATACTCCAAGCTAATGACTCCCTGATGCCAGCAGGTCTGGTGCGAGGTCTGCCAGCCATAGAGTTTGTTAAAGAGGATAATAAATCAATATCAAAGTGCCATCACAGTCAGGAGGTGGCCTAAGTGCCTCCTTAAAACACACACCCCATGGAAAAACTGTCCTTTTAAAGTCCCTTCAAGCACAGAGGAGGGGGGAATAATTGAAAGTGATTGAGAGCACTCTTCACTGTGCCCTTTTTGCACCCAGCAGGTAGCCACTTGTTCGCTGACAGCAATGGAGGATTGGTTTACATTGTGTGCTGCTGGCCCGCCACCGCGTGTGTGTTTGCGTGCGCACACAAGCTCGTGGAAACCTAACAAGGCTGAAATTGATGGTGTTTTAGCTGGGGAGTCATTTTTGATGGTCGCTGACATTCAGCTCCAGAAAATATTGCATTGGATGTGGAAAAGGTCAAAACCAAGGGCGAGAGAGTGAAGAAAATAAGAAAAAAAATGGAAAACAGAATGAAAGCATACTTGACGATTGAACCTTCTCAGTAAAAATAATGTGTATGCATTAAAACTGAAGCTGTGGAAATCAAATGTATTGTTTGTCTGCATTTATGCTGCTTCAGTTTGGAGCCTCGGCGTTTGTAGTTTGGTGTCGTACAGCACAGAAGAAAAGTCTTTTTATTATTTTTTTTCAATTCTAAATATGCAAGACGCTCATACACTCCTGCTCAAGGCTTACTTTTTGTGCTGATTATCCATGGATGTATCCAGAAAAAAGTACTTGAGAACTCCCACTGTGGATTTCAGAGTCAGGAGGTGTGTAAGAGCCAACGTCGATGTTTATGTTTTGTTTATTTGTTATGGTGGCACAGGTGTTTAGATTTTGCTGCATCTCAGGTGATTTCATGGGGGTGTGGTCGCATGTTATTTACCTGACGCCAGTGTTCGCAACAGCGGCGTTGGGGTGAGTGGTTTGTGGGCAAACTTTTCTGTTGACCGTCATTTTAGCACGTCAGTTAATGCATACGCTATTTGTTTTGATTCAAAGCGCAAAAGTATCTTGTTTCGTTCTTAAAATAAATACTCAAAATACGAATACGACTCTGTATGGATCATTGGAGACGCGTCACAGCAACAGGACCAACTCAGCCCGCTGCGATTTTGTTTTTGCATGGAAGGTGCAAGGTGGTTCCATACTGCAGTGGTTAGCACATTCGCCTCATATGCAAAGGTTCAGGAGGAGACCCAATGTAGAAGTCAAACACCTGAATTCTTCACTGCTACATTGTGGATACGGGAGCAGCCGAGGATCAGAGACGTGACCCCAACAACAAAAATCTATAAACAGTGTCAACACCTTGTAATAGTACCCAACACTTTTTTCACTTTTCATACATATAATAATAATAATAATAATAATAATAATAATAATAATAATAATAATAATGCAATTCAATTGTATTTACTTATATAGCACCAATTCACAGCAAAAGCCACTTCCCTGTGCTTCATGTTTTAAGGTAAAGCCCCTGCAATAATACAGAGAAACCCCAACAATCAGACAACCCCCTTTGGCAACAGTGGGAAGGAAGAACTCCCTTTTAACAGGAAGAAACCTCCAGGTGCAGAGAGGTTTCTTCTTAAAATGCAACCCCCAAATGGCTGCTACCGTTTGGGGGTTGCATTGTGGGAGATAGCACAGAAGACGTGCATAATGATACATAATGATACTAATACTAATAATAATCAAAATCATAATTCTGCTTATCCAACAGATCACATTAGCAAAAATAGGTTTTCTAATAAATGTGATAATGAAAAGAAGCAAAGCAGTCAGATAGATTTTCTTCCTTTAAAGCAGCATTGCTGTGTTTAGTTTCAGTAAATGTTTCACCCAAAATGTAACATATGTGAGAAAATGTCTACTGTTTTTTCTCTACAGCAGCTGTTGCATGACTTTAGTTATTTTTGCATGTATGTATGTTATGTATACTATTCATGTGACAAAGTGCATAATTAGATCGCACGGGGCTAGGATTTAGAGTTGCTTGGACATTTGACGGTCTCTGATTTGTCATGGTTTTCAAAATTTCAGTGAAATCGAGGCAGAAGGTTTGGAGGAAATGTATGCTGTATACTTCAAAACTTCAGCACAAGAAAAAGCGCAGTTCCTAAGTAAATTTTATGCCACATTTTTTAAAATTAAAAAAATAGCAGAATAAAGTATCCTTTAAAAAATGGCAGCACATACAATTAATGGTTTTCCATAAATGCAAGATATTAACAACTTTTCTTTTACATTGTTTGGTCAAAAAAAGAAAATAAAACATTTAAAAAATACAGGAAGACATCAGTTTAGTGAGTAGGAATTTCTAATGACCCTCTAACAGGTTATCATTAAACTCTGGTCACCCAGCATTCCACAGCTCAATGGTTTCACTGTCCAAAGAGAAGAAAACCCTCCAAGTTTGTTTTCAAAGGCACTCTTTAGGCACAAAACACCCCATCAGCTACTGCAGGAGACAGGAAACTATTATGCACATCATTTTTCTTTGTTGCTGGCACACTGAAGCAATCACAGTAACCCCCTCTCACAGACCTCCTCCTGTATCTTCTTCTCCCGGTAACAGTGTGGAGAAAAACTCCAGACAGAATAAATTCTGCTACCTCGGCCCCACAGCTCCTCGGCTCGGTTTTCTTTCCCCGACTCCCCGTCCCCCTGCCCCATCAGCCGTTCAGAAGGGATTTTATTTTATTTACTTTTTTTTTTCTTTTAATTTCTAAATCCACAAATGCATGTCAGCATTTCTCCAAGTCAGCTCGTATTTCACAGATTTTTTTACTCTGTGATTAATCTGAATTTTTCCATTCTGCGAGGGGAAACTGCTGCATGTATGAATTAAGTGTAAAAATCTGAACAATCTTACACATGGATTCCACACTATTGCTGTGCCGTACTGCAAATTTTGGTATCGATCAGATACCAAGTAAACACAGGGCCGATATATTGTAAACATATTTTAAAAATCCGTAAATCACTGTGATTTTAATTTTACACTATAATTAGTTAAGATACCTTCCAGCTTTTCATGTATTTTGCCTGGGATGTAAATCTGTCACTAAAGCACTTTGGGTCCACTTCTCTTGTTTAAATGTGCCATAGGCATTATTTTTCATTTCTATAAAATTTATTCAAATGATTAATTTAACAGAATTCAATGGACTACATATCAAAATCAGAGGACAGTCCTATTGTGTTAGTATCGATTCAATACAATACTATCGATACCATATATAGATACTGTCCGGCTTTTTCAGGTGTTACACATTTATTTCGAACATCATGTTACAGAGAAGTTTAAAACATGTCCAGTCCAAACTAATTGCTGCACTGGTAACTATGATTGAAGCTTTTTCTTTCTAAGTTACCTGGAAAGTTTTCCCGCCACTGTAAAATTGGTGCGATAGAACAAATAAGCAACAGCAAATGTTATTGACAAATGTCATTTTATTTGCAGACGTTCTGATATCAGTCAACATGGCCGATGACGTGGAAGCGCAGAGGAGCCGACTTGAAGGTTTCTGCATGCTTATTAAAGCCATATCGGTGCATGGAACTTATTTTCATTCCTCCTTTAAAGATAGTAATCCTGTTTCTCGTTGGTCCTAAATCGAGATGAGGGACACCGCTTGACGGTTCTTTACCAAAAAAAAAGTTTTTTTATAAACCTGGCCTGTTGCCACGCCGGCTCATCGGTTACGTCTCTCAGCAACAAGTTTACTCGAGCTAACAAGCTACATGCATGCAGAACATCTGAATTTGACTGCACAGCAAAACAATATTTAACAGGTAAATGATGGGATGTAGATTCTGTCTTTTGGAGGGATTTTGTTGCTACTTTAAAACACTGATGTTCAATCCAGTCATCTGTCATTTTATTATTTCTTCACATTGTTTTTCTTACTTTCCAGATTTCTCACTTTCTCCTTGCTACCCCCTCTCTTTTCCTTCCATCTACCTTTTCCTCGCCCTCTATCTTGGTTCTGCCGAACTTGGCTTAATTAAAACGCTAATGAGCCCCATTAATGGACCCAGAAATCAATTCTGTTTGCGATTACTTGAGCCTCTGCTAATAAGGTCTGATTTGTATTAGTTTTATACACCTCACCTCTGTGTGTGTGAACTCTGACCATTACTGATTTTCTGTATGGTCCGGAAATGCCTGAGCGGACTTTCTCAAATGATTTCTGTCACTTAAAGAGACAATTACAGAATGAGTCCCAGCAGCCGCTATCAAGCTTAACCTAAAATAGTGTAAAGTGCACCAGTGACAGAGAAACATTTTTCTTCTTGTCCAGCGCCTCTTTTTTGTCTGTCTCTCCCTCTCTCCCTCTCTCTGTGTCTCCATGTTTTGCATTATCCCCACCAGTCTCTGTGGTTTTGAAGTGTCAGTGAAGGCATGGACCTCCATGGCTGAAGCATCCCAGAGGTTTTAAGGAAATCACAGTTTGATGGCATTCCCATATGCTTCCAGCTGACTGGGACAGTCCACTCTACGTCGGCTGTTCCGTAATAATTCTTTGAATTTGTTTTAACCGTTAAAGACAGCCAGATGTTTAGTGTTTGGTGCACAGAATCAGCAGTCGCGCAGAAAGGAAATGTAAGAAAGTGTGAAAAATAGGAATTAAGGGACACCTACAGGTATTATTATTGCATCATTACCAGCAGGGTTTGCTCAGCTTTCACTGGGAGGATTCATAGAATCTAGAAATTTTTATCTATATTTTTTCTGCACATGTATAATTAACCATAAATATAATTATACAATATGCATTTCATATTTCAAACTTTAAAAATTGTCCCTTTTCTTTTTTTTTCTTGTCTGCTACAGTTAAAGCGCAGACTTACAGTGTTAAACAATGCCATTTTGAAGCAGTTGCTCTAAAGCTGAGTTCAACTTGTAAGCTGTAATTTACTGTAAATTTACAGTAAAATCTTTTCCAACGTTGCTTGTTCAGCTATAAATTTGTTGAGTAAAAGTAAAGAATGACAGAGAAAAGAGTTGGAATTTATTTAACAGGAAAACTTGTTCTGAATTCGTTGTTTCGTGGTTGGAAATAGGTAATTAAATTATGCTGAAAAACGACCGAGTGAATAAGAGTTTGTGCAGGACTCCCTACTTTCATTGTCTGATGTTATCTGTGCGTCTCTTGCAGACGGGGCCTTTGAGGATTCCCCTCTGAGGGCTGCGGATGATATTGTTCTCTGCGGTTTGCATCTGCTGGTTTGATAATCCAGTGATTCCGCCGTCAGAGGGGGATTCTGGGAGCGCAAATACGCAACAACACACAAACTCCTGGACTGTGACGGCAGCCATTGTTCCTCCCAAACAATGTCTTCACTTTGATGTCTGTGATGCTTGGCCGGCCGAGGGAAGTTTTTCAGCACCCAGTTCCCTTTTAAGTCTTTGCTGCCGAGAAACCCAGAAACTACAAAAAATCAGATGAATGCATATTTATATTAGCTTTAATAATATATCAGGTGGCTTTGTAGAATTTTACAACCAAAAAAAGGACAGTATATTTTATAATAAATGCACAGCAGACAGGATTAGATGATTTCTACATTAATATATGTTGGAAGTGTCTTTAATGTCAGGCTGTGCTCCAAAATTAGCCTCTGCTGAGTTAACACACATATAGGCGTGATTTTTTTCCCCTCTTCAATCAAAGTTCTGTTCTTAGAGATCTCTGGATTTTTTCTCAGTATTTTAATTCATAAATTATATAAAATTGATGCTTTTTTTAGCTTAATCTTTGTTAGCAAATGCAGACAAAGTTATGAATTCAATTTCAAAAGGCTTTACTGGAATAAAATCTTCCATATCGCTGTACAACATGATGCATCCTCTGTGGAAAGGGCTTCGTTTTTGTTTCACTGAAGGCCCTTCAAAGGCTCCCATAAAGGAATTTTTTTTCATTGTCCTGCTGCAGGGGCAACATGCTGCTGCGAGTCTTGACTGACAGCTCGAATCCTCCAATGTTCTTTGGCACAAAAGGCGACAAGCAGAAAGGAAATTGGCTTTTGTCCTCGCCTCCGAGCTCCTTAACCTGATGCCTGTTTTCTCATTTATTAAAACTTGAACTGTACTAACTAAAAAACACAACTAGTACGTCTTTGGTTAATTGTCCTGATTGTGGGTTTTAATAGGCTGTCTGCAACAAGATCTTTATTTGATTTGATTTGATTTTACTTTAGTTTTTATTTTGTGTGTGTGTGTGTGTGTGTGTGTGTGTAATTCACAGCAATTATTAAAATAAATCATTTGAGTCATTTTAAAAGAAAATCATAATTTACAACTAATTTAACCAAACACTTTATTTTCCTTTAGCATTTTATTTTCCTTTTTTATTAACTTAATTATATTTATTTCCACCAAACAGCCCCCCTGCAGTCATTGAAAAGGTGTTTTTAAATGATTCTTTTCTTTTCTTTCCATTTAACTAGTCCAACAACCTTAAAAGAATATCTTTTCAAACAGAGTTTAAATTGTTTTCTTTTTTTAAGACGATAAAAAATTGACTTTTTTCATTTTTCCAGCTCTTAAATTTAAAAACCCAAACCCTAAAAATCAAACCCACACAGCCGAGCGAGTGAGGTGGCCAGAGGTGGAGGCCTCTCTGTTTGGCCTGTAATGACTCTAAGCCAGTAGTTTTGTGCCCCCTTCTGGCAATCCTGGCAATAGGTGACCAGCTGATATAGTTGTGATAAACAAAAATGAGACGCTGTGGTAATATCATCTCTCCTGCCGCCACATGGCCACAAACACCCTGGTATTATCTCCTTTATTAGATGTCCGAAAGAGTATGAAAACAATATTAAGGAGTATAAAACCCAACTGGTCTCACATTGCTGATGATGTCAGCGTTGAAAGCAGCTTAATAAAAAAAATTTTTAAAAAACTTTCAGTTTAATGAGCCAAATTTGGGATGGACCACAGAACAGATTCATGAGTCTTTTGTTAAACTGTCACATAAACAAGTCACCCCTTCCTAAATGACCCGACTTCAACCCTTCAGCATCAAATAGGACTGTTTAAAGAAGGCCAGCGGTGATAGAGTCGAAAAGAAGCTCAGGCAGAGCAACATAATCAGAAGCAAATCAGCCGTTTCCCCTGTCACTTCTCTGTACTCGGGAAACTAACAAGGCAGCGGGGTCTCCATCCGCTCCTTCGCTCCCTCCCTCTCCTTTGCGACTCCATAACTTGTCACATTCCTTATTAATTTCCAAGACAGATGCTGACTTTGCCTCTCCACCTTTCTTTCCCTCACTCCCCGTCTCTCTCTGCTTGTATTCCCCATTTCTGCCTCCTTCTCCTCCATTTATCTCTGCCTCTTTGCCTTTATCTGCGTCTTCCATCCTTTCTCCTGCTATCTTCACCTTCCTTTCAGACTCTCCACCTTTCCCTCTAAGTGCTCCACCTGCTCTCGCCTTTCTCGGCTCTCCTGTCATTATCTCATTCTTTTTATTTCAACACCATTTTCAAGAATTCGTTTCCACAAAAGAGATGCCGACGTTGCAGGGCCGGTTCTGAGATGAGTGCGAACACGTCACAATTAATGTAGATTTTTAACTGTGGGGAGAGAGCAAGGAGATCATAGCCCGATATGTTTAAGCAACTGATGGCTTCCAATTAAGGGAAGGGAATGCTGATTTCTTATCATGGAAAAGAGAAGAGAGATTGGGAGACGAAAGAAGAGGGGAATAGAAATTGGGAGCAAAGGAGAAGACAGAGCAGATAGGAAGCAAATTATTGACAGAAAGAAGAAACTAGAAAATGATGAAGCAAAAGGAATAAAGAAGGCGAGGAGAAAAAGGAAGGAAGATGCGTGTAAAGGAAGATTTCAAAAAGAGGGGGGCAGGTGGAGGATAAGAGCGAGTGATTAGAACAAAGGAAGAAAGAGTGGAAGCTAGAAACAGGTTGTAGATAAGAGAAGGAAAAATTTAAAGAGCAAGAAAGTGTTTGTTTCAGTGCTCGAAGAGATCACTCATGTCTGCAACTAAACTCATTCTGAAGCCCGAGAGCACTACTAAAAATATATTACAGAAGGTGCTTTAGGTACGTAATAAATCATTTAATATGACGTAAAGCATGAGATGTTTCTGGGTGTAATAAGCCAGGAAGTGCTCCTGTGCTGTTTTAAAAACTGCATTCATTATTCAGGCATTTCATTTGGTGCATTAACTATTTCTCAAAATATTTGCCATAAATGTTATGCGTGATATTAGATGATGGATGTTATCCATATCATCTCCCTCTAAATAAATCTATGCGAGGTTTGGAGTGCTGGACGTGCTGTTATTGACTTACAGAGTGATGCAAAGGTTGCTGTTACAGAGCAGCTTCTCATTTCAGCTGGACACACCGCTGAGTGTCATTGTAAACGCATACTGATGATAGCAGTGATATCTGAAAATGATGTGTCAATATTGTGTCACATATAAAACTGCAACTGACTGTGCTGCTTCTATTTTAAATTTACCAGAAAAAGACAGCACAAATATATGTCTATTTTTTAACTCTTTGTAGATGTAATGACACTATTGTGAGAGATCTTGAAATATGATTTTCGATTTGTTCCTGTAGCTGTTTTTTGGTCCTTTCATGCAATATGTCAGGTTTATGCTTGCATGGGTATGGAATCAATGCTTTCCATAAGTCTCTATGGAAGCATTCAGTGTGGGCGGCTATAGCTTACTTGGTTGTCCAGGTATGGAAATACTGAAAAGCTACAGGGACGTGAGTCTGACTCTGTCCCAGACCCTTTTCTGCCTAGTATTTCTCTCTGCCCTCTCCCACTGTTCTATCCATTAAATGCTAAAAATGCCTGGGAAAAAAAGACTTTAGCTAATTGCTAATTAGACGAAGAGCAGGGCTGATATATGCAGTGTATCTCTGTACACAGAGAGAGATGAGCGAGACAGCAGGCACTTCAAGCATGAAGAGAGAGTAATGTGTATATGTAGAGCATCAAGAAAGCCCAGAATCACATTTAACCTAGTCACATACAGTAATGACTGATCTAAGCCAAACTAATTAGTAGGCGTATCATTGTTATTATTAAAATGATTTATTTCATTTATTTCAATTCAGTTTAATTTTATTTGTACAGCACCAAATCACAACAACAGTCACATCAAGGTGCTAACAAATGCTAACAGGTTGTCTCACTAAGATCAAGATCGTTTTTACAAGCAATAGCTGTGTGCAGCAAACATACGCAAAAATTGAGACATGCATATAGTGACGCAACATTATAAATGATCACAAATTAGGAAAAATGCAAAAGTTGTTGCAGATAAAAAATATATACTTTTTCAAACGTCGTGGGTTTTTGCAGCTCATTGGACTTACAGGCAGTGTGAATCTGCGCTACAATAATGTTAAAGTGTTCTGAAACCTGACATTGTGTTTAAATTCAAACAGCAAGAAGCATTCGATCTTTTCAGTAGAGCCTTGTAAATAAACAATATACAGCGCTCCTTTCGTCAGTTATGGAGGACCATCCCAGTTTTTAATATAAGATGTGATAGTGAGTAAGGCTCAGTGTGTTGGGATTTATCGTCTGTGATAAATTCCAACACACTGAGGCGTCAAGGCGGACGAAGATGCAGGCATATAAACAATATCACCATAATCAAGTGCAGACAAAAATATGAAGAAACAAGATTTGTTTCTATATAAAAATCCAGCTTTAGTTTTCAGTTTTCTTGAAAGGTGTGAGAGTAGCATCTAGGCAGAGTCCAGAGTATTTGTAACAATAAACAGTTTCAGCTTTATGACCATGAAGGGTTTGACCTTGTAAATATCATGCACACTGAACTTTTCAAAAATTTGTGTGATACGAGATTTCTAGGATTTATAAAAAAGGGATTTGCAGATTTTAATTGGCCTGATCAAGAATCACGAGGAGCCAGTGGTATTTAAAATAGTGTCATCAGCATAAAAGTGTACAATATTGTTTTATGTACAAGGTGATTGATAGAAGTCCAAAATTGTATCCCTGTGGAATACCTACACATGTCTGTCAGAAAGATAATCGTTAAACCGTTTAATGCACTGTTCATCTAAGACGACTAAGACTAACTTTTCTCGTATTTGTGGGAAAGACTGTAGTAGTGGGGGACTTACTTGGATCTTTTGTTCAAATTAGATCTGTTGAAGTGAAATTAAGAAGACTTTCTTTGTTTGGCCAAGTAGCAGAGAGAGCATCTGATACAAGTTAAGCTCTAAGTAGATTTCATTTAGTGCCGCTGAGCTCTCTTAAAGTTCAGCTGTAGTAAAAGAAGTTGTTACATTAGCTTCATTCTTTTATTGTTTCATGAAGCTGTTTTATGCACAAAACAGGAACACGGGGCAAATAAGACACATTAACTAAGAGTTAATAAGGGTTGTGTCTTGTCTTGAAAAAAACCTACATGTAAACCTGCAGGGAATAAACGATGGTCTCCCATGCCACCGACTTAAATACCCACAGAAATACCAGTAAAAACGGCAACATTGACCGGTGTGGATAGCTGGTGTTGATCTCTTGTGTCACGTTTAATTTGGTCTGACTACACTAATTGTACAAGCATTCTGTGATAAAGAGCTAAGGGTCTTTCATGAGGATTACACAGTTTCCCTGCAACAACAACCAAAAACACAAAAAAGGAGATTTAAAATAACAGGAGTGACTGAATCTGCACTGGGAGATGCTGAGTATTTTTCTGTGTACAGCTACGGTGTACTCAGGTCCGTTCTTACAGAACAAGAAATAAAATCTACATTAATAATATTAATAAAGAAAATTCATGTGTATTTGTCATTTTTATTACAACTCCATGTACACAGAGTATTACTACTATACTACCACCGTTCTTTCTAATGGTCACCAGGGAGGGATGACAGTGGTTACAAAAGGAATTCAATAGACGTCTATGGGAAAACAGACTTGAGCCCTGACCTCTGCTAATACTTTCCACTCTTACTGGATAAAATTTGTTGGTTTGTCGTGTTTTTAACTAGTGAGATTTACAAAATGTCTTATTTTCCTTCACATAAAATGCAAAATGTGTCCATTTCTTTTTCTCCCGAGGGTTCACGTTTGGTCATTTTTTCATGAGAAACAGGGAGGATGGGAGCTAGTTGCACCGTTTCCTGAAGAAAGGTGCAACTAGCTCCAATGCCCGGGGACAGATGAGAGGTGCACATCTAACCTTATTGCACGAGGAGAGTCCTGATTGGATCACCTCCAAAATTGTCCCGCCTTTCTGCACAACTTAATTAGCTCTGATTGGATCGCGCCTCTCCAGAATGTTTTCACCTCATTTGTATTAGCTGACAAAAGTGTCTTCATGCATTTTGTTTTCAGCAGAAAAAAAAGGTCACATGTGACAAATATGTCAAACACTTTTGGTTAATGAAATGAACACTGCTTCAGAGCAAGAGGTTCATCTGTTTGAGATTCTTGAGGTGAGTTACCCTTCCATTATTTTTCAGCAAGAAAAACAACAGTCTGGTTATTCAGCTTAAAAAACGGTTTTCATTATTAGTTCATTCCAGGATTTCTAAGATCAAAATTGTCCAGTAAATTTTCTGTTGTCCAATGTCCATCTTTTCACAAATAACCTTCACGCCTGGCTTGCTGAGTTCACCGCGGCTTTTCTCACGGTCCTGGGCGGCGGCCCAGCAACGGTCGGGTCGTATTGTTTTTGTTGTCGCCACGTGCAAGCGGGAGGGTAAACAAATCCAGTTTTAATAAGGCCTTGTATCTCATAATCCCCGCCCGCCAGCAGGTGAGGACCAACATATGGGGCGAGACTACGACGAAGGGGCAGCACGAACTCGTGCACAAATACACACCCGCACCATGCGCACGCGAACACACACAGCAGCTGTCGCTTGTTTTCCGAGGCAAGACCGATCCAACAAGAACATGGTGGGTCTTTGGGAGCTGGGCCAACATCGGGGGGAGGAAGGGGGGGAGGCATATTGATGCAAATGACAGAAGGTGAAGGGAAGGAAGAAAGGCGGGAAGGATTCCAAGTAGAGTTTATCTGCTTCTCCCTCCCATTAAAGTCCACTCGCTTCCTGCCACTCTTACATTCCCTAAGCCGATAAATGACACAGGGTTAAGTACTCCACGGCTATTATAACCGAACGTGGAGCGAAGCAATAGCACAATATTTTTCTGTGCTGAAGCCAAGAGTGTCAGAGCTCAACTAATTTACCACTCTGCTGTTTTGTAAACATAATACGTTTGAGTAGCGGGACTTGTTCATGGTTACTTTGCCCTTGTGTACTTTACAGCGATAAAATTCTTTCAGTGAGAGCGGAGAGGAAGGGGGAAAAAAAAAATCAATTTCCCCCCTGACTGATTTGGTTACACACGGCTCGGGCACACTCTCCCTACAACTTGTTGTCTTGTTTTAAAGCTTAACAAATGTACTTTTTTCTCTCGTTGTTGTTTTGGCTTATTTCATAAGAGAGCTTCTCATAAATCACCGTAGGTCACTGTAATCTTTCAGTCCGAGTTTAAACATAAAAATCAAAGCAGAGCTGAGGTTTTAATGATTTTATGTCCTCTTCTCCGCAGGGCCTACTCAGTATGGTTTATAACTCTGCCTTCGCCTTTCTTCTCGTGCCTTCTTTTAGCTTCTTCTCTCCTCCCTCCTTTGTTGACTGTATTTCCCTTCTCAATCTTTCCCCTTGTTCTTTATTCCTGACCTATTCCCTTCCTCCTTCTCGTAATCTGCCTCCCCTCTCTCTCTCTTCTCTCTCAGCCCATTTCTGCTTCTTATGAAGTGTGAAAAATGATTGTCTGCAGGATGAAGTGGACAGAATTCGCCGGCGTAATGGCCTGACAAAATGAATCGCGGCCTTCCTCGCCATCCATCACCACTCCGAGGCGACTGCTGGCTTATTGATTACTAGTTGTAACTACAAAGTGTCTGATTCAGTGCTTGTGGCGTTGCGTACAGAGGGAGGGGTGGGAGTTTGAGAAAGGTGGTTGGCAGCGGGTGGAAGGGAACGCAGGCAGCTGTAGCACTCTCAAAAATCCTCCTTTGATAGATTTTAAATGGTGAAATATTGATTTCTGTCTGGTCCAAGGCCCGGCCGAGCTGGCCGCAACTATTTGTCGGAGGTATAATGCTGGACACCCGTTTCTGCTGGCCACCATAAGTCATACTGACACCGGGAAAAATGAGGAAGGTGGAAAAGGGGGGAAAGGGGGAGAGAAATAAATACGTGGCTCACCCCTTTACCTTCATTCTAGTCTAGTCCAGCAGTGTCTCCCATGTTAAATCGCACATACGAAAGCACAAGCTGAATAATCTTGCTTCTATTTAATTCACTTTTCTATATCCTTGTTTTATACAGTTATAAAATTATGTAGATGTGATTTGAGCAGTGGGTACATAAAGTGCCCTCGGTGTTTCTCCTCTACATAATTTCCTGAATTCTGGTGAATTTTTATCACACCAGTTTATGAAGGAAATGTTGTATTATCTAAAGGGAAAGAAAAACTGGGCACAAAGTGAGATTTCAATTCTGGATTAATTTACTGGGATATTATATATAGATATGGAGAGGTTGTGACGATGATGCAGTGAGATGAGAGCAATACCCTGCACTTATATGGTGAAACATACATTAATAAACATACATCAAACATATGAATCTAATCCATGCCCTTCAGTCTAGCAATATGACAACGATCCATGTCATCTTTTTAAATCCAGATTATAATCAACCCCCAGAAGTCCCCGTGGTTTCCCCCATTTCTGCTGAAAAAGATGAGTCCCTGCATTCAGATCAGATCGAATGGAAATACAAGCAGGATCTCTGACCCACTACACCATATGTCTTTCCTTACTAACATCACAAAGGCAGACTGGGTCACATCCTCCTTTCCCTTAAGAGAGGCGGGAACCTCTGCAAGCAGACGTAGAAGTGGATTTGCCAAAACCTCATGATCTACTGCTGCACTATACTGCTACCCAGATGATTTGAATTTTCATGCATTCCCACAAACAATGCAACCTGGTGCCTACATGAGATTTCTGTTTGGGACAGTTTGGCGAGGTTGCCGTTCTGTGCTTATGATAGATGTGTGCATATATGCAGATGTAGTGCAAAATATTGTATTGTGAACTCAATTGTAACATTTCGTCTTTTACACATTTGAGCCTTGGCCATGAAAGCGAACCCTTGTTCTTTCACAATTTCATGTTCCTGCTCATCACGCAAACATGTAGTACATGTAGTATTTGTGGGGGGTTTTGGAATCATCGATTATTAAGACTGGCACAATAGCCAAAACACTTTTACACCTGAAAAACTTTTATGAATGCCCTTCTCTTTTATGGTTATCATACTGCCTGTGCGCTCGTGGTACCACAGGCTGCAGCTGCTAGCTGAGATGATAGCATGCTCTCGGTCCACATATGTGTTAGTGCAAGGGTCTCGAACTCCAGGCCTCGAGGGCCAGTGTCCTGCAGATTTTAAATCTCATCCTGGGTCAACACACCTGATTCAAATGATTAGTTCATTACCAGGCCTCTGGAGAACTTCAAGACATGTTGAGGAGGTAATTTAGCCATTTAAATCAGCTGTGTTGGATCAAGGAAACATCTAAAACCTCCAGGACACCGGCCCTCGAGGCCTGGAGTTCGAGACCCCTGTGTTAGTGTGTGGCCGGGGCGGGGAATATTACATTTACCACAAAAGACGAATTCACATTTTAGGATTGAAGTCCTACAGTATTAGAGAGAGAAACTTAATGAACAAAAAATTGTTTTGAAAGCATTAATGGCAGGAAGGAGGAGCCGTCTGTCGTTCCTGGATGCTAAAGGTTCGGGAAAAGCAAACAAATACATCTGAATATTCTGCATATTTCCTAAAGTGTTGACTCATGCTAGCGTTTAGGAAAACAAAACAACGCCCATTAAAAAGCAACACACAATAACACCGACACCCTTTAAGACCTTTCTCATTACCCTGCATTTGAAAAAGTGGTGTGACTGTGTGGAGGGTGGGGGCTGTTATGAGGATAGTGACCTACTAAGAGAGCAGACCATGAAAAGGTGATTATTGCTCTTAATTGCCATCTGCAGAGGCTGCCAAAACGCAGGCAGGTAGCATTAATCTACATTAAAGACATTAGAGACAGCGCACACAGCACTTTTCTGCCGATTCACACTTATTTAAGGCTGCGTATTGTTCCGCCGATAAGCTTCAATTAATAGCATTTTTAATGCTGAGCTACTGAGTTCTGCAGTTAGCGCACTGTGGTCTCCGTCTCAGACAACACCAACAGATATTCTGATGACCACTGCACAACAGGAGTGAACAACCTAAAAGAAAAGAAAATACTGCACCTGAATTTATTATGTTTGATTTATTGTATAAATAGGTGCCATTCTTGCATGTTTGCATTGCATGATGGATGAATAATACACTGTTACAATACTAGTTTTTGTAACTATTCTAATAGATACACACATACTGCCCATAATCCTATAAACCTATATGAGATTAAATATACTTTGTGTTAATTGGGAATTCTAAATTGTCCATATGTGTGATTGTGAATGGTGGTTTGTTTCTCTGTATTAGCCCTGCAACAGACTGCCAACTTGTCCAGGGACTACTCCACCTCTCGCCCTATGGTAGCTGGGACTGACTCCAGCCTGACGGAAGGTGGGTGGATGTTAATCTGTCATTTTGCATTTGATCACCTTCAGCTCATCCCAACATCTCAGTATCTTTCAACCTGGTATTTGATTTTCTTCTGGCATGCAACTTTTCTATTTTAATTCATTCTTCTGCTTCTTCTTTGATTCATTAGACCCTTCAGCAGCCATAAGTTTGACTTTAGAAAGGGTTACAGCCCACCTGTGGCCCAAAGTTGGAGGAAACTTTGGCTGAAGTTAGCTAACGTTGCAATAAATATTATTTATCCCTGAACTATCTGACTTTATACTTGTTTACATAGTAACATATAAATATGTGATAATTAGAAAACTTTGCAAGTCACAAAATTCTTGGCTTCTTACTATAATACATCAAATCTCTGTCTGTCCATCTGTCTGTCTGTATGTTTATCCCTAAACTCCTCCTATGTGATCAGGAGATGAGCAACAAAACTTTCTACACGGGTACATTTGAGGCTCCTGAAGGTTCTCATCTATATCAGATGTTGTGCTGTCACCATATTGCCTTGCAGCCACGTTCCACTGGGCTAAAATGATCTATTTTTAGCATTTATGCACCTAAAACATTCCATCATTTAAATTTCACAACAACAAATTTATACCCACAAAATCTACTGTTATATATGATACTTCATGAGGCCATCACATTTACCTAGAAATTACCCAGCAATAACATTCATTTAGTTTTGAATTTTTACATTATATTATTATATAGTTTTTATATTTTTTAGTTCAATTTTTATCTTCTATTTATTTCTATAAACAACATACACCAACTCTATTATTTTTAACTTTTCTCAATCTGATATCATAACACCACAAACAACACTCAACATTTACAATACTAAGACTCAATATGAATTTGTTTATTTCAATTTTGCTCTTTAATCCATCATATTTTCGTTTTAACGCCATGCTGGGTGCGTTGCAATGTTTTGGTCCTGAGAAAAACTGAAATTAGGTTTAGAGCAGGTGGTGACTGCCACCCACACACCCTCCACCCGACAGACACACATACACACATACATATGCAGCACAGAGGAAGCTCAGTCCTGGTGGGAGGTCTGAGGTCTGGCCCTCCACATTCCACAGACAAGTGTCTAGCACCTGCTAGGCCTCAGTCAGCCTTTACTGGCCAACAGATTAGGACGGGCGGACACACTCCAAATCCATTTACTTTACAGTCTGTGTATTTGCGTGTGTGTGTGTGTGTGTGTGTGGGGGGGGGGGGGGGGGGGGGGGGGTTCAAGAGAGAAATCATTCTGCAAAATTAAAATGTGAGGTGAATTATACTGTAGATTTTGGCATTTCAGTATTAAAGCCTCACCCAGACAAGACTTCACACACACACACACACACACACAGTATACAGTATGTCCATATAAATGCGCACACACCTTCAGCAGGCCATGTCTGACAGGTGCACATGTCAGTGGTTAGTTCAACCTGGATCAGAGCATTTGGTCTCACTCTGTCGCAGCCAGGCCTCTAGGGTGTGTGTGTGTGTGTGTGTGTGTGTGTGTGTGTGTGTGTGTGTGTGTGTGTGTGTGTGTGTGTGTGTGTGTGCGTGTGTAAAACCCAAGGACCCGATGCTCAGTACCCAGACACTACCCATATTGTTTTCTTCAGTGGAGCTAGAAAAAAGGAAGCTGATTTACAGAGCTGTCTGGCACTGGAGCACACGGATGCATGACTGACTCTGCCTAATGGAGTTTTCAGCCCTGGATTTACACTTCTCCATCTCTGTGCAAGGAGCACAGCCCGGCTGCTTCACGGCTCCCTGGAAGCTATGTTAGCTCACTGATCTCGTCCCGCATCCAAGTTTGCTTCATCATCAACCCCACTTCAAGCTTCCTGCAGCCATAAAAATTTACTGAATAAAAAGACATTTAAGCATATGCACGCACTTACTTCATATATCACGTGCACAGGAAAGTGTCATCAAAGCCTCTTTACAATTTTCAGTCCAGCATGTTAGCACATTTACTGTCAGTGTTCATTAATGCTAGCTTAGCAACACTGGCTTCACTCGATACACGTCATGCTAATATAAAGAACAAGTCACTTTGAGGTCAAACTAGAGTGCCTGACAATAAAAAGAAGGATGAAGGTCGGAGGTTCTGAAGTGTCCAAAAAGCCATCAAAAATGAACAAAGCGCTGTGAGCCGGAGCCGATGATGTGGGAATTCAACATTAACGTGTTAAGTGGACCTAAACCAGTTTGGTCTGTGTCGGATTGCTGGACTGCCATCAGGGCAGGAACTGCCAGCAGCTGCCCCTGAATACCGGCCTTAACAAATTATCTATTTCACAGCTCACAAAGCATTTAGCCTTCAAACTATGTGAACTAATCCATTCCCGTGCTTTTAGAAGGAAAGCCACCCAATATTTTTGATCAGTGATCGTGATGTAGTGGGCACGCCAAGACTGTAAACGCCATGTTAATAAATACGGCGTTATCACATCTACCTGATTGACCCAATATCAGTAGCTGAAAAATGCACATCCAGGTGTCAGTGCTAGCATCTCAGAAAACAAAGGATTGAAAATGAAATAACTGATTTTAATCAGCCACAATGACAATATAATTATTTTTTTGTTCATGGCTATCCCATGGTCATCATCACTACTGAGCCTAAATGCTATGGGTGTTGAAAAGAATAGAGAGTTTGTTAGCTTGAGCTTTAGGAAACATTAGTGAAGAAATGCACAACCCCTACAGGTAGTGCATTGTTCCACTACATTAAAAAAAAATGGAAATAAATTCAGTACCCCTCAAGATTTGATTAAGACACATCACTACAGAATAGCTTCCTCCTGCCATCAGATTGGCTCCACCCACAAATCTCACCATTGCCATTTACAATAATTTAACAAGTTCTGTGCTAAGATCATTCTGTCTTTGTTCTGTTTCTGTTGCCATTTAATCCAACCATTTTGCATACATTCTAAAGTCTCAATCTTTAAGCCAAAATTGATATGATACAACAGAGTATATGCAAGTATTGGCAATCCTCATCAGTTATTGTGCTTTGAATTGCCCATTAGCTGACATCGGTCAACAAAGTCAATACCAAGCCAATGTCTGGTTGATATATCAGTGCATCCCTATAGTAGATGATGCTGATCAATAAGATTAGCACTGGGTTGTCTTTATTTTAAGGCCTAGGAACTGGTCACTTACCAGTAATCACTGGTCGTTAGAGACAATTTTGTCCCAACCAGCTAGTTGTCAGAGGTTTCTTGCTGTCAGTAAGAGAAATGAATTGTACAGATTTATGTATTGCTTGACCTATCATCAGGTCAATATTATTAGCTGATTCTAGGCATTTGATGATGTATTGATCTCACCATTTAAAACAGCCAATATTAAAAACTAAAGAAGAGGCGGTAGAGACACCCTTCAACCGTGTTATCAGTGCTGACATTGCATAGTTTGTCCACTAGAGGGCACTCTGCTACTTTCCTTTCAGCAACACACCCTCAAAACTCCACAAATACAATAACCATCTGATCTGGGCAGAGTCAGACAGAGTTTAATGAGAAAATAAATAGCTGAGCATAACAAATGTTAGGAAATCTGTAATTTCCCTAATAATGTGTCTAAAAAATTAACGAGTCAATATATAGGAACATTACATTTTTAAATCACTAAATATTGGCATTAAGCTTATGAATCCTATCTCAGTGAGGCTCTAGACCTTACAAAAGAAATTAACTGTCACCTGATCTGACACAGCTCCTGTTCATCAGCAGAAAATGTTGCCCGGCCATTCAGCGAGCCAGTCAAAGACTGAAGGACCAGCCCTCGACTGTGTGAGAGCAAACCATGAGCACCAGACATTATTTCCTCATTTTGCAGGGTTTGTCAGGGGACCTTGAAGCATTTATGCCAGAAACTCAGGGTGGAATAGCTCTCATAGTGGAAGCTTTGGTCCAACATCAACTGTTGGCAGTGGCTAATGAATGGTATATAAACTGGAAAACTGATTTCCTTAATCCACTTACGTTTCTTTAGATTCTATGGTGTGGTAAGCCTATTAGGCCACAGAGCTGTGGAGAATCATGCAATAAGTGTTGAAAGTAACAGCAGTGGGAGGCTGAGGAGGAAGGAACAACTGTGGCACAATAGTCTCCTTAAAGAAACACCCCGAAGAATACCGTATGAAACATTTGATCGAATCGTGCTTAATATAAGCCGCAGAAAGAAAGAAACCAAACTGATTTCTTCATCGCTTACATCCAGAGCGGTAAGCTCGGATTTGTCTCCTGGGTTCCTTCTGCAACATTTATCGAGGATAAAAAAAAAAGAAAAAAAAACAGGAGCGAGAGAGAGAGAGAGAGACCGAGGGAGACAGAAAGTGAGCGAAGGATCAAGGTCTCTCCGTATAATTACAAAGATAGCACGGTCTCCACTCTCCCCAGTGGAGGCTCCGAGGCGTCACTCCCCGTCCCTTCATATTGTATAAAGACTGTTCTATCAGCCCACGAACGGCATCATTGCTTGTAAATTAATTTGGGGTTCCTGTCAGTCGGGCCCTTCTCCTCTCTTATCTGGAAGTGTAATATGGGAAGCTGAGAGGCTTGGGAGATACTGCTGAGAGCGCTGGAGGAGAGGAGGTGAGGGGAGGTGGGGTGGGGGGTGAAAGTGAGTATTAAAGAGAGAGAGAGAGAGATAGGAAAGAGAGAGGCAGGGACAAAACAAGAGAAGCGAGTGGAAGAAGCAAATGGGTCCCTGTGGATGTCAGGAGTGGATCCGATGGAGGACCTGACTCAGTGATAAGTGAATATGGTCTGGCTTCCTATTTTACACACACACACACACACACACACACACACACATGCAAGCCATTTGTCATCCAGACTGGACTCTACATCGAGAGGCCTTCACCTAGCAGCACTATTTGTTGCCGTGTCACAGCCTGCGGATAAATCTTCTCCCAAGGATCCTTGTTTAAATCCGCCCCCTATTACCAAAGGTCCGGCCCTCTCATGATCACATGAGCTACACACACAAGCACGCACACGGACACCTCTGACCCCTTCAGTTGTTTGTAATTAACCCCTCACCCACTGTATGTTGCCTCAATTCCCTAATGGCAATAAATAGGCCTGACTACAATCCCATTAGCCGACTGAGTCATGATGGTGAATTAGGGGGGACACTGACTAAACGCTGGGCTGAAATTGAATATGAGCGTCGTTACTTGAGCTGACACCGTGTCCCTTTATTTTCCACAAAAGCTCATTTACACGAATTGTCCTTTTTATTGTTCATTTATTGAAATATCTATTTGTTCGAAACACATTTCTTTTGTTAAAACACTCCAGTTTAAATACAGCTTATTCTGAGTTAATTGCGTTTGTGTATACTGTATCTGTGGAAATAATACGTGTTGACAGAGCAGTGTTTATGACAAGTAGTTCAGGTTGGGCTGAAGTCAGTTGTGGGTGGTTAAATGAGGCAGAGGCAAAATGAAAATACAGCTCCAAATTAATAGAGCTGTGTTATATCAGACAGGACTGCTTTTATTCTGAAGCTAGCGGGGACTGTGGTTGACACAGGCTAACTTAATAACTTAGTGGTTTCTGATGTTGAAAAAAGCTCAGATATTAAGTAACATGGATGTTTTTAGCTGATAGGCTTTTACTAAACTCAAATACAGTTTTAGATGATTATTTTCATTTTACAACATTGTGCATTTTGTCTGTTTCATTACCAGTATTATTTCATCACCTTAAAAAATATGATGCTTTGTCCTGGATTAAATAGGAATGCACCAATCTTGAAGCTGTGAGTGAGTACAAATGTCACTGTATAAATGACTTGCATTTGGCCGAGAGTCCCACTAAAAATGCTTTCGCTTAGTTTGATTTGTTGCCATTCATTCTAGATTTTTCTGCCAAAACAGATTTTCATTTTTTTAAGAAACAAATTTTTTCTGTTTGTATCGACTCACTGATATCGGCCGATATCTGTCAATGTTCTGTCAACACATCGGTGTATCCTTAAAATATCCAGCATCATATGTAGTCATTAAAACTGTCTCAAGCTTGAATTTAACAAAAAATGCTGCTTACAATCAAATGCACCAGTAATATTATTATTGTAGAATACGTGTGTTATGTACAGCATTTTTACTAATTAATTTTGAGCATGTAATGCTACAAATGTGAGCAATAATTTAAAAGAAGCCTGTAGATGTTTATAAAGATTTTCTTTAATGAAGTTTGAATAAAATAAAAAGCTGTTTTCCAGCATATAGTAATGTTAATCATTTACAGCAAATTGTATTGTCTTAATGGTGTACATGACTATACTGCAGGACATCACTTCATTGTGTATTATGGCTAAAATCCTTTGTTTATGAGTAATCGCATTCATGTTTGCCTGTGTGAGCAATAATTATTTCCACTTCCCATTAAACAAAGAATATCTTCTTCTTCATGTGGAGACCCACGGCGACCACAGCAATAAAAAATCTTTTTACAAAGCTTTGTTTTTTTTACACTCCATCATTTTGAGCATTCACACAAAGCAACAATGAGCAAAACAAGCTAGGAGTATGTGAATGTATTACATTTGGCAGGCCTCCAAAAGTGGCAAAAACAACAGAGCCTTTTTAAGCAAAAGAACAATAAGACATGAATCATCTATTGTGGCCCGCTCTGCAGGGTTGGAACTGAATCCACATGAAGAATTGGTTCATTTCCAAACGTATGAGTGTGGAAGTAGACGGGGCACTGAAGCACTCCTGATGGATAAATCCTGTCAAGTTCAATTCAACAGTCACAGTAAAGCTTTTTGTGCATATTTTTGTTTGTTATTATGTTGTCTAAGTAGCAAAGATGAAGATTAGATTATAAAATAGAAATATTAAAAAATTTAAAATTAAAAATAAAATACAACCTAATATAAAAATGGAAATACACACGTAGTTTATTATATTTTCAGCATGTAATTATCAAAAGAGAAGTATACAACTGATTCTTCTTTTTCTGTGCAGAGTGGAAAGCACATTTCTGGGTATCTACCGCCACCTGGTGGCTACAAGCCGACAGGCATGATTAAAGCGTGTGCAATACGGGAAAATTCTACAGTTTTGATATTAAATGCTACATTAAATATAGTATTTCTAGACAAACAAACAAAAAATACTTTATTTATTTATATTAGGCGTCAGTGAGGTCAATTACAGTGTGAGCCAAACCAGCTCTATAAATATTGGTCTCCCTCTAGGAAACAGTGAAAAGCTCAAAGGGTAAAATTAGCATGCTTTTGAAAATGTAAAACGAATTTTACATTTTAACTGTCCAAAAACTACCAAACTTTCTGCTTAATTTTTACTTTTCTTTTTCCGCTGCAAACCAAAATACTAAACTTGCTTAATTACTTTCTTAATTTTTAAGAATGAAATCGTTTCATGTGTTATTTTGTATTTATGGTTTCGTAAGTAGGGGCTACCAAAATGTTAAAATGAAAGATTGCAATACATTAAATCTTCTTTACAATAGTATGTGGCAAAAGTTCATTTCTATTCAGTTTTATTTATAGAGTGCCAAATCACAACAACAGTTGCCTCAAGACACTTTAAAAACGGGGGGAAACAAATCTCAGATTTCTAATCAATTATGGCAGTACGTTACCTAAATATCTTGTGTGTGCATAAAGATTAAATATGAGCATGTTACATGTATATTTTACAGATGTGTGTCTGGATTTGGGATTTTTCAGGGTCCAATCTTTCGCGTTTACTAAGATATTGCAAACACATATCCATCAAACACCCATGCATTGTATCTACAATATCTGAAAACCAGCTACATAAAAGATGAGGTTAATTTGCAAAGAGATCAGAGACGAGATCTTTAGCAGAATAAATATCGCTCTATTACACATATATTCGACAGATGGGTATCCAGTCATGTCCAAAAGATCTCACCAATTTGTAAAAATCTCAAAAACAAATCAAAGCTCCAGATCACATTGTTCAGGATATTGTCCAGATCTGTGACAAATGCAAATCTATCCCTACCTTGGACAGTATTGTATTGTAGCGCTTTAATTCCATATCATGTTCTGTTGCATTGATTATGACTTGAAATCAGAAACCATAAACACAGCACGACAAGGATTTGCTGAGGCCACAGGGCAAGAACGACACTGGAAATTTTTATAGCCACCCGAGTCACTATTAAAAGAATGCAGGCTTAATACAGTTTGACTTCTCCTTTTAAAGCTTAATGCCATATCCATCTTTTATATACAGTCTATTCACCACAAACTGGGCCGCCTACCCCAAAAAATACAAACAGACGTACAGGCCAGGAGAAAAATGTACTGTCCCCTTACAGAATCTTCAAATTGATCAAAAAAGACTGATATTATGACAAAAAGCTCTAAGGAATGTAGATTCATGTTCACGTACATCTAGGAGTGTATGTGTGCGCATGTGTCCACCGTTTATTAACGGTTGAAGACACAGATTAATCTCTTTGCATGCAACAGAGGATAAATCAATTGCACATAATTAGCAGGGGCAAGGTTATAACTGACACTAGGTTTCATCTTAATTACAGAAGTGGTTGCATGAACACGTCTCAACTTAATCACACCTGCCACTGTTCTCACCACAGCTTGATAATTTATTCTTATGGGAGCTTTTACTAATAATCATGTTTTAGTTTGTATAAAATTCATGTGGAGTTACATATGTTAGTAGGAAAGTGCAATGTTGGCCACTGATCTGATGAGTCACCAAAATTTATAACAAAGAAAATTCATATTTGTGGGGCTGTTCATTTGTAATGCTAAATATGATACAGAGTACCCTAAAAGCAAAACACACACACAGATATACAAAAAAGCCAGCAAAAACATCTAAGGCAATCCACTCTCTTGACTTCCTCCATGTATTGATGATGGTTTGAACCAAAAACTTCAAATTTGGATTCATTAGTCCAAAAAGTTTCCACTGATTTTCAGTGTAGTTCAGTCAGTCTGGCTTCTTGGCAGTCACTCTTCTACTGAGACTATTTCTGATTAGAAACTGCACGCCATGCTGCCAGGTTTTTGGCTAATAGCTCTATGGGAATTAGCCAAAGTAGAAAAATACTATTTTATGTCTGGGAAATGGGAACAATGTGACCCACTAGTAACAAAGTGCCGTAAAATTGGTTCTTTGCCAGTGTGCTGGTATGTAGACACCACACTCCTTAATCCCTTGAGTTAGGCATTTTTTCTATACCTGATGATAGATCAGTGTTAGGCGGCTTAACAAACAAAAAAAAAGGTGTCCAAAGAAAACCTTAGACACTGGCTTTGACCTTCAGAGAACCTGGAGAACTGTTCCTCAAGACCACTTAAAAAAAATACTAGTAAGTCTGAGTCTTTGGAAGCAATATAATAAGTAGTGGCTCAGGTTTTTTGCACAGTATTGTATATGAAATTGATTAAATCAATAAATGAAATGTATTATTCAAATTTGTCAGTAATATTAGCGCAAAAACTTTCTGGCAATTCCAACATAATCCTGTCTTGCTGTTTTCTGCTTAGGTTTCTAAATGTTTTTATTTTAGTTTATTTGCTGTTGCTTTCCATATTAGTTTCAGCCATTTTATATAATGTTAGGGTGTTCTTGAGGTATCCTCCAGCTCGCCAAGGGGAACGCCCCTTCCCAGGCCAACCACGAGATATATGTATTAGATATGAGAGATATGTATTATTATTATTATTATTGTTGTTGTTGTTGTTGTTGTTGTTGTTGTTGTTATCGCCAGCAGGCTTATGAGATTTTATTTTGAAAGTTACAGCCGGAAGTTTAGATTTTCCTAAGACTGGTTCTGTCGCGAGCCTCCCGTACTGTAAGCCAATCACAGAGCAGAATAAGCTTTGCCGTATATACGCGCGACTATTTCCACGTTTTGATCGCAAACAGCGGAGGGCTTCGGAGTCGTTTTCTGAACCTGCTTCTCCAGGTCGCATTAAAGTAAGGAGAACATGAGTTTAGCTTGTTTTCTATGCTCCCTGCACAGGAGCTTCAGTTGGCTACATTTCATGTCATCTGTAAAAGCTCGCATTACATTACGTTATTTTTACTGCACGTTTCACTTTTTAAGTTAACTGAATAAGATGGTCTGAATCTCAACATATGTAACCATTATCTAGGTAAAGCTAGTTATCCTCGGTGGTTAGGATCCTGCTTGAGGGGACACTATCTTGATTTAAAGAAACACATCCGTTAAACAAAGTATATAACTTATACCCCAGATAAGACCGAAATAATTGGGCAGCTTTGGGAATTGATACGAAATTTCCCTTTATGCACTTTTATTGTGTCCAGTGGTACTAACAAAAGAAAAAAATGTCTTTAAACTTGTTTTTCTCGTTTTTTTGAAAAGCACTGATTCAGTTGTGCCGTTACTAGTTGTTTTACCTCGAATAAATAAATACGTTTATTTATATAGTTTAACACACAAAGTATTTACTGCAAGGCTGCTAGACTCCATTGCTCTGAAAGGGTTTGTCCACATTAACCTGTGCTCCCCCATAAGCTTAATGGTGGTCTGGAATATAGATAAAGAGGTCTATATTTAGACCAAGTCAGCAGGAGGCTGTTAAGAAGCTAATCTGAGATGGGTGTTGGGGGTCGGGCAAGGCTTTCACATGTTAGGTTTATTTTGACAGTTTCAAGTTGATATATGCACAAAATGCCCCTTATAAACTCATCTTTCTTAAAGTAGAGCAGGTAGAAAAGCATAACATGCCACAAAATGTCTACATTTAGAAATTAGACAGCAGTAATTTGCCACTTTCCAGTGGTTGCAGTCAGTTCAAGTCAGACTGCAACTGTCCTCAATTCAGTTCAGTTTTAATTATAAAGTGCAAAATCAAAACAGCACTCACTTCAAAGTGCTTTATATTGTAAGGTAAAGACCCTACAATAATAGAGAAAACACCAACAATCATATAAACCTGTATAAGCAAGTACTCAGCGACAGTGGGAAAGAAAAACTGTCTTTAAACAGGAAGAAAAGAAACCTCCAGGATGGCGGTGTAGCCATTTGCTGCAAGCGTTTGGGGGTGATCGGAGGGAGACGTGGCAAAATACTCGCTGTGGAAGAGAGCCGATGTTAAATAATAACTAATGATTGAATGCAGAGTGTTGTTATAAACATGCAGAGAGTGAAAAGAGGTGAGTGAAGAGGAAACAATCAGTGCATCATGGGAAACCCACCCTTAGCAGCCCTATTCCTATTGCAGTCTAAATAAGGAAGGATTTGGGTCACCCCAACTATATACATTATAAAAAGGAGTTTTAGGTCTAATCTTATAAGTAGAGAGGATGTCTTTCTCCCAAATCCAAACTGGGAGCCAGTTCCACAGAAGAGGGCCCTGGAAGCTAAAGGCACTGCCTCCCATTTTACTTTTAGAAACTTTAGGAACCACAAGTAATCCAGCAGCCTGAGAGTGAAGTTCTCTATTGGGGTGATATGGTTCTATGAGGTCTTCAGGATAAAATAGGACCTTATTAGTCAAGACGCTGAATGTGAGGAGAAGGATTTTCAATTTCCCTGTCAGTACTCTTGCATTTTGGATCAGCTGAAGGCTTTTCAAGGAGTTTTTAGGATGTCCTGATAATATTGAATTACAGTTGTCCAGCCTAGATGCAGAAGAAGCAGTAAGGTATGAATGATGGTCTACTTTTTCAGCATCATTCTGATACTAGAGGTCATTCAGGTATTTATGTCTCTGAGACCTGTAGTTTAACTATTTGCAGGAAAGTCGCCTCTTGTCAGCTAACCTGTGCAAGCTTGCCATCAAAAATGGTCAAGTGGGAAACACCCTCAAATTCTGGCCAACCATTTAGTGACTACAAGTTCAAAACAGATGTGAAATTACAATTACGAGGCATCACCAATTTTTACTTTTTTTTTTATTTAAGGAGCCTGCTGTCCTATTTTTACTCATGTGACTGAGCCATTAGATGGCTCTGAGGAAGTAGCTTTGTCGAGCTAAGTGTTGGATGGTTTTTCAGATGAGCTGATTTAAGGTCAGTTTAACTAAGCCAACATTATCACAGGATGATGGTGTTAAGCCTGATAATATGTGTGTCCACAGTAATAATAATGTAACCCCACTTGGTTATACTAAGGCTGTGGATGCACTCAGTGTTTTATGTTAATATGTGCTTTTGTTAATAGGAGGTGTTATGATGCCGGTGGTTCAGTTGCTGAGAGCTGCATCAAAGCATGCTGGGAACAGGCCCCCACGCTGTGTTGTGCAGACGACCTCTGCAGCACATGGCGTCAGAACACATGCTTCATCCTGCACTGATAGTGACAAACCCAAAGTCCTCATTACTGGTTAGTTTTTGTCTCATACCTCTTGTGTTACTTAAGCTCTGTAATGGGAAATTTCTAGTTAACCCTCACATTTAGATATAGGTGGTTAGAACTTCACTGTATGATTTTTGTGTAACCTTTGCATGCGTAGATGAAGTATGTGTATGTGTCAGTATGACCTCGTGAAATAAAAAAACTGCTTAGCTAGGCCTTACAATGTTTCACTATGTTATCTGCTAAGTGTTTGGCTCAGAAGGATGAAGGTCAGGGCCAGCGCCAGGTGCTGGCCTGGGAAAAGATAGTAGGAGTCTTCTCTGTTCAGCAACAGCCCAGGGTGGACAAAAGACTGTTGTAACTGAAAGATACACAGAGTTTGACGATGTCATAAGCTCATTACTATGAACCTGTGATGTTTTGATGTATGTTTCCATTCTCCTGCGCGTAGTAATAAATAGTGTGACCACAGCTCTTTCTGTGTTGCAGACTTTATTTACAAAAATTCCACGACAGTTCTTAAAAGTGCTTAAACTGCTTGGTAATTTGCTTCTTTTTCTCTAATTTATCCTTGTAGGAGGACTTGGACAGCTGGGGGTGGGGCTTGCTAAGTCATTAAGGTAAGAAGTTTAAATAACCTCTGATTTCCGTTGTTTAGCTATTTCCATATGTAGAGTAGTTTTCTTTGCGTATACGTGATACTGATACTGGGTTTTCAGACTGATACCAGTAAAAAAATCTGTCAATATAAACATACCAGTCACTGTATTAGTTGTGGCCACACCATTTTGTACATTCCTGCTCCAATCTGATCCCAGAAACTAAACAGGGTTGTGCTTGGTCAGTATTTGTCTGGGAGACCGCCTGGGTATACCAGGTGGTTGAAGCTTGGTCGTGGCAGATGGCTTCCCCTCCCTGAGCCTGGTTCTGCTGGAGGATTCTTCCTGTTAAAAGTTAAAAGTTTTTCCTTCCTACTTTTGCCAAGTGCTTGCTTGTAAGGGGTCACCTAACTTCTGTAGCTATACTGTAGATTTTTTTGATGTGTAAAACAAACAGCGATGGATGCATCAGGTTGTGTGACGAAGGATTCCCGCTAGCTTTATCCCAGTAAAGGTTATAATGGTGATTTACGGGCACAGAGCTGCTGTTTTGGACGCTAAAAAAATTTTTTCTTTCGCTCCACCTGAGCACACCGTCTCAGTAATGACTCCGCGTTTAGACAGACCCCGGCTCAACATTAAACTATGACATTAAACCATCCTCTTTACTGCTGCTGTTGTGTTATCAGTCTTTTTGTTGAAACACTGGAGGCTCTGTGAGCTTAATGTTGTCATACTTTTAATTCACACGCGCTCTCCTATTGCAGGTCTATTTTTGATCACAAATGTGGGTGAGCACCACAGGGTCACGCATTAGACAAAGCATCAAAGCAAGGAAATAGTTTTTTTTATAGTCGAGTTATTCAAATTACTCAATGAATCGTTGCAGACCTCTTTTAAACTGCTGTGGTGAACTGTGGTGATGCCAGTCCTAAATCCAGCAATTTTATTTACAAGAAAAATTAGAAAAACTTCCAAAAGGTGATACCTGTGAGCCAAACCTATATGGGGTGTAATGTGTGAGCTGTTGAAACAACTGTTAAAATGATATATAATGAAAGAAAGCTTAAAGACGTCATGCGATCATGTCATTTGTACCGCAGACCAGCTTTTTTAGTAGAGTTACCAAAACTAATGTTTCTTTTTCAGGAGGAGATTTGGAAAATTCAATGTGATCCTGTCTGACATCCGGAAACCCCCCAACCATGTCTACAAAAACGGTGTGTGCATTGTTTTTACCTTCTCCACATATTCTACAAGTTAGTAAAAACCCTACAAAGGCCATGCGGTCTTTCTGTTTAGGAGCTCCATTCTTGCTCAGTGTAAATGCAAACCACATGTCCATAAAACTGCACTCCACTTTCCAAAGATGAGTGGGTCGACACACACAGTCTATTGTGTGTCCTGCACAGGTCCATTCATCTTCTCTGACATTCTGGACTATAAGAACCTCAGGCAGATTGTGGTCAACAATAACATCAGCTGGCTGGTTCACTACTCAGCTGTGCTGTCCGCTGTGGGGGAGCACAACGTGGCCCTGGCTAAAGAGGTCAACATCACAGGTAGACACCTCTGTAACGCGTGTACCATATCATTAACATAGCAGACTTATGCACAGCCTCTATTTCTCTCTAGGTTTCCATAACATATTAGATATAGCCACCGAACATGGTCTGCGTGTGTTTGTCCCCAGCACAATCAGTGCCTTGGGTCCATCCTCCCCTAAAGACCCCACTCCTGATCTGTGTGTGCAGAGGCCACGCACTATTTACGGTGTATCCAAGGTCCATGCGGAGCTGATGGGTGAGGTGAGACACTCTGTAGAGACTTTAAAAACGCATACCCGTATTTCTTCTCCGCACTTACAGCTGTTGTAGCTCCAGTCCTCATTCTGACCTCTATTCATCTTATTTCTGGTGTTTTTGAGTCTTTTCCTCCCATTATCAGTACTACCACCAAAGGTATGGGCTGGATTTCCGCTGTCTCAGGTATCCAGGCATCATCTCGGCTGACTCCCAGCCTGGAGGAGGAACCACAGGTGAGTAGACCTGAGATACATATACCCAAAGACCTTTCAGGAATAAGTGTTGGCCCTCAACAATCACATTTGCAATATGGTTAAAGTTGTGGTTCACTTCCTTTTTAAATGAACGGGTATAGAGGCTCAACAATAATTTTGATGGTGATAATATCACCATCATCACCTCCACCACTTATCTTGTATAATGTCTCTGGAAATACTAAAGGTGCAGGCTAACTGACAATGTAAGGAAGATGGCGCACCGTTTGGAAATGTTTGTTTTTTTTGCTCCATGTCTTTGATGCAGTCTGATTCTGATGGTCTCTTTTCACTGTTTTCTAGACTACGCTGTCCAGATCTTTCATGCTGCTGTGAAGAGCGGTCAGTTTGAGTGCAACCTGCGCAGCGACACACGGCTGCCTATGATGTACATCGGTAAAGCAAACTTTGATGCGTTTTGTTTTGGCGGCACTGAAGCACTCCCGTTTCGCTCATCTCTTCCTCCGTCCACCTCTCCTACCCAGATGACTGTATCAGGGCCACTATGGAATTCCTGGAGGCTCCAGAAGACGCGCTCGTCAGCCGCACCTACAACATCAACGCCATGAGCTTCACGCCACAGGACCTCACCCGAGAGATCCAGAAAGTCCTGTCTGACTTCAAGGTTACCTATAATGCGGATCCTGTCAGGCAGGCGATCGGTGAGACTGCTGGGATACCAGTGTCATAGTTTTATCCTTTCAGAGTGTCACTGGCTACTATAATCTTCTTCTCTGCTACATCTTTTCAGCCGACGGCTGGCCAAAAGCACTGGAGGACAGCGCAGCGAGACAGGACTGGGGCTGGAGGCACGAGTACAACCTGCCGGAGCTGGTGCAGACCATGCTGACTCACATTACTCTGGGAAACAAGCTAGCGAGCGCCTTCTGAAACATTTGCAGCATTTTTGTAGCTTTATTTAAAAACTGAATGTGACAGTCTTCAGTGGCAAAATCTTAAAACATTTTTTTTTCTTTTTTAATCATCTAGAGCCTGCTGTTCGTATGTGGGTTGATGTTTTAGTTGGGAGAAATCCCTGGCACTTTAGCATCCTCCCACATCTTTTAGCCCTTGATAAGTTACCAATAGCCACAAATTCAACCCTCGACAGGATGGGTGCCCTGATCATTGCTTCAGTTAGAAGGGAGCGCATTGTTAGCACCGGTAATAAGTAATATTATGTGGGATTTCCTGCAATTGGCTGTAAAGAATTATGAATGAAATCAACAAATGATCTGATATTTCCTCACAGGAGGATTCACAGGTACACGTTTTACTAGCGTTTCATCCATTTTGAATGTCATGTTATCTCAAAAGAGAAGTTCAACATGTCATGGGTACTTGTGACTCTTCCCTGCAGAAACTCTTGTGAGGATGATTTCTTTTTTCAAATTCCCCTCCCAGATGACCTTGGATCTTTCTAGCAGTGTACAGAGAACAGGCCACAGACCCAACAAAGACTTTGAAGATGATAGGCAGAAAGTCTAAAAAGGAGACTGAAATTGAGATTTACACAATATGTTTGTTAAGAAGCAAAACAAAAGGCTTTCCTACTGAACCATCAACCTGATGCCTTTCTTTTCCTCTCTGTGAATCCGTCCAGAATTTGTGATTAGTTTGCTGCTAGAGAGCGCTGGATGTTTTCACCAAAGCAAGATGCTGAACTTTTAAGAGTTATGGTCTCTTTCTGAGTGTACACAGTATGTATGTGCTGTCTCTAAGTGTGCTACCAGTCTGTTGCGGTGTGTCTTAAGTAGGGCTGAACGATATATCGCATTTGCGATAATATCGCGACATGATCAAGTGCAATTTTCTAACCGCAAAGGCTGCGATTATACTGCGATTATAAGGCTGTCCAAATTACTACCATATCCCAGAATTCATAGCGCGGCCCAGCCAAACTCCAGTTTCCAGCAATGGCGGCCGCTACTAAGTTTTAAAATTACTCATACTAATCTTTCTGGGTCACAAAATAAACTTTTAACATATTTTCAGGCGAGAAAGTAGTTGTGTAAACATCAAATATCTGCTCGGTTTATCAAGATATCCCATATTTGTAAAAGTGCTTCGACGTTTTCAGAGGCGTCTGCTACCCACCAGCTCGACAGCTAGCCGGGAGCTCGAGGGTTACTGATGCGGCCGAGAACGGCACAACTCCCGGCACATCATTTTCAGATCACCGCGGAGTTTCGCTGCTCGGGTTAAACGTAATATATAAGTCACTTAGACAACCTAAAAATGTTATTGTTGGGCTTTTTTCAGTGTTTTGTTTGTTCGTGAGTAAATCGGTTTGGCTGAGATTAAAGTTATTAGATTAGATAAAATAAAACTTTATTAATCCCCCGGGTGGGTTCCTCCTTGGTTTTCACACAGCTGACTAAACGTCAAACAGAAAACTTATTAAACAGAAGTATGAGACAGTCGAGAATTTACACCAGTGTCTGGTTATATTTTAGATAGCAAGAAGCAGACGGCCGAGTTTATTAAACTCCACCGAGACAGCGGTGACGCTAATCAGAAGGCTAGACCGTCCAATTTCACGCCTTTAAATTTTAAAGGCGTGTTTGTGTGTGTGTTTATACAATTGCTATTATGTTTGCACTTTATGTGTAATGTTACTGACTGCAGAGATCAGTAAGATGTGTGTATTTTTTATTTATTAGTTTTATTTATTTAATATTATTTTTTAATTGAATGACTGTCTAGTAGTTCACAGATGTCGAAAAACTGAGTGTGGTAAAGCCACTGATTTTTTTTTATGTATATTTCTGCAATCTGCACATTGTACTGACTTTCATTTTAATGTTTACACCAGGGTTCCTTGTCAGCACTTTATGCTCAGATGTTTGTAAGCTAAAAATAAACTATTGTGTATGTTCAAATATACTGTTGTGATTGAAGAAGTTAAATAAAAATGTCAGTCATCAATTCATGCATCACCTCATGTCATCATAACAGAGGTCTGTCTTCCAGGAAAGAACAGTTTAAAATTAATGTAATATAGTATTGGCCATACTATATGATGTATTGCTTGTCTTTGTTTAATAATACAGAAGACAAAGACCTTAAAAAATAATCGCATCGCAATCGCAATATTGGGGCAAAAAATCGCAATTAGATTATTTTCCATAATCGTTCAGCCCTAGTCTTAAGGGGCACGTCTGCCACACTTGAAAACAACCTGGCTTTTAGTAAGAGCTTCACTCCCACTGTTTACTAGTGTGAACTGTGTCCTGAAACAGTGGTGCAGATAACTGTGGAAATAGTGACCCTACACAGTACTGCTGCAGGGACTGCACAAGATGGGTAAACAGAAAAGGAAACCTAGCAGTGCTTGAGGCCTTAAATTATGTGCAGCAAAGGAAATTAGCTTATAGATGCTGCTTGATCTTTGCACTGGTGTGTTTTGGGCATTTTATTTATTTATTTATATGTTTTGGGGTTGACTGAATGGATTAACATGTCAGCATTAGATAAGCAGGGCTCTTCTGTGTGGAGGTACAAAAAGAAAGGACTGGATGTTCTGTTAATGTTTGTTTTTTATAAAGCTATTATTTCAGAATTATTGCTGTTTTTTAATAAATCCTTTTTTTTTAAAAAACAACAAGTTTTTCTGAATTTTCTTTGTAACTACGCAGTACTGAAAACTGACCCAATGCTGATGAGCCATTACAGCTACAGAGGGTGAATTTTAGCTTTCTTGAAAGCTTTGTTCTAGGCCTCACCTCCACTAATGCCATTCACTGAAGGTAAGCTAAGTTCAGCAGATTTTAAATTATTAAAAAAATCACATTCAGAAAAAATGAGCATCACAACATAAAAGGAAAAATAACCAAATGTAACTCTTAAAACAACAACTAGAAATTGAGAGTAAAAGTTACCAAGTTAAAAGTTTTTTTAGGTGTTAGCATTAGGTGTCTGTGTTGCTAACTAAGCTTGCTAATGCTAGCTGACATCTTAGCATTCCACCCAGTTATGGTCATGTCTGTCTGGAGAAAAGCAACCTTGCAGCAGCCAAAAAGCTATCCCTGGCTTCAAAATGTGGAGTCTAGAAACCAACCAGTGGCGTCACATTGGCTATGTCCATTTTTTATATACAGTTCATGGTAACCATGTTGCTGTGGCTGTGAAACTTGCTTTTTACCCTTTAAAGCCTAAATCATGAGATAATTAGTAGAAAATTGTAATTTCTTTGAAATTTTATAACCAGAAGGTCTTTATTGAACCTTCTGGTCATTTCTACAATGAAATATTAATTTGCATATCCATCCATTCTCTTCTGCTTAGAGACAGACAATTATTCACACTAACATTTCCACCTATTGGCAAATTAAAATCACCAAATAACCCCACTAATTGCACATCTCTAGACTGTGGGAGGAAGCCACAGTACATGGGAAGAACAAAAAAACTCCACATATATATGGGCTCATATATTTGCACATATGAGTTTTAATTTGTTTAATGTGTATTCATTACATCCAGGTTTCTTTTTTGCAATTTGTTGCTAAAAAATGTGCAGTTTATTCAGTTTTTTTGAGGAGAGTGGGATTACACCGATCATGTAGAAGTTTAAAAACTCACAAAAATTCATGTATCAAATATGACATAACAAGTGTTAAGGGATACATTTCAAATACAGAAATCTTCAAATTATAAATATAAGATGTGCAATAAAATAATAATAATAATGATAATACAAGCTTGAGCATCCAAAAGTAACACAGTTAGCCGAAACTGTGACTGTTACTAAATGGTTCAACATTCTTACTTCTGAACAGGTTTATTCACTGACTTCCTGCCCTCTGCTTTTCCAGACGCCGTCCATCCTGTTTTAGTTTTGGCAGTTTGTACCTTTGCATTTGTCTCTGTATTGGTAGGAGAAGTATTGTTGTGCCTCCCAGTGGCCAGAGCCTCCTGCTGCAGTTTCAGCTGCAGGATCTCACTGAGCAGATCGACCTCTTGGACTAGGCTTGCCACTATCTGGCTCTCGGTAGCCCTCACTGCTGCACGAACCAACTCCACAATGCCCTACTTGGGGAGCCAAAAACAGTGACAGTCAGTCAGTCCAAATAATTTCACTAAGGGAAGTACCTCAGATGGCGTAACCATAATAATGTTTTGGAGAGTATTAAAAAAAAGGGCTGGTTTAGAAAAAAATATTTTTCGTCAAGGAGAAAAACATTTAAAACACAAAAACCACATATTCTCGTAGCACACTGCATGATTAGATATTAGGGTTAGGGAACATGAACCTGTTTATCCAGATGCTTATCCTCTAGAAGAGTTATGTCCTCCACAGTGACCCGTGACCCCTGTCTCAAACACCTCAGCTCATTTTCCTTCTGCTCCAAGGTTGAAGTGAGACTTGCTTCATGCTGCTGACTTTCCCACTCTTGCAGATCGACGCCCTGCAGTAAAAAGGAGTCATTTTCTAAGTTTGAAACAAATTGGAACATATTAAATGGATTCCAGTACCATCAGATAGCAGCCCTGAATCTGCATGATGATTATGCAGTGCACGTTCACTAGCCGCCACTTAAAGAGGCCTCCTTACCTGTGCTAAGGGAGGGGGTGTGGGTGGCAGTTGCACCTCCAAGTGTAGCTGAGTGACAGACACATTAGCAGCTCCATCGACCACCGCCTGGAAAAGCTTCCGCCGTGTGATGCAGGTGTCTGTGAGATACCTGGTGAAGTCATGTCGATGGACGGGGGTGAGGTTCGGTAATCCCTCACACAGCACCTCTCTCAGTAGTGACAGCAAGTTGAGTACATCAGGATCTGATGGATAGAAAACAGTCCAGAAGTTTTAAACGAGGTTTACTGAACCAAACCCCAGCAGCACATGATCCTGCACACTGTGAACAGGTGGGCCTGCATTACTAACACTGCATGAGTAATGTTTTAATAGGGCACACAGGGAATGACTCAGAGTCAATGAATCACTCAGTGTGGTATGCTAGGGTGTCTGTATTGCTTTATGCGCAATGAGAGCTTTACATCTGATAGTAATTCTCTGCTGGCCATGTAAAGGGCCACGACCTCTCGGTTAAGCAGTGTGTCCTCTAACAGGCCACTTTATAGTACACTGCTGTTTGACTCTGACCGTCCAGCCGTGGAAAGATGTCTCTGGCGATCACAGCTGCCCGGATAACGTTCGGCCAGGAGAAGCCACAGTCTGCAGCGAACACGACCACGTCGTACACAAACTCTTGATGGAAGCATCGTCGCTCGTCACTGAACTCGGGCCACGAGAAGTAACGGCTGAGCCTCTGCACACCAGCATCTCTCTGACAAACACAATCACACAGACACAAAAGTGAGAAATGTTGAGCAACACGTAGAACCAATTTTACAAGTTGTTTTAGTTATTTATTCATAAACGGTGTGGTTATGTCTTTATTTTTGCAGTTCTGCTCCAAGGTTATTACATTAACTAAAACTAAACTATTTAAATTATTAAATTTAAATAAACCAGTGACCAATAATAAAATAATGTGCGTGCATGACTTCAAGCTAACTCTCTAACCAGTCGCTTACTTTAAGATTTAGGTCAAATTATAGATTTTAGCGCCATTTTTAAAAAAAATGCTGGGACACAACTTCGTCTTTATATCGCTTAAATTAAATGTCTGGGTGTTAATTCAGTGGCCGCCTACCTGTAGCCTCGCTATCTGACCTATTTCACTCTCTGTTAGGGAATCCATCCTGATAAACACAAAGCGGAGCTCGGTTGCCATTGGAGACTGACGCGATGACGTAGGGACGTAAAGCTGCTGATTGAACGTGTGAAGCGAATTCAGTGTTACTTGTAAATATCACACGTAATTACTCAGTGCTTGTTTGTTCGTAGGTTTAATAGCGACTGTCTGATATTAAACCACACAGTCTTCATTTATGGGGCTGTTTCAGGGTTAAGAAAAGAGCAGGCTGGTAATGTAACTGGGCTTATTATCAGTCTGTGGCCACAGATGGCGGAAAGCTCTAATCCTCTTTAGCACCAACCCCAGCCCTCTCCCTTCTTTTCTCCGTCTCTCTTCTTCTGCCTTTCCTCTCCTCCTCCTCCTCCTGTTCTCCATCAAATAATGTCAAGGTAACGGCTGTTAAAATAGTCGGTAGTGTCCAATTTCCGGTTGTGTCTTTAAAAATAAAAGCTTTATTTCAGGTGCGATTTTTACCATCAAACCTTTAGGGTTTGGTGCAAATGTAGTTACCCCTTTTCACATTTGCAGAGCTCAGTTCAGTTGCGTACACACTACAATTTTGCCTTTAATTCAATTCAGTTTTATCAGTCACCTCAAGGTGCTTTATATTGTAATGCAAAGACCTACATACAAAATAAGCGTCCTAATTAGGATTAAGAACCATTCATAATCAGTATTCACAGATTTCAATATAATACAATAGTTTTAGGGTGGACCCTTCAGTTATTAAACCCAAGGCAACATTGTGTAGACTCATCACTGTGCATTACTGTGTGCAAGCAAGAGCTACGCCTGCTCGTCTACTAAGCTAAACTGTCACCCTAGCAGCTCCACTTTTAACAAACAAATACATTCTGCTGTTAAAGCCAGTTTCTTCCAGCTGAGGGCCCTTGCAAAGATTAAGACAATTCTCTCATCTGCTGATTTTGAGAAAATAATGCCAGTGCCTTCCAGAATTTTAGGATCCTTTTGTTTATTATTAAGGCAAAAAATAGATCAGCACTTTCTTACATTTTTGAACTTTTAACTCTATGCACACTCCTAGATCATTAAGGTTAACTGACTAGATGCTTCTAGTTGTTCTGGTTGTTTAAATCGGGCCTTTTTCTTTAGTTGCACCTAAAATTTGGAACAGTCTTCCTCTTCAAAGTAGGACCTCACCAGTACTCAACATCTTTGAAGCTCACTCGAAGACAGATCGTACCTCCCTTGTGTTTTTCTTTTATTTAGTTTAGTTTATGTTTTTTTCCTGTATTGTCCTTACTTTACTTTACTTTATTTATTTATATAGCACTCTTCACAGGATAAGAACCACAAAGTGCTTCACAATAATATAAAACTGATATACATAAAATAGCACAATCAAATATTCAACACAAATTTAGTTAAAAGCCAATCTAAATGAGTCTTGTTACTTTATTGCTTTCACAATAAATAAACTGATTGGACTTGATTTTCCGAGCTGTGCAGTTTGTGTGTTTACGTTCAATCCTACCGTTTTTACTGAAAGGCTTTCAAGTCATTACTTTGAAAGTCTTAATCGCTGTACTTCCGGGTTTTCATGCCGCGGACTTGCAGCGTGCGTGAACGCGCGCGCCCGCAACCTGTGCTCACTTCTCAAATCTCAGATAGCGAGCTCGCGGCGCTGTCTGCCGCTGACCACACCTGACTTTATTATCACTCTGTTATCAAACTGCTTCTTTATCGGGATCTACACTCGGACACTGATCTTCACTGGTTCCTTCCAGCATGTTTCCTCACAGGTAAGATGAACCTCTCTTTCTCACCTGTTGCTTTACGAACACCTGCTTCTCTGAACTTAGACAAAGCTGAACATCTGTGGTAAGGTTCTGTGTTTGTGTGTTTTCAATTTAATTTAATTTATTTTAGTGAGAATACAAACCCCAATGAGCAAGTGCTCATATATCCAGAAGGCTTGTGTTTGTGTATGTGGTCCAGTTGTGGGAATAAGGTCATCACATACCTGCTTATAGGATAAGAGACAAAAGGGATTGAGCAAAGGAGTGAGCGCACTTCCAAAAATAGGCCACCGCATGCGGAATAATCTCTGCTCTGTTTTCATTTTTTCTGCTGACTGAAGTGATCACACAAGAGCAAGAGCAGAACTTCTCTCCGTTTTCAGTCAGTTTTAAGGTGAACATGTTCAAATTCAGTGATTCACTGTGTTCATATCACAAAGGAAAGTACTCCTGCAGGACTGAAGCCTATACCCATGTGTAACATCATCAGGCAAAGCGCACAGGTGATGAACTGCTTGATTTATCCTCTAGGAATACACATTAGTACCAAAACTTTCTCAGAGAGCAGCATCCTGACGCCTCACTGTGATGCCTCAGGTTCCTGTCAGCACCGGAACTACTCATCCTTGACTTCCTGTCTACCCAGAATCCCCCTGAGGGCCACCTACCTCTCCTCTGTCTCTCATTAAGGCTGTGAAGCAGATACAGATTGATGAAATGAGGAGTTACATAAATTTTACTTATGCAATAAGACACTTCTATAAAACCAAGACACATTTCAAGGACATTTTGAGCCTGTAGATGGAAATAATAAATGTCCCTGGTGTTTTTAAAAGTGTAAAAAGACGTGTTTGATTCTGTTTTTCTTCTTCTGCTCTTACTAGAGATTATTTTTAACTCCACAACACAGCATGCCCCTGAACAGCGGTACCAAACACTGCTCTGATTAAACATCTGTAACAAACCAACCTGTTGAGTAATAACAGCCAAAATATATAAATGATGATTAATTTTAAACAGTTTACCGTTAATGGCACCTAACATAAAATATATATTTTAAAAAATGTATACAGAAATTTAAATTGATGTTTTCAGATGTTTTTTTTTATTATTTCCTTAATTTATTTACTTTTCCATTTAATTTATTTTTACATGTATTTATTCCCTTTGTATTTCCCGTTTGTTTGTTTGTTTGTTTGTTTGTTTGTTTGTTTGTTTGTTTGTTTGTTTGTTTGTTTTGGGGGGTTGTCTCTTGCTTCATTTCTTTTCTGCTTGTGTATAAACGTGATGTGGCTGCCATTCAAAGGGTATCGTGGGGTTTACATGGCACCTGTTGGCTCATGTATACACATCTTACGCTCCACACTGTCAGCTGGGGAAGAGTGTTTTGAAAATAATAAGTGATTGAGGTTGTTGTTGATGACGTTAGCTTGACCACATGCATGTTTTCTTTAAATTATTATTATAAACAAATCAGGTCAGCAGCTAAATAGGACATATCCAGAACAAGGAAATCGCAGACTTACAACAGCAACACTAACAGAAAAACAATCATCGGAACAGGAGTTTAGTAGGAACAGTGTGCAAAGGGGGCCATTCTCATTCCCAATGTGCAACATACCGCCGATTTGTCATGTCCCAAGGCGTCCCATAGGAACACGAAAGGTAACTTTCCGAGTCCCTGTGATACGCGCCGGATTGTGGATGCAATCCAATAGACTCCCGGCAGTAACACACATTCCAGCCGTGTATTCCAGCCCTAACCCTAACCTTAATCCTAATGATAAACACAGTCTTAATCATATTAGATAGTGTTTTCCAGAGCTATTAATGATGAGAAAGTAAAATAAATGTACATGTGTTGATTCATTCCAAAAGGTTCTCATGTTTCCGAACGCGTAACGTACAGACGGATGTGGTGACTGAAAGCGTAACATACTGAGGATTTGTCACATAGCGTCGGTATGTTACACTTTGGGATGAGAACGTGTTGGTGCAAAGACCCACTGTGTGAGGACGCTTAACCATGTTGCCTCACTGATCAACTAAAGGATGGGATAAAATAAATGCTAATAGTATTTATAACAATACTTTAAGTAATAACTATAATCCTTGTCCTGCTATATGCTGGCATCATAAGTATACATATAGTATTTTAACACCCAAATACCCACCTATGACAAGAAGAAAACAATATGTGTATACATTTATACATATGCCAATGCTATAAGGTTCTATGGGGGTGATTAAGCTTGGTGATCTAATAGTAAATACATTAGAGGATTACCTAGGCAACCATAACCTGGAACATCAAGTGTCTTTGGTGAAAGTCTTTTCCACCAGTGCGATATTTGAATGTGCTCCAATCATATTCATATGCAAACGGCAGCTAAAATGACCTGTAATGTGGCCAGCGTCACTTATGAATCTGCAAATAATTAACACTCTGTCTCTAACACACTTTATATGCATGTTTGTGTGAGCCTCTTTTCGCTCACTGTTTTGTTCACCCTCATCGTTCGTGTCAGTACCATCTCCCGACCACAGTGGGCAGTTCTTTTCCAGATAATAAAAAACTTAAAATATGAAAAAGCTGGCAACAGGCTGTTGAAATTATCGGAGCCAATAGCAGCTAAAGAGCTTGTTAAGTTTGGACGTGTTCTTTAGGTACAGATATAGACCGTTAATCCCACTAAAAGAAAAGATAATGGAATAAGAACTGTGGATATAAATAATATGCCATCCGCTTACCCACACTGGGAAAGCAATACACAACATTCATATTTATCATTTAGAATACCTACTAGACAAATACTTTTTTTTTTCTTTCTGCAAGCTGCTGTGCAACCCACCTTGCCCTTCAGCTCCTCCTTTCATGCTGTGTCCAGCCTGATCAATGCCACAACTGTTGTCTCTGGTGCTGGTTTTGTGCTAGGGCTTGCTGCTGCTCTTTCCCCTTCTGGCTTTGTGAGATGGTGCTTTGCCAGACTGAGACAATCAGCTGGTCGTGATTGGCTCATTACAGATTTCCTGCTACTCTGTCTGTAGTATTAGAGGGTTTTTTTGCCAGGGCAGCAGTTGGTGGTTTCAGGGGTTTCTAGACAGGAGGAACCCTGCTGTTAGACAGGTTGTGTGTAATTACAATCCTCCAACTAGATCCCTGTGTGTGATTAAGACACAGATAGAGGCCGTTATATGTGCTAAAACCTGTGGCCTCTGCACCAACTCTGCAACCAGAATGTGAAAACCGACTGCCTTTATCTGACTTTATCTAAGTCAGACTTTTTTTAAGACTTTATCTACCTAACTTTGTCCTTCGGCGTCCTGTAACTTTCATGTTGACATGATTCAAATTATAATTTCACTAACAATCTAAACATCTTTGATGTATTTGCCACTTGCCTATTAATATTTCTATTCAATCTCAATAATTCAACATCACAACTACAAATTAGCATATGTGTCTTCTGCTGCTCAGGTGCGGCATGCATGAGAGCATCACTTGCCTTATTAACGTCTTGGCCTCACCATAGCAACCCCTCCTTCTCCCACACACACACAGAGGTTCTTAAGCAGGCTTTTCATTCTATCCTTAGCCTCACCCCTCCTGTCTTCTCCTATCTCCTCAGTTCTCCTCTCTCCACCCCCACTCCCTTCCTCCCTCCTCTTGTCCATCTGCCATTTTACCCTGAGAGCTGGAGAGTGGAATCAGGGACTCTGCTTTATATGTACACTCGGGGATCGCCACCATACACACTTGCACAATTACTGCAAACCAGTCTCCTGGTCTGACTAGATATCCACAAATTTCTCTTCAGCTTTTCCATACCTCTTTGGACCATGCTTCCCGAATATGTGAGTAGTGCAACTAATACATATGGCATGGAAAAAGTGGTTGTTAATTAGTGGCAGCAGTCATTCTCCTGTTCTTTTACGACAACGGTAAGCATCTTCAAATCATTTGAAAAAGATTCTAAACGAGCAAAAACATTAAATCTGCTATAATAATGCTTTCATGGGAAAATAATAGAGCTTTATGTTGAAAAGGCTTAAACCTACAATGCTGTTTTCTGTTAATGGTTTGCTTCAGTGTAATGTGTTAAAGGCTAGTGTGAGTCAGAGTTTTGTATTGGAAAGAAAAATCCGTGTGTTAGATATGAAATGATCAGTCCATCGAGCAGTCCGTCCACAGCTTTTCATTTAACAGATGAGTCATTTATTCTGCTTAAATGTGAGAACTTTAAGCTTTGTTTGTCATATATAAACTGGGACTGTTGGTGTGCTTCTAAAAAAAATAGTTTTTAAGAAGTATTTGTAATTCATTAAGTCTAAAAATAGCACTGAAGAAACTAGATGAGATTAACAGAAAGTGAAAATATTCCTTTATTCCACTTCTAAAATCTGATATATTGATTCCATTAAATCTTGAATGTCAGTGAGAAAGAAGCAGAGGGTGATAATGAAACACTAACTGAATGTGTTTAAGTGTCTGAAAGCTCTAAGCTAACATTTGCTTGGATTAACTTGCCTCTTTGCTGGAAAAACTTGCTTAGTGCACATGGACATCAGCATAGCTGTAAGCCTGAGACCTTCCTTTAGTCCCACAGCATAATCACCTTCCCACCGCTTCAGTGGTTGCTTTTCATGTTGCACATCAAAAGCAACTTTGTTGTCCATTTCAGAAGAAAGCCAGAATAAGTTATATGAGATCGACTGAGTTAGTTTCAAGTGTAAAATAAACGTTACAGTCAGTTTTATTTATGCTGTTCTACACTGAAAACCTGTTTAACATGTCCCTAAATGTTGGGTTAACTGTGCCCTTCATAGAATTTTAAATGATATGTTTGATGTAATGTTATTAGGAAAGACTGAGCTAAAGAGGCATTAAGAAGCAGTGTCAACACTGATTTGGCCTCGTGAGACTTAAAAGCCTGCTAAGCCCATCAGAAGACATAACAGGAAACAATCAAGAGGCACATTGTGACCACATGCACTGAGTAGAAAAAGTGATATTTGTCTTGATGCTGAAGGATTTAAGGGTCACCACAGCAGATCTCTCAACATACACGTGAAATTAGCTTGTGGTTTTTATAACTATTATATAAGCTAATATGTGTGTCGATACAGACCTGAAACCCATCAAAACTCAAAACTAACAAGTAGTTATTTGCAGTGTTCATCTATGTTCATCCATGTGTTGTAAAACTAGAGAAAAAAGCTAAATGTTTGAAATACTCAGCATATGTTATGTAAGCCGATTGATGCTGCCTTTCCAGAAGCAGGGCAGAAACTTTTTACGTCTGTTCCAAACAGGATTTCTATACGTGTCCTAGGCCACACTAATAAAAATAGCTCCCTGTGCGAAGCTCCGCCTTTAACATCCATGTAAATCTAGCATTTGTCTACAGTTTATCTTGTTAATTCACAGTAAAGTATGTGGCTTGTTTTTGTTGAACTTTTGTAGGATTTGCAGTTCTTATTCAAAAAACAAATTGAAACTGATCAATGATCATCGATGATCGGGGGGGGGGACTGCACAGAATATTTTGAGGGAATCCAGGTAAATGTCTTTTTCTAGAAAATCATTACAGAAACAAGACATTCACCTCAGCAGCTGTAAAAGTGACAGCTTATTATTAGAATTTAGTTGTAAACGATACAGAAGGTTTTTCCCACCAATGTCAGCTAGTCCTTTCAGCGGATGTCCTGTCCTAAATCCTCCATTAATCATCCTGATTAAGACTTGTTCTTCTTGTGAGTGTGATTAGCACGCACGGGATCAGAAAAATAAACAGAAACCTGCAGAAAAAAATAAACATGTTCTTATCTTTGTGTGTTTCCCAGGTGTATGTGAGACCACAGCATGCATTCGGTCCAGACAGGGCTGTGGAACCCCCGGCCCCCATTTAAACATGTCTTCCCCATCCCTGCCCCGCCCCCTTCCAACTCGCGCCCCGCTCACGTGAGCTCAACCACCCCAGCCAAACGGATCACATTCTACAAAAGTGGTGACAGCCAGTTTGGGGGCGTCAGGATGGCCATCCACAAGCGCAGCTTCAAATGCTTTGACGCCCTGCTGGACGACCTTTCTCAAAAGGTTAGATGAACTGTAGTAGAGACTTCTTTTGAAGCTGAATGCTTAGATGCATGCATATAGGTCAGGGGTGTCAAACATTAGGCCTGGGGACTAGAACTGAAGAGTAAAAGACTCCAATATGACCCTTGGACAGCTTTGCAAAATGTGAAGTAGGATATAAATGTATAAATTTTAGACTTTTAACTGTATTTAAGCATTTCCTACTGATAAAGACCTCTCTCGTGGCCATCCATATGACACAAAAGTAATATCACAGTGTAAAAAACAAAACAAAAACACAAGAACAGACATTTTCTGTCAATTAACAAAAATGTTATGCTTTATAATTACAGGACAGTCTGAGCAATGAACTACCACAACATTTTCTTTCATTTTATACATTTATCAAATACTTTCACTCATCTGGCCCACTAAGATATAAGGTGCGGCATGCTGTATGTGGCTTTGACTTTACTGATGCAGGTCTTTTCACCTCTTAACATCCACGCTAATCAAAGGTTATGGTTGGGTTTTGCTTTAGCCACATGATAAATAAGCAATTTTTCAGGAACTGTTGATTTCAAATTAAATCCCAATTATTTTGTCATTACATGTTCGAAACAACTGAAAATCCTACAAAATGGGGTGGATATTTAACAAACCCTAGATGGGTCATCTAGGGTGGATGTTAAGTGGCTAAAACGGCGCTTGTCCTGATCAGCAGTGCTTTATACAATGTAGGGAGAGCAATACATGGATACGAGATAGAGACAGATTAACAGTCACATTTGATATTTATGTACAATTTGTCCACAGGTGCCGCTGCCATTTGGTGTGCGGACTGTGACCACCCCTCGTGGCACTCACACCATCAAACACCTGGAGCAGCTCCAGGATGGTGGCTGCTACCTCTGCTCTGACCGACGCCAGGCGAAGCCAGTAAACATGGAGCTGGTCAACAAACACTCAGGCATCTGGTACCATCACAACCGGAGGCCCCAGAGGCCTGAAACGTCATCCGCAACACCACCTGGCCATTTGCATATGCCTTACAGACAGCGACGGATCTTGCTCGTGAAGAACAGCGAACCGGGGATGAGGAGGAGCGTGGTCCTGAGCAGAAGGACAGCCAGGAGCCTGAGAGCTTTTTTAGATGAGGTGTCCGAAGTGATGCAGTTTCATGTCCGCAAGATCTACACTGTAGAGGGACGCAGGGTAAAAAGTTATATTTATTTGAATTTGCATAGTAAAACTTTGCAAAGGTTGCTCATTTTAGTGAAAACTGTTGACTCTAGTGAATTGTTTCCAGATTGACAGCGTTCAAAGCCTGATGACTTGTCCAGGTGTTCTGGTATGTGTTGGCCGGGAAGCCTTCAGCCCCTTGCTGATAAACTTTATTAGGAAAACTTCAGAAGAGAAACTCCCTGGTCTGGGTCCCCGGACTCCTGGAAATGGGGCACGATCCCCTGCTACTCAAGGAATAAGGTCCCCACCTCATGGAGCTCAATCCAGAGCCAGTGAGTACAGCGAAGGACATGAAAGCAAGAAAAATGGTGAGTTTTTTAGACAACTGGGCAAGTTAACAACAGACAAGTTTTAAAAGGTACAAGAAAAAGAGGGAATACATTTTGTTAAATATTGTACTTTTCTCTTTTCCTTCAGTTAACTTTGGTCTGGAAACCAAAAAGAGCATCATTCACCCTCGTTCTGATTCCTCAAACCGCTCGGCACGTTTCTCTTTTTCCTCTGAAAAGTCATATGGCAATGGTGTCACTGCATGCCCCCAGGGAAAGCCAGCCATTATGAATGATGACATTGAAAAGCGTGTTCTGGTAAATAAAGATGGCAGCCTCTCGGTGGAGATGAGGGTGCGTTTTCACCTCCAGAATGACGAGACCCTCCAGTGGTCCACTCAAATTAAAAAATCTCCATCTCTGAGCAATGAATGTTGCCCTCTAAGTCAGGCTCAGCCTCATTATCTCCAGCAGGGCCAGTCAGAAAGTTGTTCTGACCCTGATTCAACATCCTTTGATCAGTACGGTGTGGACTATTCCAGCCAGCCGCTGCAGTGCGAGTTGGAAGGGAACCGCTGCCCGTGTTGCCATCAGAGGCATGAACAGCATTACGACTTATGGGAAAACCCTGCACACAGCCATAAATCAGCTCCTGTTCCACCCCCACATGCACCCAGCCACACCCACAGTATGATGAGACATACGCACTCTTCTAGCTCTTCCTCATCGTGCAATTCAAGAAGGGTGGTGCGCTGCAGAGCACGGCTCTCCAGCTGCGGGGGTGGCTCAGGTTCAGAGCAGAGCAAACTGGTCCAGGAGGAAATGTGTGTAACCGAGCAGGTTGAGCACAGATTAGAGGTAGAGCAGGATGGGGACACCCATATTGAGGTACACAAGGTGAGCCGGTGTTGCAGTCGAAGTGAAGTGGTTGTCGCGGACAGTAACCTTCAACCACTCAGAAGAAAGTCAGCTGAAGACGAAGAAGATCGCCCGCCATCAGCAGTCAGCAGCTCCTCACATGTCCTTCAGTCGTTGAAAGAAGATGAAGATGATGAGGACGATGATCTGCCACCAAGCATCTCACGGTGTTACCATAGCAATGAACCGTCCCCAACCCCTGAAACTCAACTGCACGAAAAGCCAATAAATGACGTCTCAGCCAATTCTTTCCACTCTACCAAACACAAGGAGCAGGAAGAGCTAGGAAGCAGGGCAGTGTCTGCAGCCTCTTCCTGTCTCTGTGGAGGAGCTGCCGCTTGCTCAGCTGGCCCAGATGAGGTAGATCAAGTCCCTTGCAACACATCTAAAATAAGCGTAACCAGGATGTCAGAATCAGAGGAAGGAGGGGCCTGTGATGATGATGAAGGGATAAAGAGGGCTGTAAGTGACTTGTCAAATCACACAGGACTCTCAGCAAGCTCTCAAAAGTCAGCGACTTCCAGCGTGTGTCCGAATTGCGGGGGCTGCAAACGCAAGGTCGATTCTGTTTCCGGTGGCAGGGAATCACAGAGAACCAATCGTTCCAACCAAGCCTCTCCCCTTCCTAACAGTGATGATGCTGCCTCAGATGTTTCTACCCAATCCAACAAAACCAACCTCACCAATAATGGACGCCTCTCTGCCACACCAAATATCTTGGAGGGCAAAGTATCCAGTGCCATGTCTAGAACATCCAGTCCTCAGGCAACACAAAAAGAGAAAGAAAGGGCTCCCAGTGCTACTTCAGCTACAAGCCACAGGTCCAATAGATCACACAACTCTGGCTGTAAGGGCAGCACTGATATTCGTGCAAAAAAAGAGGACAAGAGAAGCTTCAGCGTAGTGTCAAATCAGTCTGCAAAGTCCAGCAAGTCTGAACACACAAGTGAAGCTCCTGATATCAGTTCAAGGGAGACAGCAGTCAGCGAGAACACTGTAGAAAGAGCAGTCAGCTCCTTGTCAGCCAAATCTTGTGTTTCAGCTCAGACTGATGCATCAGTCAAGTCTCGTAACTCCACCTGTCAGTCAGGAGCTAAAGGCACATCCCAAAGTGACAATCCAGCTGTAGAAGAGCGTGACCCAAACAACAGAGCTCCCAGTAGCCTCTCTGTGAAGTCAAATGTGTTTGCAAAGGCTGAAAAGGCTGAAAGACCTGATAGTGCTAGATCAAAAAACTCAAATATTTCTGTAAAGTCCAGCATATCTCAGAGGTCGACTTGCAGTAACTGTGTAAAAGCGACAGGAGTTGAAGCTACCATAAAGGTAACTGGAAAAGGAACAGAAACAGAGGTAGAGGAAAGACCAACAAGTGCAATGTCATCAAAGTCCAACCTGTCTGCAAAGTCTATTAAATCCCATAAGTCCACTAAAGCCTCAGAGCCTGGGGGAGAGGGAGAAGAAAGGGCACCAAGTCAAATGTCTGGCACGTCAGTTAAATCGAACAAGTCTGCTAAGTCTACAAAGTCGTTCAGGTCTAAATGTGATGGCAATGAAATGGTGACATGTTCAAGCTCAAAGACAGCAGATGAAGCTGAAGAAAAAAAGAACAATCTTAAACTGGTAAATAATGAGAGGACACCCAGTGCAGAGTCCTCCAAATCTCATGAATCTGACAGTAATCAAAACACAGAATCAGACTCCGAAATAGTACACAAAACAGAAAAAGCTGAGAAGCGAACTGCTAGTATTTTATCCCATAAGTCAGCTTCCTCTGCAAAGTCTCACAGTACAAAGATAGAGGGAGATGACATGGTGGACAGAGCCCCTAGTGCCAAGTCCTCCAAGTCCCAGAAGTCAAATCACACAACTGCATCTCCAGTTCCAAGTGAAGCTAAAGAAAATCAGGAGAGGGTGGAAAGTGTCATGTCTGCCAAGTCAAAATCTTCAGTAAGGTCCAACATTTCTCATAAATCAAATTCAAGTGCAAATGTTGTCACCATTAAAACGCCTACAGTTGATGACGAGGAAAATGTGACGAATGAGAGAGCACCAAGTGCTGCATCAGGAAGATCAAATGTTTCATCTACAGTGTCTCAAAAGTCAAATTGTAATGGAAAAACTGATATTTCTATTATTGAAACAGCGGATGGAGACAAAAAGGTAACAAATGAGAGTGCACCAAAAATTAAATCTAATGTCCAAACTCTTTCACCTAAGCGAACACGTTCGCCGCGGATGCGCTCTCCCGATGCTTCAGCCGCATCCACCAAAAGTTGTAAGTCTCCTGTGCAGCAGTTGTTGAATGGCTCTGATGCTGGAGACACAAGAGGGCCCAGTGTCTTGTCAGTTCACTCCGCGGGCTCTGCTAAATCTGGCAAATCCAGATGCTGCTGTGGAGCCACTTCAGAATTTGATGAGGCAAAGACGGAAAAGGAGAACAAGGATAAAGAGGTGAAGCTCAAGGTGAAAAGTGAGAATGTTTCTGAGCGAGCAGGCAGTGCCGTGTCATCAGGAGGCACAGACCATCCTTTGAGTCAGAACTCAACAGAATCGGTCTCTCTTGGGTTACCTGAAGAAACATCTGCCTCAGACAGTGGGAAGTCTAGCGTCTGTGTTCACAGAAGTGCTGAGAGCAATGACGAGGGCCAGGCAAAGACCTCAACTCCCAGTCTCCCAAAAAGCCCAGAGGTTTCCACCATGAAGGAGGATGTGGAGATAACGGGGTCCACCGTTTCTCAAAAATCCAACAGTACTGGCAGGAGGAGGGGTTCAGCAGTGGATATCCCAACTATTGAAACTCCATCAGGTGAAGAAAATGGATTGCAAAAGACAGAAAAAGCAGCAAGTACAATTTCAGTCAGAAGCAGCAGGTCTAACAAGTCTTCTTGCAACTGTAAGTCTAAAGAAAAACATGCTAATGCTAGCTCGACCAAACTTGGAAATGGCAGTGAAACAGAAAATGTGAAGTCTGCTCCAGTGACAAATAGTAGCAACAGCAGGAACTCATCTGCAATGTCATTAGCAGGTGCGAAAGTCCAGATAAAATCCTCTGCAAACACAACAGCAAAAACAGTTCCTGGAAACTCAGAAAATAATGGCACGGAAAATCAAAAAAACCCTAGAGCAGCTAGTGAGGCCAAACAGGAAGAAGACACTGCATACAGTAAAGTAATCTCCTCCCAAAGTCCCTGTTGCCTCAGGGCTGAGTCGGCAGATTTAGCTTCAGATCAGAGTAAAGAAAAAGATCAGGTCGAATGTAAGTCCAGATTTAGCACAGGGAGCGATTGTGGTAGTGTCAAAATGGCCAGCTCTCTGAAGAAAGGAACCCCTATCAAGTCCTCAAGCCCTTGTCCCTTACACAGCAAAGTAGAGACATGCAGTGAAAGCACTTTGTCTCAATCTCTGTCTGCTGCTGACTTGCTAAAGGAAACAATGGCTGCAGCACGCCCATGCAGCCGACAATCTAAAGCCAGTAAGTCCAGTGACAAGTCCAAGAGCAAGAAAAGTGGAATGTGTCAAAGACGCAGCAATCAGATGGATAAAAGAGAGGAACTGACACCTGCCTGTTTGCCCAACACGTCCCCCAGTGAGGTTGTTAGTGACTGGCTGCGAAGTATTCCTGCTAACAGCAGCATGCTAGCACTTGGTGATGAGTTTAATGAGGAAGAGCTGACGCCAAAGGAAATGGAAGAGATGCCTGGAGGAGAGTTAGCACAGGAGAGTCCTGAAGGTGAGAAGTTAGAATTGGAGGAAAAAGGTGACCCTGAAGAGGATGAAGAGAAAGAAGATGAAGCTAAATGTGAGATAGCACAGGAGGAGAAGGGCTCAGATCCAACTTCAGGAGATGCAGAGGGGACTTCTGGTCGCCCTAGTGCTCTACTATTACAAAGTGAGGCTCTGCCTAGAAGCTGGCAGTCTTCTGCAGCTGTGATGAAAGTTCTTCTAAGTTCTTCTCTGGGTCGATGTAGGAGTATGCCCGAGGTAAGCCAGTTACTTTTTTGTGACAGAAAATTATTCTGCTATACAGAGCTATAGATAAAAAGTTGCATCACCAGAGGCATCTGGAATAAAACTGCCACGTTTGTGGCAATCACTTGTGAGCAAGTGAGCAACCAAAAGTACTTGACTTGCTAGGAAATGTACCATGTTCATGATCCATTTGACCCTACATAATTAACATGCAAATTTTCAAATTTAGAAGTTATACGTTTTGGGTTAGATATGCCAAATAAATGGTAAATGGCCTGCATTTATATAGCGCTTTACTAGTCCCTAAGGACCCCAAAGCGCTTTACATATCCAGTCATCCACCCATTCACACACACATTCACACACTGGTGATGGCAAGCTACATTGTAGCCACAGCCACCCTGGGGCGCACTGACAGAGGCGAGGCTGCCGGACACTGGCGCCACCGGGCCCTCTGACCACCACCAGTAGGCAACGGGTGAAGTGTCTTGCCCAAGGACACAACGACCGAGACTGTCCAAGCCGGGGCTCGAACCGGCAACCTTCCGATTACAAGGCAAACTCCCAACTCTTGAGCCACGATCGTCTGATGACGAATATGTGAAAATGACATGAAAAGAGGTGGATGTTAACATAAACTACCTTCAGTCCTAAACAGGCAACCTGTGTCCCTGCAGATCTTAGATGTTAAATCTAGAAATCCTAAAATTCTGCTCAGTTAATTTCAGGATTTTGAAATTCCTTTTTAACCAGTTGTAATTATTTGAATTTGACTATAATTCCTGCATTGAACATATTCTACATTCTCTGAATGTTTTCTTTTTGATCTTAGGTGTCTCCGGTTTATGGACGCCGACTAAGCACATCAGCCAGGGGTCTTTTGGACTGTTTGGCCCAGCTCCAGCTCATTGAGCCTTCATTGGGCCCTGGCTGTGATGTACAGAAGGGTCGCAGCCAGCAGTATGAAGACATAATGGCTATCCTTCATTCCCTGTGGCTCACTGAGCCTGGGAACATCCAAGCCAAGGAGACAAAGGAGAACAAGAACAGTAGCTCAGAGCAGGTGACACCACCAAGGTCCTCATCTGGGGTGGATATGAGCAGTGGCTCTGCAGGTTCAGGGAAGGGAAATGGCAATCAAGGAGGAGATGAGACACCTCCAAAAGAGAGAGAATCTCTACAAGCACACGAGGTAGCAGAGAACATTGTAGAAGAGGAGGAAGAGGGAAATGAAATGGCAGGAGATACAGATATTGAGACAGAACACAAGGAAACATTCACAGACCAAGCTAAGGCAGACACAGCAGAGGAACCAGTGCAAAGTGAAGAAGCTCCTCAAAAAAGCGAAAGCTCCAAACCCTCAGAGTCATCAGACAAGACCTCTGCCAAAGACAGTTCCAAATCTCCCACCGATAATGAGCACGAGACATTGGAAGACTCTAGTACAGGCACACCCCCAACTGTTCTTCGAGCATCTTTGGCCAAAAGACCATCCCAAGACCCTGACCCAGTGTGGGTACTTCACCTTCTGAAGAAGCTTGAAAAACAGTTTATGGTCCACTACATTAATGCAGTGGCAGAGTTCAAAGTTCGATGGGATCTAGATGACAGTCACATCCTGGACACCATGATATGCGAGCTGAGGGATGAGGTGAGCCGACGCATCCAGGGCAGTATTGAACGTGAAATGAGGAAGATTCAGGGTCGAGCGGGGAGAGGTGGTAGGTCACCTCGGCCGCCACAAGGAACACATCTCTCCAGAGAGTCCACTACAACAGAGAAGAGACGTCAGATGTTGAAGGTAAATCTACCACAAACTGTCTTCATAGCAGAGGATACTGCTTGGATGACATAAATTGTTGGATTTAATTTTTGTTTGTTTGTTTGTCTTTTTAGATTATGAAGAAACAGTCGGTGAAGACCAGCGAGTCCCTCAGCGACGGAGAGATGACGGGGGAGTTCAGCGACCAGCGAAGTGACGACGAATACTGTCCATGCGAAGCTTGTGTTCGAAAGAAAATGGCTGCACGGCCTTTCAAAATCAACCCGCTAGCGGCTGAAGCACCGGTGATGAAGGACTTTGACCTACTTAAGATACTTCAGCTGAAGAAAAGCCCAGCCCCTGCAACCGTGCCGCAGCCTGCGGCAGTGGAAGACGAAAGCCAGGCGGCTGTAGACGACGATGGGAGGAATTTAGACGTAGTCCAGGAGGAAGAGGAAGACGAGGAAACCAAAGAGGACATCAGAGCTGTTGTTGTTTTAGAGGAGACGATTGCAGAGGAAGATGAAGAGGCTGAAAAAGAAAACGATGACGGTAAAGCAAGGGAAGAAGAGGAGACAGAAGATGAACAGGAGGAAAATGAGGAAAGTGATGCAAGCAAAGAGGAGGAGGAAGAAGAAGGAACAAGTGGTGAAGAAGTGAGAGAAGATGAGACATCAGAAACTGGAGGGGAGGATGAAGAACATCAGTGTAAGTGTACCAGAAACGAGGATGAGAGTGACCAAGAGGAGGAGGGAGAGGAGCAAACAGGAGAGGATGAAGAAGAGATGGGAGAAGATGAAACAGAGGAAAATGAGGGAGACACAGGAACTGGCGAAGAAGAGGAGACAAGCGACCAAGACACAGTAAAAGAGGCGTCAGTGGGCAAAGGAGAAACCCCAGAAAATGAAGAGAGTGATGAGAGAGTAGACGATGAAGAAAAACCCACCGAGGGTGAAAGTGTGGAAGAGGGGGAGGATAGTGCCGCAGAAACGACAGAAAATGAAAAGTCGACATTGTCAAAGGAGGTTGCAGAGAGGGACAGTGCGTCAGCAGAGGGTGACGATGACGAGGAAGACAACACAGGAGAGGGTGAATCGAGTGAGGAACAGGAAGGGGAGGCATCTGAAAAGGAAAGAACCTCGCCACAGGTAAATGTGAACCATGTTTTTACTGAAGTTTATTCAGTAATTATTATGTATAACACAAAGGATAGCATTGTTTTCTTTTTTTTCTTTTAAAGGACAGTCACTTTCATGTTAGTAAAACAGCACTGCACTCATGGAAGTTTAACCGCATTGATTAAAGATGTCAAATAGGCCAACAAACATGATCAGACTGACTCTCCAGCTTAATTTTGACTCCCCTTTAGTGCCGTGCAGTACCGCAAATTATTGTATCAATCCAATACAAGTGAATACAGAATACAAAGTGAATACAAAACACCACTGAGTCCCTGAACAACAAACTGCGCTGTTCCTTAAAGAGGAATCTGACCTATTGCATCCTCACCACTAATTCTAAGCCTGTGGGAAAAGATAATCTCGCCATCCAATTAGAGAGCCTGAACAAATCTGTTTTGTTTGGCACCAACATGAAGCTTCCGCTGATGGACGTATGCTGCTTTTGCCAGTTACAAAAAAAGCTTCAACATGTTAAAAATACTTTTAAACTGTGTATTTTTGCCTCCATCGGAAGCTGAAACCAGTTAAGGATCAGTTTGGTGATATTATTTACTGGCACCTCCCTGCACTGATTAACTCATTTTAATCTCACACATTAATTTGGTGGTACTATGTAAGCATCTTGTAGATGTAATTACAGCACTCTAATGCCCAATTCATCTAATTAAAACTGCTCAGAAATCATTTATTGTTATCTCATTTAACCCTACAGGGGCAGGACGCGATTCCAGCTGCCTGCATGACCGAGGGAGAGGAGGCAGACGCGGAAGACTCGGACATAGATAGCAAACGTTCAAGCGACACCACTGCTGACAAATCGGGATCGGAGGAGAAGGAAGAGAGTGGAGAAGACAAAGATGAGGAGGAAGATGCTGTTAAAGAGTTCAAGCTAGAGGAAGAGGATAAGGCAAATGGAAGCAAAGGAGAGGATGGTGCTCTTCTGCATCAGTTCACCAGAACCTCAGTGGAGTCCCAGCCTGGCTCATTGGAGGACATCGACGCTGAGTCCCCACAAAATCCTGTGGACTCCACTGAAGTGTCCAAAACAGCTGACAGCATATCCACAGGTGGTAGCAATGGCCAGAGAAGGAGCCGGTCACCAGCCAAGGTCAAGCAACTCAAACCGAAAGAGGGTTAAGACAAACTGGACAGTTTTTGGATACACCTCAGGACACTTTCAAAGACTATTCGCCAGGTGAATCCCCAACTTAGTGACATAGTTTTAAAAACATAATTTGCTCTTCCTGGGACTACACTGGATCAACATAGGCATTTTTATAGGTTTAAAGACTCACTTAAAAACTTGAAGCACTTTATTAATCCAGATCTTGTTTAGGAGGAACAAAACTAATTTATGTTACAAAAGCAAAATGAAACTTGAAACCAGTCTATCGTACATTTATTGTGTTTATAATGGATCTGTGTATATTTTTGAAGTTAACTGTATGTAAGAAGGCATATGAGAATATATTTTTGAAAAACTAACACTTGGTATCTATGGGTGACTTATCAGAACTCAGTTTTGTGCTCAGTGGACAGATTTATTGCTGTATTGAATGGAATAGCTTTTTATATTTACTACACGTTTGCTCAGCCGTGGCAGTTGTATTTACTTGGGTTATCGGTTCAGTTCTGCGATTATTTCTTGGAGCTGTATCATTGAGTCAGTGCTGGATTCTCAGGGTTTTGGTCACCCAGCTTGCTTTGATTTTTTTACCCTGAAAAACATACTAGAAGTAATCCTTGAAGGTCTTTTATAACTTGTGGGTTTTTTGTCATATTTCACCCTGCTTATAAAACAAAGTGACTGGGTGTGCATCAGAAGTTAGTGAGGGTGGTCTCTGCCGCTGCAGCTACGGAAAAACCCCAAACTATTCTACTCTACTGCTCTTCAAACCATGTCTTCATTATATATATATTTAGTTGTCAAAACTTGTCATTAAGTGTACAAAGGAAGTCATAAAATGTCATTGTCGTGGAGATTTAAAAAAAGGTTATTTCCTAGCTTACCTATTATTTAACTACTTGTTTAAATCTTTAACCTGTTAAATCAATTGTTTAAACCTATACAAGTCTGTAATGTGATTACATTAGAATCTTTTTTTTGAAAAATAGGCTTGTTTGCTTTCTTGCTGAGCTAGTATGAAGACTTATCAGCACTATCAAGCGTACACACTTAAAAGCTAGAATTAGCTTAGCTTAGCATAGCTAATTACTGACCTTTAGAGTGTCTAATAAACTAATGTCATTTTTATTGTCCTCTAAACAAAGCTAGCTCAGTTTCCTTTTTCTTCCAGTGTTAAGTTAAACAAAGCTCATTAACTCCCAACTTTGTATTCATTTAGCATTTAGCTTGCATATATAAATGTTTTCTTAGTCAATTCTTAGCAAGAAAGTAAACAGCTGTATTTTTCAAAATGTCAAAGTATTCTATTTTCAGGTACCTTCAAATAATACATACTGTACTTTAATAACAATGTATTATCTTTGAATTCTTGACAGTTAGAATGTGTTTTAACTGTGCTGTACCTCACTGTATTTATGTAATCCTATTACTGTGATCATACCATAAATGCTTTTTGTCCCAGGAGAAACAGTGTGCAGCATGTAGCTGCAGGAAATTTTAGGAGACGGCAGCCTGACTTTAAGGTTGATGTAAACCTTTCTCTGCTGCTTTGGTAAAGGAGTCTCCTTAGGTGTGTGTTACATGCTGTAGATACTGGCGGAGTTTGCACACCAGCCATGTGGAACAACAGCGTGAAGCGTGTTACTGATGCCTTATTGTATCCATGGTTACATAGAGGATGATCGACACAAACAGAGGAGGAGATCACACTTAAGTTAGTGGCTCTCCATTAGACTCACAAAGCCTGTTAAACAAGCTGGAATGAGTCAAAGCTGCTGGTAAAGGCTTCAGGCTTACTCTTCAACTGTATATTAGAGCAGGGACACTGCACACGGTCAGTGTGTGCTCAGGACAGTGAGAATGAGGCGCTTATCTCTTACTGCTTAGTTTGACAAAAGCCTCCTATTTTGTGGCACCAAGAAGGTGTGTGTGCCTATGCTGTTACTGGTCTGTCTGTCCGTCCACTAATCTTAAGCATCACAAAGTGAACATCATGTACTTAGAGCAAATGATTATATGAATGTAATGATACTGACAGAAATAAAATAAATGCACTGAATGGTAATTCTCCAAATGTTCTATAATAATCTGGACACATTTCTGTAACTCAGCAGTGTTTGATGGAGCTGAAACTCCAAGTCAGTTATGCAAGCATGTATCGTGGAAGTACGTCTATTAGTCAGATGAAATGAAACTAGAGCTCTTTGGTCATAGAAACATTGATTATGTTTAAAGAAAGATTGGAGAGTGGTCTTTTCTTTAGTCTTTAGTTTCTCCTACACCATGCAGCGCATCGGCCAGCTATTGATGTCCATTGTTGTTGATCAGCTGCTATTGCTTCGGCTTCATCCAAGTTAATGCTGGCATGCTCCAGATCATCTATTATGGTCCGGCACCAGGTGGTCTTAGGACCTCCTCTTTTGCGTTTCCCTCTATGTGGAAACCATGTCATGGCGACTTTGGCTGGCCGGTGAAGAAGTAGGCAAAGGAATTTTGCTGCAAACCGAAATCAACGTTGAGCAACAATATCGGCTAGGGGAAGCATGTCTGCTCTTTGTAGCACCTCTTTGTTCATTATCCGGTCCCAGAATTTGCCGGAGGCCACGTTGTTGGAGCACGTTCAGCTGACGGATTGTTGCATTTCTTGATTGCCATGTCTCGCTAACGTAGAGGGTGATTGGGATAGCAATGGAGTTGAACAGATGAATCTTGATCGGCGTGTTCAGTAAAGTTGAGTTCCAGATGTGCTGTAACTCCAGACACCATGCCAATCCTGGAACAGACATCTCGATCGGAGACATCGTCGTTTGAGATAATGCTACCTAGGTAGCAGAAATTCTCAACTTCGTCAACTTGTTGCTGTCTGATCATGACTGGTACTCAAATGTAAGCATAACCCACACGAAGTACCTGTCTTCTTGGCGCTTATTCATAATCCGGTCTTCGCTGCCTCTCGTAAGTTCTTGTTGAGTGGAGCCTACACAGCAAAATCTCCAGTGTTAAATTAACACTGGAGAGTGTCTATATGGGTCCACACCTCTGAGTGTTAAATACAACACTGTTGAGTGTTAAATTAACACTTTTGACAGTGTTATATGTTTAAAAGTAACCTAGTCAGTTTTGAAGATTAACAATGGCTAACACTGAGCAGTGCTTAATTTTCTAACACTGGAAAATAACTCAAAATGTTAGAAATATTCCAGTGTTAGAAAATCAGCACTGCTCAGTGTTAGTCTTTGTTAATCTTCAAAACTGACTAGGTTACTTTTAAGCATATAACACTGTCAAAAGTGTTAATTTAACACTCAACAGTGTTGTATTTAACACTCAGAGGTGTGGACCCATATAGACACTCTCCCGTGTTAATTTAACACTGGAGATTTTGCTGTGTAGGAGTGCGATGTCCACACTGACAAGTTTCCGCTCTTCTCAACAGAAAATACCAGCGTTCATTTGATCAACCAATCCCCACGTGTCCGGCAGGCACTTATTAGTTTCGTGCTGTATAACCCAATAACACCGCAATCCCCACAGTGAAACACGGTGGTGAGAGTATTATGATGTTGGGATCCTTCAGTGTGTCTGGAACTGGGAATCTTGTCAAGGTGGAAAGAATCATGAAGGAGAAAGGATATGTGAAGATTTTTAAAGAAAACCTCAAGCAGTCAGCAGCAAAACTGTGTTTGGGTCATCACTTTATTTTCCAACATGACCATAACCCAAAACATATGTTGCTTCTGGTGAAGAACAGTGTATCTAACATGCCTGTTTTGGTGTGTTAACCTCGTTCCAGGATCAACATTGCAACTAAGCAATCATGTTGTCATAGCTTCGCAATGTGGATAAAAAAAGAAGAAAAATACCCTTCTTTATATAAAACTTTCTTGTCAGACAAATGGTAAGAATTTGAAGTGTTTTCTTTATTAATTTTATTGATATAATGAATATATTATCAAGTTTGGTTTCCTCTTAGCCAAATTTAGGTTACTAAAGTTGGTTTGCTAATGATACTTTTTAATAGCATTAGTTAACTTCTTGACTAAAGATAATTGAATGCTCAGACATATTGGTTAGTTGCGATGTTGATCTGGGACTATTGTTATTATGATGTTGGGACAACGCCAACACGGAGATATCAGATCTTGCGGTGTGTGTGAAAAACTGCCCCAGAAGACCTAAGTGAATGTGACTGACTGGCCAGCACAAGGCCCTGATTTGTTTAATAATTGTCCTCATCTGTAAATGATTGTTAAATGCAGTGAAATGTCTAAAAATGTCAGTTCCTCTAATGGCCACTTGAGGTTGCTCCAAAAGTGAGTTATACCCACAGACCACCATGTTAAAATGCCCAGCTTTAGAGTACTGAAACGCAAACTTACATTAATAAGTCTAGTTACATGGTGATTAGCTTAGGTTAGCATGGCATCTAACCAGAAAGAAACAGCTAGCATGGCTAAACGCCTATAAACTCAAAAGCTACAGGTGAAAGGAACTTCCACTAGTAGCGGTTTAGAGACAATTAGACACTTTGATTGTGTAACCAATTTGTTTCTGTGTATAGATCGAAACCCAAGAAATGAGAGAGAGCAAGATGTGTCCTTCTACTTTCAGGTTATTAAGCTACGCTAATCACTTCCCGGCTTTAGTCTTACACATAATAAAGTGCAATGATCTCAGGCCCTTTACTTCCATTTTTTCCTGCACTTGTTAACATCATGCTACAAAATCAAACAGCCAGTAGTGTAAGTAATAAATGGTTTATGAAGTAAAATCACTGTGATTTTATAGGTGGCAAACAGAAATGCTGAGAATTGTGTCCTAACGCTTTCTGATCCAGACCTGATGTGCACTTCATCTTCTTGGGACCTCCTTCTCTCTCGGCTTCGCCGCTGTGTTTGGCTCTCCTCCAGTGGAGTTCCAAAGCTGTTCAACCTCTCTCTCAAGATACTCACACATAAACCACGCTAATCCCCTACCTGTGAGTAAGTTGAGCAAAAGAGGGATTGAGATTGACTTACATCACACGGACAGATCCTGCTGAGCCTTTAAATTCCAGAAAACACTTACAGAACATAGAGTGTCAGGCTTTCTAACATAGTTTAGTGAATTTGAGTCAAAAAGGCTAAAACTTTCATTATCTTAGAAAACACACTTTTTTTAATTTACTTATTTTATTTCAATCACATTAAATTAAAACAGAAGTATGTTCATTTAAGAGTGAGATAAAAGTGCTCAAATTTGTGTTTTGTATGTAAGATTTTAACTTAACGGCCTCCGTTACCACATCCACTGAGCCACGGCTTCCCTAACAATTGGCTGCTGCTTCAAATGTGACTCCGCCTCCACCAGTGACCAACCGGTAAGTAAAATGACCAAAGCCAGAGGGACCACCTTAAAAAGAGGGAGACAACATGATACAGCCGTTTAGTTCCTCTCTCTTCAGTTATTCAGCTCTTTATGTGATTTCCGTACCAGAAACCAGATTTTTCTTCAACCATGTGGGTCATTCTACATAAAGTAATTTATTCAATTTAATTCACTTTTATTTATATACTGCAAAATCACAACAAAACAACAACAGTGAGACAAACCCCTACTAGCAAGCGCTCAGCGACAGTGGGAAGGAAAAACTCCCTTTTAACAGGAAGAAGCTTCCAGCAGAGCCAGACACAGGAAAGGGCGGCAATCAGCTGTGACTGGTTGGGGGTGAGGGGAAGAAGACCAAAGTTAACTTCTAAACATGATTCTTTCTATGTCACAAGCATCTTTGGATCAATGGACAATCTGACGACGAGCAAAATCAAGCAAAGAGATGAGGAGTGCCACAGCAGTTGGCACTTCCCCTCTGAAATGGAGTAAAATGAGTAAAAGTGAATGTGATGTAATCCCAAGAGAAAACTATCACAGCCTGAGACCCTCTTGATTATAAGAACTTTGATAAAAACCTCCAACCTCTTACACAGAACCAATGAACAGCAATATAGTAGTTTTCACAGCTATAGGCTAATGTGTCAAAATAATATTATTTTAAAAAGCGGTTGTTTTTAAATTCTAAAATGTGTTTCAACATATGTTTGTAAAGCTTTTTAAAGCACTTACGTATAACTGAAAGAGGTAATGACAAGAAGAAACCGTTTTTAAAATCGGGTTTCTGGTATGGATCTGTCAGCAACATGCACATCACCTCTTTACCTTGGTGCTGTTTCTGGCAAAGCACGTGTGTGTGGTGATGTCAGAGGATGTCATCTCCAGTGTCAGCATGTCTACTCGGTAGATTGCCTTTAAAAGAGCTTCCTCACATTTTTCCTCTGGACATGTAGAAAGCTTCTGAAAATAGAATGATTAAGCCTTAATTTACCTCTAAGTTCTAGTAAGTTATAGTCTTCTTTGCTGAATGTGCTGCACGTAAACAGAAAGAAAAGTAAGAAGATGGACTTATTTAAAAAAACAAAAACACTTTGCCCTGTGGGTTCCCATCATGTTGTTTATTGGTTACTAAAAAAAGGGCATAGTGTGAAAATTGTAGTCAGTAATCATGAAAAGGACGGAGCACAAACAGTACACCCTGTAATGCAGTGTTTAAGCTTTGTTAGCGTTTTACATCACAGTACCTGGAGTAAACGCGTGGCCCTGCGGTACAGTTTAGTGTTGGTGACCTGCAGGTCAATCATGTGGTTCTGGTATATCTTCCCCTTTAAGACATGAGCTCCAGTGCTCACAGCGTTCAGCACCAGCTTGGTGGACAGCTCCCGCTGCTCACACAGAAAAGTTATTGATTTTCCTTCCCCTGCATTTATAAAAACCACACTGAGAGGAAACATTAAAGAAAATAACCTGCCATCCAAAATAAGATCTACAGAAGCAAGAAAAATTGAGAATCAATAAAGACTACTTTTTTTGACACTCCCTCCTTACACTGTATTTATCTCTTTATATGGGTGCAAACGTCTCTAAGGAAAGAAGGTGGCAGAAATATAATGGCAGAGGCAGAGCATTTAATATTATATTATTTCTCATGCTTCAGTGAGTTGTTGGGCTAATGTGTGTCAAAGTGTGTGTGTATACTGTACCATATGCTGCAAGGTCCCTGAAACAAGTGCTTCTTGAGGCCAAGTTATCTTTAGTGTAGATAAACACAGTTTTTTGATGTCGTCCTGCAAAGAAAAGATACCCACATTAATACCCAAGTACAGTTGTTATAAAAGGTTGTGAACCTTGATTTTTGTATCAGTTAATGCTAATATGTTATCTGATTTTCATATAAGACACAATTGTAGCCAGACACCATCTGACTACACTATACCCAGACACATTCATGATCACTCATGGTTCAGGCTGGAAGAACTTAGTCAGACGTTTGTATACAATACAAACCCACTAATGTCCCACAGTAAGCTGAACCACGACCAGGCCCTTTTGGTAACCATCAGCTTCTGGCTTAATATTTGATCAGTCTTCCTGGCAGAATTCATAGAGTTCATTTAAATTGGTAGATTTACTACCACAGACCTGACTTTAAACTAATCTTTTTTACACTGGGAAAGAGAAACTACCAGTTGTAGTCCATCCAAAACATTCCCTCAAGGAACTCCTGAGACATTCAAGGTTAAAGTACAGGTTTGAGATCAAAGATGTACTGAAATTTCATCCAGGTGTTCCTCAGATGTTCCCAAATTGGAAATGGAAAGAAAAGAGAACCTGAACACATAATGCCTCTAGCAACAGCTGTCACTGGCACATCCCAAGTTTGCAACAGAGCACTTCGGGATGTTGTTCCGTTGACAGATGAGAAAGAATTTGTTGTGATACCTCAGGGCATGGAAAACCTGTAATTACTGAGGGAACAACTGATTTAACAGTCTATAAACATATTTTAAAGAGGGCTTTGAGTGCAGCAGTACATAACCTGAAACAAAATGGCTAATGAAATGAAATTCATATTTTTAAATGCCAAAATACTGATGAACTGAAATAGTTTTGTAGCTGATGGAGGTTGTTATGCTAAGACCCCCAAGGTCTTACAACATCTTGGCTCATGCTAATGTCAAAGCAATGCAGTTAAACCTTGAACAGGTGTTCATACATGCAGTGCGCACAGCAGTGTGCATGTTTGTAAAATCCATCAGTCAGCACTGTGCGTGAAACACGATTCAAGATTAACGTGTGAACACAGACCTCGCTGTAGGCTGAGTGATTGTCAAGTCACTGCCAAAATGAAAAATACAGCTTATTTTTTAAAATGACACTTAGTTTGGGCTGGACATGTGAATAACAGTGCAGTTTGTGTGTTATTAGTTTAGCTAGATCCTCTCTGTCTCTAATTGTGACTCCATAAAGATCAGACAATAATATTGCAGCTCCAAAACTTCAGACATCTACTTGTTGTAAAGAAGCTGCTGTGTCTCCATCAGCCTGGTGATAAACAGCATGGAGGTTGGGCGTCTTTTCTCTCACTCTGCGGGCCATGTTACCCACTTCAGTGGCGTCATCTGTGGAGAGAGGCTGTCAAAACACTTGCTGCTCTGGAAAAAATCCAAGTTACAAACAAAGCGCCGTCTCACCGGAGTGCGTGTAGATTAGCAGCACAGTGTCCTTATCAGTAAGACACGGCAGGATCAGATGTAGGAAGTCCTCATGTGCTATGGAGAACTTGGGGCCCTACAGGAAAGACATAGTTTCAGAGAAAACTATGGTATAGCCAGGACCACTGAAGAAGAAGAAGACTGGTATTAGCATCTCTCTGCCCTGTCACATGTTTATAATGAAAGCAAAGGGCAGCGTGGCCTCAGCACAGAACAGAACGGCAACGATGACAGAAGATGTGGAGCTGAGCTGGAGGTGGGTTGGAAGGTGGCGTGCAGCAATAACAGCTGTGGAAAGCTGTTCACCGAGGCGTGCCATGGTTCAACTGTTTTGGGGGGGGGGTTGTATTCTTAGTCAATATTTGAGTTTCAGTTTTACTGTTTTTACACTTCAGAGAACTTTGGGGTGTTTTGCTTGTAGAGGCTTTGAATCTTTTTTATTTTAGTATGTATTCTAGTTTTTGGTTCTCTGTGTGTTATCCATGTCTGTCACTGTCATGTCTTAGTATTTATTTGTTCAAGGTTAATCTTTATCTATTTAAGTCAGTTCGACTTCCTCCCTTTTCCCTCATTTCCGACTTTCACTCTTCCCTGATAGTTTCCACCCTGTGTCCTGTTGCCCTAATTAGTGTAATAGGACACGCCTCTCTTTGACGGGGTGTCTACTAATAGTATGTTTCCCCTTTTTTTCCATTGTGATATTCTTGTGATTCTTCTGGAAGTTTCTTCCTCTTAAAAGGGACTTTTTCCTTCCCACTGTCGCCAAGTGCTTGTGCAAAGAGGGACATCAGATTGTTGGGTTTTTCTCTGTATTAGTGTAGCGTCTTTACCTTACAATATAAACCGCCTTGAGGTGAATGTTTTTGTGATTTGGCCCTTTAAACTGAAATAAAATAAATTGAATTCAACGTTTGTTCTCTTGGACTGCCTCCTTGCCTCCTGTATCTTGGATTTTGGGTCCTTTAATAAGACTTAATGATTCACACAGTTTGCAAAACTGTAGCAGTATGGCTATATCACATTTTCCAGTTGAATGTGTAGAAGGATGTCAGATGATGCAGGCTAAGTTTGGCTCTGTTCCTTGCATTCAGATTATTTTGCTAATACACATTTATGACTTGGTGGTGATCTGGTCATAAATGTTAGTAGAAAAACATCTGGAGCCATAAGTTCGGTCTTGTAAGATCCTGGGGATCCACTGAGGCTGGGATGCTAGGAAATCAAGTGTAAGTCAGAACTAGTCAGAGACAATAACCCCTTGTACTACCTGCTAGCTAAATTTGTGGCAACAGGCACCTCAGCATGCACTTGCTAGCTGTAATGCTTTATAAATATGTTATTTTTCTCTGTTTTCTACATTAATCTTGCTCATTTTTTTTTACATTATTCCGAGGGGGACACAAAGAAGTGGTTGTATTTTAGTCAGCTAATCTGTGTAGAATGAATTCTTTATGTTTCCTAACTGGGGACCTAGATGTGGTTCTCTGTTCAACATTCATATTAGCCCATTCATATAATCCCTACCCTGAAACAGGTGAATGCTGGAGCAAACATGTAATTTTATGTCTAAATGACTGATAGAGTGCCCTGTAAGTCCTACCGACACTGATATGAAAATCTAATTAACACCAACAAGCGGTATAATTTAAAAAAAAAGATTAAGGAACATTGAGCAGATACAGCAGTGTGTATTTTACTCTAATCCTGCTCTAGTCTCTGCTCTGCAGAGACAGATGTGTCATTGCAAGGTACACAACAAGACCTGGATGTTAATGTTAATTGGATTTTACAGGATTTCAGACATGTTATTACTTTGTGTGGCCTTGTTTCAAACCCACAGACATGTTAGAATAGAAATCTCCATGCTTGCAGTCAGCTGGTAGTGGCAGGATTTCTGTAGAAGAAGAATCTGTGCACTTCACTGTGAATTGATTGAGCATTGTGTGAAATGAAAGATTTGATGCAGTAATTACTTAATCGTTTATCTTTTGTCTAAATAGATGTTATTACATTGTTTTCTTTCACACACCAGTGAAGTTAAGGGACCGTCATTGTTATTCAGCTCTCTGTATCCTCCTCTGATGAAGCCTCGAACGTCTTCATAGTCTGTGCCCCACACACACACACACACACACACACACACACACACACACACACAGTTTCCATCACTAGTTGTGATGCGAAACAAAAAGAAAAGACATTTTCTTTATGGCAGTGTAGTTTGGCTCCTAATGAGGACATCGCACTGCGCTTACCTGCACCAAATGTGGGGCTACACTCACTGGCATCAATGAGGCCCAGCAAAGCCAGCGAACCCCAGCCCAGGTAATACACGTGCCTGCTGCACCGCAAACTGAAACACAGCCAGACGCACATCAGACTGAAACTGCCGACCCGACATGAAAAATGTCACGGGGGGAAGTTCAGAAGCTTTCTCTACTCACAGCAAACAGATTGCCAAAGGAAGCTGTGAGTATGGCAACATGTTAAGTATCTGTAGTCATTTTTGCTTCTATGCTTTTTGTGCTGATTCAGTTGTAACCTGCACTAACTGCTAGAACCAGTGTGCTGCTATAAATCAACATACTTCGTTTTCTTTTTCAGTGAGTTTCGAGGCGTCAGTTAAAGATGTCGGATGAGATGTTCTACCTTTCTCCCGCTGCCTCCACCAGAGTAGTGATGCCATCAGGCTGAGAGTACGTGACAGCCAGAGTTCTCTCATATTCCATCATGTGCTGCAGAACACCACTATTGAACAGACACAAAAACAAAGCACAGAGTGCAGATTTTTGTGTCTATCATCATGCCAAACAGATTCTCTTTTCTGTAATGACCTCTAGAGGTCAGCAAAACCCAATAAAATACGCTGTGGTGTCCTCCAATACACATAACAGCTTTTCTATAGGCTCAAAATGTGGTCATCGTGGCTCAAGAGTTGGGAGTTCGCCTTGTAATCGGAAGGTTGCCGGTTCGAGCCCGGGCTCGGACAGTCTCGGTCGTTGTGTCCTTGGGCAAGACACTTCACCCGTTGCCTACTGGTGGTGGTCAGAGGGCCCGGTGGCGCCAGTGTCCGGCAGCCTCGCCTCTGTCAGTGCGCCCCAGGGTGGCTGTGGCTACAATGTAGCTTGCCATCACCAGTGTGTGGATGACTGGATATGTAAAGCGCTTTGGGGTCCTTAGGGACTAGTAAAAGTGCTATATAAAATACAGGCCATAAATATTTTGTACTTGTAAATCAGGATTTGTATGTGTGCGCGCGTAAAAAAGATTTTTCAAAAAAAGCGCCCCTCCGACAGCCAAACCCATCTGTTCTCTGATTGGATTGTTACATTTGTGATTGACATGACATTGACCAATAAGATGAAAGGAAGAAAAATAGGGTCAAAATTTGTACTTGTAATTTGCAGGTTTTTTTTAGCTAAGTCCACACACAAATCTTTTTTACGTACACACGAGTTTTTTTACACATACAAATCTTTTTTACACACAAGTTTTTTTACACATACAAATCTTTTTTACACACAAGTTTTTTTACACATACAAATCTTTTTTATACACACACAAATTTTTTTTACACATACAAAACCGATTTACAAGTACAAAATATTTATGACCACATTTTGAGCCCATACTTTTCTGCTTAATCTCAACTTGCTGGTGATGTCAGCTTCAAGGACATTTCAGTAAATTTTCTGTGGGTTATGAGAACATGAGCAGATACTAAATTGATACATGCAACTGACAAGCACACAATGTGAGTTATTGTGAGTAAAGTTGGGTTATTATGGAGACCCAGAAGTAACTGTACATTCTGTCTTTTTATTATTTTCTTAAATACACATGAAACTATTTTGGTTCAGCTGTTCTTGTATAGTCTTCCAATCAGTATCAATCAATCAAAAATGATAAAAACCTATAAAAACCCTGAAAACCATAAATTTCACACCCGAGTCTCGACTCTCACAGCCTGGTATCAGACGACCCGGTACCAAACGACTCACGGACCAGTCTCTGCCTGGGGGTTGGGGACCGCTACTCTAAGCGACTGGCGTGAATAACGGGCAGAACAATTACATTCTCCTCCACTAGAGGGCAGTACAACTACCTGCTCTAATTGAATGGGTTGCCAACTGCCAGTAAAATAGAAGAAGATGAAGAAGAAATTACATAATAGTGAGACAATGCAGCGCATAATAGCAATAGATAAATATTTGAAAAGAAAAAGTAGCCAGTCTGACCTGGGTCCTGGAGAAAACTCCGACCCAGATGAAGGCCCTAGCATGAGTGCTGATCAGAAGAAAGCAAAAAAGGTATACTGGGGACAAACTGAGCCAATTCCGCTATGCCTGGTGTGAGGGGAAAAATTATCAATATGCTTTTTGTGACATTTTTGTTTGGTGGTGCGGTTCTGAAACGCTGCACTAGATGGACTAGGCCTAGTCCAAAATGTATGCTCACTTAAAGCTTGTGTTATTTATGTGGTTATTTATGTGGTTATTTATGTGGTCTGTGTATTTGATCGAAATCTATTGTTTCACTTAGTAGAATTTCTTTGCAACACAGGAAACTTCCATAAACATAAACTGTCAAACAAATGACACAGACTGAGGAATTTCTAGCAGATGAGAAACACGGCAGTTCATCCCCCAGGCCTAAGGAAGGCTTTAATATGTAACTGGTAATATATGAACCAGTGGCACCATCATCTAAATCCTTACTTGTAGGCCACTTTGAAGTAGGTATACAGTGGTCCCTCGCTGTAACGCGGTTCACTTTTCGCAGCCTCGCTGTCTCGCAGATTTTTTGGGGGCAATTTTGCATGCTGCTTTTTGGGGTTTTTTGACAGCACGTTGTGTTCTGCGTCCTGATTGGCTGTAGACCATTGTCAATCAATCTCCTCCGTGCCGTGCTTCCAGTGCAGTACAGAATGTGTTCAGCTTGTCAAATTTACATAAATCATTGGTCACTAGCAGTGTGACTCTGAAGTGCTGCACTGTATGTTTGTAAGTTTTCTGTCCCTTTAGCTAATCTTGTGGCACACTTGCAACAGCAACATGCCAAGAGTTAGCATGTTCATGACATTACATGGCATATGACACATGACATATGTCTTCCAGCTTACTTATGTGTGATAGGTGTGTTGGAGGAAGTGGCAGCATGAGCAGCAGAGAAGGCAACTTCCAGGAGAATCTTAGTTGCACTGCCTCCCTTCATCCTGGAGGACCCACTGATGGCTTCGGGCTGAACAGACACACACAGTCACCAGCCAATCATAAACACACCGCTCACTTACTTTTTTGAATATAAATGCACATCGACCGTAATGTGTAGGGCATCAAGTTCAAAAGGTACAAGTACCCCAACTGCTGGGTTAATGAGGAAGGCCTTCTGGCTTTTTGCAAGTTCTTGCATCCTTTGTACCACACTGTGAAACGTGAAGGTGCAGTCTTGTATGGGCTCATCTCTACATACATAAAGACAGTTTGTTTCAAAGACAAAATGGATATTTATTCACAACTTATCACATATCATACATTCATTGCAAATATTTAAAGTCCTGTACCTGGCCTGATGTGCAGGGTTGAAGCCAACCAGCACAGGTGTGTAGACTTCAGGGTGCTGCAAGCAGAAATCCAGCTGCCCTGCCACAAATGGAGCCTATGGGGGCAGAAATCGCACACACGAGAAGTTAAGAGTTGTGAACGCCAAAACTCAAAAGGTTGATCTCGAGTTACCTGCAGATTGAATTGTTTCTCAGGTATGAGCAAGGTAAACCTTATTTGCTATACACTATTCAAACTCTGACCTCAGAGCTGAGGCTGACTTACAGACAGTCCACAGGAAATGCCAATGAACAAGACTCGCTTCTTTCCCTCACACACCTGCAGAGAACAACATGCTGTGGTCAAAATGCTCTCACAAAACACAAGACACACACTCCAGGATGTCCCAGACCTTCTTCAGACTGAGCACGCCCAGTCTGGGGTCGTCTTCAGGAGCCTCTTGAGAGGAAAGCAGAGCTCTGAGGACATGATACCAGAACATGTATGTGTGCATATGTCAGGTTAATTACAGGATTTTAATCAAGCAAAAAAATTGCTGCTGGTTATATTCTGTTTACACAACCCCAACTCACCTGTCTCCTCCTGCAATGATGTATGAATACACTTCACTTTGGTTCAGCTGACTCAGTGCTTTGTTGAAGCCTGACTAACAACACAAACAGACAATAAACACACAATACAGGAAGCATTTTTTTTCCATGAGCAAGAGAGATCTGATCACATAATTTCATTAAGAGCCATTTTCCTCATATTACTGGCAGGGTCTGTTTCGTTCTGCTCTGGCTCACTGTGCACTTGATTTTCCATTATGAAAGTAACTGATACGCTTTCCAGAAGCCTGAACAGCGCAGAGAGTATTTCAGGACAACTTTTACCGAGATCAGGAAAGCCAGCCGACCAGAAGTGCCACAACCGCTCATCACAACACAGCTCTCCTGAGGATCCTGTTAAAGACACAGAAGGCACAATAGCCTATGCCCGACTGACCGACGCAAATACAGATCCAAATATTGAGGGAGGAGAAAAAAAAGGCACCTTTATTATGACCTCGACCCTTTTAGCAACCTCCATTAAGGTTTTCAACACTTGGTCACTCAAAAGCCTCTGAAATGAGATTTAAAGAAAGAAATTCTCAAAAGGAAATTTTGAGAATACATTTTCCCATCATGAAGGCTAGTACTGATATACCTGGTAGGTCGTTCCTGCCTCTTTCTGGAACATCTGGGAATCACAAACTTGTAACATCTTCACAATGCTATAGGCCGAAGCTCGGTCGATGTCACATGTCAGGGGGTTAGACTTCTCTGAAACAGGAAGTGAAGGCTCATAATCTGCGGACTAAGAAACAACAAATTAGACTGACGACTAACTGACTTCTATCTTTGAAAAGTGAATCCAACATGAAAACAATTGCATCATTTTGAAGGACCATCAAAGCCCGATCGCTGTGACTGACCTCAGGCTTATATAACAATGAGAAAAATGGCCCTCTGCCTTGACCTTCCTGATGAGTTTATGAGTTCAAATCAATCATTTCACCTCATGGTGTATAAAACATGTTCATTTTATACATGCCGGTCAGTCTCAGTGTCACGGTATCCTCATTGACTAAAGACCTGTGATTAATAAGTTGTTAGCAGTTTCACAATCACTTCTGCCTCATGCTGGTCACATCCAGTTTTCAAACAGCAAGATGGCGGCGGTAAAAGTTCTCAGCACTAAGCTTCAAAACAGGACTTTTATAACTGTTATAACTTTAAAAAAGGTGGCCAAGTAGTTAGGTCCATCTTTTATAAGGTTTATTACGTACCTAGAATAAATAGATGGCATGAAGCAAACTACGTTTACCTGAGCTAGCATAAAATGAATGAAGCAAGTAAGATCCAGCAGTCAACTACTTTAGCTAGCATAAAGTAGCTAACATGAAGCAAGGATGAGCCAAATGGGGAAAACGTAAGGTTGGTTACCTTAGCTAGAATAAATACTGTACAGCACAGTGTCAGCACCACGGAAATACACGGATACATCCGTAGGCTCGAGACACAATGCATTTTTGGGACTTTCAGGTGTATGGACCAATGTTTTATTTTCTGAACAAACCAGAAATCTTTAATGAGCAGCTAGATTTGTCTCGCATTAACTGGCTGAGTTAATGCCAGTTAATGTGACATCGAAGCAGCTGTAATCCACAGCTGTGTGTGTTCATGGAGCTTGCATTTTCACCTGCTGGACATCACTACACCTGACAAGTTTAACTGTCTTCAGAACACTGCAGAGGCCTTATTGACAGTATTTGGCTCTAAATATCTGTGTGAGCAGATTTTCTCTCACATGAGTCCTCAGGTAGCCGTCTGAATGCTGGACACTCGGAGACCTGGGTCTCTGAGTGGGAGACCAGAGATCACATAACATGTGTGTCTCTGTATTAACAAACATGCCATATTGGCTTAGTTTATTTTTCTTATCATTGTTGTGAGGAGGCCATAAATAGCATTTGTATTTTCTGTTGTACAGTTCATTTGATGTTATGGATAAAAAGTCTTTTTTTGTTTCAAAATAGCTGATAACTATTTGCTGATAGCTGCCAACATCTGCAAACAAATATAATTCTATAAAGTGGTTCTATAGATAGTGTGTAACTGTTCATATAGAGCGTTATTAAATTTATTGCTAATGCAATCATATGGCACACTGACCTCTGAGGAAATTTTAAATGGCACTACCCCTGATATAGCACCTTTCAAGATAAAATCACAAAGTGCTTTACAAAGGCAGAAAACAGACATTAAGTCCACAGATCTCAAACTCAAAGGGAGTGAGTTCCAGAGTCTGGGAGCCGCTGATACAAACGCTCTGTCACCTTTTGTTTTTAACCTTGTATGCTGGACAACAAGCAACCCCTGGTCACAAGACCTCAGGGACCTGCTGGGGTGATAAGGAAGAAGAAGATCACTTATGTAAGTTGGAGCTACACCGTGCAGGGCCCTATAGGTCATGATTATGATCTTAAAATGGACCCTGAACTTGACAGGGAGCCAATGCAACTGAATCAGCAGGAGAGTGGCATGGGAGTATTTGTGATGCTTTATCAGAAGCCTAGCAGCAGCACTTTGAACACCCTGCAGTCGTTCCAGGGAGGCATTGCTTAAGCAAGTAAACAAGGAATTACAATAGTCTAAGCGAGATGAAACAAAAACATGAATAATCATTTCCAATTCGGAACGTGACACAATGGGACTCAGCTTAGCGATATTTCTTAAATGGTAAAAACAAGAGCGAACCAAAGATTTAACGTGTGTGTCCAGCGTCAGAGCTGGATCAAATGTAACACCAAGGTTCCTAATGGAGGATTTAATATAAAAAGCAAAAGGGCCTATATTATTAACCACGTGGGGAACAAATTTCTCAGGAGCAAAGACAATGACTTCCGTTTTATCAGCATTTAGTTGAAGGTAATTACCAGCCATCCACTCTCTAACGGAATCTAAGCAGGACTGCAAGATTTGGAGCTTAGAAACATCAGGTGGCCTAAAAGAGATATATAGCTGAATATCATCTGCATAACAATTATATGAAATATCAGAGAAAGAGCTAAGAAGTTGCAGAAGAGGGAGTAAATACAACAAAAACAATAACGGTCCCAAGACAGAGCCCTGAGGCACCCCATAGGCAAGAGAGCTGACGGAGGATCTGAACTTAGAGGCAGCCACAGAGAAAGATCGATTTGACAAATAGGATTTAAACCATTCCAATGCGGTACCCGATACACCCACCCAGTGGTTTAATCTATCTAACAAAATAAGATGATAAACAGTGTCAAAAGCAGAGGTCAGATCCAGCAACATCAAAACAGTGCACTCTCCAGCATCACAATTCATCAAAATACCATTAGACACTCTAAGAAGTGCAGTTTCGGTAGAGTGAGCCTTACGAAAGCCAGATTGAAATTTATCAAGAATGTTATGTTCATCTAGAACAACTGTGAGTTGCTTGGCCACAACCCTGTTGTCTGATATTGAAATTTGTTTGATGATCTGAACTAAGTGTAACAAATATGGACAAAAAAGAAAAACTTTTTTACAGCACTGCATAAAGAAATGAGATGTGGATCACGATTATAGTTGCCAACTGTCCCGTTTTAGCCGGAACATCCCGTATAATGAGCAAAATATAATATATTGACCTTACGAATATTAAATCTGATTTGACTGCAATTGTATCAGGCGAGTGTTTTATAGTGTTTGTGCCCAGTTAGTGACGGTCCCTGACGAACAACATGTATGAGGAGTAATGCGTGATTCGTAAAATTACGACTCCGTTTGGTCTCCGTAGCATAGAAACCTGGCTAATTGATGCCTGTGTACGTGAGGGTTCACTAGATGGTTGGGAATCTCTCTGAATAATTAGGAACAGCAAGACGGAGACGGATAACTTTCTAGCAGCCTCTTTACTTTTTGCACACCGCAACAACAACCCACACTTCCTGTGTGCCGCCCTCATGAATACTTCACTGGCCTCTCAGAAGCCAGGAAATCTTATACTCAGATCAAAACAGGGAAAACAACCAGGTAGATATAACACATACTTATTACTTGTTTGAACATGCATGTCTAAACATTCAAACATGTAAACATGTAAATATCAAAACACGTAACCACCAAATAGCTACATAACTAGCTTTATAACCTTTGTAAACACCTCTTTGTATATCAAATTAGATTTAAATTTACTTCTACACTTTACATTTTCCTCCCCCCCTCACATAAGAAACGTCCCCGTTTCCCTACAGAAAAGGAAAAAAAAACCCCAACATGCTGTGAGCAAAGGGGACAACAATAAAACAACAGCAAAACCAAAAACAAGTTCAGTTCAAAACATAGTCCTTGAGGTATCTGGGAGGCACAACTTGACGTCTCCCACATCGCCGTGAAACACCAGATACTCGATGAGGAGTTGAAGGGACAATGTCTGTTTGGTGTATCACCACATGGCCAGAGGGGGAAGTCGTTACAGTCTCAGACCGAGGAGAAGGGGACAAAGGAGAGTGGGAATGGGGTCGTGACTGGTTTAGAGGTGGTGGCTGACAAACCTGAGGGTCTGATGAGGTTGCAGGGCTGCGGCCCTGAACATTCCAGCTCCCTTCAGCTGCAGATTTTGAAGCTGTGAAGGGCAACGCACCTGATAATGCAGTCAACTGTGGAATCTGGGGCTGTACAGGTATGTCACCAGCAGGTGAGTTGGTTCCACCTTTAGGGACAGGTGCTTTGTACGGCCTGAGACGATTGTAGTGAACAATTTGAGTCTTGTCTGATTGGTCCAGGAGGTAGCGAATCCTGTACGTGACACCAGGGTTTTCTCCATCTGTTCCAAGGCACTCCAATATCTCAAAGGGGCCCTTCCAATGTGGAGCAAGTTTCTGCTTTGCTGTAGTGGGGTCATTTAACCACACCAAGTCACCCGGAACATAAGGAGTGTGTTTGATGCCCCTATCGTACAATTGTTTCTGCTGGTTGTGGGCACAATCTCGGTTCCATGCAGCAGTGCTGAAGGCAGACTGAAGTCTCTGAGTCAACTGGGTGACGTAGTCAGCAGGAGAAACAGAAGTAGATGATGCTGACATGTTGGTAGGCAACAGCATATTAGCAGGCATCCGTGCCTCATGTCCATGTGTGAGAAAAAATGGCGTAAACCCCGTGGTAGAGTGAGGACTGGTGTTGTAAGCCAAAGCAACTTGATTGAGGCAGTCATCCCATTCGCCAGGCTGCTGAAGGAGTAACTTAGCTAACTGGTCAATAAGTGTTCGATTGAACCTCTCGACCATCCCGTCGCATTGAGGGTGATATGGGCTGGTCCGTGTCTTCTGGATGCCTAGCAGCTGACACAGATGTTTCACCAGGTCAGATTCAAACTGACGTCCTTGGTCCGTGTGTAGCATTTCAGGGACGCCGTGCTGACAGATGAAGTTGTCAAACAGGCATTTTGCAACTGTTGTGGCACGTTGGTCTGCGATAGCATAGAGATTGACATATTTCGAGAAATAGTCTTGAACAACGAGCACGTACCTGTTGCCACGACTCGTAATGGGGAGTTCAAGTATGTCAGCTGCCACCTTTTGAAATGGCTCCGCAGCAACAATTGTTTTCATTGGAGCTCTGTGATGAGGTGTGGGATTCCGTCTGGCATCACATGGAGTGCATTGTGTGCACCATATTCTGATGTCACGTGACATGAATGGCCAGTAATATAGCTGCTGAGCACGTTTCAGGACCTTATCTGCTGATAGGTGACCGGACACTGGGTTGCCATGCAGCAGCTGTAGGACAGTGTCTTTTAAAGATTCAGGAACAACCAACTGATGCAACACTGACTTTTGGGACGGGTTGAAAGCTTTACGACAGAGTAAGCCATTATGAAAGGTAAGTCTAGAGTACTCATGCCATAGCACTTTTTCCTGAGGTGGGCATTTTTTCATACGCCAGTAAGGTGGTTTCTGACCCTTAGCTTTCCAGCCAATGACTTCTGACAGTACAGGATCTTTTTGTTGTTCACTTTTGAGATCATCTTCAGGCAGCTCAAGCACAAATGTGGATGAAACAGATAGCGCTGCACACTGCAGTCGTGGATCAGGAAAGTCATTGCACGGAATGTGTTTTTGGTCAGTACTGCAGGGACTATGGTTGGGCGGGCCTGCAGGACCTACGCACCTCTCTTCAGGTTTCAAGGTAGCAGAAGCAGTGCAGACTGTGTCCTGCTCTACGGTTTCACCAGTGACAGGGCGACGTGACAGTGCGTCCGCATTGAGGTGGCGGTGGCCATCTTTATGAATCACAGTCCACTCAAAAGGATCAAGTTCAAGAGCCCAGCGAGCACGGCGACCAGTTCTATCACTGTCAATGGGTATTTTCCGAAGACCCAGGAGGGGCTTGTGATCCGTGACAATAACAAATGGCTGCTTGTAGAGGTAGTGCCGAAAATGTCTAACTGCCCAAACAATGGCCCAGAGTTCTCGATCATAAGTCGACCACTTTCTTTCTGCCTTTGTAAGTGCATGGCTAGCATAGGCAATGACTTTCTCTTGCTGTCCCTGTTTTTGAGCTAGTACACTGCCAATAGCTGTGCTAGAAGCATCAGTATACAGAGAAAATGGCAATGTGAAGTCAGGGAATGAAACCACTGGAGGGTTTGAGAGGGCATGTTTCAGATACATGAATGCATCCTGGCACTGAGAAGTCCATTGAAAAGTTGCATGCTTCTCAGTGAGAGCATGTAGGGGGACACTGTGGTGCGCAAAGTTTTGAATGAACTTGCGATAATATGAACAAAGTCCAAGGAATGACCTTACTTCTGTCGCTGTTTGTGGAATAGGCCAGGCTTGCACACTGTTCACATTTCTGGGGTCAGGCTGGATGCCATGTTTTGATACAATGTGGCCCAGAAATTGTACCTGATCTTTGGCAAAACAGCATTTTGAGGGGTTTAGCTTCAAGCCACTTGCCTGGAATCTGCCGAAAATTTCTTCCAGATGCTGGAGATGTTCTGCGAAAGAGCGGCTGTAAATGAGGACATCATCCAAATACACTAAGCAGGTTTTCCAGGGAAGGCCACGAAGTACCATCTCCATTAACCGCTGACATGTGGCTGGAGCGTTTGTGAGTCCCATGGGCATAACAGTGAAGTGGTAAAGTCCACTGCCGGTTGTGAAAGCAGTTTTCTCACGATCCTTCTCTTCCAGTTCAACCTGCCAATAGCCATGTTGAAGGTCCATTGTGGAGAACCAGGCAGAACCTGACAGCGCATCCAGTGCATCATCAACCCTGGGAAGAGGATGAGAGTCTTTGATTGTCACTGCATTGAGTTTCCTATAGTCAAGACAGAAACGCCACGTACCATTTTTCTTTCGCACCAGAACAACTGGGGCGGCCCATGGGCTGTAGCTTTCTTCGATGACACCTGCCTTTAAAAGGTTGTCAACTTGAGTCTGTATTTCAGCTCTCTGGTCAGGTGTCACTCTATAGGCTCTTTGTTTAATCGGTGTAGCATCACCTGTGTGAATATGATGCTTAATTATGCCCGTGTGACCTCTGTCCTCTGAGTGCTTACTGAAGATTCCTGAATACTTCTGGAGAAGTGATTTCAGGGACTGAACCTGGGAGTGTGACAAGTTTGTTTCATCTATTTCTACCGGCAGAGTTGAATCATACACAGGTGAAGTAGCACAACATGTCTGCTCCAGTGGGATGATATCAACAGATGAGCCTGAATGAAACTCACCAAGATGCTGTCCAGGGTACAGTTCGATTTCATCACTGGAGGGATTAAGCATTCGAACCACTGTAGTACCATTCTGAACTTCACTGAGAGTGTGAGCCACAACAATGTCACATGTTGGATTAGGGATCAAGACACCATAGTAGTCTGTTGGAACAGGAGAAGCCGGCGTGGCTGCTGACACACAGGCTGTGATCAGAGTTTCGCTCATAGCTGGAATTTTGGTTGGCGCTAACACAGAAACATTACAGCAGGCAGCCACCTCATGTCCTTTGGGCAACAGGGGAATTTTCATGTCCCACAGTTGCAGCACTTTGTTTTTGAGGTCGAGAAGAGCATGGTGCCTCTGCAGAAAATCCCAACCTAGAATGACTGGCTGGTAAGCACCTCTGAGGACTTCAAAGTCCTGCTGCCATACCTGAGTCCCAAGCCTAATACCAACGGTTAACTTGCCTAAGATTTCCAGACGTTCTCCATTGACCGAACGAGCTGGCACAGAGGATGCTACCATAGGCCGTTTTTTCAAAGCTGGATGAGCGTTTCGAAAATCTTCACTCACAAGGGAGACAAAGGAACCAGAGTCAATTAGAGCACACACTTCAATGCCCTCGACAATAGCCAAGACGTTAGAGGAGACTGATCCATCAGATTCTGAGGGGAACTGGGGGATGTGGTTTTGGGGCCCTGATACTGTAGCTGATGTTTGCCCCTCAACAGCAGCTAATGAAAGTTTCCCTGTGGGCCGGAGGTGAAATGTGCAGGCCTTTCCGGGGACTGGAAACGAACACTGGTCCTACTGTAGGATGCAGCATCTCTAACTCTACGTGGAGCAGGACTGGGACTGCGTCGGTATCTGTTATTGTCAGGGTAATTGTACCTGGAATACTGGGGGGGCTGTTGGGAATGGTATGTGCGTTGATCGTGTTTCTCACATTTGTCCCACTCATTGAACCTCTGGGGAACAGGGGAAGAAGGACGTTCACGGTGAGACTCTGGATCACGATGATAACGCCTCTCAGGCGAGCAATAGTCTCTGGAATGTTGTCTGGCATGATAAGGCGACGGGGACGCACTGCGGGTGCTGTACTGAACATTGGAAGAGGAGGATCTATCACGACTGGAGTCCAAACGTTGGGCAAGGTAACTCTGTTTCTCCTGTAACTGCTGTACTTCATGTTTCAGGCTGGTTACAGTAAGCGTGAGCTCCTCAACCGCTTGAAGAAGTTTAGCATCAGTAGGCTGAGGACGTATCATAGCAACCTGTTCTGAAGACGGAATATGAGAGGATCCTGCAGCTGTAAGTTGCAATGCTGCCCGTGCTCTCTCGCAACGGCTGGCAATGCGCAGGGCTCCGTCGAGATCCTCTGCACCCATCTCATGAATCTTAGATTGCAAGGTGGGGTCCAACCCAGCAACAAAACGGCGAAATTTTTCACCTTCCAAGGCATTGTAGTCATAGTTAGGGAAAGCTTCAAGCACAAGACGGGTAATATCCGCGCTGTACACATCTAAACTTTCACCTGGTTTCCGGGGGCGAGCATTCACATGTGTCTGGAAGAATGGCAGAGAATATTTCGGACCGAAAACCTCTTTCAGCTTATCCTTCACTAGATCATAGTCTTTCTGGGCTGATGAAGGCAAACTGTCCCAGTACAAAAATGCAGCATCTGCTAGACGAGTAGGCAGAACAGAGGACATCACAGTTGGCAAATCTACCTCAGGTGGAGTCATAGCTTGCACTGCCACTTCAAAGCGACGAGACCAACTAGTAAAAGATTCAGTCCCATCTCCTTTAAAAACAGGTGGAAGATCTATTGTCAGGGCACTGGAAACGGTATGGTGGGCGGGAGCAGCAACAGTCCGTATTGCATCCACTGACCTCGAATGTGGCACAGGAGAAGAGCGCAGCTCATGCACAGATTCACTCTCGTCAGCCGACATGTTCCCAACAAATATCCAGCTCAAAAAAAAAATCACAAAAATCACAAAAACAGAGAGAAAAGCTGCAACAATCCTTACTATCTCCAAAAATTATTACTGTTATTATTTTCAGTTCATCAGCTGTTCACAGAGAGAGATAAATCCCAGCGGGAAAAAAAAACGATCTTATCCGCAGCTTGGGAGTAAAACTCACCAAATACACAGATCCATCAAGAAAATAAATCCCACCGCTGCCACCAGATGTAACGTGAGGGTTCACTAGATGGTTGGGAATCTCTCTGAATAATTAGGAACAGCAAGACGGAGACGGATAACTTTTTAGCAGCCTCTTTACTTTTTGCACACCGCAACAACAACCCACACTTCCTGTGTGCCGCCCTCATGAATACTTCACTGGCCTCTCAGAAGCCAGGAAATCTTATACTCAGATCAAAACAGGGAAAACAACCAGGTAGATATAACACATACTTATTACTTGTTTGAACATGCATGTCTAAACATTCAAACATGTAAACATGTAAATATCAAAACACGTAACCACCAAATAGCTACATAACTAGCTTTATAACCTTTGTAAACACCTCTTTGTATATCAAATTAGATTTAAATTTACTTCTACACTTTACACCTGTATTTGCAGTATTTGATTTGAATATTTTTTTTATTTTTTGCTTGTTTGTGATTTCTGTCATCATTTACTGCATTTTTCTTTATTGATTTAGATGAGGTATTGATTAACCGAATGCCAAAGTTTTACTGTATTTTTACTGTAAGAATATGAACACACAGTGCATATTTACACTATGCCCAGCTGGCTGTGCACGCCAGAGTCTCCATTATTTGATAGTTTAAAAGTTAGCAACCCTAATCAAGACTTTTTCACAATAATGTATCAAACCAAATCCTGTCTGTAGCTATACACAATATTTACCACTATATTTACTGTCAAAAGCGGTGTTAACCTTCTCATCTAACTCTTTGCAGGAAAAGAAATCACTTCCCTAAATAGTCCGCCGATTTCAATAAACTTACTTCCCATTGACGTAAAGTGGAAACACCATAAGTCCAGTCTAATCCTGCCATTGTCCACTTTATCTGGCAAAAATGGTCACTGGTAACGATTTGCAGAGAAAACAGAAACTGCGAGCGAAAGGGGGAAGTGGGCGGGACCCGATTTAACTTTGCTCAACTTCCAGGCCGGCAACTGAAAAGTGACAACGAATGAGAATGAAGAATGCCGTTGATTGACACATGACCTGGTAGTAAATATAATAGAGCAGGGGTCACTAACAGGCGGACCGGGGTCCGAGTCCGGACCCAGTCGCCATCCTATATGGACCCGGACCTATAGTTAACAAAATATTAAATTATATTTAATTTTGACGGGGCGATTCAATTTTAAGCGGTAACCTTACATTGTATTAGACCAGGGAACATACAAACCAATTGTGTGCGAGTTAAGCCACCCACGTGACACTACTTAGCCAATCACATCTGCGCATTCAAGGCGATCGCAACTCTGAGTGCAGACACAGACAGACAGTAGTGATGGGATTTCCGGCTCTTTTTAGAGATCCGGCTCTTTCGGTTCGACTCACTAAAAAGACCCGGCTCTTTCGGCTCCGAACCGGCTCTTCAGGTTGTTTTGTTGCTTTAATTAATTTATTATTAACAATAATATAAAATTATGCACAAAAGGAATTACTAACGTAAAAACAAGTGGTTTTATTTATATATGTTTATATATAAATATATGCGGTGGCCCCTAGAGACAAAACACGTACAAACTCCAAAACACATTTCTAGCATGAACTGAACTTCCAAAGCAGAGCTACTAGATCACTTAAATTACACAATTGAAAGCATGTGTGTATTGTTTGTGTATTTATACACAGGCACTCATATATATATTCAAATAATTTTAAAAAAAAGTTCATTTACCTGTTATTACCACACACCAAATCCGGTCATTGGTACTTGCTGGCTTGTGTAGCCACAAGATAACAAAGGCTCAACACTGCGCCCAGCATCCTGGAGCACTTCTGTTGTTCTTTTGTACGTGTTTTGAGTTTTTATGTGCTTCTGAGTTTTTACGTGCTTCGGAGTTTGTACGTGTTTTTACGTGTTTTGGAGTTTTTACGTGTTTTGGAGTTTGTACGTGTTTTTACGTGTTTTGGAGTTTGTACATGCTTCAGAGTTCGTACGTGATTTGAAGTTTGTATGTGCTTTGTCTCTAGGGGCCACCGTAAATATACTTTTATTTATTCACTCCACATAAAATGTAATAAATAAATCATCTAATACAAAAATCAACTATTCACATTTCAAGTTTTAACTATTTACATTTTCAGCTTTTTCCTTTCACAAATTTAAAGTGAAAAGAACACAAAACACTGCAAACCACAACACAATTAAATATAAATTATAATATGAAAACTAAAAGAACATGCATATTCTCTGTCATATGGACCTGCATGAATAAACTTTCTCAATCCTTTATCATCTGCAACCGAAAATAGTTGTGGATGATTACTATACCTTTCTAATGTTGTTGTCCCTGCCTCTCTTTCTCTCTCTCTGGCTCTGTTCCTGTGCTACTGAGTGTAACTACCGCCCCTCCCCCCTCTGCCCAGCGTAAAGCACAAGGCTCGCGTGCAGAGTGAAGCGGAAAAAAAGTGCGAGAGAGAGGCTGAGAGAAAGAAAAAAAAAAAAAACACGTGACGGCTCGCGATAAGGAGCCGGCTCGCGTCGTTCACGTCAAAGAGCCGGCTCTAAGAGCCATTTCGTTCGCGAACGACCCATCACTAACAGACAGAGGAAAGACATGGTGAGAGGTGAATGACAAGCGAGACGATTAACGATACAGTGAGACAAGACGTGAGCGGGAGTCACAAGAGGTAAAACAACTATGGCGCTTTCAAAAAAGAGAAAAGTAGACACCGAAAATAGAACTTTCAAGACTGAATGGACTGACGCATATATGTTCATTCTTCCGGCCGCAAGCAGCAAACCAGTGTGTCTCATATGTTCAGAAACCGTGGCACTGATTAAAAGTGGCAATGTCAAACGCCACTATGAGACAAAGCACAAAGCTTTTGAACAATCATACCCACCCAAGTCTGAACTCAGGTCCCAGAAAATTAGCAGTCTCAGAGCCCAATATGATCAGTCCACAAGGATCTTAACCAGTTCTTTCACCGCCCAACAACGTGCTCATGAATGTTCCCTCAGAGTTGCTTGGATTTTAGGTCAACACAAAAAGCCCTTTGCAGGTGTTGTCAAAGAGTGCATGAGTGCAGTAGCAGAAACATTACTTGAGGGTAAACAAAAAGAAGAGCTTCATGACAAAATAAAGCAAATACCTATGTCAGCATCAACAGCCACAAAGAGAAGTGAATTATTAGCTCAGGATGTGCTATCCCAGCTGGAAGAAGCTATTCATAAGACACCACGTGTAGGCTTGGCTGTAGATGAGTCCACTGATGTGTCTGACAATGCTCAGCTGTTAGTTTATGTAAGGTTCTTCAACAATGATAAGAAAGAGTTCTGTGAAGACCTGCTAGGTGTAACTTCCCTTCACAGCACTACAAGAGGAGAGGATATTTACCTGGCCATTAAGGAAATGTTAACAAAGCGAGGAATAGAGCCAAACCAAGTGGTTTCAATAACCACAGATGGAGCCCCTGCTATGATGGGGAGAGAGAAAGGAGCTGTAGCAAGAATGAAAGAGGACAATCCCGAGCTAATCTCTTATCATTGCATTATTCATCAGTCAGTGTTATGCTCCACCCTGTCAGACGAGTATGCTGAGGTGATGAAAACAATGATGAAAATGATAAATTTTCTCAGGGCATCTTCTTCTTGTCAGCATCGCATGCTCAGGGAATTTCTCAGAGAAGTTGATGCACACGCTGATGATCTTCTGCTTCACAACAATGTGAGATGGCTTAGCAAAGGCAGGGCATTGGAGCGATTTTGGTCCATCAGAAGTGAAGTAGCAGCTTTCTTGGAAGAGCTGGAAAGTCAAAAAGCAACAAACTTTTCTCTCTTTTTAAATGATGGGAAAAACATGGATATTGTGGTCTTTTTGGTTGATATCACTTCACACCTGAATGAACTGAATTTGAAGCTGCAGGGCAAGGACAATTCAATTTGTGAACTGATGACAGCTGTCCGCTGCTTTCAGAGGAAACTTGAAGTGTTCAAAGAAGACCTGCAAGGAGACTATGCACACTTCCCAACAGTGAAGGAACAGGCTCAGGGACAGAGAGATGTGTCCTCTTTTGTTGACTTTGTTGATAAGCTGATTGAAAACTTCAGCAAACGTTTTGATAGCTTCAGCTTTGGACAGCAGCTCACCATGTTCATAAAGAACCCATTTGCCATCACTGATGTCAGAGGGTTCTCAAAGGAAGTCACACAGCACTTCAAGTGGGCAAATGCTGGGCCTCTTCAAATGCAACTAATTGATCTCCAAGCAGATGTGGCCCTGAAAGAGCAGTTTGGAAGAACTGAACCTGCCACTTTCTGGCCCCAATTGGTCTCTGAGACAGCTTTCCCAAATCTGAGGAAAGTAGCCCTGTACATCTTGACCATGTTTGGCTCCACATACAGCTGTGAGGCAGCTTTCTCCACAATGAACATAATAAAAACTAAATATCGTTCCAGGATCACCAATGAGCACTTACACATGTGTATGAGAATGGCCCTGACACCATTCCAGCCCAGATTTAAAATCCTAGTAGAGCGAACTAAAGCTCAGTTCTCTCACTGAACAACAGAAAGTTGGGACGTGGAATATAAGGGTGAAAGAAAGAGAAACTGTAAAATTGTTAAAATGTTTTGATGTTATCTGTTGAAAATGTATTGAGACTGTTTAGTCGAGATGTAAAATGTAAAGAAAAAGGGAAACTTTTTTTTTCTGAAATTAAGCACTTTGTTTTAAGATGCACAATTTAGCCATTTTATTTATTTTCTCTAATTCATTTTAAACAGCAGCCCTATTTCTAATGTAGGCCTACTGTGTGTTTCAGTGTTAACAATAAATTTTGTTGAAATGTTTTAACTTGTATTTTCATTGATTTGACAGTCTATTGTTCATACGTTCAGATATAAATTTAAAAAAAAAAAAAAAGGTTGCTTCTCTATCACAATCATAACGTAAGTTAGACATTATGATGTCCCGGACCTCTGCTTGAGAAGATTTTCTCCAACTGGACCTCCTCAAATTTTAGTTTAATACCCCTGTAATAGAGGGTCACCCAGGCAACAGCAGCTTGGAAAGTCCGCCGTCAGCTTCAAAACGATACGTGAGGAACGAATCGCTTCGTGTGTGGAGGCAGCTACAGTCCTAACAAACGCTCCAGCCTGTCTGTTTGTTTACAGCATCTCAGAATAAAAACCACAAAGGGCACCGCTCTGTCTGTAGTAGCAAAGTTCACCTACTTGACCTTTGAGACCGGGAAAAGGGAAACACAAACACACACACAATCACCACTATGAGCACCTGTGTGTTTATCTGGCAAATGTCATTCCTGAAAATAAAGTGTAGCCGTCTCTCTTTAACGGAACCAACGATCAAACATTTCCAATCCCTGGTTTTAAATCATGCTGCCACAGTAGCAGTTAACATGGAGATCAAACTGAAAGCTCAGCATTAGAAAGTCTTTGATCTCAGCTCCGAGAGTGCTGGCGCAGTTTAAATAAGAACCTCTTCTTCCATCATTATCCAACATGCTTTTCAACCCTACAACGTACCAAAAGACCCAACTGATTCTCAGCAGTGAAAATATTTACACCACAGCAGATTGTGGAGTCTAATATATTTCATCACTCCTCCAAACTCCCACCAGTCTCTCGTGGCTGCCGGCTAATTGCTGTCAGCGACACTGCAGAGAGGACATTTTTCACATCATGTTCCATCAACAAAGAAAAGACTAATGTTATTTCTCCTCGCACTTCATAAATCGTGTCGCCTCTTTTCTCTCTCTCTCCCACATGAAATGAATTAGAATTTTCAGTGAAGGCCTGTGACTTTGTAGTGATGCATTTGTACTTCTCATTCTCACACCAGACATCTGAAGCACAGTTTGACTCAATCAAATATGACTCAGTCCAACACCAGAGCTGTGCGTGGGACTCTGTGGGAAGTCACAACCAGGACATGTCTCCACCATAGTTTGTTGGCTGCACCAACTCAGGATATTGAGGGGTAAAACCACAGCTACAAACAGCAGAGCTCAGCTGTTCAAAGGAAAAACAGGATTACGTGATTTGATACAATCAGGTAATTTAATCTAGTTATCTCAATCAATCCTCCAGTTTCTGTTGTTTAAATAATTTAAATCGGATAAGGGTTACTGTAAATAACCCTGAATGCGTTTCCTTGCACCTTATTTTGGCACTCATTCCTGTTTTCTACTACCAACTTCCTGTCCGTGTGTAGAAGCTTTTATTTTGATGGGACGATTTCCTGTAAAACTGTTTTTGGCGCAGTTTTCAGCAGCAGTCGCGGGAGTTTAGAAAAGTGATGGCCTAACGGAGCCTATGGTGATTTCTTTTGTCATTAGCAGCCCCCTTGATAGAGGCACAAGGTATGGTTATGATGTAAATAAGGAGACGTTTAGATGTTTTTGTGACAGTCGCTACATTTGTTAAATGTTACGTTGAAACGAACTTCATGTTATAAGGTTTACGATTGTAAGAGTGTGGATTATTTTGCTTACACGCTGTTTCTATGTATACATCCCCAGCTCTTACGGTGAGATTGATGGTTTACTGCCATTAAACCTTCAAAACGTCATCAGTAAAGTGTCATCCTTCATTCGGGGGGGTTCGCTACAGTAAGAGCTTACTTCCGGGAGCAGTAAGAGCTTGCCTCCGGGAGCAGCGAGAGAGAGAGCTTCCTGCGATCGGAACGGTAACGGCACGGTACGGAGCAGCAAGCTACAGCAGCGGTCCGGTAACAAGCAATTGCTCTCAAAATGGAAAATATAGAAGGAGGTCAGTTAAACGAAAAGGAACAACGAAAGGAATTAACATGCGAAGCTGATGAAACAGCTAATGAAACATTCCCAAGGCGGTCAGAACGGCCCAGTGCGCCCACAGAGAAAATGCTCTTATATCAAAGGGATGAACAGAATAAAAGAGAGAAGAAACTGCTAACCATTTATGAACATTGGAAAAGTCAGGTCAGAATATACAGAGAAGACCTGAAAATTGATTTATCAGATTCACGGTTAGCAGAAATGGCTGAATGACAAAAGCATACAGTGAATACAGAGAGCGTAATGAACCATCCCATGTCATAAGGCGCAAAATGGACTCTTGTGAATCAGTGACAAAGGACATTATGAAAATCATATCTGAGCGTTTAGCAGCTATAGATGAGTATGATGCAGATAGAGAAAGGCAGCGCCTCCATCAGCTCTTAGCCTATGAACATGCTAAGTCCATATTTGGTACTGCATCACAGTCAAGTTACCAATCTGAAGTAAGCATTGCAGCCAAAAGAATTGATGCTGTTGCAGAATTAGCTGCAAAAGAAGCTCAGTATAAAATCACACAAGAAGAAATAAAACAAAAACAAAAAATAAGAGAAATGGCAGAGAAACACAGGAGGGAATTGGACGCACAAAGGTCTGAACTAGAGCGTTTACAAGCAGAAAAGGAAAGGCAAGCAGCACGTGCAAAATTAGAGATTTATGACAAGGAGTTTAAAGTTGATATGGACAGTCAGTTAATGTTACAGAGCAATGGGATGTCTGTTATCAACCAAACCTTGCACAACCAGCCTCAGAGCTCTCTACAGGTTCATATCACCCACATGTGGAACAATATGCATCCATCCCTGTCAATAATCCTCTACAACAACTGCACTCACAAATTGTCACTCCATCGCCTCCCACAGACGTATTGCAGCTGGCTAAAGCTATTCAAGACAGCATAGCAGTAAGCAGAATTCCAGTGCCTGTGCCCATCGTGTTCAGCGGAGATCCCATCACCTACATCGAATGGAAGGCTTCCTTCATCTCACTGGTGGGCCACAAAGGTATATCTCCAGCTGAAAAACTGCATTTGTTAAAAAGGTATATCACTGGTCCTGCTCTTAAGTGTCTTGAGGGCACGTTCTACCGCAGTGATGAAGAGGCATACAAAGATGCATGGAAAAGACTTGACCAACGCTACGGTCAGCCATTTGTTGTTCAAAAGGCATTCAGAGACAAACTGTCAAAGTGGCCTAAAATCCACTCAAAAGATGCAGAAGGTCTACGGGTCTTTTCTGATTTTCTCACAACTTGTCTGCAAGCAACACCATATGTAAAGGGCTTAGAGATACTAAGTGACTGTGAGGAAAACCAAAAGTTATTGCATAAGATTCCAGAATGGCTTGCAACGCGTTGGAATCGTCAAGTCACAGTTGCTCTTATGAAAGGCAAAGATTTTCCCTCTTTCAAGGATTTTGCAGAGTTTGTAGCACTCGAGGCAGAAATTGCATGTAATCCTGTGACTTCTTCATATGCACTCTATTCATGCAGCTCATCCTTGGAGAAAAGATACGTAAGGGAGACCAAACCAAACAGATCTGTGACTCAAGTCTTCACTACAAAAGCCACAGTACAAGGAGAAAAAACTAAGTCAAATGACACAAGGTTAAAGGTGGTCTGCATGTTCTGCAAAGATGAAAGTCATCAGTTGTCAAAGTGCCCAAGCTTCTCAGAGAAGTCACTAGACCACAAACGGACATTTGTGAAGGAAAATAAACTGTGCTACGGGTGCTTAAAGGTGGGCCACAATGCCAGAGACTGTCGTCATCGCCACAAATGTGACACTTGCAAAGGACGACACCCCACCTGTTTGCACAATGAGAGTCACATGGCAAATGAAAGGCCTCAGAGCTCTACAAACGTCGCTTCAACCACAGAAAATGATACCATGGCAGCCACAGCTCTGAATGTTACTAAGGTGGGTCAATCAGGTAGTACCTCCATGATTGTTCCTGTGTGGGTTTCCACTACTCAGAGTCCTTCTAAAGAGCAGCTTGTGTACGCTTTATTAGACACACAAAGTGACAACACATTTGTCAGTGAGGAGATAACTAACCAGTTACAAGCAGCATCCCATCCAGTTAAGCTAAAACTAACCACGATGCTGGGAGTTCGCATGACAGTCAAAAGTCAGAGAGTAGCAGGGTTACGTGTGAGAGGTTATAATTCAGATGTTCACATTGACCTTCCACCATCCTACACAAAGGACTACATCCCATTTAACTATGACAACATACCCACAAATGAAACTGCAAGGCAATGGCCCCATCTGTCAGAGATCGCTGATCAGATACCCCCTCTCCTGAGTTGTGATGTTGGACTACTCATTGGATTTAACTGTCCCAGAACTCTAGCTCCAAAACAGGTTCTACTTGGAAAGGACAATGAGCCATTTGCCATACAGACAGACCTAGGGTGGAGCATTGTTGGTGGCTCATCAGAGTCAAATGAAACTGAAACAAGTCTGTGCCATAGGGTCATGGTAAAGGAAATGCCTGCTGTAACACCAATGGACATGATCAATGTTCTTGAATCAGATTTCAAGGACACAAAGGCATGTGACAAAACGGTCTCACAAGAGGATCTCGTTTTTCTGGAAAAACTTAAGGAGGGGATAAAGAAAAATGAACAAGGATACTGTGAGATGCCTCTTCCATTCAAGCAAAGGCCAAACTTACCAGACAACAAAAGGCTTGCAGAGATCAGACTGGAACACTTAAGGAGAAGGTTGAACAAGGATGAGAACTACAAAAATGATTATGTTGCATACATGAATGACATAATTGAAAGAGGAGACGTGGAAGAAGTACACAACGAAGGAACACAAGGTGAACAATGGTACATCCCCCATCATGGGATTTACCACCCCAAAAAGCCCACAAAACTGCGTGTCGTATTTGACTGTTCAGCCAAACACAATGGAACAAGTCTCAATGATCATCTCCTCCAAGGGCCAGACTTAATAAACAATCTGACTGGCATTCTCTTGAGATTCCGGCAACATCCTATTGCCTTAATGTGCGATATAGAAAAGATGTTCCACCAGTTCCACGTCAGTGAGAGGGACCGGGACTATCTACGTTTCCTCTGGTGGAAAAACGGTGATACAAGCACACAACCTCAAACATACAGAATGAAGGTACACCTTTTTGGTGCGTCATCATCTCCAGGCTGTGCAAATTATGGACTGAAGTACTTAGCCAAAGAGCACTGCCACTCGCACCCAGCAGGTTCACAGTTCATTGAGAAAGACTTTTATGTCGACGATGGAGTTACGAGCACAAACACAGTGAAAGAAGCAATGCAGTTGGCACAAGAAGCCAGAGAAATCTGCCGCAAAGGTAACCTGCGTCTCCACAAGTTTGTTTCTAACAATCACACTGTTTTGCAAAGTATACCTGCATCAGAGTGTGCTGTAAACATTAACATAAGAGACTTGACATTCAAAGACATGCCACAAGAAAGAGCACTAGGCATCCAGTGGAGCATTGAAAAGGACTGTTTCAAATTTGACAACACACTGAAAGTCCAGCCAGCCACACGCAGAGGTATTCTATCCACTGTTGCGTCAATCTACGACCCACTTGGATTTTTAGCGCCATATGTGCTGAATGGAAAGAAAATCTTGCAAGAAATGTGTCAGCATGGTGTCGGGTGGGACGACCCCATACCTAATGCACTCAAGCCAAGGTGGGTGAGTTGGCAAAGTGACTTTGTAAATCTAGACAAGCTAAACATACCTCGCTGTTACCTGCCTGCTAACTTTGGTGAAACTAAAGAAATAGAGTTGCACCACTTTTCAGATGCAAGCGCAAGTGGTTATGGACAATGTAGCTATCTGAGGGCAAAGAACGCTAAAGGTGAAGTTCACTGCTCTCTGGAAATAGCAAAGGCTCGAGTTTCTCCAACTAAACTGACCACAATCCCCAGACTTGAACTAACAGCAGCTGTAGTTTCAGTCTCAGTCAGCAACATGTTACGGGAAGAACTGTGTTATGGTGCAAAGGAGTACTTCTGGACTGAAGGTGGTGCTAGGCTACATAAACAATGATGCACGTCGTTTCCACACCTTTGTAGCTAACAGGGTTCAGAGGATCAGGGAAAGTACAAGCCCTCAGCAGTGGTTTTACGTGCCATCAGAACTGAATCCAGCTGACGGTGCTTCGAGAGGTGTAACTGTCAATGAGTTAAATAAGTCTATCTGGTTCACTGGCCCCTCCTTTTTGTGGAAAAATGAACTGCCCACAGCACAACCTGTCGAGCCGGATCTGACCATAGGAGATCCAGAAGATGAAGAAGGGAGTGTGGGAACGTCAGATAAAGACTGTCAGAAGTGTGCTGAAATCCATGAAATCCAATGCACCGTTGCCCCCACCTGGTGCCTTTTCAAATGAGGACCTGTACAGCAAGAAGAGGTGGCGCCGCGTGCAGTTCCTTACAGAGCAGTTCTGGAGCCGCTGGAGACGAGAATACATTCACAACATCATTTCAAGGCAAAAGTGGCACTCACCAAAGAGGAATCTAAAAGTAGGTGATGTTGTGTTGGAAATGGATGAACTGGCACCCAGAGGGGAATGGAGACTTGCAAGAGTTGTAGAGACTGTCAGTGGAAAAGATGGACTTGTGCGAAGGGTAAAGATCTCACTTGGAGAAAAGAGACTCAATAATAAAGGTCAACGCTCTACTAAACTATCAGTTGTTGAGCGTCCAGTACAAAAACTTGTATTGCTGTTAGAAAGTTCCTAAGGTAACTCCTACATGGGTTATTTTGTTTGGGAAAATTATTCATTTTGGTTCTTATGTAAACCAATTATTCGCAATTTTGGTGGGAGTGTAAATAACCCTGAATGCGTTTCCTTGCACCTTATTTTGGCACTCATTCCTGTTTTCTACTACCAACTTCCTGTCCGTGTGTAGAAGCTTTTATTTTGATGGGACGATTTCCTGTAAAACTGTTTTTGGCGCAGTTTTCAGCAGCAGTCGCGGGAGTTTAGAAAAGTGATGGCCTAACGGAGCCTATGGTGATTTCTTTTGTCATTAGCAGCCCCCTTGATAGAGGCACAAGGTATGGTTATGATGTAAATAAGGAGACGTTTAGATGTTTTTGTGTCAGTCGCTACATTTGTTAAATGTTACGTTGAAACGAACTTCATGTTATAAGGTTTACGATTGTAAGAGTGTGGATTATTTTGCTTACACGCTGTTTCTATGTATACATCACCAGCTCTTACGGTGAGATTGATGGTTTACTGCCATTAAACCTTCAAAACGTCATCAGTAAAGTGTCATCCTTCATTCGGGGGGGTTCGCTACAGTTACTTTGATCCAAAATATTAGGAGTACTCTGATCCCAGCAGAGGGCTGGATTCAGACTGGATTGCAAAGGAAACGTGAAATAAAAACTCAAAATGTTCTCAGCAAACGGTGTAAAAATAGTGATGCAATTCTCTTAACTCTGACTTTCTACACTGCTCAAAAACTTACACTTCGAAAATACATCAGCTCTAAATGGGAAAAAATCATGCTGGAGACATTGAGGGCTAGCAGGAGAGACCATGCGCTTACCTGCTGCTCTCTGGCAGGTAGCTCCATGCCCTCCTGGGTTTTAAATGCACCTTAGAACACACATGCATCAACACTACAATGAGCGGGTGGAGGGAGGTTTGGAGTCTTCTCCCACCCCCATTCTCTGCGACCTGCTGGAGCGGGGGGGCTAGGAGGAGGAGTTGGCCGTCCGACTGCGGTCTGGGGTGTGGGGCCTCCCTGCTGCTGCGGAGTCGGGGCGGTCTGCCTCTCCCCACCGCAGGGAAAAGGGTAACACCACCTGGGTCTGGGTGCAGTTCCCCCCTCCAGGGGCAAGGGTACCTAGACCCGGTTCGTAGAGTACGCTTGGGGAGTGTGATCGTGTGTACAGCGTCTCTTCATGTCTGTCTCCACGTTGGTTGAGTGTGGAGTAAGTGCATATGAGAGCATGAGGGTGGGAATGGATGTTTGTATCTGTGTGTGCCTGTATGTCTGTGTCTATATGTCAGGTTGGGTGTCAGGCGCCACCTCTCTGGGGACATCTCAGGCCCTCCAAGGTTTGGAGGCCTATCTCCCCCTACCACCACTTCCCCTGCCAGTGGCGGACTCCCTCAGGTATCGGTGCGTTGGTGGTTCTTTGTGTCTGGGGATGGGCGTCCGGGTACACACCGGCTCACTCCTTGGCGGCCGCTTATCGGGGCCTGGAGCCTGGGGCTCGCTCGGGCCACTTCGGAAGTGGGGTGCCCCCGGCCTCTTGGCCTAGGGCTCGGTCACTCAGGCACAGCTGGCTGCCGGCGGAGCTCACGGGCGCGTCACTGCAACTCCCCCTGGCTTCTGCTCCGCGGCTGCTGAGTGAGCCCTCATCTGGGACTCTCCTCAGCTCTTACTGAGACAGTGGCGCGGCTGCCCCTCTGTTGGTCTTCCTTGGTCTCTTGTGTTCTGGGGGCCTCTGGATGTCTGGAGTTTTGATCTCCTCCATACCTGCTTCATACCCTGGAGGACGGGGCTGTGGCTCCCCACACTCCCTAGCAGATCGTTACATGGAGAAACCTTTGGAATGCAAGCATGCTGATCCACACAGGTATGCACACAGGTGTACACACGGGTATTTACAGACGCGGACTACAGCTTTCTTGGCTGCTGCCCCAAAGCACATTGTGCACTGTCTATCTTGCGTGCTGCACAATATAGTTTATTATTTAGTATCTACTGATATCTACTGCTAGCTAGTTTATTGTGATGGTGCTGTTTTTTTTATTATGTTGCTCTTTGTTGTTTGCTTTCTCTTCTGTTTTTTTTCTCCATACAGGTGACCCAGGTGTTTTGGGTTTTTTTTGTTTGTTTTTTTTCTTTCTTCCCCCCCTTCTCACCATCTCTTCTCCCCTTCGGTTTTCTTTCTCTCCCTCTCTTTCTTTCATTCTTTCTCCCTGTCCTATCCCCCAGTCATGTCTGTCCTGTTTGTAGCAACTGAAAATAAAATAAATTCATAATTATAATAAAGGGTCAAATGGACCAATATGGCAAGGCCATGATGATCCACTTGGTAAAATAAATCCGCTTGGCATCTTTCTTGGCCTTAAGACAACAATTCTGATGGCTAAAGATCCAAACGGGACACAAAAAAAAAAAAAAAAAAAAAAAAAAGGATTTAGGTCAGATGAGCATTAAGAACAGTCAATGGTATCAATTCCTTCATTCTCCATAAACTGCCTGCATATTCGTGCCACATGAGAGCAGGCTTTGCTGAACATCAGGAGGAACTCAGGACCCCCTTCACCAGTGTAGGGTTTGACAATTGGTCCAAGCATTTTTATACCTATTATACCTAATGGCTCTCAGGGTGTTGTAGCTTAGCTTGTAAAGGTCTGTGTGTCTCTCCAAGGATATGCCTCCCCAGACCATTACTGACCTACCACCAAACCGGTCATGCTGAACAATGTTACAAGCAGCATCTCAACAGCTTCTCCAGACCGTGTCACATCAGTCACAAGTGCTCAGGATGAACTTTAACTCAAGTGTGAAAAGCACAGGGCACCAATTTCAATTCAGTTTATTTATACAGCACCAAATCACAACAACAGTTGCCTCAAGGCGTTTTATATTATAAGGTAGACCCTACAATTGTCGTGGTCTGGGTGAGTGCTGGGGTTTTTCCACTGAGTCACAGTTCCACCCCTGGGAGCAGTCGCTGCTTTCCTGCATGTCTCCACACCTGCTGGCAATTGAGCTGCCAGTACTTAAGACCAGTGCTCATCACTCCTCTTCACCAAGTATTCAGCTAAGCACAGTTAGTGCTGGTCACCATAGTGGGTCACTGAAAGAGATTTTGTTTGTAAGAGGATTATATCCAACCTGTGCTTTTTCTTCCATCAGCTATCCTGTTGTCTGCCACCTCCATCTCCTGGCAATACACGCTTTCATCCTGAAGCTGGTTTGTGCTTGGCAGCTCTTTGCGTCACAACACCTCTTGGATTCACCCACCTGCCTGCCCTCCTGTCACAGTACTCAATCGGACCACCATCTCCTGGAGACCAAAACTGCTCACTCGGACCACTCACCCCTTCCTTGCCATTCCTCCACCTGCCAAAGTAAGAATGTTTCTTTATGGTTCATACTCACCAGGATTTACAGATTCGGTCACTAAAACTTGTCTCCTCTCATTCTAGTGTTCAGAGCCTCCAGGTCATGTTTCCTGAAGGCCAACAAAGATACCCAACTCATTTACTTTACCGGGTAAAGTAAATCCAACCTCCCGGGACTGTTTGGGGGCAATCTGCTAATTCTGGTATTCTGTGGCAAATGTCAGTCATCCTCCATGGTGCTGGGCAGCGACCAGGGTCCACTAGAGGACATTGGGCCGTTAGGCCACCTTCATGAAGTCTGTTTATGATTGTTTGGTCAGAGACATTTACACCAGTGACCTGCTGGAGGTCATTTTGTAGCTCTAACAGTGCTCATCCTGTCCCTCCTTCACAAAGGGGCAAATATCGGTCCTGTTGTTGGGTTAAGTACCTTCTCTGGTCCTGTCCAGCTCTCCTGGAGGAACTGTCTGTCTTCTTGAGTCTCCAAAATGCTCTCGAGACTGTGCTGGGAGAAACAGCAACCCTTCTGGCAATGGCATGTATTAATGTGCAATCCTGGAGGAATTGGACTGCGTGTGCAACTTCTGTAGGATCCAGGTATCGCCTCATGCTACCAGTAGGGACACTGACCCTATCAAAATGCAAAACTAGTGAAAAAAAAATAGTCAGAAAAGATGAGAGAGAAAATGTCAGTGGTCTCCAGCTGCAAAACCATTCCTGTTTTAGAGGTCGTCTCATTGTTATCCCTCTAGTGCCCCTGTGGTTCATTTCATTAACATCAAAGCAACTGAAACTGATTAACAATCCCCACTGGTCCCTAAATAACCAGTTCAATATCCCAGAAGTTTAACTAGCTTGATGCTATACTCTGACTAAAAAGGGTTCCTTTAGCATTTTTAAGCAAGCTATTTAGAACTTTAGGAGTTTTTATTCATTGCTATCATAAAGAAATTAAATATACAATGAACTGTGAGCATTGTGGTAAGGTTGAAACATGCAAGTTTTACAGTACATGCTTTCTGAGGATCTGATCTCTGATGATTAATGAATGTAAAAGTCTCTTAAGAAATTAACTAGTTTTGCATTTAGCTAGGAGTGAAGACTTCTTCTCTGGAGAGAAGAATAATCTGGGTTTGACGGTTGTCAGAACGGTATCTGTCTGACTGCAGTGCGCCAAGTGCAAAGTTTAATGGAGGGGATATAATGGTGATGGACTGTTTTGTTTTCAGGAGCTGGGCTCAGCTCCTTGTTCCAGTGAAAGGAACTCTTAATGCTTCAGCATACCAAGACATTTTGGACAATTTCATGATCCCAATTTTGTCGGAAAAGTTTGACTCCCTTCCTGTTCAAGCACAACTGCACACCAGCACACAAAGCAAAGTCCAGAAAGACATGGATGAGTGAGTTTGGCGTGGAAGAACTTGGCTGGCCTGCACAGAGTCCTAACCTCAACCCAACAGAAAACATTGGGGGGAGTTGGTTTAGGGCCCGGATGGCTTGGGGATAGAAGCTCCTCTTGGGTCTCTCTGTTCTTGCCAGGATGATGCGGAACCTTCTACCGGATTGCAGAAGTTGGAACAGTTTGCCAGGATGGGACGGGTCCTTCAGTATCTGCGCTGCTCTAGTCCGGCAAATCCTGGTGTAGGTATCCTGAAGCGATGTCAGACTTGAACACAGGCTGGTATGTGGTTGCCTGCTCACCAACTGAGCTAAACTGGCACCAGAGTCAGGACTTCCTGACCTCTTAAATGTACTTCTGAACGAATGGTCAATGGTTCCCATAAACACTGACTTAAGCCTTCTCCGAAGGATTGAAGCTGTTATAACTGCAAAGGGGGAGCAACATCCTATTAAACCCTGTGGATTAAGAATGGTACGGATAATTTGGAAAAGGCAATTCTTAGAAGTCTTGACTAGACTCATTTTGATTCCTGTGTCTTTAGGATTTCCCTCTCTTAAACCCTATTTACTTTCACTGTCCAACTTCCAGATGCGTGCCAAAGAGCAGCCATTGCAACTCATTGTGTGATCACTTACTAGCTGTACTTCCTGGTGTGCTGTGCCTAGCAGATGACTTTAAGAAGGAAGCCATGAGCTCGTCACAAAAAAAACCAAACATTTACCATTTTAAACTTTGGCCGTATTTTTGTTTGAACATCTAACAGTGTGAGGTACTTTTGGCTGTTCTGTTATTTCCCAAGAGGTCATCACAGCAGAGGAATCCACATGTTTGATTTTGCACAGATTTAATGGTGCTGTCCTCCCATTTTCCCAGGCTTGGGACCACCATCGGGAGTATACCAGGTTGTGACCAATAATGCTAGGGTTATGTTTCCCAGACTAAAACTGGATTTCTTTCGTGTGAATGACGTAGTGTAAACCACTACACCACAGAGCCATCTAAGCATCAGACAGTGTAGCATTACAAATATGCTAAAAAAAATATGTCCTGCTTCAGTCCTTGTTCAAGACTCTCATCCTTTTGTAGGGTGGCTGTAGCTCAGGCGGTAGAGCAGGTCATCTACTGATCGAAAGGTTGGTGGTTCGATTCCTGGCTTCCCCTAGTCTGCATGCCAAATATCCTTGGGCAAGACGCTCTCCAATGCATCGGAGTATGAATGTGTGAATGTTAGCTTAAAAAAAAAAAAGCACTTAGACAAATGTGCTTGGGTGAATGCACAAGTTGTATAAAGCACTTTGAGTGCTCAGAAGATTAGAAAAGCGCTATATAAGCGCCAGTCCATTTACCATTTTTGCTTTTACTCGTGGATATTCCTATTAAATAACCACAGCAAACCTGTGGGATGTGGCAGAGGTCACATTACAAACAGGGTTGGGAGAACAGGAAGTTAATGAGGAGCCACCAGTTCATTTTTCCCTTGGGCCACCCTATCAGGTTAAAAAATATAGATTTGTTCTGCTGCATATTTCTGTGAATAGTAGAAGTTCAATTTGGTTGCCAGATAGATAATTTACTTCTCAGATAAACAGTCTTAAAGGAACAGGGAAGTGTCAGAGGCTTTATTTCACACACTTAAACTAAAACTAACTCAGTTTTAATTTGTAGGAACCCAAGGATCAGTGGTCAGTCAGAGCTGACTCTTTAATTAACCTAACTGATGATGATCTTTCCCCACAGAGCTGGAAACAGATGGTGAAGGAGGCAGAAATGCACAGGACATTATTACATTTCTTATTCTTGCAGGACAAAAACGGCCTTCTAGTCTATCCAGGTCTCTCTTTACTGTCTTGAATTGGCACAAATCTAACATGCCACTTAAACTGTAAATGTCTGCATTTGTGTCTGTGGTGGCAGAGTAGAGAAGCAGCTGTGCTGCATTTTTCACAAACTGAACACAGCGTCCCCACTGAATGAATCAGCAGCAGACTCGTTGACCAGCTGATAACAGTGTCTGAATTTGTACATCCTACAGTCTGAGGAAATCAAGCACAACGTGTCTTGTTCTCTTCTTGCCTCAGCTGCTGAGTACAGTCAATTTCCTTCTATGTCTGCTCATATTGTCTCTCAGCAACTACAGGATGTTTACTCTGGCTTTCAAAACTGACATGTTTTCGAACCTGTTCACAGAAGCACCTCGTAAATAGTAAATTCACCTGAGCTAACCCCTGCATTCAAAACAGAGGGGTTAGCTCAAGGTCTGTGTGCACTGTCTGACTGCAGTAGGCAGCGGTTCACTGACCTTGACAGCAAACCATAAAAGGCCCTTCGATTTTGAAGGAGCTGCAGGATCTCCTTCTCATCATACTTATTCCCAGTATGATTCTTAATTCTTGACAAATCATCCACCCCGGAGGAGCAAGAAAGCCATCAACACGTAAGTGGCTCTTCATATTATCAACCATAAAACCCTGGAAGAGAAAACTGTTCGTGTGGAGGGGAAAACATGTTGTTTCTTGGAGCTCTGCTGTAATTTCTTGTGTGATGTTGTCACCAAGTCAAACACAAACCAGTGTCGGGTACTGTAGAACCTCCCTGAATTATAATGCAACATTCTTTATTTAAAATACTTTTTATGGATGTCTCCTCTCTAACTTTGCCTTTTTTTTTTTTCTTCAAGTTCAATTAGGAGCCAATGGAATGAAACAAGATGCAGTTTTGTAATAAAAAAAAAAATCAGTTTCAAACTGCTTCTGTAAGGCAAACAGAACAAATATGAAGTGATCAGCTATGGCTGTAGATTTACATCCACAAAAGGTGTGTCTCTAGATGTGCTGTTTTTTTTTTTGTTTTGCATTTTTTGTTTGTTTTTGTTTTTTTTCTCCAGACATCTCTCTCTTGGCATTTAAGAGGTTTACATTTTATACAGTCATCCTGAAATAGTGGTATATTTAAAAAAAAAAAAATCCTACACAAAATAAACCTTTACTTTATTCTTCACTATAGTACAAAGACAATTATGATGCTTTTTAAACTTTTTTTTTATTATTATTATTATTATACGGTCCTTACAATACAAAACACCTTAAGGTGACTGCTGTTGTGATTTGGTGCTATATAAATAAAACTGAATTGAATTTACACACTGACACCTCGAGTTATTGTTGGTTTCACCTTAATCAGAGACTTTATTTGCTTCTGTACACATGTCAGAAGGTTTTTGAGCAAGACTCTGAATTCCAAGAACCAAAAACATTACAGATTCTGCGAAATGAATGTTCAGGATAGATAGGAGGGATAAAGAGATGCTTACCCGTGAATTTATCTGTAATAATAACCTTGTCCTAAAATGGATAAAACAGAAACAAGACACAAATTTGTTTGGCTGATGACTTCTGCTCAGGCTCAGCAGTGAGATCGAGCTACAAAATTATGGTGCGATGGCATGTGCTCCTGTTGGAACCACAAATCTTTAAACTTTGTTTGTTGTTTAACAAAAAAGCATTGTTGTGGGCCTGGGTACTGGGACCTGGTTCGGCAGAAGAGGGGCCTGTGAACTGAAGACTCTGCCTCCCATTCGACTTTTAAATATCCTGGGAACTACAAGTAAACCTCTCAATCTGAGAGCAAAGTTGGATGATATGGTACTACGAGGTCCTTAAGACAAGATGGGGTCTGATTATTCAAGACCTTGTCTGTCAAGAGAAGGAATTTCAGTTCAATCTTTTCATTGACTCAACAGGGAATCAATGAAGAGAAGCTAATGTGGGAGAAATATGCTTTCTCTTTTTGTCCCAGTTAACTAAAGATGCTGTCTTTCAAATCAATTTCATCTTATGGTTCTTCTTTTATAATATTTCCACTTGGATATGCCATAAGTCAAACATGTAATGGGATGTAAACCTGAAAATAACTCTGTAGATGTTAAGAGGTAAAGTGATATCTTGAATGCAGAACATTTATGTAAATTGAGTCGATATGCATAGCTACAGAGCAGGATTGCCACTGGATCTGAACACAGTTTACCACCACTGTAGGATTCTATTTAGAGGCTGAAAGTTGTTAGCATCCTCCCCGGTAATCCTCCCTACTGTGCTTACATCTTCAGCAGGGTGATCTCTATCTAGAGCCAAATGACAACCCACTTTGGATGCATTTTTTTCCCACCGGTCTGTGCACTGTAAGCACAGACCGGTGGAAACTCTGTGCTCCCCACTGCAAACAAGCGCACGTCTCTTGCTGTTAGATTTGTAATCAACTTCATTTTCCGACTCAGCTTTTCCTCTAAGCTGCACAAATCACTGTCCTGTACGCTGAATGGAATGAGCTGAATTGTCTAATTACATCTATATCTCATCTAGCTCCCTCCACAGTCACAGCCACATTAAACTTCCTATTTGTGTCCTCATGATTCCCATCAGCTCAGAACAAGGCCACTGTTTTGATCTTCAGAAGTTCACTGCTGATGTAACTACCGCTTCCTCTCCTTTGTCTCGAGCAAATCATCGGCACGCGTTTGATCTCAAGTCTTCTGGCATCTTTGCAAACTCATTGGGATAAATATTGTATAGGAGGCTGCAGCTGCGACCTCAGCTGATTCTCTGCCCTTTTCCAAAAGACTGGGTGGAATTACCCTCGAGTCCAGGTGTTACGACCTGTATGACTAAATACCTCGAGTGTTGCTGTCACTCACTCACTCCTATTGCTCACATGCAAATGGCTTTACAACCATCTCCCTGTCCTTCAGCCAGCCACGGTTGTCATGACAACAGAGCGGCTAATCTCCAGTGGACAGAGAGAGAGAAAGAGAGTGCATGAGCTCGCACAGAAACGTGCTTCTGGGGACGCGGAAAAGGCGTGCGAGTGTGATGAAGAGATGCAGTGCACGCTTGCTTACGTCTGTGTGTGTGTGTGTGTGTGTGTGTGTGTGTGTGTGTGTGTGTGTGTGAGAGAGAGAGAGAGAGAGAGAGATTGTGTGAGCTTTTTTTAAAAATAATAATGGAGTATGATTGGAAAAAAACACACATGTTCTCCATCCCACTGAGAATTCCTAAATCAACTGTTCCCTTCTTCCTTTTAAAAAAAATTCTCTCCTCCCATTTTCCCTTCTCCTGACCTTCATCATCTGTATCTACTTCCCCATCCTAACTTCTTTCCATTTAAATCTCCTGAATGTGCTCATTTTTAATGTCATTTCGTTGTTTTGTTCCACTCCGTTTCACCATACATTTTCTGGCCTTTTCCCCCTCTTCTACCTCTGACACAACCTCTTCATCCCGTCAACAACAATTCCTTAATCTTCCACACTCATCCTCTCTCTCTTGCATTCATCCCGTCAGCCTTTTCATCCTCTCAAACTGCTTCAGCTAAACCTTCTTTTCTATCTTTGTCTCTCTCTCTCTCTCTCTGCACACCTCCTTTCATCCATGCTCTCATTTCTACCCCCCTCCGTCTCCGCGCATACATATACAGTGTCCATCCATTTCCTCGTGTTCCTAAATCCTTCCCTCTCTGGCACCATGGTTGCCTAGCAGGGATCTCTCAAACGCACATATGTTAGGGCTGATTAGGCTGGCACAGCCACTGGGCGCTCGGCCCACTGGAGGAGATGATGGAGAGATTCGTGGAGAGTGTGAGGGAGTCATGGAGAGCTGTGTGTGTTGGGGGGAGGGGGGGTATTGATTGATTGAGCGTCAGGTGTTGGGAATTTTTTCTTTCCAATGAAAAACTACTTGGAAAAACAGTCCATATGTTCCCATACAGTGCACGACCATAGTCCGTGTGCGCGCGCTCGCTCGAGCGTGTGTGCGGATGTGGATCGGGGGGTTTGAAGTTGTTATCCGGTAGAGGGCGGAGTGAAAGCGTAAGAGAAGTGAGGAGAGGGGAAGCAGGAGCTGCAGAGGGCTGGAGCTGCGGAAAGGAACGGAGCGGACATGGGTGGCAGCGGACGCCGGGCATCTGCAGCCTGAGTGCTGGGGGCAGGAGGAGCAGGAGGGCCTCCAGTTGACTGAACAGGAAGGTTTACATTAGCAGAGCCGCAGTTAAAGAGAATAGCCTGCTGTCCGTTTAGCGCCCACACACACACACACACACACACACACACACACAGTCACTCACACATCTTAAGAACAGCGGGAGATGCATTACGTCATAGCCTCTCATTGCCCTAGATGACCGCGCGCGCAGGACGGGGAGGATGCGGGGCTGCCGGACTAGAACGGTAACAGATTCCGCTGCTGCTGCTGCTGACCGCGAGCCCCCGGCGGGTGTGTGTCGGCCGGTAGAGAAAGAAGAGGAGCCGCCGTCGCGCGGCCGCCGGCTCTGATGGCTCCTCGCGCCCAGGGCGGGAAAGAGTCACAGCAGTCGCCGCGGAGCGAGAGGGTAGGGGACAGCAGGTATCTGGGAAGTGACGTGGTGTCCGCGCCCCACAAGAAAGCAAAACGGTGCGTTTGTCGTGCATCTCGCAGGAGGGCAGGAGCGGGAAGGCGAACATGGCCGCACAGTCCGACGGCGGCAAAGCCGGGGTCGGGTGCGGCGGCGGCGGGGGTTTCGCCCAGCTCTATGATGTTGACGCCGAGGAGCCTCTGGACTCCGCGGCGATCCACATCTGTCAGTGCTGCCGCTCTTCCGCTTGCTACTGGGGCTGCCGCTCAGCTTGCCTCGGCTCTCTGCTCGGCGGGAGTCCGCCTGCCGGAGGGGTCGGCATCCGGGAGACTCACTGCCCGCCCCGGGAGCAGCTGTGGCTGGACTGCCTCTGGATCATCCTTGCCCTCCTTGTCTTCTTCTGGGACGTCGGCACGGACCTGTGCCTGGCGATGGACTACTACCAGAGGCAGGACTACCTCTGGTTCGGCCTCACTCTTTTCTTCGTACTGGTGCCCTCGGTACTGGTCCAGATTCTGAGTTTCCGATGGTTCGTGCAGGACTACACCGGCGGGGGGCTCGGGGAGGTCGAGGGGCTGACCAAGCGGGGCACGGTGGTTCTGGGGTGCCTGTATCCTGGAAGGGACCGCCTGCAGCTGGCCACTATCTGGCTGTGGCAGGCCACCATACACATCCTCCAGCTGGGACAAGTGTGGAGGTAAGAGGGGGAGGGGGGGCAACACAAACACACCTGATCCTTCTCTCGCTCTCTCTCTCTAACAGGCTCACAAAAACTTAATGCTCCTAATGAGCAGAGCAGGGTGTCCACTTGATGTGGCTACTAGAAAAGACAGCTCGCTTCACAGTGACAGGCAGGAGAGAAAAGCGAGAGGAAGACATGGAAAGGCTCTCTGCGACTCCCTCTGTGCTTCAGTTGCTGTCTGGGAATGACAGGAAGATATTAAGAGAGACCGTCAGGAGAACAGAGAGCCTGATTTCACACACACAAACTCTGATCTGTTGAAACTTTTCATTTCTGACTCATCCTATGAAAAGCTAATTCAGGAACTCGCTGACCGCCCTGCAGTAAGAAAGAGTAGAATTCAGAGCCAGAACAGAACCTGAGTAAAGCATCTGCAGTTGCAGAGTAGCTACAGTTAAGCCTTCACACAGTGTAAAGAAACAAAGTGAGCCACATCCTTCAGAGTGTGTGTTTTAAGGGCTGACCGAAGCGCTCTCCATGGTGCTGAACAGATTCCCAGCATTTCCAGCTTTTGGTCAAGGCTCTTCCCTTCTGAAATGTCAGCATGCCTTTGCGTGTATCTGTGTGTGCGCTGACACATGTCAGCACGTGTGTGTGAACAGTGGAAAAACGGTGTCAAGGCTCTTCCCATGAGTGTCAGCATGCATGGAGAGTACAAAGAGGAAAAGCATCTGCGCTTTTGGCAGCACATCTCTTACTCTCTCTCTCTCTCTCCCTCTCTCTATTTATCTCTCTCTCTCACACACACAGACACACACATATATTCCCACAGTTGGACAATGTTAGGTGTTAATTGTGCTAAAAGCACTGTTGGGGGAAAAACTGAAATACACACACTTCTTTTCATTGTGGGCTTCTTGCCTCATATAAGCATGCAGCTTGGTCTACACACACAAACACACACACTGTAGTTATAGAAGTAACACGAGTGCGCTGGTGTTTTTTTTTTTCCTTTCCAGCTTCCCAGTCTATGTAAGGACAACGTTTGCTCTCTTCCCTCCCTCCTCTCTCTTCTCTCTGAGAAGACTTCTTAATGGTGTCCACTTGCCCCTGGGTGGGCAGCAGGGAGAGTAGAGTAGTGTGTGTGTGTGTTTACGTCCTACTATGCTGATGTGCTACACAGCTTCTGTGCTTTGGTTGTAGGGTTAAATCAACCCCTCTCACACCCATACACACTTACCAGTATTTGTCCCCCCTTGGCCCTCAGAATGGACTCTCCCACCTGGAGGAAGGGCCGGATGGGAAGGAGCATAGAGAGAGGGTGGGGGAGAAGAGGGCGAGAAAGGGTGGTTATAGCTGGGGAAATTGAGAGATGGAGAGGCCGTGGAGAGGGAGAGATGGGGGGTGAGGACATGCACAAGTGGAGTGAAAAAGAAGGGGGAGGGGAGAAGAAGGAGACGTGAGAGTGGTGGGGGCAGGGTGGGCTGGATGGAAGATCAGCTGTACTTGGTTTGAGACCACCTCCTTCCATGTCAGGCCATTAAGGAGCTTGTCTGCTACACTCAACACTGCAGACCAGAGCTCCTGTTTACAGAAGCCAAACAAATGATACTGATTATTTATCCTTCACTGCTCTTGAGTCAAGGACACACATCCTTCTGGCCTTATTTTAAAACCAAAACATCTCGAAATGGTTCGTTTGGGAGGGCCGGCGTGCTGTAAATCGATGCACATGTGGGCATTTTCTTCCAGGGACGCTGCATTATTTATGGGGCGTGAATTAACCTCCAGCTCTAATAGGCGTACTGTACATAATGTAGAAGTGCACGTCTGCATGGAGGACACCCATGCATGGACTGCAGCCATGCACGGGGAAGCTGAAGGATTTTATTTTTACAGCACGTTTACATTTGTGTGCATACTCCTCTCACACACACACACACGCTCAGTGTGGCAGTGAGGCAGTTTAATTGAGATCACTGCCTACATCCCGCCCACATGTGCTGTAGTTTCCCACATCCAGCACGTATAGATCAGCATCTCTTCAAGGCTGTTTATAGAAAGGTTAAATTCAGTGTAATGAAGTAATGAAGGCTAGAAATATTCACAGCCACCAATCAGGTGAAACAGGAATAAGTCAGAGTGTTGGTTTTGATTTAGTTGCCCGATTAGGCGAAAGAACGCAAGGGAAGATGTGACCTATTAGGCTCATTTCCAGCTCCTTATTCTTATTCCTGGACTCTGGTAGAGTTCAAAATAATCCATATCTGTCTGATACGGGACCTTGATGAAGTCCACGAGTTTGACTGCCGTCTGAGACCAGCTCTTTTGGCTCCCTTTAAACCAGCTTTTTCTAATTGGCCGGCCCTCCAGCAGGCGGGAAGCTGCTCGTGTGCCTTAGATGACCATATTAGGGAGATCTGCTATCAGTGACAGCATGCAGATTTTTTTATTTATATTTTTTGCATCTAAAGGAGGTGTGTTAAAAATAAGGCCTGAGGGCCAGAAGTGGCCCAGCACAGGCTCCAACCCGACCCAGTGGACATCTTTGGTGGAGTCTGAAGGAGGGCGTAAATTTTGAATTTATCTATATTTTAATAAAGTTGACATCTTGTTCACCATCCATACTACATCAAAGTAATGAAGTAATAGATTTTTTCATGATCTACTATAGAAATTTAAGTTTTTTTCAGTTTGTCCTCAGTAAAATATAATTAATTAATTAAAAAAGATATTTTCTGTGATTTAACAAAAACATTCTGCTTCAAACGTACAGGACAATCCAGAACTTTTACTGTTATTTTTACACATTTACTTCTTACATTTTAAGCCCAAAGAGTAATTTCTTTATCATGTAGAAAAACTAACATGTACTGTTGAATTTGCACTTCTTCTTTATTACATTGTGATATCGCAGAGATTTAATGTGCAGATAAACTGCTTTACACTTTGATCTTAAGTGAGTCTGGCACACTTAAGATCAAAGCAGGCCGTACATGGCCCACGACGTGAAATGAGTTTGACTTCCCTGATTGAATGTGTGTAGAAAAGCCTGACATATGCGTGTTTGCCCCTCTGAACCCCTACAGGTACATCAGGACGCTGTACCTAGGCGTCATGTCGCGTCGGCAGAAGGAGCACCAGCGGCGCTGGTACTGGGCCATGATGTTCGAGTACGCTGACGTCAACATGTTGCGTTTGCTGGAAACGTTTCTGGAGTCGGCGCCTCAGTTGGTCCTGCAGCTCTGCATCATGATCCAGGAGAACCGAGCTGAGACGCTACAGTGTAGGTGGTTGGATGGATTTACAGACTGCACTGTACCGGCGTAATAGCATGTTTTCGCGTAGCCGGCAAACAGCATGCAAATGAGCAGCTGCTCAAGTGCTAATTATCAATTTGCACCTATTGTGCTTGATTATGTGTAGCTGCAGATGGCTGCTGGATTTCGCAGGTTTTTACTGTTGTTCAGGTTGTCAAAGATAGAAAGCGATGTGCGAGTCAGACTCCATCATCCTCCTCTTCCGTGTTGCATGCATCATCTTGGGCGGCCACCCACTGGTGTTATTCATCGCGCTCACTCTGGAGTTTTGGGACACAGTTTACCTTAATGGAAAGATGTGACGAGTACACAAGGGGGCGGATACACACGGCAGCTGGGACATTAAAAATAACTTTGTATTTGAGACTCGTCATTACCAAATGTCTCGGTCGTGACACGCACTACCTCTTACTTATTGTATGCTCACACCATTACACAAAACAACCTTCCCCCCTCTCCCTCCCTAGTGAGTCATTATAATGTCGTGTTTATACAAAACAGGAGAAGCATGGAAATCATCCACCTCTGTGTCTCCCTGCAGGCATTTCCTCCTTAGCCTCCCTCCTGTCTCTCGCCTGGGTTCTGGCCTCCTACCACAAACTGCTCCGAGACTCTCGTGACGACCAGCGCAGCATGAGTTACCGCGGGGCGCTGCTGCACCTCTTCTGGCGCCTCTTCACCATCTTCTCCCGCGTCCTCTCGCTCGCCCTCTTTGCCTCCCTCTTCCACATCTACTTCGGCATCTTCGTGGTGCTCCACTGGTGCGCCATGGCCTTCTGGGTGGTGCACGGAGGCACTGATTTCTGCATGTCCAAGTGGGAGGAGGTGCTCTTCAACATGGTGGTCGGCATTGTCTACATCTTCTGCTGGTTCAACGTGAAAGAGGGTCGGACGCGATACAGGATGGTGGCGTACTACACCGTGGTGCTGGCCGAGAACAGCATCCTGACCGGGCTGTGGTGAGTTTAGCGCCGTTTGCATTCTTTGATATCCCTGATGCAACAAGCGTAAAATCGTAAAATATGTTTTTTCACATAAATATCACAGAATGTATGCAAGAATATCCAAAAACTATAAAAGGTAGGCGTACCTCTTACTTCACAAGGAGCTACCGTAAAGGCACGCAGGTTCATCCAGCTTCACAAAGCTAAATGGCAATGATCTGTATAATGATCTCTTTCTAATTCTCTTATAAATGTTTTCTTCTCCTTCCTTTGTAATTTTGGAATTTTTTTTTATCTTTTCTATGCTGCCTGTGTTCTCTCAGGCTTTCCTTTCATTCTTTACTTCCTGTTTTATTTTGAAGGTTACTTGTTCTTGTTCTGCTGAGTATTTAATCTGTATTGTATCCTGCTCAGACTTCAAATTTATTCTGAAATGAACAAGTAAACAGACACATTTAAAGTATACCATAAGTGCTTACCAAGGCTTAGCCCATTTACAACACTAGCAAGGTAAGCCTATATCACAATATTCATGTAATAAAAGGCTAGTAAATGCTTTCGTGATGAGTTTACTGCCATACTACTTGCAATATAACTAATGGCCACATGGCCCAGGGCCAGTAAGTAGTACACCGAAAAATTGTTTTGCCAGTTGATGACAGTGTTTCTGGCAGCCAGAGTTATCACAGTCATGGCTTTATTGAAATTCATCCATCTTTTCATGTGCTCTCATCCACCACCAGCATGCTTTACATGTTTGTGCAGTCGTTTTAATATGCTAAAGCAAAAAGCTGCGTGTATGCAAACAAACTGCTTGGTTAAATTTGACAGATCGCTTTAAAGTTTGGTGCCCTCCTCCTGTCCCTCTAGCAGTGCCACCTGCAGCATGCAGGGGCTTGTCTAAAAGAAGGGTTACTGAGTGTACGACTCTACATTTATTTTAAAACGATGATTAGAAATTATTTTGCCGATTTAGATTATTAATATTAAGTACAACTCCACTAATAAACCATGTTTTAAAATACACACTGGGCTACCCATCAGTAGATAAAACAATTATAATCAGATTTGGGGGACCAGTGGGAAAGATGGTTTAATGCTATAAACACGTGTAGATACACACATCAGAGCTGCTTTTCCACCATCCCTGGACTCGCACCAGTTTGCATACAGGGAGAACCGGTCAACCGAGGATGCGATCGCCACAGTGCTGCACACATTACTGAAGCACTTGGAACACAGGAACACCTATGCACGGCTCCTCTTTGTAGACTACAGCTCGGCTTTTAATACCATCCGGCCATACAAACTCCGTCCCAAACTCCACCAACTGGGACTTAACTCCTCTCTGTGCAACTGGATTGTGGACTTCCTCACTAACCGTAGACAGAGTGTCAGAGTGGGTAAGAACACCTCTTCCACCCTTGTGGTCAACACCGGTGCCCCTCAGGGGTGTGTTCTGAGCCCTCTGCTATACACTCTCTTCACCCATGACTGTATTTCCTCCTGCGCGTCCAATCTCATTGTTAAGTTTGCAGATGACACTACAGTGCTCGGACTTATATCCAACAATGATGAGACAAACTATAGGACAGAGGTGCAACAACTAGAGTCATGGTGCCACGACAATAACTTGGTCTTAAACACCAAAAAGACCAAGGAGATCATTGTAGATTTCCGGAAGAGGGGCCATAACAACCATCTGCCTCTCTTCATTGGCAGTGAGGCGGTGGAGAGGGTGAGCAGTTTTAAATTCTTGGGGGTAACTGTGACCGAGGACCTGTCCTGGGGCAACCATATCACCTCAGTTGTATGGAAGGCCCAACAGCGCCTCTACTACCTGAGGAGACTGCGGAGCGCACACATTCCCAGATCTCTGATGTTGAACTTCTACAACTGTGCCATCAGCAGCGTTCTGACGTATGGATTTCTAGTGTGGTTCCCCAGCTGCACCAAGGCCGATCAGCAAGCACTCCAGCGGGTGGTGAAAGAAGCTGGCAGAATTATTGGAACAAGTCTGCCAGAGATCAGTAATATCTTCCCCACTCGCTGTCTGAGGAGGGTGCACAGTATCCTGCGGGACCAACATCACCCTGCGCGCCACCTTTTCCATCTGCTGCCCTCAGGGAGAAGGTACAGGTCTATACAGGCCAGAACATCCAGACTGGCCAACAGCCTGTATCCACAGGCTGTGAGGCTCCTGAACTCTCTGCCCCCCTCTCACGGACAATAACCATATCCAACTTCTTAATAGCAATGAACTGGTCTGCATTGGTGCATCATATCTTTATTCTCTTCCCCCTCCTCCCCCCCCCCCCCCCCCCCCCCTCTTTCTTAAATAGATAACTATCATATCTGATATCATATCTCACAGTACAATAATATTGAATGGGTTGCATTGTTGTATTTTGTCATGTTTCTCAGGTCTTTGTCTGAATTTCTACGAACATTATTGCTAAGGATTGTCTTATTCCATTGGAGTCACACTGGGTTAAATATGTACACTTGGGTTTTAAGGGGTATTTATTATTTTCTTCTTTTTTTGGGTTGTATGGAAGCCCCAAACGCAATTTCATTGTTCTTGACAATGACAATAAATAAATAAATACTAAATACTAAATACTAGATGTACACCGATTAATTTAACCCCTGTACTGTCACCTGTCATCCTGTAGGTATGCCTACAGAGATCCAGTGCTGACCGACTCCTATGCCGTCCTGGCACTGTGCAGCGTCTACCTGACATTCGCAGGGGGCGTCCTGGTCATGCTGCTGTACTACGGTTTCCTCCATCCTGCCACTGCCCACCTCCAGCCAAGTCCCGCCTCATCCTGCTGTGCCCAGCTGCTCTGGGGTCTCCCTCTCCCCCCGTCAGCCCCACCCACAGCCCCTCCCACACCAGCCCACATGGCCAAGTCACAGACGGAAGAGGATGTGGCCGAGACGTGTCTTCCCGTCTTCCAGGTGAGGTCTGCGCCCCCCACTTCCAAGCCCGAGGGCCCGCTTATAAAGATCGACATGCCCAGGAAGCGTTACCCAGCATGGGATGCCCACTATGTAGACAGGCGCCTGCGGAGGACTATAAACATCCTGCAGTACATAACGCCAGCCGCTGTGGGCATCCGCTATCGTGATGGACCCCTCCTGTATGAACTGTTGCAGTATGAGTCCTCACTCTGACAAACACACAAATCAGCACACACACACACATATACAGACAAGTACACAAAAGCACATGTGCACCATAAAAAAACATGTATGTATATGTGGATGTTCAGATTTAGAGAAGATTTAGAAACACGTTCATGCACAGAAAGTCACTCTTGATATAAGCACATACACACACAGAAGCAATCTGTCACACTTATATGTGTGCGCACACACGCGATCACACTTACATTCCTTGCGGGCACCTGCGACCTGTGAGTCCCATGGCCATGACTCAACAAGCTGCTTCGGCGCGAGTCCGTCTCCTCCTCTCTTAAACCTTTTGTCACTCTATTTAACTTTAATCGTCCCTCACTTGGTCTCATTTCCTTAATTTCACATGTGCGCGCTCCGCTGCAAAGAAAAAAAAAGTAAAAATATGAAAAATAAGCGTAGTTTTACGATGGAGTCCTTGACCACCGCAAGCCATTTATGTTGCACGCGTTCACAGGTTTAAGAAGAATAAAAGGATGTGACACAATGACGGTCACTTTTAATAAAATGAGTTGTAACATGTCGTTATTAGTCTGGTCAAAAGATAGTGTATATATTTTCTATGTACAGAGAGGATGTTTTTTAATCTGTTGTTATGTTGTTGTTGGACACATCAGTTTCTCGACATCACTGACAAGGTTAACGGGGAGAGTGGCCGAGCATGATGGAAAAGATGGAGACAAAGTGGCAGTAATGGCATCCAAGGCACACTCAAACAACTATTTTTACATTTGCAGCCTCAATTTTAAAGAATCTAAAATTTTAGCTAAAGTCTCTCAGAAGGACAGTTTTAGTTTAGTAGATTTACTTGTCTTGTCAAAGGCAACAAGTAAAATATTAGCACTAGAGAGTTGACTAGCTTAGCTTAGCTTAAAAAAACTGAAAACAGGTAAAAACAGCTAGCCTGGATTTCTTCTCCTAAAGTATCTAGTAGCTAGCATCTTGTCTTATTTAAATTATACAAAAAGATAAATGTAAAAAATAGTTTTTTGTGGGTTCAGAAAGTAGCCAAACCATCTACCATTAAGAATAATTGCACATTTACTTGCTCCTAAGACAGTAAAAGAGTAACTCTTCGAATTTTGGAGTTCATGTGCTTGTGATTCAAAATATGGAAACAAATTCATACTATAAAAATTATAATTCTTATTGATCAGGGCTTTTAAAAGAAATGTGTTAGTTCATACCTGACCTATCAGGGTAATCAGGGGAGTAAGTTTTCCAGCTAATCTGGGTTACTTTGTGTAGCGCAATAGTAGATGCTATGTTATAAATTCATACTTATCTAAATAAAGAAAAGCATGTATATGAATTTGTAGCAAATGTTATTTCTATCAACAAAATAGTTACTTTTCTATGCTCGTTTCTGCCTACACGATGTCAACAACTCAGCAAGTCCTGCCACAAAATCTGACTCGAGATCTTGAAAGCTAAAGGTTTCTACCTGTTTTTGGTTGTTATGCTAACCTAGGCAGTCTGCTTGCAGGAACTCATATTTAATGGAGAGATAAAGAACTAGTACAACTTTCCTCATGTAACTCAAAGGCCAATTGAGCATAGAACAAAGCAAGCCCAACTATATCCTTAAGATAGACTTGAAAAAAGTATGTTGAGGGCAGTTAGCAACATGTTAGCTGTAATGTGGAAAAATGAAAAACAGTTGCTTCTTAAAGCATATTACAAAAGCACTAAAATAATTTCTTCCTGAACATTTGGAAAAGTAAAAATGTAAAAAGTAAAGTCCTAGATGATGTTGGTCATAACCATATTGCTCATCTGGGAGGGAAATAAAGTGTGAAATTTGAATGCCATCTTAGGGGAAGTTCTCCATCATTTCCTTTTATGCTCCAAGCAGTTGTGGGAGGTCTTTTTATATCATAAAAATAAAGGTAGATTCAAGAGTAATTGTTTTTAATTGAGGTCTACTACATTTTTTTTGTGTGATAGCTTAATCATGTTGGTCCCACACTAACAGGGTGCTGCCACTGAAAATGACATAAAACAGTTTTGGACTTCAGTCATCACAACCCTCCCAGTGACTTGTCTTCTCCTGTTTCGTGTCCAATATCAACTCCTCCAAAGCCACCCACAGCTGAGCTGTGGTGTATGGCTCATTATTTATTTCTTTTGGTTTGTTTACCCCTGTAATCCAAGCTGTTACATTGGCAGGCGAAAACACATGAGTTGAGATATTAGTCATCAGCATGTCAACGGGAACGGTGCAACTCCTGAAATCTCACGCTGTGGGGGGGGGGGGTGTTTCCTCTGATCCCGTTCCATGAGCCCACTTTCTCCTGCTTTCTACAACCGCCTTTGCTATGAGGGCTGGGTATAGAGAGAGTTAAAACTGGGGCACGTCAACAAATTTTGTAATTTTGGTAAAAGTCAAAGTCTTTCTGAGAGCGACTTGCAAATATACGTAATTTATTAATTTATTAGTCCTCAAATTATAATTCTGTGATTGATTTCAACCAGTGACCCAGAAGTATGAGAATCTTTTGAATTATTGGTAAAACCTGCAATTTTAAGGTATCACATTAAAATTTGGTTGTAGAAAAGCTTGTCGGATATGACCAGTGCTCCCTTTCCATGGCCACTGACTCTGAAGATACCAAGGCATTCCCAAAAACAGCCAAGAGACAATATCTTTAGTTTGTCCTGGGTCTACCCAAGGTCTCTCCTCAGTAGTCTCACCTAAGAAACTTCCAGGATGCATATTAGTCAGATGCCTGAAACACCTCACTTGGTGTCTTTATATGCTGAGAAGAAACATCTCTACTCTGAGTCCTTACCTTATCTCTAAGGATGAGTCCAGACAGTCTTTTGAGTCTTCTTTCTGGTAGTTGTATCCACCGTTTTATTCCTTCAGTCACTATTCACAGTTTGTGGCCAAATAGTTACGGATCACTACAAACATTGTACCAATCTCTGGTCAGCCTCCCAATCCATTTTCCCCCATTCATGAGCAAGACCCCAAGACACTTTAACTCCTCTATTTGAGAAAACAGCCTGTCCCCATAGCAAAGTGGGCAATCCACCTTCTTCTGGCTCAGAACCATCGCTTCAGACTTACAGGTGTTAACTATCAACCCCGCTGCTTATTAGCTGTGAACCACTTAGTGTCTGGAAAGCAAAAAAGTCAGCATCGTACTCAAACAACCAAGACGCAATGTCAAGACCCAATATCCTCTGTCCTTGGCTGTTCCTACAAATTTTGTGCATGAAAGTTCAGAGAAAAATGACAAAGTTGGAGCAACAAAAAACCAAAACTTAGCAATAATGATAGTCCTGATCCTTACCTTGGGAAACATTGCCAGCTTTAACCCTAAGGCTTGTTTAAGGGTTAGGGTCACATCTACCATTTAGCGCTTTCACCTGTTTGGTGAAATGCAACCCTAACGGCAACCCTACCACCAAAGTGGTTCACCGATGAACTAGCGGATGTTAAGAACACCATTAATGACTGATAAAGTTAATCAGTAGATAAAACTGTAATAATTACCCCAGTGTGGAATTTTTTTTAATTTAAATAAGGAGACTAAAAGCAGAAATACAGCGTCCCTTTAAGTGTGAACGATAGGTGGGCTCACATTATTTTTCTGTGGTGCTAGCCGACTAACAAAACAGACAAATCAGTCCATTTGCTGCGATCCGGCGAGTAGAAACATTAGTTGCGAACGCGTAACAGAAGCAGCAGCATCAGTGTTCATATGGTGCGACACTCTCGAGCTTCAGAGTCAACTGGCTGCTAATCCCACTTCATATGGTGCAAATACAAAACACACATGTACTTATGGTGCAATAAGGGCAGATTGTCTCTTTGAATTCTATGGTGCAACTTGAGTACTGCCTTCAGTTATCAGCCAAGGCTGTGCCAAAGGCTCCGTCCAAACGGACAACTGCTCTTCCTGTCCTGCAGAAGCTATGCAAGTCTCCAACATGGGGGAGATGTGCTTAGTGTACACACAGACACACACAAACACACACGGTTTTCCTCTGAAGCAGGGAGAGACACACAATGAAAAGCAGTGTAATAACATGGGATGTATCCCTACCTCACCGCTTGAACACACACAAACACACTCACACACCAATGTCCAGTATTCCCTTACCCCTTTATAATTTGGGAACAATATTCATATGGTGCTATTGAGTAAAGCTAGATGGGTTTTTGTATAGTTGTGGTTACAGTGAAGAATTAGCCAAATATGTGTATCAAACATTCAAATCGATGAAACAGTCTAATTCCTTCATGTTGACGGCGTATGTAAAAACAGCAACACTTTCCGTCTCTGTGAAACACATCAAAGCAACAATGCCTTATCTGCTCGACTGAAGTGGAGGTGGTTTCTTTTTTTCTTTCTTTTTTTCTGTGTGTGTGTGGTTTTTTTTAAGATATGAGTCATAGGAGGGTGGTGCTACTTTTCTGGTACACTCTGATCTGGACATGCACTGTACATGAAGAATAGCGTCAACACGCAGAAATCAAAGGAAAACAGCGTCATGTGCCATTTAGAGAGCACAGTCAGGCATCTCCTGCTCGTTTCACAGAAAAACAAATAATCTCGCAGGAGCGATCTGGATTTGAGAGTAAATATAAATGGCCAAGAGTCACAGCTTATATGTTTCTGAACAAAGAGCAGCTGCCCCGCTTGTTTTTTTCCCACAGCATTAACCGCTGATTTAATTTTTTTGATCCAATCCACAGCTCTTTGCACCCAGAGCTCCAGCCAATGAGAAATCAGGTTTATTATAGCCAAATCAGGTTAGAAGCAACCAAATAATACAATTCTCTCTCTTTATATGGAACTACTCATAAGGAGCGTTCAGACTCAGCAATAGCCTCATGATCAAAGTCCAGGTATCATACATCAGTCTCGGTTGTGTCACCCAGCAGTCAAAAATCATCCACACTGGGCCTATGACTGAGCCTGCGCGCTCTGAGTGATAAGTTTCTTCCCTCATCGAGAAAACCAGAGCCTTATTCATGCCCACACTGTAAGAGAATTTAAATCCAGTAGGTGTTATGTCACTGTTGTATGGCTTCACATCCACAGCTATGCAAGGTTACAAGCAAGAAGGTTCTGGCCTTAGATAACCTTTACAGAAATACCACATCACTGTTCTCACGCGTTGCTTGTTTTTATATATATGTTTTAGGCTTTTTTTTCTCTTAGGAGGAAGGAATAAACCATAAAGTCTTGATGTGCAGAATTGCAAATATGTGATGTACCATTTGTTTACAGATTTTAAGCATTTTGCATTTTTCTTAAATAATTTGGTGATTATTTTTATGGACTTTACATTGTTCTCTATCAGGATTGACTTCTGATGGTTTAAAATTGGTCGGGAGGGGAAAACTGTACCTTGGGAATAACTGGGATGAATGCCACCTCCCGACTGAGGAATGTGTATCTGTGAAAATGAAATGAAAACCAAGGAGTTGTTTTTCCTTTGGATAAAATACATAAATGTTCCACTATCAGGGTCTACAAAGCATATGAGGCCTGTGGTAAGGCTGTGTGTGTGTGTGTGTGTGTGTGTGTGTGTGTGTGTGTGTGTGTGTGTGTGTCTGAGCACAAGCTACCATACCGTGTCATGAATGCTTCATATATTCTTTTGCGTGCTTGGTCTAGAGCTGTGAAAGTATGGTTTTATTGAGGCCAGATGTTAAGTTGTTTCTGATCTCAGACCAGTTTTTACCAGATCTGAGTCCGATGACAATTCAAATCCTTTCCTTGAGGAACCGAAGAGGTTTGGTAGTTTTGGCACAGAAAATGAACAAAAAGGATTTCAGTGGTGTGACTCAGGTTTGGATACTATAAGCACAGGGCAGGGTCAAACTAAACCTTAACTTGGAAGTACCTGTTAGACGTACCATGAGCTTTTATTTTGTTAGGGTCATGCTTTTCTACCATGTTCTTCAGCTTGGGGGGAGAAAAAAAGTAGCTCTAGCGACTTCGATGTGCAAAAGTAACTTTTATTTTCTTGTGGGTGGCATTTTGATTGTAAATACCTTTTACTGGTAATCCTTCTCAGTTGGATCTATGTTCCATGGGTTTGCTTAGATGGCTCTTTGAAATGTACCGATAGTAAATGTTCTTTCTAAATATCCAGAATGTAAAACGAGAGAAGAAAAATTCAGCCTGACTGGAAGCTGTGTTTTCATAGGAATCTGTGCCATTGTGTTGTCTTGAGTATAAGCACACTGATATTAGCTCTGTGGGTGGGATGACGTTTTTGGAGGTGATTTGCCAGACAACTGTGCTCCTTTTTTTTACTTTAAAATAAAATAATTATTAAGCAATAATTTATTTCAAAAGAAACCTTCACAAGAAATGTTTATCATAATATATAACAAAATAATTTGTTATACATTATGATTTTAGTCACAGAAAATTCAGAGAGAAGACTTTCATGTTTATGGGGGGGAAATTAACAAGACAAAATAATGGTAAATGTAAAAATAGAAAAAGTTAACATTCTGACAACAAATTTTTTTTTTTTTAAACCTTAATCTTGATTTCTGAGTTCAATCTTGCACATTTATCACTTCATCAATTCAGGTTATCTTTGCTTACATATTACTACAAAAATGTCAAATTAAAAAATCCATTGGGTAATTATTTTTGCTTCAGTTTAAAGTTTAACGTACAAGGAAATGGCTAATTAGCTAGCTAGCTAGTTCTGGCCAAAAAGCTAACGCTAACGAAAAAGTTTTTCACACAATTGGTTTTGTTTGGAATAAATAACATAAAAGATATAAAATAATAAATCGGAAGTATTCATTTATTATAAAAGAAGACTTCTCCCACATCTAATCTCTGTACAAACCTTATCTAGAGAGTTTGTGACTTCTAGTCACATTTATCATTTATCTTTTAGTCGTATATTTAGCATACATATCATTAGACATGAAAGCAGCATCTTTTTATAATTGTCCATATTTTCCAAGTCAGTCATTAGTTTTTACCTTCATTAAAAAAATGTTCAATTTCTCAATTCACCCCAATTCCAAATATCAGCTCGCTAGTTTGGTTCTGACTAAAAAATACAGTGTCTCGTACAAAAACAAAAAAAGCTAACTAGCCATTTCCCTTTTCCTGCAGTCCAGGTGATTGTGATAAAAATGTATATATTGGATAAGGAGGACATTTTAAACTCCACATATAATCAACTAGCTGAGTGCAGTGCAATCACAAAAAAGCCAAAACATGGGCGTGTATTACATTTCATATGCGAGTCGGGCTGTCTGGCTAACATCTCCTAACTTCACTACAGAAATTCAAATCGCTCCCACGTCAGCTCATGAGAGATACCATTCAGGGGGTTTCCCTAATTCACAACAAATACAAATGGGAGGGGAACGAGAAGACCCATCGTGTACCTTCAGTTTGTGTATTGCGTGTCTACGATAGTACCTAAGCATTACGGTTAAGAGTTGAATGATATTTTCGGTGATTCTAGGCAGCCACCATTAGGAAATGTGTTATTTTTGTTACAATACCTCCTGAAAATAAAGTCTATTTATCTGTGAAGAGACAAAGATTTACAATAATACAGATGACTACATAGAAATTATGACAGATTTTAAATGATGTGAAAGAAATATAAATGAAAACATGTACAGTTCGTTTGGTTTTGAACACAGAACAAATGTATATGCGTCAGTATTGAGTTTGATTTTATATGTTTATCATTTTATTACATTGTAATGTGACTGCAATGGAGAGAAAAAAATATAAAGGAATATAAATTAATTTTTCCCAAAGGTGTCTCGGTTGTTTTTCCCCAATGCCAGCTGACATAAGGAGTTTTTGTGTAGTGATTCTGAGGAGGATTAAGAGACGAATCAGGCTTCCCAACATTTTTTATTTTGTCAAAATCTCGTAACTACACAAATATTTTGACATGTTAGACACAATTTGCATAGTACAGATTTCTTTTACACTTCTAAAAACAGTAACTTTAAACATCAAGCCTTGATGCGAGTGCAATACAGAGAGCATACATGTAGCATTTAAACACCTGGATATGACATCTGCATTTTAAAAAAAAAACAAAAAACAAAAAAAAACCTGTCATACCAGTGGCCTGAATTTAACTCAGTGCACAACTTGCTCTACTTCCTGAGCCACAGCTGCCCACATATGTGCACATTACATAAAGCCATCAGAAATAACTATATGTGCAATATGCAGAAGAGGGAACATCACATGGCAAACTTTACAAAAGTTAGGGTTTCACATTCTAAATGGTTAAAGTATGCAAGCAGCTCTGCACTGAGTGCAAGTTGTATGTTTTTATTCTGTGATGTGGTTATACTCAATAAATCCCTTGAAAAGTACAGAAAATATTTCACCCATTTTCTTTTTTTTTTAATTATATATATATATTTTTTCTCCATTTAATAAAGAAACAATGAACAAAACAACTGGGACCTTTGGTTTGCAGTAAATCTTACAAGACAAACAAGATAGAAGTTTTTTTTTATGTTATTAAATATTCATCTAGTGCTCTGGTGAGGAGGAGCAGTGTGTCACTGATGTTCTTTAAAATTTTGGGGGGGAAACAGGAAAGGTTACAAGCAAAAGAGCAACATTTCCACAAAACATGTGTCATATGGATCCATCCCTCATTGGTTCAAGTCATGTTGTTGAATTTGCCAATAATAGGAGTGTTAAATATCAACAGGCTCATGCTGTGACCTTGAGCGGTGACAGTTTCTGATCCTGCTAACAGGCGTGTGCTCCATCTAATTTCCTTGATCAGGACAGCAGACCTGTGGTTGCTCCCTCTGTGAGCATCAGATTAAATAAAACAGCCTTTGAAATTACTGTTCAACTTTCAAACTACTACCTGAATTTGCGTTTGTACTGTTTCTTAAAAAAAAAAAGAAAAAAGTGTGCAGCTAACCTATCTGATGCTAAAAATAACAATTACAGTTTTAATTTTGTAATACAAATCCCTGTGTAAGAAAAAAAAAGACATAAGTGCTGATTATTTCTTTGTGCATCTAACAGTCTTTGGTATCACTCATATACAGGAAGCACAGATGGACCCCTGACACACCCTCATGTAAAGTGAACAACTGGCATAGAAAGCTACTGTGAGGAATTACCTGTAATTCAACAAATTAATATTATTGTACCAATTCAGATTTAAAATTCAGGTTTTGGCATACTTGGGCAAAAAAAAAAACAAACAAAAAAAAAAACAAAAAACCACAGAACACCAGATAAAGAAAACTGAAGGTTAATCACAATTAAATCTTTGTCACAGCTGAATTAAATGAGCTAGTGGCTCCCTCTGCTGTTAAAAATGTAACAGCACACAACTTCAAACAACATTACCAAAGAAAAATGGAAAGAAAAGATAAATGAAAGTAGTCAGTAGCTTTTGTCTCTTCTTTGAGAATAATAATAATAATATCAGACTCATTGTTACCGTCTTCCCACCAAAGACTTCGCCAATATTTCCCCAAAATTTCACAGCTAATCACCACTGGCTTCTTGTCACATGTTCAAGTCCAAGGATTTTTAACAGCAGTAACATTATGAAGACTCAGTAACAACAACAGAATATAGCATTACCCACAGCTGTATTTATACCAGTGCACGGGATCTGCAGACCTGAGGCCTGTATTATTAAGCTAGTTTTCCACACCGGGGATGTCTTTTCATTATCTGGGTTCACTAAACCCGACCTCTGTAATCAGGCTTAGCAGTCACACAAACGTTGTTATCCACGGATTCCCAGTCTAGCTGTGAGCGGATTTTGGAACATAAGACCAATCACCAACGTGGACAGGAAGCAGAGCGGCATATTTTACAATCATAATACCAGACAATTAAAGAGAGGTTAAACATAATACAGGCTAAACTGTTAATGCAGTAGGGAGTGTGTGTAATAAGAAAAGTGCCATGTTTAGTTATGGTATAAAAAGTCCACTCTTGGCCATTTCCTGCATGTCACTACCACTCTGTCTCCCAGCTTTCCTTTCTAGTCTGCACCGTCCCTGGAAAATGTGACTCCTGGATTGAAACCGTTGGCAGCGACCCCGTTCTCACCACCAGCAATGATCTTCCAAGTTCAAATGGTTTGTTGACATCGTCGGAAAGGGACTCTTACAGCATGATCTGAAAGTAGCCAGGCTGGAAGCTGTGTGAACATGCTTGACATTATAATCTTTAAAGGAAAAAAAAAAAGATCTCTGGTAAGGTTCTGAGTCTGTTCGCTGAACTCTGAACTCCCTCATATGTTTCTGTCTTTAACCTTTATGTGCTCCCAAGAGCAAAGCCTGGGGAGCAGCTGAAAGACTAGCATGACATATTTATGTCTCATAACACAATCACGTGATAAACTGCACAATTGTACTCTCTTTGCATAATGATGGGGAAGTAAGTGACAGGCCTACTAAATTATACAGATTGCATTTCCTTCCAGGCTTTAGTTGAAGCAGCTTCTTGCTTGCTTTTAGCCTGGATTACATTTTTACATTCTTGTTTTGGGTTGCATTGTGGTCTGCTCTTGATAAATGTGTGGTTCTAAACCTGTTTGCGACACAGTTGGTTTACTCCAACAAGGGGTCGTCGTCATCATCATCATAGTCGACCTGCAGCCTCCGGAAAGGCCGAGGCCCTGATTGGCGGCGAGTGCTCAGAGACCTGAACAAAACTGAGGAGGAGAAAAAAGAAAACAAATCATAGCTTGTTCATCTAATGGAAAGGCTGAGAAAATGTTGGGGGGTTCCACAGGGTTCAAATCTGGGTCCCCTTTTTTCCCCCCACATCAACACAATACAACAAGAAGACACGTTATTCTTACTCACCAGTGATTGTAGTGAGTACCAGCAGGACACCCACCACCAGGCCGATAATCAGGGGAAGATCTACGCAGGCCTCAGCGGCCAACAGGCACCGAGCCTGGGTCAGGGTGCCATTGTTGGGCTGCGCAGGCACTGACAGCAGGCGGCACATGAGTGCATAAACATCCACAGTTTCTAAGCTGTTCAGCTGATAACCCTGACGGAAGCCAGGCCCAGTCGCTGCCAGGAAAGGATGCATGCTGGGAAGAGCATTATCATAGCCATGATCGCCCACTAAAAGTAAACAGGAGTAACAGGAGGATTACCAGGCATTAATATTGTAGGCAGTTAATTCATTGTGCTTTGGCTTTTGTCTTTTAGTCTTAACATGTCAAAAACTCAACATTATTAAAAAAATAAATTAAAATAAAAAAGCACGTACATCTCGGCAACTTGTTCCCCTTCTTCACTATGGTCCAGCCTTCGTCAGCAATCAGTATGATTGGCTGGATGCGCACATTGTTCTGGTAGTGCAGCCTATCAGGAATGGACTTCTTCAAGTATGCCGTCATGTGGGGGTGGCACTTACTTAGCGCATTGAAGACAGCATCAGCTTGATCACCTGGGCAGCAGACACATGGAAAATTGCAACTGGGAGCTCAATGCACAGAATAACAGAGACAAGTTTCATTATGTAATATGAGATGAGCTTAGCACAGTTACTTTGATTTGGGAAGAGCGCCGCCACAGGTGTGAGGTCCACCAGTGTGTAGTTGTCTTCAGGGAGGCACTCGTCCAGCCGTATGAGGCGATCCGCTGAGCACTGGGCCATCCCGTGGTCGCTCGTTATCACCACGTTGATGCGACCCCAGAGGCCGGTCCGATTTAGCTCAGATATCAGCAGGCCGATGTTGTCGTCAACCTAATCGCACACAAGCAGACACAAATGTCTGCATCAAGTAAAAAAAAAAAAAAAAAAAAAAAAAAAAAAAGACTTGCACCACTGGAACTAGTCTTTCATTTTAATGGAGAGACAGTATATCAGAATATTGGTCTGGAGCTCCAGGCAAGATGTGGTGAGGATGATCAAGAGAAAGGTCTCGGATCAGTCCAAAACTACATGGGAGGAGCTTGTTAATGATAACGCACCAGCCTGCATTTGATTGAAATCTTGTTGTGCCTCTGCTCAGAGAAGCCACATGTACAGCTCCGTCTGAAGTTTACCAGTGAACATTTCACTGATTTAGAGAAGGACTGGGAGAAAGCTGTGGTTAGACAAAACCAAAATCAAGCTCTTTGGCATCGACTCAATCCGCCGTGTTTAGAGTAAGAGAAATGTGACCCAATGAATACCAGCCCTACAGTAAAGCGCGGAAATGGAAACATTATGGATTGGGTCTGTTTTTCTGCTGAGAGTGCAGGATGGCTTCACTGCATGTAGGGGCCAATGAATGGGGCCATAAAAAGTGCATGAGTACCTCCTTCCCTCAGCCAGAACACAAAGGATAGGTCATGGATGGGTCTTCCAGCATGACAATGACCCAAAACATTACACCAAGGCCACAAAGGAGTGGCTAAAGAACCACATTAGGGTCATGGAGTGGCCTAGCTGGTCTCCAGACCTCAGTCGTGCTGCCACTTATAAACTTAAAACTAAAGCTTTAAGTTTATAAGTGGCAGCCAAGAAACCTAAAAGATTTAGAGAGTTTTTGGAAATAATGTGTGTACTCCTAATGTGTGTCCAAACATGGTGACCAACTACAAGAAACGTCTTACAGCTGTGCTTGCTAACAAGGGTTTCTCCTCCAATAATATCAAATTTTTCTGCTTGGTAGCCAATTATTTCACTCATCAGTTTATAACTTTTATGTATTAGGTTTCAGGATTTTTGGCTGATATTTTGTCTTTCTGCATTAAAATGAAACGACCACAAAAATTACAGACTCTTCATTTGTTTTTAAGTGAGCAAACTTACAAATTCAACAGAGGACCCAGTAATTATTTCCTCCACTGTACATGCAGGTTTGCTGTAGCAGTATGACAACCTAGTAAGCTTGTTTGAGCATTTGAATATAACCAAATGACTGTACCTCCTTCAGCGCTTTGCCCATGGCGGTGGTGTTGTCAGGGCCGAACGTGTGACCTGATTTGTCCGGCTCCTCCCAGTAGAGAGCTGCAAACTTCACTCGTTGTTCCTGGTGGGATTATAAAAATCATAAACAATGTCAAACCTTCCAGCTTTTCCAAATTAGACCATCTCCACAAAGCGCCACAAATAGGAACGTAGAGACATGATATTTCTACCGTTGCATTTCCTAACAGCCAGTTTGTCACATTCCCCAGTCGTTCCTGGAATGTTACATGGCGGTTGTAGGGAAAGAAGTGTGTAGGTGTGCGGTTCCTGATGGTCACGTCGGAGCCGGGCCACATCATGGCTGCAGTGCTGTAGCCGGAGTCCAGCGCGGTGATCCAGAGGGGCTCCGCCCCATTCCACCACAGCGGGTCGGTGTCGTTGCTAACGCTGAAGTGCTTCTTGCTGATGGGATCATACATTCTACTGGCCAGGATACCATGAGACTCTGCATAAAGCCCTGTAACCTGCAGAGGTAACAATAATAAAAACAATAATATTATACTGTCTATGTGATTTTGTTCTATTATCTAGCTTTAAGAGACTTGATTACTCAAGCATGAAAAGCAGCTTCCAAAATGTTAAAAGGTGAATGCAATGATGAAAGTTTTGGGAACCCAGTTAACTGAATTTTGATTTGATTTGAATGTCTGCACCATCAGAATGCAAAGAGCTTGTTCCTAGAAGTGGATCTTGATGCATTGCTTGGAAGTCTTTAGCAATAGGACAAGTGGTATAAACCAAGAACAAATCATATGCAAAGAATGATGTGCAGCCAAGCAACAAAACTGCACTGAAAATACAGTCCCCAGTTTAATTTAGCACTAGGTTTTTATACAGCTCCTTACCTGGATATGAAAGCAGTGTTATGCTTACTTCACAGTGCAATAAAAACATTTTTGTCCAAAAAAATAAATGAATGATCATGACAAATAGCCATCATCACAGTACTGATCAAAAACAATCGTGTAGCACTAATATCACACTTTGAAATTGATTTTTTTTTTTTATATTTCCTTTTAAATCTGACGGACAGTAACAAACTTCAATGACAATATCACATTTACAAGGCTTTTACGGGAAAATTGAAAATCTTGTGTGATTTAAAAAAAATAAATATATAAAAGACCCAGTGAAACATTTTGCAGCTAATGACATTAATTAATAATTAGAATAATTATTAAAAAAAGACCCAACTCTTAAACCTGCGTTCTTGCTGTTGGCCACCTGGGGGCAACCCATATGGTAGAATAATAGCCCTCTTAATTGTGTTCTTTATTTGTAATCAGAAAGGCAGATTAAAAGGAGTTTACTCATCAGCTAATGACTTGTCAATCACAGGTGTTCAGCATCTCCCAACTCAAGTCACTATGTCCATCTTTTATATACAGTCTATGGTTCTGACCAAGTCAATGTTTTGGTGTAACTTTTCACTCTAGAGATACTCCAGCTCAACAAAAGCTCTGGGGCCCGTTCTTCGTACGTCGCTCACTACATCCAAGATCAAATGACACATCCAAGACCAAACCATCGCGCTAACCGTGAGCTCGCTAATCCGGTTCCCCGAACATACCTGTTGTTGACGATTAGTACAGCTGGACGCAGTAATGTGACATCACTGGGTGTCGTAAAAGGGGCTACGCATCGATAGTAGAAACATTGATCGGCAACGCGCTGATTGGTCGGCAAAAATGTCGAAGGAGCGCGCTCGGTATTTTCCGGCAGCAGAGCAAGAACTCTTGATTGAGGGATTTCAGGAGTTTCAGAGTTTAATTAAAACGCAAGGGAACACTGCAAAGGCTGCAAAAGCAAGGAGAGAGGGCTGGCAGAAAGTTGCTGACAAATCAAACTCGTAAGTAATTCAATAATAACAATAATAATGGAGTGGATTTATATAGCGCTTTTCAAGGCACCCAAAGCGCATGACAATACCACTATTCAGTCACTTTATTATTTATTCATAGATTTATTATATTACACTATATTATCCAATATTATATTACATTATATTATAATATGTTATATTATATCCCCTTTCACATTAGAGCCACAACAGGACCCACTAGAACATGGGAACAAGTAAAAGTGCAATATAAGAATATTCTACAGAATGGTAATATTTATCACTTATATTGCTTTTCGTCTCTTGGAAAGAGAGCCTGAAATAATCTATTTGTTTGTTCATAACAGCAACCAAGAAAAGGGCAGAGCAAAAAAAGACAGGTGGTGGTCCTGCACCCCCTCGTCAACAAGTTGGTTAAGTGAATAATACCCTCACGGGAAAATCGATATCTCTCTATGAGCACACTGTCGCGCTGAGCTAAAGGATCCTGTCTGTCCCGCAATATACGCTGAATTCTGAGGACTCTCCTTATCAATCTTGCACCTTCCGCAATGGGTGGCTCGCGTATACGGACAGGACATGGCTGCGACAGACTTCCCAAATCCACCTTCGCTTTTATAGCCGTGGTCTCTCATCTTGATTACACGAAGTGATTTGCAATTACTACTCTGAAATATGAATTACATCTGTAATAATCACATACATGTAATAGAATGTTAATAGTACATTTCCCTTTTTTAGGAAATGACCTGTATGTATCTGTGTGACATCAATAAAAGGATCAAGTGCTGCATTATCTTTAGTTACACTGATGTTATTTATTTATGGTGAAACAGTGGTGGAATATCGCTGTTGCTTTCGTATGAATGACGCGGACATACCTGCGTGGCCGCGATCTAATCCTGTTTACATAAAGTAAACCTGCTCCCGAGCAGGTTTACGCTTACGGCTCTGTTGCTATGACAGCAAGTCCCGGATGAGCTTCGGGGAACCGAACGATCCAGGATCACGCAAAATCGTCAACAATCTAATCCAGCTAACTTACTTAGCGAGGTACGAAGAACAGGCCCCTGGGCCCTATTTCAGGAAGCCGGTTTAGAGCAAACTCTGAGTAAGTATACCCTGAGTTAACGAAAACTCTGGGTTTTCGGTTTCACAAAGCGAGTTTAGATTAATTCTGAGCGAGTTACTATGACGACACACTCCGTGAAGCTAACCTGCCCCCTAGCAGGTTTACTTCAACTAACCCTAACTTTCTCCGCCTCTTTGTCGGAAACCTGACTGTAGGAAGTGTCAGACATGGCGTGCTCCTTCCTTGAAGAGCCAGTAGATGTTGAAGCCCAAATTCTCCGCAGAGCTCTCCGCCGGGAGAGAGTGATTAGAGCGCGTTCGGACATTTTATCATTTCCTGATGATTTCCTGTGTGAACGTTACCGTTTTTCAGCACAATCTATAATTTATTTGAATAACATCCTCAGGCCTAATATTGCTCATGTGACACATCGCGGACATCCTCTCAGTTCTGTACATATTACTTGTATTGCACTTCGGTTTTTTGCAAACGGGAGCTTTCTGTATAATATTGGTGACGCTGAGCACGTTTCCAAGGCTACCGTCTGTCGAGCAGTCAGGAATGTTACAGTTGCACTGAAACGTCTCCTGTACTCGTTTGTGGTGTTCCCCGGTCATAGACCCACAAGATTTATCAAAGAGGGATGCCACAAAATTGCAGGTAGCAGGATGAACAAAACTTAATTCATGATGTGGTGATACTTGGACTACTACTTAAATTTTACATTTATTCTCACGGTTCCCAGGCGTGATTGGCTGTATAGATGGCACTCACATTCCAATCATTGCTCCTTCAGTAAATGAAGGAGACTATGTGAACAGGAAGTCTTTCCACAGCATTAATGTACAGGTACATAGTTCCCTGTAGCATTTCAAACTAACAGATTATTTCATTATAGTAATGGATGCTAATTTGTGTTCTCTGCACTGTGAAGATCATATGTGATGCTGCCCACATTATCACAAATGTGGAAGCCAACTGCTCAGCCTCTGTGAGTGGTGGTGGTGGAGGACCCCCACCTGTTTTTCAGGCCTCCGCTTTTTTTCTGTTGAGCATACAGAGTAAGCAAATATGTACTTGTAATGTGCTCAGATAATTTCAATAAGTGCTTACAGAGGGGAAATTAATGTAGCCTCTAACTGCAATTGATTTACATCGGACAAACAGACCAAGCACTATGGCTCATAATACAATTACACCTTACCTGTTTGGACTATATTTTTATATTTCATTTTTACTTGCTGCCAGGAACGTTTGGGGCCTGTTGGGTTGCACCTGCGCTCAAATCACATCACAAAATAAAATGTATGAAATAAAAAATAAAATAAAATATAATAAAATAACGTGTTAAATGGGTGGAAATCCCTAGATCAATGTTTAAATTAACACTCACGCATTGACTCTGTCGGCTATGTTTTGCCATGCATGCTCCCTTTCTTTTGCAGCTGAGGCTGTGTTACTTTTTTTCCGCAAAATTTGCATGTTATCGCCCACCCCCGTGACATCACGCTCCAAAGCCCTATACTGCCATCAGAATTTCGGCCTCAAGCGCTGTAAAATACATTGACCGCGCCTTCTTTCCCTCCGTCTCCATGGTGACTCGCTTAATCTGTGCTCCACTAATCAGGGCTTTATGCATCCCCGTGCGCGCGCTTAACTTGGGGTGAAAGCAACTCCACGTTGATTGAACTAATTGTTATCAGCCTTTCTGAAACCGAATATTCCGAGTTGGACAGTTCGGGGTTACTCAACCCTGAGTATCGTTTTTCACTCTGAGTTTTCTAAACCGGCTTCCTGAAATAGGGCCCTGTTCTTTCTTTTTAATGCATGCTTACAGACTAAATAAACAGGAGGAAACGACTAGTGAATCTGATGAAAGATGAAAGCAGTGAGGCTTTTGGTTTTTTTCTTGGAAATCCTGAGTGCTGTCGCCTCTGGGTTAAACGGTAGCGAAAGAAAGGCTGTGGGTTTTGAGGCAACGTGTTTTTCAGAGAAGAACCTGCTTATTTCTTGCATCAAATTCAAAGGAAGGAAATGTTTTCAGACCAGAATTAGACACAGCTATCAGACAGATCATCTTCCAAACACACACGCACACAAACAAAAGCAGGCTTACCAGACTGTAATGGTTTGGAAACGTCTTGGTGATGAAGACATTAGTGAGCTGCTCCACCAGGACCCCCTGGCTGTACAGGAGCTTCAGGTTCGGCATGGGGAACCTCTTCAGGTAGTCAGCTCGAAACCCATCAAATGACACCAGCAGCAGCGGCGGCGGTTCCTGCTGGGTGGTGGTATTTTCTGTGGCCCAAACGCCAACACCACAAAGGAAAGCCAGCACCAATTGAAACAACATCCTGAAAATGTGTCAGACAAAAAACAGAAACCTGAAATACTCGAACCAAGCTGAGAGGGGTTTTAATTTCACATTGCTAAGCTAAAGGTTACAGTGTGCCAGCCTGAAAATCCCACCTGCAGGAAATTAATCTGCTTTCAGGATAAAGATACAAAAAAGGCTAAATAAATGAGATCGGCTTACACCGGGTATGATTTCCCTAGGTGTAAGTCTCACATAGATAAAGAAAATGAATATTCTCAAAATACCAGAATCATTCTTTGGCCCTTCACTTTTACTTTATAGGAAGTGAAACTTATAGTTGTTGGCTTTGCAGTCAAAGAAAGCCGGAAAACTCCAACCAGCTACAAATACCAGTCGCCAGAAACCGTAAGAATCTTTTAACACGCTGTGACCACGGTCTAAACCAGCTTTAAGCTGGAAGGTTTGTTCTTCCTGCAAGTTTGCACGTGGATAAACAGGATGTGTTTTGTGCAAACAAAGTCAATAAGTGGCTCAAGTGACATAAGAGTATGTCACAGTGGTGGAAGAACTGGCTTGAACAGAGGCTCAGAGTGAGCCAAGTGAGGGGTGAGGATTATTTCTGCATGTATACAGTTACATTGGTGGATGCTCATAATGGACAAGGCCAAATTTTTAATGAATGACGAGTAGAAGTGATCACTGAGAGTCAGAAGCTCAGGTTGTAGCCTGCCATAAGCTCTTCACTTTAGACAGTTTGTTTTGGGGGGTTTGCAACCCAATTTTGGTCTGTATGACATCAATAAGAGCAGATACCACAAATAAGGCCATCTTTCACACCACCCACCTGCTTCATCTGTTTAGGCACAGGTAACCATCAGAACATCGGCCTAAAGAACAGCTCGTTTCAGACAGAAGATAAACTGTCTGAAACAAGCTCAGAATCACACAAACAAGGATTATTTTGAACGGTTACTCATGAGTCTCCTCACTGGGACCAGTTTCTCCGGTGCTTTCTTCCTATTCACAACTTTGCCATTTACGTTCGATTTTATTTTATCAGTGCATGGAGTAGTGCGGCAAAGACAACACAATTAATAAATTTATAAAAATAAAATTATACCTTATTCATTAATTTAACTATTTATTTTAAAGACATTTTGTTTTATTCATACACTACCTAGTTACATTTCATATACGTGTTGGAGGAAGTACTGAAGTGACACCAAGGACTTCCAGCGAAAAGCCTTGGCTTTCACAGTCTGAGAAATAAACACAACAAGGAAGTCGCCGTTCTTAAAGGGAAAATATCGACACAGCTCTACTTATAACACAGCGAATAAACACTGAAAATCATGCAAAAACTCGTGTTTTCTAGTGGCAGATTGGAAATACAAAAAGTCTTGGGTCACCCGACCAAGAAAATTTTTATTTTCACTTTCCGCAGGGCGCGTGTTAGCAGTTCGTATACCAAGTTAGCTTGCCAATGTCACAGCGTTCCCCCAACAACAGTCCGTTTAAACACGTTACCTGCCCTGGCAGAGCTGACGGATAATTGTGCTCCAAACAGCGCCTCTGAACACCTTTCCCCCTATCTTCGCAGCAACATCACCGGTGGACTTTCACAAAACACACAAACAAACGCTGCTGAGACGCTGTCTAGTTGGCTAATATCAATCTCACTCAGTTCCGGTGAGAAATTCCAAAATAAATCGCGGCTCTAACGGCGATATTAAAAAAAAAATGCAATTCTTTGGCGTCTGGTAGTTTCGTTTGCTATTTTAATGCCAACTTAATTGCTTTTTTATAATTAATAAATGCTATATTTGCACAAATTGGTTTATTCATAGAGCGTTAAAATGTAGTGCTTTAATTTTGAAATAAACCTTTCGCTATTTGCTTTTGTTGTAGCAAACTTGACGTACCGGTCGATTGATGCCATGACCAGGGAAAAATTACACATCTTCTCTTCTTTCGGCTACTACCTATAGGGATCGCTAAAGAGGAACATCTGCTTAGTGGCGTGCAATGCTGCAATTTTTGGTATCGATTCACTTTCAAATATTGCAGATACTAACACAGATACCAATATTTTAAAGGCAGCTTATGATAATATAGATCAATCAAGTGGACCAATATGGCATTGCCATAATTTCTCCACTTAAAAAATAAATCTGTTGGGCATCTTTCCTTCCCTTCTGACAACAGTTCTGATTGCTAAAGTACTGAACGGGACAGGCAAGAAAAATAAATAAATAAATAAAATAAAAATAAAGGATATATGTAGGAAAGAGTGGTGTGTCATGACTTATGAGATGAATCTGAACACATTATATTGACCACTAAATTACTGTGAACTTTATTTTTTTCAGAATAAGTAGGTAACATGGTAAAACAAGTTCATGGTGTTGTCACAATAGAGAATTTCCTGCAGATCAAAAAGAAGAGTGGCCCAAGTTGTATGCAGTTTTTAGTAAATCTGTTAAAAAAAAACAACTGAGATAATATTTTCCAACATGATGCCCCTCAAGGTAACATTTTAGCCGTGCGTTGGAATTTCCCTTGACATTTCTGATGATGGAAATTCCCTGTTTGGACCGTTAAACCCACAAAGAAAGCCGTGTAGATTTGTATACACAAATTTGTGCATATCAGAGTGGAAAAAAGTAGGTTGTACACCAGTTTTAGTGAGATGAGAGTTTGAAAGTTAAACCAAAAAAAGTGTAATCTTTCATTTAACAGGTGAAATTATGAGAGTTTATAGGATCCAGTTTACTTTTTTGTCCTGCAGGTTTCACCTAAAATATTATTTGATATTAAATCTAAAACACACTTTTGCTTTAAGCAGCTGGGTAAAAAGTATTTTAAAATAAATAAAATTCAATTTTTTTCCATCACCAATGTGATCCATAAGCTGAAAATTTGGCCTATCTCAGCCCAGTGCGCAATGTGTCCTTAAGAAATTTAAGGAAACTAAGTGGATGAGAAAAGAAGAAGTGGCGGATCTATAAATGTATCTACAGCAAATGATGAGTATCTGACAGTCATATCCTTAAGACCCAACAAATGCATCTGGCCCTAGTTACTCTTCACCGAAGCCACATGAGAAATGTCTTCAGCAGTGTTACTTTAGATTAGTAACTTAGTTACATTACTAGTTACTTCTATCAAAAGTAACTCAGTTACTTCAAGTTACTCGTTACTTTCAGAGTAACTAGTTACTAGGGAAAGTAACTTTGGTTTAACTCAGAATTCTCTTGTTAATGTGTTGCTTCCGTAACTGGATACCCAGCAAGATTGCCAGTCTTCTAGCTTGCTTACTTGCCACAAGTGCACTGTGCCACCTACCAATAGAAAGGAAAAAATAATGTGCACATTTCCACGAGAGAAATCCCACGCCTGATTCTATCCTAGCCATTCTATCCTCGCTTTTTACATCCAACACAAAAACTGCAGTCGTGGTGCTTTCGATTGTACTCAGAACTCGGAAATTCTGCCTTCTGAATAGGAAGATGTAGGTAACACCAGACTGCAGATGAGCTGCTTACAGGGCTGGACAAGGACAAAAAAATCGTCCCGGGCATTTTGACTAGAGACCGGCCGCCATTATAGGAAAAATCATAAAGCCTTTGAATGAAAATAAACGCTGTTGTGACAGTGATGTACACTGTTCTGATGGTATATATGTATCAATCTATCAATCGTTTGTTGTAAGACTCAGATAATTATTTTTTTAAAAGCGAGACATTTTAAATGAGAATAAGAAAGTATTTCTTTGTGCCCCCCTTTCCCTTTTAATGCCCTACATGGTCCCCTGGCAACACTTTGCTAGATCCGCCCCTGCACAGTTAACAGCTGTCAGCTACTTAGAAAAAGGATCCTGGTGTTATTTGTCTCTCAGAAACAGTTCATAACTTCCCTTCAACTCATTCATGTCACCTAAAAGGTAAACCTGTTTCTCCATCACAGCTCTGATGATTCAGTAAGGACATCTCCTGGTTTCATCTTCATGTTTCCCTCTCATCACATATTCAAACCGATATCATGACCAGCAGCTTTACAGCTGTGGCTCCAGCAAACATCAGCTGATACTAGAAATTAATATTAAATAAATTCTAACAACAGCTGATCAAGCTTAAAAATTCTGCTGTTGTTTAGCGCGACATCCGCTGGTTTCCTCTTTCTGGCGCAAAGTGGGCGATAAACAAACAAGAGAGAAAAGCCGATCAGCTGATCATTGATCAGTTTCATGATTGAAGTAGATACAGGAGAGGGAGGGGGGAGAATGAAAGAAGAAGAGGCAGCTGTGCAGCAAAGACACAGAATAACTCCAGCTTTGTGCCTTTTTCATTGTAGCTGAAGTCCGGGACAAACTGTTCCTTTTCACCTAAATACGAAACGCGTAATATTTTCTCTGAATACCAGACGATTCCGTTTTTTACAGGACGGTTGGAAACTCTAATAATTAACCTTATGAACAAAATCAAGTTCAACATTAGTAACATAGCACCCACCCAGCTGTATAGAAACTCCGTCATGCTAGCTAGCACGCAGTAGAAAAAGTCAGCATAACGAAAATAAACTCCACCTAAACTTGGTTCATATCTGACCCAGATGGACTGCAGGTCATAACTTCTTACCTGAAGTTCAGTTCACCTGACACTCTCGGACCAGCGGCCGCTTCGGGTCTCTCCTCTTGCCTCCCTTTTCCTTCATCCACCTGCCGGCCTCCACCACTTGCTAATGTTATTGAATCTGTGGAAGCTCCGCGATAGCCACAACACGAAGTAACGAATAACGAGCCTATCTAAATCCCAGTAACGAGTAACGCGTTCCCGGTTTTGGCATAATAACTAGTTACTGTGCTCGTTACCACAATAATAACGTAGTTACTGTAACGCGTTACTTAATAACGCGTTAGTCCCAACACTGGTCTTCAGTAGAAGGGTGGCTGCCAAGAAGCCATTTTTGGCATCATGGTGATCCACACCATAAAACAGAGTGGAGGCTCTGTTATGGTTACGGGCTCCTTTTTAACCAGCACTGTTGAGGATCTATCGATGGAATTATGAATACAGAAAAGGATCAACAGTGTTGGATCATGTGATACCGCTTGGCTTGACTTTTCGGCATGAAAATGATCCAGAGCAAACTGCCAATATAGTAAAAGCATATCAGGATAGAAAGCATACAATGGGACACTATCGGTCATGGATTGGTCTCCCCGGAGCACAGAACTCAACATTACCTAAGCAGCATGAGATCACCATGACAGAGAACAGAAGAAAAAGCAGACAACATCCTTAAAAGAGCCTTGGAATGTCCTCCAAGAAGCATTTAGAGTTATTCCTAAAGACTACTTAAGGAAATTACATAAACGCTAACAGAGGTCGTGTTGTGTTGCGAAAATACAGTTGGTCCCATGGTTTTGAGGTGGTTTAGGGTTCCTTCGTTGCCTTCCTAGTGTTTTTCCCTTCAGGTGGCCATGAGTGGATTGTCTGCCCAATGTTTGAGCCATCTCAGTTGCCACTCCTCACCAAGGACTAGCTCAAGACACAACTGTCTGTCAGATCGACATGGTAATCAAGATCTCTGGTCTCTCTGTGGAGCCCTGGTCAGTCCATTCCTGTCCCACCATTGCTTCCCAAGAAACATCAAGGAAGAACTTAATCCAGTTAAGACACTCCATCCTCATAATAGCTCTAGCTTCCACTGACCTTTCTCTCCTTTCCTGACAGAATTGCTGCTTGAACCGAGTCCTGATAAAACCATGGCGTTTGACCGCGGCATCAAGTCTTTGCTCCTTACTAAGAGAGCCTTGTGTTAATACAGTTTTTGAACAGCACTGTGTCACTTGTTGGGTTGTGCTTTAGAGTGTGAAACATTTTTAGCCAACTTTGATTTATGGCAGGCAGTCATACAAAATATTAACTTCTAAGCTCTCTAGAATTCTACAAGCTCTTTCTCTTATATGCTGGATTTCCATGTGTGTCTACACGTTCTTTTAAACCTTGACTTGTGCTTCAGTTGTGACAAAGCTATTATGACAAATTGTCCATGCTGATAACCCAACTGACAAAACATTTCTCTGTGCAATTTTAGTTTATATGTCTTGTTGCGTTCCCTACCTAGCTTTCTCCAAATCATAAAAAATATAATAACCTCAACATTACCGTGGACAATTACAATCTGTCAAAAGAGTTCTGCCGCATCTGAAGTACATTTTAGATATGTGTTCAGCTGACATAGACAGTGTGAACATAATTTTGGAATGAATGGACCCTCATATATATTTTTTAAACATGCTCATATTGTGTTTATAGACACTAAGACAGTAATAACATGCAGTATACTGACTTACTGCAGTTCCCCTTGGCCCAGCCTTTCGGCCATCCCTGTCCAAAGTCCTGATTGGGCATCTTCTGATAAGATAGGCCCTGTTGCGATTGCCCTCACTCTGCTTTACACCTTGGCACGCTCCACCATCTCTGTTTGATTTCTCCAACCAGGATGGATCTTTCTGAGGGGAATGTGTACGAGAACCCAGAGCCGGCCTACCGGGACCAGTCGTCAGGTGAATATGAATTGCCCTACGAGGCCCCATACGAAGATCTTTCGCATCTGACTCCTGAGTATGAAAACACCAAAGTGGCCTCAAGAAGAATACCAGCTCCTCCTTCGATCCCGGCGCCTGAGCCTCCCGCAGAGGGGAGGCGAGGGAGCACGTCCTCTTCCTCATCCTCCTCATCGTCTTCTTCTTCTTCTCATGAGAAAGAAGAGGAGAAAGTGGAGCTGGCGAGTTCCAGTGGGGAGGAGGAGGTAGAGGAAGAAAAAGTAGAAAAAGAGGAAGAAGAGGAGAACACACAGGTAGAGCCGTTGAATGAGTTAAACTGGGAGATGGAGGTGGACAAATCACGCAGATCCTCATCCTCATCATCATCTTCATCAGCCTCTGAGAAGGAAACAGCTAAGGAGAAGCCAGTGCCTGACAAAGATGGACCAAAGGTCGTACTCTTTGTTAAGGTAGGAAAGAGAAAGGCTCAGATCAGATGAATGTAAAATATATTGTGGCTCTACAGGACACGCACACACATACATACACGCCGTCTTCTCTTTCTTTGAACTAACTTATAGCGTCCATAAATTTCAGTCATGATTAGGTTCATATCATCGTGGTGTACAAGGTCGGTGACTATCTATAGTGTGTGAATTTATGTGGAATGTGATAAAGCCACATTTGAACCTTATGCCTCTTCAGTACAAACGTCCTTCTATTAATAGGCCATATTATTTAGTCATTTCTCTGCACATGTGTTGATGTGTGCTGGAGCGAGATACTCTGATTCTAAATATAAGCTCAGTTGAACTGACGGGAATGTTCGGAGTCAGTGCCGGGATAGTTGGGGACGGTCCCTGTCAAATGACCATGTGAAGAGTGGTATGTGCATGTGTGTTACGTATACAGTGAGAGTGTGTCCATGTTCATTCGTCTATCGAGCTTATATTAGCGATAAGCATTCTAAATCCACACATGTGCTATTACACAATCAGCACATTCCACACTAAAGTCCAGTATCACTCAAGTACACAGGGATCATAAATGTTACACATTGACACTAAAGCAGCACATAGCAATATAACCCAGAGGCCACTGCAGCAGAATTAGAGAGGCCAAAGTCTGCTGCAGGCAACAACAAAGAGCCCGCAAACTAATCCCAGGTTCTCTGAACTCTTTCATTGTGAATATCCTGATTCATTTAAACTCATCCGTTTAATGCCACTTTCTCTTAGACTCATTCTAAAACCTCTAAATTAAAACATCTGAAACACGTACCTCTGGTTAGATTCAGTTTTATAATCTTTTATCTTTTGCCTGCAAAGCAGTTTGAATAACTTCTAAGGTCTGATAAGGTGCTGTCTAAATTACCTTGCACTTACATTAGCCTTGCGTTATCTTGGGAACCAAACTTAAGTCACTAGATAGCTATACACATTTAATATACAGACACAGCTAGCTAACTCTGGTTACTGTGTACACTGCTATACTCTACATTCACTTAAACCTGACTAGCTAGCATCAGTTGCTATGATTTGACAGCTAGTAAGCTAAACATTCGATACTCATTTCTAAAGAGCACCTTTATAAAGATAACATGATAAATGATTTATTCCTTTTTTATTTTGGAAATTATTGGGTTACAGACTTTAGCATACTAATACTACTAATAATAAAAATAATAATAATAGAAGAAACTATTTTCAGTTGCTTCCTTATTCACAAAGGGTCACCACAGTGAGTGACTCCACATGTTTGATTTCCTGACAGGGGAAGCTCCCTTGTGAAATAATAATAATGATAATAGTAACAATAATAATAATATAGATGCTCATCTGTAATTAGCTATATTAAAGGCTACATCATTGCTTTGACAGAGCAGTGGAAGTACAACGAGATAGAGTTCTCTTTATCCTTTACCTCCTGGAACATGTCCACAGGTCGTTTGGAAAACTCTACATACTAATTACAAATGCTCATTTGGCAGAATAGTGTGAGGGTGTTTCCTTAATGATTTATTAGCCTGTATGATGTACAAACTTTCTGTGAGAGACCAGTCATATAGTAAAGAACGTAATGCTTAGTGTAGAAATACACTCATATTTGTCTTTCTTTTGTCAGCTGTACATTATGATTGTATACACTTTATTATTTGTGTAAAGTGCATAAGTACCAACTCCTTACAGGGTTGCCACTTATGCAAAATGTTCAAAACAGGATACACTAGTGTGACAAAAGTTTTGAATGTAAAAATAATTTAGTTTGAAAATAAAATCTGAAATATGCCAAAAACTATTATTGTAAAAATGCCTTAAATTGGATAAAATATACATCTGGTGTTATTCAGGTTGCACTTCTTAGTTCTATAGACATATCAAATGAGAAATAATTTTTTTGTATGTTTTTCATTTTACACTGCTGCCTAAAAATATCCCCATAGCACCACTATGCTTCACTTTAGGGATGGTAATGGCCAGGTTATGAGCAGTGCCTTGTTTCCTCCAGACAAGACTTTTGGCATTTAGTCCAAAGAGTTCAGTCTTTTCTATTACAGTCCTTTAGGTGTCTTTTGACAAACTCTAGGCGGGCTATCATGTGCCTTTTACCAAGAAGTCTCACCATCTGCCATCAGGCCTGATTAGTCCAGCAGATATGGCTGTCCTCCTAGAAAGTTTCTCCTATCTCCACCCAGAAACCCTGGAGCTTTGTCAAAATGATTACCAGGTTCTCGGTCACCTCCCTTCTAGTCCCATTGCTCAGATTGCTCAGATAAAACCTGCAGGACACCAGCCCTCGAGGCCTGGACTTCCTGCTAAAATGGAGTTTTAGCAGGGGGGGGGGGGGGGGGGGGGGGGAGTCATCTGATTGTTGTGGTTTTCTTTCTATTATGGTAAGATCTTTACCTTACAATATAAAGTGCACTGATGCAACTGGTGTTGTCATTCGGCACTACATAAATGAACTGAACTGGAATAGAAGTTTAAGCTTGTGTGCAGTCCCACTATAATGCAATATCATCTGTATTAAAGGGTTATATCACAGGGCAAAAAATACAATTATGCCTAATGTTTTCTACATCAACTTTGTACACTGTATTTAGTTATCATGTTTCTTGTTCCTGATCCCCTTTAAAACATCTTGGTCACAGGGATGAACAGCACTGATATAGGGTGCAAAACAAACCATGCACTGTGTGAGAAGCTCTCTGAATGTTTGACATCACCTTGCTGCCATGCTGACACAGACACCATGAGACCTATGGGTGGTGATGTCTGAGTCACCACAAGTCTGAGATGGTAACGATGACTCGTGGTGATTCAGAATCACCCAGCTGTTGTCCATCAAAACTGTAAGAGGTGCGAGGGGCCAGGGCACCCTTGCTCTGCTCTTTCCCTACTTACTGTATTAGTACTTTCACCAACACCCCCACCCCTCCACAGAGGGGTTATTTTTGCTCAGCAATGTCACGCCCCCACGGCTAAGAACTCAGGTAGAAAACTGAGCCCCTTACAAACACACACACCACCCCCTCCACCTTCTTCCCCTCTCTCTCTCTTCGTCACTCATCCTCAGCTGACACTCTGACAGAGCTGCTGTGGGACTGAGCTGACTTTACCGAATGGACCCGGAGGAGAATCTGCTGAAAACTGAGCTGGCTCACTAACATATACACACAAACAAATACAACTGCACTGTGGAAATAAAACACGCAAACAAAGCCAGTCTTTCTTGACCATGACGGATACTGCCACCGAGGAGGACAAAGACCCTGATATTGAGCTGTTTGTCAAGGTGGGGGTCTAAATGTGTGCATTTTGGTGTGAGTACATCAACATTTGACTAACATCAAACTAATATTCGATCATTTCTTGTCTCACTTCTGAATCTAATGTTGCTGCACATTTGTTTGCATGCTGTTGATAATGTTTTTTGTTTTTTGTATGACAAGTAACATTTAAGTTCAGTATGCACACATTATTATCACCTAAATAGCGAGTGTTTGGAATAGTGTTTGGTAAGGTGGGGGGTTAGCGGCTTCTTCAAGCGTGTGCATGCCATGTTGTTGTTGTTGTAGCGTGCTGATTTTCCGTGTGTTAACCTGACACCCACGTGCACAAACAATCTCTCTCTTGCTCTCTCCCACTGAATTATTACTGGGGTCCTTTCAGTATTGAGAGCAGCAGCTTTTAATAGCTGAAGGTTAAGCCACAATATCTGTTGGCATGTGGCGTAATACGCTAATGCATAACATGTATCCTTGCTAGGTATACTAAGTAATACACTTTCAGCCAGAAACCCTTTAACCAACTGAGATCAAAGTTGTTGACGACTACAAACCCTAACCATAACTCTAAAAGTAACCAATCAGAATATTTACATTTTACAGTCCTCACAATCAGCAGTCAAGGAAATTATGAATTATTAAACTGTTCATGAATTTGATTCTACCTAACAGAAATAAAAATATTTTAGTATTTTTTTTCCAAAAAGTCTGTTTTTCTATTCTTCAGAATAAGAGTCATCACTAGTGATGATGAGATGACTCTAAGGCAAATTCCTCCCACTTTACAAGTTACTGACATATCTGTAAAGAGAACATTCATTTCCTTTCTGAAATGAGACCATAACATGAATGTATAACCTTTCAAGTAGTTTTCATTGTGTTACTTTACTGTTTTTTATTCCTTTATTCTATTTTTGTGAACACTTGAACATATATGCCGAGTTAAGAATAATAGAAAAAAGGAGACATTAGCTAGCCATGTAAGCTAGCACATCTCTCATCATCTCTAGAGTCCACAAATTAACATATTCATTTCATTTGTTTGAATTAACCGAGTGTCATTGTTTCTTAATTTTGTTTGATTAGTCTCTATCCAAACTGAGTCTCTAACAGATCCAGACAAACTGTTTTCCTTATTTCTGGTCTTTATGCTAAAATGAACTGACTGGCTAACTAGTAAACTTTAAGCTATCTGGTTTAACTTTTAGCTTGTTTTGAGACTGTTAGTGGATTTAAAAAATAATAATTTTATTTATATATATATATATATATATATATATATATATATATATATATATATTTTTTTTTTTTTTTTTTTTTTTTTTTTTTTTTTTTTTTTTTAAATTGAGGTTTTGCAGAACTGTGACCATTGACCACTTGGCGTTAATCATTTTTATTGTCAGTCGTGGTGCTGCTAAAGGATCAGTTGAAAAAGACCCACCTGGCAACCACCAGTCGTGAGGGGAAAAAAAGAGTATTCCCTAACTGGCTGTGAGTGTTCTCTGCAGCCGCTGAGAAATTTACCACTAAAGTCACAGTTAGGCAAGTCTACAGACTGGTCAGTGAACTTTCCCTTTGCTAGCTGCAGCAATCAACAAGGGCAGGAAGAGAATCCTGCTTTTTGTTACTTTCTTGCTGGTTTTGATAGAAGAAGAGGTTGGATTGGAGAAGTGAATCGGAAACAATGGTAGCTTACTGTATACAGTAGATGCAGTGAGCATTTAATTACCAATTACCACAAATCACATGAAAATATGATTTAAGTGGCATATAAGTCAGGTTCTTCACATTCCAACTGATTAAAATGTATATATTATGTAACATTCAGCGCTTCAGTGTCTTATGTACTGTACCTGAATGGATGGCAACAGCAATGAGAAAATTCTTGAAACACTATAAGCTTTATACAGTACATTTTTGGCTAAAATGGGTTTTCTTGTCTTAAAATAAGATTGAAAAATATTTTAGGTGAAGTATGAGTGTTTCCTCGGCTCGACAGTGACCGCTGTTGTATGATTTAATACACACTGCTGCAGTAGGTAGGGACCAGAAGTCCAAACAGGCAGTGAAGCATGTAATGGAAGCAGCGTGGATTATTCATGTTAGACCTGGTGTCTCGTTACAGTGTCCTGTTGCAGCTTTGCATTCACGCACACACTGAAGAACACATGTACACAAACATACACACTTTCTATTTCGATAATATACACACAAGCCCAACTGCAAAACCCGCGCTTCACACTATAAAGCACTGATTCTTTGTCTTTCACTGTGCCAGTGAGCTGATTAATTGATAGCTCATCGGGACTGCATGCATTGTGTGCAAGTGTGTGAATCAGTGTATGTGTGTAAATGTGTCTGTCAGTGGATTCTTGCATGCATTAAAAGAAGAGTAAGTCAGCATTCATCTCTATGTATTACAAATGCACATTCTGTTTTGTACTCAGCTCTAAACTATATTACAGGCTGGGAGTGATGGCGAGAGCATTGGAAACTGTCCTTTCTCCCAGCGCCTCTTCATGATCCTGTGGTTGAAAGGTGTTGTCTTCAACGTCACCACTGTTGACCTAAAGAGGTAATAACTAAATGTTATTGTGTTAAATGATAACACAGTGTTGTGCTGTCAAGTTACAGTTCACAATCAAGCCATTTACATATTATAAAGTATATAAAATATCTCAACTGGTGTTTTTTGTTGTTTGGGTTGGGGTTTTTTGTGCCTGTTTTTATTTGAGCCCCAAAATTCATATAAATTCTTCTCTTGGTTGCGTTACTTGTAAAAATAAATAAATTAATTAATTAATTAATAGATACACAATGTAATGCAAATAAAGCTTTGTCACAATATTAGTATTACGTTTAGATCTGTATTTTCAGCTGCACAGTTGTAGGAACAGGAATTCTGTCTGTTTTGCTCTTTGTTAAAGTAAGGCAAGGCAAGTTTATTTATATAGCACAATTCAACAACAATTGGTGATTTGGGTGTCCAAATTCATAGACTCTTCCAAATGGTCCTCCTTCTTCCCAGATTTGAAGCAGAGGTCGGGTGTATCCTTCGTGGCCCAACCTATCCCAGAATTCATAGCGTGGCCCAGCCAATTCCAGTTTCCAACAATACTTAGTTTTACTCTTATTACTCTTTCTGAGTCACAAAATAAACTTTTACGATATTTTCAGGCGAGAACGTAGCTGCGTAAACTTCAAATATCTGTTCGGTTTATCAAGGTATCACATATTTCCAAAAGTGCTCCGATGTTTTCGGAGACATTTGTTTCCCAGCTCGATAGCTAGCCAGCAAGAACACCGGACTCCAGGCACATTGTTTTCATACCGCCTGCGGTCTTTCGTTACTCAGGTTAAACATGATATATAAGGCTACGTCCACACGTTTGAAAACACAGATTTTTCTATGTGTTTGCACCTTTCGTCCAGACATAAACGGCGTTTTTGGTCACTGAAAACTGAGGCTACGTCCACACGTACCCTGGTATTTTTGAAAACGCAGATTTTTCTATGCGTTTGCACCTTTCGTCCACACGTAAACGGCGTTTTCAGTCACTGAAAACGGAGATTTCTAAAAACGCCAGCCAGGGTGGATATTTTCTAAAACTCCGTTTTTGCATTTACGTGTGGACGAGAAAAACGGAAGAAACGCAGCGTCAAAGGTGTGCGCCTTTTTTGACGTCACACTGTGCGCCACGTTATTGTTTCGATGAAATGAATTTCTACAATACTGTTACTGTTAATTGTACTCTCTGCAGTGTTTGAATGCTTACATATACACACAGTTACTGTCCCTCCACACATAGGACTCTGTTCTGCTTCTACGCCCCAGCTTTGTACTTTTTCCCACCGAGGCTTCTAGACTTCTGATTGGCCAACATTTCTGCACGGTTAGGAATCTAGCGCCCCCTGCTGCTTTGGCATGTTCATAGCAGCGTTTTCCTTCATTTCTGCCTTTATGTGTGGACGGGATTATTTTTTAAAACGAAAACGGAAAATCTCCGTTTTCAAAAATATCCGTGTATCTGTGGACGTAGCCTAAGTCACTTAGATAACTTAAACAGTTATTGTTTGGCTTTTTTCAGTGTTTTATTTGTTTGTGAGTAAATCAGTTTGGCTGAGATTAAAGTTATAGTTTCTACACAGCTGAAAAAACGTTAAACAGAAAAACTGATTAAACAGAAGTGTGAGATGGTCGAGAATTTACGGCAGTGTCCTGTTATATTTTAGATAGCAAGGAGCAGGCGGCTGAGTTTATTAAACTCCACAGAGACAGCGGTGATGCAAATCTGAAGGCTAGACCGTCCCATTTCACAGCTGCTCACTTCCAGCCTACACGGCCTTCGGAGGACCCGACCCACGTAGACCGCAAAAGCCGGGTCCTAAGGAGGATGCAGCCTCTGAATTTGGACACAGCTTAGATGTAGCGTTTTATTGAAACGTGTAAACATACTACGAAATGTATTACATTGTATATTGTATGACTATCTTTTTAACATTCTTTTATAAGCTTTATTGGAATTTCTTTAAGCAGTCTTTGAGAATAGTTCCTAGTTCTGTGACTCGAAACAGCCATAAAACAAACATTGTTAAATAAGAAAAACAAAAAAAAAATGTTTGATATTGTTGCAGTATTACACAAACCTAATTAACATTTTCTTTTATCGACAAAAGTTAAAAAATGGCTTTCAGAGGTCTATTTAATTACGCTCTGGCTCCAAGTGCTGCTCTGAGATATACATGACGGTAATAAACAAAATCTCTGAGGGTCGCAATTAAGTTTTAAGAGCCTCATTACTACATTATCAGTGTTATTACATATTTGACATATTTATTGAAGAGGGTGTAAAAATGATTCCACTCTAATCAGGAAACCAGCTGATCTTCACAACCTGGCTCCTGGGACACACCCGCCCTTCCTCACTTTCGAAGGGGAAGTTTACTCTGATGTCAACAAAATAGAGGAATTCCTGGAGGGAAAGCTGGCTCCACCGAAGTAGGTCTCACACACAGACAAAAAGAGATTGGTAAATAGGCCAGGTAACAACCCGAAACAATGTTCTGCTGCTTTTTCAGGTACCCCAAACTTGCAGCAAAGAATCGTGAATCCAACACAGCAGGAAATGACATATTTGCCAGATTTTCAGCTTTTGTCAAAAACACAAAACCGGATAAAAATCGAGGTGAGCATGCAGCACCCAATATGTCTGTAATTGGGTTTGTCGTCTTTTAAAATCCTATGGTAATGCTTCCTGTGTGTTTTAGCTTTAGAGGCCAATCTAAACAAGGCCCTGGCTAAGCTGGACGAGTACCTGATTAGTCCTCTCCCTGATGAGGCAGATGAGGGAGAATCCACCCGCAAGTTCCTGGACGGAAATGAACTGACACTTGCTGACTGCAACCTTCTACCAAAGCTTCATGTCGTTAAGGTAGCCTCCGCCGGAGTGGTTTCTTTATCTTCAGCTACTTTAATCATTTAACTTTGGCTTTTAGCAGTGTCGAAATAACTTGCGCTTTTACAGGTGGTTGCAAAGAAATACAGAAACTATGAGATCCCGTCAGAGTTCAAAGGTTTGTGGCGGTACCTCGGAAATGCTTACAAACAGGACGAATTCATCAACACCTGTGCAGCTGATGTGGAAATCGAGCTAGCCTATAAGGATGTCGCCAGGAGGCTGGGGAAATGAATGCATCACAAGCACCCAAGAACCTTTTTATCTTTTATTGAGAAATTTCTAATAAATCGCTTCTTTTTTTGAAAACCATTACATACACTTTTGGCACAGTGTGTGTCACTTGTAATAGTAATATAGTAAATATGTTTAACTGTAGCACACTGGTGTGATGTTTCAGAGAAGGTGCTAAAAATCATGAATAGTGTTTGTAATGGTACTGTGTAGCAGCAGATGTCTGACGCATCAAACGATGCTTGCAAACTAAAGAGGCTGAAAATAGTTTCATAATGATTACATTACAATCATTTTTCAAAAAAGATTCAATGAGGAAAAATGTATGAAGTTTGCAGCTCAGTGTTTAGTATAGTAAATCCCTGCCTTAAGCAACAACTGTCCAGTCATCGGTGATTAATGAACTGACAGCAGGTGAACTAAGTAAAATTGCCTGGGGAGTGTAGTTCACACTACATTCAAACACAATGATCAAAGCGAAAATTTACAAGTAGGAAAAAACTGTAGCATTAAAATCAAATGCCAGAAAAAAAATTTAAAAAAGAAAGACAAACAAACAAAAAACATTCCGTTAAATTTAGCGCAAATGAAAAAAAACAAATCCCTTTTTGTTTACAGGTCATGCAAATATAACACACCCTACTATTCGTAGTCAAGTGCAAGGAAGGACTGCTTTGCTTTGTACAGATAGTTTTGTGGTGGTATTGTACCAAGCAACATTACATCATTAGCCTCTAGAAACATTATGTGTTAATAAACACTAATAATTAAATAAGTAGCAATAGCTGACACCTCGCATACTCAATTTTATTTTTACAACTTCATATTAAACATATTAAAAACTACCGATAGGCAGATAGTTTCACAGCTGGGAAACCTTTTAAATCACAAAACCGTCCCAGTATTCTTTTATGGTTTACATGGGTCAGATTCTCTGCATATATTGGTCATTCTTTTAGCCTTTCTTGGGTAAATAAACAAATAATAATAAAATAATAATAATAGAATAATAAAAAAAATAAAGAAACTGTTGTATTTGTTGTTTTTTGCTTTAACTTTTGCCAAGTTAGCCTTAATTTGCTAATTGGCTAGCTTTTTCTTCAAGGCTCATAGACAGGGGCGCCTCCGAGAGGGGGCCACTGAGAAGGGGGGGGGGGGGGGGGGCGGTGGTGTCAAGAGAAAGGAAGACCATACAATAATACAATAAGGTGAAACATTAACTTTTATTCCGGCATATATAATATTTGTCATTCGTATTTCCTGTTGTGACTCCCACCCCGCACAATATTTTTCAAGTAACCTATATTTGACAACAGCATAACAAAACGTAAGTTCGGTTTTTGGTGTGCCACCCCAATATTTTTAGTGGCCACCCCTACGGAAAAAAAATTCTGGAGGCGCCCCTGCTCATAGATGCAACATTTGTCAGCATAGCTGCCTAAGCAACACACACATTTAGCATAATTGCCTATGTTGCTTCAGCTAACGATGCTCTAAAGTTGATGTTAACAGTCATTCAAACCAAGGTGTCAAAAGTGTAGGAAAAATTTTTGTAAAAATTTGCACTCGACAGATCCCCAAACAGCCAGTGAGTGTTAGGAGGTTAAGATGTGTTTATCCCAATTTCTACTAAAGTATTATCTCCTTACTAATTAAAATCATATTTTTAGTGTCATAAATGTCTTGGATATTGGTTAATCTAACTGTTCTGTTTGTTTGTTTCTTTTTTTTCCCTGTTGATTTTGATATGATTTTGTGTTTTCCAGTTTTCCTGAGTGTTTGAGGAAAGCACTGCTAAAAACGTGTCTCAGCCAAAGCAGTTTGTCTTTTACTGGTGCAGCGTCAGCGCTGTGATGGCCTTCCTTTTTCTAACAAGGCAATTAACCATTTATTTGATCAGTTATATACAGAGTACAAGACAGATTTTCTTAAAAAGTTACAAATCTTTGTTTTTCTTTTGTTAATATAGTTTTCTTGTTATATTGCCTCACACTGTAGTTTACAGCAAATACTTACTCTGTAGCCCTTTTTTAATAGGTTACAGTCTTGTTTTCAACAATAACTTTCTTTTTCTAATTAACAAACAACAATGCTCTCAGTCTGGGAAATCAGCCTGTAATAAAAAGATCATACATGACAGTAACCACCTAAATAAACCAAATTTAGCTAGTTCTTTTATGCACACTGATGGTAGAGGATTTAATCACGGGTGCCTTAGTGAGAATCAAGTCACCTCAGCCTTCGGCTCTATGTCTGTACAGTAATTTATGCATGTTTGAATATGATAGGAATGTGAATTTTTCATGTCATCTCTGTAGAGCTGCTGGGAAAAAAACCTAAACTTCATATGTCTGTAAATGATCAACTACTATATTTGTCTTCTCTCTGATGATTGCAAGCCACTGTGTAGTCTGTCTTGCTTATTTGAATATTAAATCTATTTTCTCAGAGGCTGACCTTGGGGCTCGTGGTTTTTCACTGGAAACTGTTACAATTGACAGCACTGACGTTCCCAGTAAAACACAAAACAGGTTTTCTCTGATTTGTTTATGGAAATACATTTCGTCATATTCCACGACAGCACAACCACCCACTTTATTTCCACTCAGGCTGAAAATGCCTATCTCTGGAGGTGATGAATACAGCTTTCTCGCAAACTTTAGATCAAAATTCTCTGTTTTCATGGGTCAGTGAAAAGTGTAATTTATTTGCATTGCAGTATTTTTTAAATTTAAATTTCCTGAATTCTGATATCAGTATCTGCTCGAAGGTATGATCCCGGTTGAATGAAAAAAATGCACTGTATATGTAACAGCAGGACAGATGTGCAAAAAGGACCGTGAAGGAGCAGCAATTGACAGTAATGATGACTGAGTGCTTTACAGTCCAGATATGAACAGTCTGTGGCTTCTACCAGCCAGCAGATGGCAGCAAACACAAAGTTTTATTGCTCTGTAACAGAGCGTATATAAAGCAAAGGAGCATGCAGTTAGGGACCGTCTTAATATAGGTGTCTTCTTTCTGTTAAACAGTCACATTTAAAGGGAATTGCCACCTGTCATAAATGTCATTAAAAACAAACAAAAAAGATAATTGTGGTATAAAATCATATCATGTTTCTTTGAAGCCTGATCATCTGTTGTGCTAATCACTATCAGAAAAGATAGATAAAAAGCAGCATTGATGTGTATTGACATTTTGTTCACTATAGATCCTTCTCTGTATTATACGTAATATAATAATAATAATTATTATTATTACTATTATTATTAGTAGTAGTAGCGGTGGTGATGGTATTAGTATAAGTATTATTAGTATATTAGCAGTAGTATTATTATTAGCAGCAGTATTAATAGTAGCGATACAGTTTTATGGTTATGTGCGTTTTTCCGCGGACTGGTAACACGCGGACGGCCCCTGAGCGCTTATTCGCCTTGCAAGTGGGCAGAGCGGACACAGAGGCTCGTGCGCTGTGCCCAGAATCTCTCTGGTATATTCAACATAACGACGTCTCCGCACGCTCAATGTGGGGTCTCAAGCCTTAAAACCATCTCGTAGCATCACGGCGGGCTGCCGACAGAAACCACTGCAAAGGTGAGACCCGTCTTTCCCCACAGCAACGGCTTCGGGGCTCGCTTTCTGCCCCGTAGTTAGGGTTATATCGCTGGAAGAAGAGGCGCAGTGTTTTGCCTTGTGTGCTCGGGAGTGGGCGACTTGTCATTGCGGCTGTTTTGTTGTGAAATGTGTGGTGGTCGTAGCTAGGAAGCTAGACAGCTAGGCATCTCCCTATTCCAAAGCAAAGCTAGGATAGCCTAATAGCTGGCACGAAAGGCAGCTGGATGTGTAAAAGGCGAGCCCAGTGGTGGGTAACAGAGCTGAATAGCTAACGTGAACGCTAGCTGATTTTTCGAGCCAGTTGGGGAGTCAGGACGTTAATCGCCGCAGCGAGCAGGGGGTCCCATTGTTATTACACTGCCGGTTTAGCTAGCTTATAACTAAAACTACAGTAACGCGGTGTTACAGTGAAGGCGGCGATGGCTGCTCTTTTTGCCCGAATGGCATCACTACGGAGAACAGGCTGTTCAGGAATAACAAAAAGCCCAACTCTCAGGTCATTGTAACATGTCTCGGTCAAGGACAGTTTATTTAAGCAGCCTCGGAGCAGCTGTCTGCACTTCACCAGGAGAGCTCCGTGTTGTTTCACTCCACGGAGCTGTTAACCGGACAAAGGTGAGTCGTTAACATTCCGCGGTGTGTGGCTGACAGACGACCTTGTTCTTCTCGCACTGTGTTGCACTTCCTCGTGTTTTTTAAGAGCACTTTCTTAACTCGGTGAAACAGTAACCAGGCATTCCAGCTTGTTAGACACGAGCGAGGGAGACGCGTCTGCTCCGAGGTGATGTTGCGTTTTGGTGACACAGGCTGATATAGCAGGCTGTGGAAGTTAATCGTGTTAATTCTTGCCCCGTGGGCGTTTTTGATCAGCTGCCCGGAAAAGGACCGGTGTTTGAAAATGAAAGGAAATGCCTGGAAAAAATACCAGGGCAGGCAAAGCTGGTCATACCTGGTAACAAGGACATACAGAGAGTGAGAGATTCTTTGTGTGCTCATTGCTCAAGCACTCAGCTCGCCAGAGCAGGCCACTCATTTCAGCGTGCACCCATTAGTAGCCTCATGTAATCAGGTTATGACACACTGATTTGATCATATGAAATGCATCCTGCTTTATTATCATGCAGGCCCCAAATGTGATTGTATTGTCTACACAAAGGATGTAAAGATGTCTTTAAACATGTGTGGTGGTAAAAGTTTGGCGGTTTCCCCCCAGAATGGGAGGAAATCCTGTATTATTAGACGCGACCCAGCAAAACCTCACCTCCTTCCTGCTTATGATCTCGACTGTACGCTGTGAGCTAATGCTGGGAGTAGTGTCCATCCAGAGGTGAGCCACTGACTGCCCTCTGGCTTTATAAAGAGCTCTTTGAGTTGCTTTTTTTTGCTGCTGGAGCCTTTGGGATTATAAATCCTGAGGAAAAGGAGCTTTGCTTCAGTGGCATGCTTCACTGGCAAGAAATCGTTGGAGAGTGCGTGTGTGCAAGTGTGAGGGGAGGGTGTGCTCTGGTGGGCTCCAGTGGAAAGCCAGCAGAAGCAGCAGAGGGGTGAGGAAGGAGGGACTGAAGATGGAGGGATTGAGGCACTGTGGTGATGATGGAAACCACACAGGGAAAATAGAACACTTGGCTTTTCTGTGATTAAAAGGCTCCTGTTTCTCTTAGGACAAACACACCTGTGTTTCTGCTGTGTGCCAGCTTTCTGGCTACTGATCGCTGAGCTAAAAAAATCAGTATGGTAAAAGCCAGCGATTTCTGAAAGTTATCAGATTTCCAATGGGGCTGCACTGTTATATCGGCCAGTATTGGCTTTGTTAATTGATATCCGTATCTAAGCAAACAATGTGTGGCAGTGGCCAGCATTTATTTGTTGTGTCACATTGGTTTTCAGTGTTTCCAAAAATCCAGAGATCTCTGAAAGTGATTGGATTTACAACAGGGATGTACCAATATCCAGGATCGTTTTTGGCTGCTTGTGGCCCTTTTGACTGACATCGGTCAATGTTCAGTTAAGCTGTCAATAGACAAAATTGAAGTATTTCCATATATTTCAGTAAGACTTGAAAGCAATACATTTGTAGTAGGTTGCACCAATATACCCTGCATATATTCATATTGGTTGATGGCTCTGTGGTTGACTGACATCAGTTAATCACAAACACGGTATGAAAGATGGACCTAACTTCCAGGTTGGAAAAATAAAGCCAGCATGGAAGTGCCTTAAGCCTGAATTGTATTTGAAGGCCACCAGATGGCGATAGCAATTATTATTATTTGTAAATAATAGAAACCATCCATCCATTCGCTTCCGCTTATCCTTTTCAGGGTCGCTGGAGCCTATCCCAGCTGTCATAGGGCGAAAGGCGGGGTACACCCTGGACAGGTTGCCAGTCTGTCGCAGGGCTAACACACAGGGACAGACAACCATTCACACTCACACCTAGTGGCAATTTGGATTATCCAATTAACCTATCCTCACAAGCTGCATGTCTTTGGACAGTGGGAGGAAGCCGGAGTACCCGGAGAGAACCCACGCAAACACGGAGAGAACATGCAAACTCCACACAGAAAGACCCCGGCCTGATGGTAGAATTGAACTCAGGACCTTCTTGCTGTGCGGCAACAGTGCTAACCACCGTGCTAATAGAAACCTTGTCTATAAATTTCTTTGTTGCACTTTGTTGCATAGTTCAATGGCTACAAAGGTCGGGGCCACTTTGCATTGCTAATTGTTATTTACCAGTCACTGAGCTCATCAACTTTCTCTAGTCTCTTATCTCCTTTCCTCGGAACAAATGCGGCAATAATAAAACTGAAAATAGAAAAAAGAAAAAGAAAATTGGCATGGGCTGTTGGTCATATTGTTATGTTGTTTCGTTGTATTAGTATTGGCCCAGAATTTTGCGATCCCTAATTTCCAATTGTATTAAATGACATTTTCATATTATATTATCAGCTTTTTTGCTATTTCCTCTCTGAACTGGTTCTTTCCCACAGTGCAGTCACTTCTTTACAGGTGGTGAAAGGGCTGGTGTAAGCTCTGCTGATTCATAACCCTCCCCTGTTTTGTCAAACCTGGAATTATAAAAGTAGTGCACCATGGTCCAGAGAATCTGGTTTTACCTGTCTGCCAACATAAATGTCACTGCTGGAGCTTTAATGAGAGGAAGGGAGGACATTTTGCCACTTGTGACATCTTTAAAGGGTTTTAGAGGATTTGGCCGTGCATTAAGAGTGAAGAGCAGAAAAAGGATTAGTTTTATGTTGGGGAAAGTGAAGTGTTACGGTTTAGAGCTTTAATGTAGTCAGTGAAAGTCGGTACAGGCGTGTTAGTGTATGTATGTCATGCTGGAACATTGCCCTTAAATGCTGCACTTGATTTATAGAACAGCTAAGTCAGCTGAGGATAATTTGCCCATGTGTAAAATTTAAGGTGTGTGTTTCCATGTTTTTCTCACTTTAATGTTTTCGTGTGCCATGTTTTTGTAATCATTAACAACAACAAAAAAGCTTGTATGCATCACGAACAGGAAGAAGGAAGAGCTTTGTGTAGCTTCAGCACCCCACCTGTGGTTACCATACATGCAGGTCATGTTGTGGCCTGTTGAACCTGTCCTTCCTGGTCTGTAGTGCCTGAGCTGCAAAGGCTCAGGCCCACAAAGAGCAGTTCCTGTAAAGTCAGCCCTGCAGGTTCTGGGTATTCACAGGTCGAGTTTGGGTTCTGGCATCATCTTTCTGCTGCTGTGTTTACCACGTACTTGTGGTGTTAGTGTTTTTTTTTTTCAGGTATTGTTAAACAATACTAGGGTTCGATGTAACCGCTGTCTCTATAGCCAAAAGTCTGTCGGGCAAGTTGATTGGTCGGCTGCTGGCTTGTTTGGGCCAGCAACAGTGTTTCCACCAAGCGCAGATATGACTTCACCTTTTTTGTTGTTGGTGATGTGGGGCTGGACACAGAGAACAATTACTAAAAGAACATATGCAATGACTGTAAAATATATTTAGAGACACAGAGTACGCACACAAAGTATTGCCAGATTTAGCCCAGTCAGCCTCCATTTTTGACATCGCAACAACAGCTAAGATGGTGCTGTTATGGTTTATGATGCAGCAAAAATGCACAACAAGGTAACCCAGGTGTTTCCTGACCATGTTTCCTCACATACAAGGTCTTGAATAATCAGGCACCATCTTATCTTAAAGACTTCATACTACTGTATCACCCCAGTAGTGCACTGGGAGCACTCTCAGACTGCTGGTTAATTTGTCGTTTCTAGGATATTTAGAAGAAGAATGGGAGACGGAGCCTTCATCTTTCATGCCCCTCTTTGGATTCGGGATACAGACAGCCTCTTGGTCAGCCAAGCCACTGAAGAGATTTTTAATCTCAAGAGTTTCACTTCTTCGTTAAATAAAGTAAATAAATAAAACAGCCAAACTGGGTTTCTGCTGGGTTTTGCCACCGTATTACTACCATCCTGCTGATCTTAATTACTCTGACTTTTTTCCTCCTCTTTTTAAGCACATCTGTGGCTCACCACCTACTTCTTTTCCTTAAGTCTGTGTGAGAGCCACTGTGTTCCCTTTTGGGAGGCCAGTCTGATTCTCAGTCTCAGCTGACGGTCCTCCCAGCCGTCCATGCTGCCTATGATCACAGTTGATTGGATTTAGACTTCTGTGCTGGACCTAGATTTCTCAGTGTGGAGATAAAGGTTTAAGGTCAGGCACACTGTTCAAAGCTCTGAATAAATATGGCTGAGGGAGCTGTCACCAAGCTCGATCCCTTCCTGTAAAGATAACCCGATGGTGCTTAACGGCACTCTGGTGTTTCTTTTCAAACATTTTCTTGTTATTCAGCATTTCGTCTGTATCTTTATTGAATTCAAATTGTGTGTCATATTAGCAGATTGTGTAATTGTATCCATCGGTATCAACATCTTTGGCGATACCAATGGCTTGTTTTGTCTGATTAACAGAAAAATCCAAATATGTCTTATTTGTAAAGATGGAAAAGAGTGAAGAGCGGTACATGCTGACATAAGTAAGAACTCCAGCTTCTTCTGACAATCCACAGACATGCATGGATTAGGTAAAGTTGGTATTGTAAATTGGCCGTAGGTGTTCGCTGCAACCCCTGAATTGGATAAGTGGAAGAAAATGGGTGGATGGGAAATGATGGGTCAGCGGTGGTAGTGCTGGTAGACGAGCAGTTCGCCGGTAGCTACGGGCTGCCTGTCTGCTTACAGAGAGTGCTTGTCTGTTCTGTCTGGTCAACATGATGTCAGCTGATAAAAATGTTACACCTGGAACTCGTCTGTTTACAGCACCAACAAAATAAAGTACTGACAGTGTGGGTCGTTGTTACTGACAGACTGTTGTTTCATCTGGCTGAAAATAACGGGGTGTCTATAGAAGACCAGCAGTTTGAGAGGACTACTCAAGCTAAAGCCACGTTCGTAATGACTAGCTACCCCTGGCGGAGGTCAGGTGGGGCTTCTGTGCACACAGCCAAAGACGTGTTCTTGAGATGACCATAGTTGGGATACCTGCTCTCACTGTCATTGTACTCTTTACAGAGAGTAGGAAAAAACTGTCTGAGCTCATTATTTAAAACAGTTTCCAAGGTAAATATGAATATTCACTACGGTAACTTATTAGTGTGAATGCTTGAAAAGCATTCACAGTATTGTTATTCGAATCTTTATTATTATTAGTGTGAATGCTTGAAAAGCATTCACAGTATTGTTCTTCTAATCTTTATTATTAGTGTGAATGCTTGAAAAGCATTCACAGTATTGTTCTTCTAATCTTTATTATTATTATTATATTTTATCTATTCCGTACGTTTTTTGTAATCCTACTCCTTCAAAACCGTTCAACTTAGAAAAACCATTCAAACACCGTTAGATTCCTATTCTTTTGGACAACACTGCTTCTATTTTTCTCATTTTTAACATTTATATTTTTAATTTTATTCAACTTTATTCAACAAAAATTTATAATGTATTTCAATGGGGAGACCCTTCAAATCCTCATTCAACTTACTCATTTTTAAACTCTTACTACTTCCACATACATTGACATAGAGCCACCATTCAAACTTTAAAACGAAGACAAGACATTCAACTATTCAACTTGTATTTATCTTTTCAATATCTATTATACTTTTTCTTCAGTTCCAGTTTAAGTTTCATGATGTTTTTTCACCCGTTTCAGAGTTTATAATGGGTGTGTATGGGACGGAATGTTGGGGCTAGAGTGAGAGAGCTCAACTGCTAGAGTGAGAGGAGCAAAAAAATTAATCTTAAAATATTTTTTAAAACTGCTGCTGTGTCCACAGCGTTTGCTCTACAGCCACCATTTTACCCTCAAAACGTAGCCATCGCTGTCCTCTTTCATCCAATGTGTTTACTATTGTCCTAGGTGTTATGGTTCTTTCATAAATGTCACCAATGCACAGCCTCCTCCCTCCAACTCTTCCATAGACTCTAATGTTAAAATGGCTCAGAAGGTTCTTTTGAAAATCAGAAGAGCATGGTGTCTTTCCACTGTCACCACGTCCATATAATAAACTCCACAGGCATGAAAACTGAGAATTCAGTAGACTAGACATTGCTGTCGCTCACGGTGAAAGAATTTCGTCAATACGACTTGTACTTTTCATATGGGAACGATTTGTTTCGGCCTGACTTTTCTGTTCATTTTAAGCAGCAAAAGTGAGGTGCATGTCTGTGTCCGTGTGTATGGAGCCATTGGGTGCGGTCACTATAGCAACCAGGCTCACACCTGCCTGCTTAACGAGCTCTGCCTGCCACTGTACCAAGATTCATCTTTAGCACTTCTCTTTCAACTGCTGCTTTGTCCACAGTGTCACAGCCATCATTTTACCCTCAAAACGTCGCCATCGTTGTTCTTTTTCCAACATCTTGTCTTTCAAAGCTCAGAGATGTAAACTTTTTAAACTGTGTGGGTCCAAGTGGAGGGATCACATTTTAGTCATTCAGTGATTCAAAGAATATGACCTTTTAATATTCTTTCAGATGTTTTCTGACTCTAAATGTTCTTTTCTCATTTCTTAGGTTTTTCTAATTTACAATTAAAACATTTTCAGCTTTTTTCCAACATTTTCTTCTGTGTAACCTTCAGCTTTTAGCAGTTCAGCACCTTTGTTTTCAGGTTAAATTTGGTTTTTTTTTGTTGTTTTTTTTAAATTTCATTTAATATTTTTAACTCAAAATTCAGCAATTAATTCATTTCAGTGCATACATTCAGATTCAAGCATTCACACTGCAGTTTCTTCAGAAAATGCACTTTCTAGTTATTATATTTTATCTATTCCGTACGTTTTTTGTACTCCTACTCCTTCAAAACCGTTCAACTTAGAAAAACCATTCAAACATCGTTAGATTCCTATTATTTTGGACATGACTGCTTCTATTTTTCTCATTTTTAACATTTATATTTTTAATTTTATTCAACTTTATTCAACAAAAATTTCCCATGTATTTCAATGGGGAGACCCTTCAAATTCTCATTCAACTTACTCATTTTTAAACTCTTACTACTTCCACATACATTGACATAGAGCCACCATTCAAACTTTAAAACGAAGACAAGACATTCAACTATTCAACTTGTATTTATCTTTTCAATATCTATTATACTTTTTCTTCAGTTCCAGTTTAAGTTTCATGATGTTTTTTCAGCCGTTTCAGAGTTTATAATGGGTGTGTATGGGACGGAATGTTGGGGCTAGAGTGAGGCAGCTCAACTGCTAGAGTGAGAGGAGCAAAAAAATTAATCTTAAAATCTTTTTTAAAACTGCTGCTGTGTCCGCAGCGTTTGCTCTACAGGTATGATTTTACCCTCAAAACGTAGCCATGGCTGTCCTCTTTCATCCAATGTGTTTACTATTGTCCTAGGTGTTACGGTTCTCTCATAAATGTCACCAATGCACAGCCTCCTCCTTCCAACTCTTCCATAGACTCTAATGTTAAAATGGCTCAGAAGGTTCGTTTGAAAATCAGAAGAGCATGGTGTCTTTACACTGTCACCACGTCCATATAATAAACTCCACAGGCATGAAAACTGAGAATTAGGTAGACTAGACATTGCTGTCGCTCACGGTGAAAGAATTTCGTCAATACGACTTTTACTTTTCATTTGGGAGCGATTTGTTTCGGCCTGACTTTTCTGTTCATTTTAAGCAGCAAAAGTGAGGTGCATGTCTGTGTACGTGTGTATGGAGCCCTTGGGTGCAGTCACTATAGCAACCAGGCTCACACCTGCCTGCTTAACGAGCTCTCTCTCTCACTCTGCCAAGATTCATCTTAAACACTTCTCTTTCAACTGCTGCTGTGTCCACAGTGTTAAAGCCATCATTTTACCCTCAAAACGTCGCCATCGTTGTTCTTTTTCCAACATCTTGTCTTTCAAAGCTCAGAGATGTAAACTTTTTAAACTGTGTGGGTCCAAGTGGAGGGATCACATTTTAGTCATTCAGTGATTCAAAGAATATGACCTTTTAATATTCTTTCAGATGTTTTCTGACTCTAAATGTTCTTTTCTCATTTCTTAGGTTTTTCTAATTTACAATTAAAACATTTTCAGCTTTTTTCCAACTTCTTCTTCTGTGTAACCTTCAGCTTTTAGCAGTTCAGCACTGTTGTTTTCAGGTTAAATTCGGGTTTTTTTTTTTATCTCATTCAAAATTTTTAACTTAAATTCAGTAATTATTTCATTTCAATGCATACATTCAGATTCAAGCATTCACACTGCAGTTTCTTCAGAAAATGCACTTTCTAGTTATTATATTTTATCTATTCCGTACGTTTTTTGTACTCCTACTCCTTCAAAACCGTTCAACTTAGAAAAACCATTCAAACACCATTAGATTCCTATTCTTTTGGACATGACTGCTTCTACTTTTCTCATTTTTAACATTTATATTTTTAATTTTATTCAACTTTATTCAACAAAAATTTCCCATGTATTTCAATGGGGAGACCCTTCAAATTCTCATTCAACTTACTCATTTTTAAACTCTTACTACTTCCACATACATTGACATAGAGCCACCATTCAAACTTTAAAACGAAGACAAGACATTCAACTATTCAACTTGTATTTATCTTTTCAATATCTATTATACTTTTTCTTCAGTTCCAGTTTAAGTTTCATGATGTTTTTTCACCCGTTTCAGAGTTTATAATGGGTGTGTATGGGACGGAATGTTGGGGCTAGAGTGAGGCAGCTCAACTGCTAGAGTGAGAGGAGCAAAAAAATTAATCTTAAAATCTTTTTTAAAACTGCTGCTGTGTCCACAGCGTTTGCTCTACAGCCACCATTTTACCCTCAAAACGTAGCCATCGCTGTCCTCTTTCATCCAATGTGTTTACTATTGTCCTAGGTGTTATGGTTCTTTCGTAAATGTCACCAATGCACAGCCTCCTCCCTCCAACTCTTCCATAGACTCTAATGTTAAAATGGCTCAGAAGGTTCGTTTGAAAATCAGAAGAGCATGGTGTCTTTCCACTGTCACCACGTCCATATAATAAACTCCACAGGCATGAAAACTGAGAATTCAGTAGACTAGACATTGCTGTCACTCACGGTGAAAGAATTTTGTCAATACGACCTATACTTTTCATTTGGGAACGATTTGTTTGGGCCTGACTTTTCTGTTCATTTTAAGCAGCAAAAGTGAGGCGCATGTCTGTGTACGTGTGTATGGAGCCATTGGGTGCGGTCACTATAGCAACCAGGCTCACACCTGCCTGCTTAACGAGCTCTGCCTGCCACTGTACCAAGATTCATCTTAAGCACTTCTCTTTCAACTGCTGCTGTGTCCACAGTGTTACAGCCATCATTTTACCCTCAAATTGTCGCCATTATTGTTCTCTTTCCAACACCGTATCTTTCAAAGCTCAGGCATTTAAACTTTTTAAACTGTGTGGATCAAAGTGGAGGGATCACATTTTAGTCATTCAGTGATTCAAAGAATATGACCTTTTAATATTCAGTCAGATGTTTTCTGACTCTAAATGTTCTTTTCTCATTTCTTAGGGTTTTCTAATTTACATTTAAAACATTTTCAGTTTTTTTCCAACTCCTTCTTCTGTGTAACCTTCAGCTTTTAGCAGTTCAGCACCTTTGTTTTCAGGTTAAATTCGTTTTTTTTTTTGTTTTTTTTTATCTCATTCAATATTTTTAACTCAAAATTCAGCAATTAATTCATTTCAGTGCATACATTCAGATTCAAGCATTCACACTGCAGTTTCTTCAGAAAATGCACTTTCTAGTTACATTTAAATATAATATATCAGAAGATAATGAAAAGCATAAACAGCTAATTTAAACTGAGCAAAAGAAATGTATCTAATTAGCATTTTTATTATTCACTTCTACAGTTTAGTCACTCATTCATGTGTAAATATGCAGATTAGAATAGGCCTACATTGCTGAAATTACTCATTGCACTTAGCTAGTAAATATGTGACTAATATCTTATTGTATATGTAGGTATGGGTAAATAATATTTCAAGCAATACTGAAAATAAAACAATGGAGATGGTTGTGTTCACACATCTTATCAGCAGATCCACTGGAAGCTCAATCAAATATGGAAAAATAATCACTTTCTCTTTTCTCTCTACTTCTATGGTGGCCTCACTGTCACCATCTCAAGCCTGTTGAAGTTTTGTCTTATTAAATCTGATCCTTGTTTATTCATGAAGGTGGGTTTTTTCTTCTAAAGAAAAAAAAGTGACTGAATGGAGATCTCATTAACATTGATCTGGGTGCCTAGATAAACTTCCCGCCCGACTCCCAAGCCCAGGATTGGCTGCTGATATCTGGTTCCAAGCTGGATTCACACCAGTAAGGTGACAAAGCCGCAGCATGGTCTGTTTCTCTGGAGGGCCCATATGAATAATTAAGAGGTGGAGCTTATGTGAAGGAGTCAGTTAAGATGCAGAGTCACAGTGGTCTCCATGGTAGCAGGATCATATTATCAGGATCACGTCTCCTTTGGCCAGGTGACAGTCGAAATAGGACTGTGTTAGGCTGAGAGAGATTGGCCTGGAAGGAGGATTTTTATTTCAACTGGATCGTTTCACAACATCCGTGAGTCAAAACTTTGGTTTAGATTCATTATTTTGTGGTCAAAGTTGTGCAGCTGTTCATATTTCATTACTTTTCCATGACTGGGTCCGTGGTGTTTTTCACCCAGCTGAAACCAAATAAGGAAACTGCAGGTGGAAGTGACCCTCAGGCTGGTGCTACGTTAGGTTCCAGCAGTTCCTGGCTGCATTAGAGCTGTCAGCAATAACTACACCCCCCCCCCCCCCCCCCCCCCCCCCAAGCAAAAAACAAAACAAAGACACAGGGTCAGATCATTCAAATATTGCATTATAATCCACAAGAGAACCAAAAATCATAATAACTGCTTTGATAAGTAGTTATAGTTCAGCATAAACATGTTTATACCTTACCTACACATTAGAAGGGCTGCAGTTCCCTGTTGTGGTCTGTGGCTTTGTAATATCCTGGCTGGCAACTGGCACTGTGCATTAAATACATTCATTTGACCGACTAGCCCAACCGATACAGGCTTTTTAAACTTGATACAGATACCAATATCTCATGCCTTTAAAGGCTGATATTCTGATACATGAGCCGATATTTCTTTTGTAATGGTTTTCTTTTTTCATTCCAAACATGTTTGTTGCTAACAATGGAGCTGCGTAGTGTGTTCTGGTAGAAATGCTTTGCATTTTCAGTCGCCATTGAGGACGTTTCTCTCAAGTTGAATCTACCCCCAGTGTCTTCAAAGGGAAACTCAACAACCCCACACTGCTTGCATCAGTACTGCTTTCCCTCATTTGTTTCATTTTCACTATTGAATGTTTTTTTCTTTCAACATTTAGTTATACAATTGAATTTGGCATATTTGTTGACAGTGCTCGTCTGCAGGAAGGAAAGGCTAGAAAGTCAAAGGGACAAGAAGAGCTTCAGCTAAGTTGTGTGTGTGCAGGTTTTTCTGGAATTTCAGTTAGTTTTTAGGTGCTTAATCATAATAAACACGAACACTAATTCTGTCTTTGGACGATAGCATTAATCCTAAAAGAATGTGTATCGCAAAAGTCAGACAAAGTAAGGCTGTTGGTTGTCACCACCTGAGAGCTCTGCGGTCACCTGGATGTGAGAAGTCAAGACCCTATTTATATTCACGGGGAAAATGGATCCTTTTTCAAAGCTGATCAATAATTGATGGCTGAGGCTACATCTAGAGCATATTTCACTACTTTTTGTGCTTATGCAACAAGCTCTTAGTGTATGCTTTTTTTTCAGTTCAGTTGAATTCTCTTTATTTTAGGCCTGAAGCAATGCAGTGGAATTAATCTAGACCTCCCTGAGTCTGCTTCACCTTTATGAAACATCCCCTAAACTGCACTTTAAAGGAAGTTATTTTCAGCTCTAATCTCAGATGTGGAGGAAATGGATGGAGCCTGTATCTCGCTTTGCAGCATGTCCTGTTCATAATCGTATGAGGGCAAAGGTTATGTGATTGGGACTCCTGTGGAAGGATAGTGAAGCCAGAGATGATTGACAATAATGAGATATAATTTTTTTTACTCTTAATCCCTGTGACTTTACAGAGAATGCAGGGAAAATAAACCTCCTGGCCATGATTGCACCAGGCTAGACTGATAGCACTGATTGTAAGCAATTGTATTTGATACTGCTATGACCTAGAGCCAGTGTTGGGAAGGTTACTTTTAAAATGTATTCCATTACAGATTACAGAATACATGCCCCAAAATGTAAATGGTAAATGGCCTGTATTTATATAGCGCTTTTTACTAGTCCCTAAGGACCCCAAAGCGCTTTACATATCCAGTCATCCACCCATTCACACACACATTCACACACTGGTGATGGTAAGCTACATTGTAGCCACAGCCACCCTGGGGCGCACTGACAGAGGCGAGGCTGCCGGACACTGGCGCCACCGGGCCCTCTGACCACCACCAGTAGGCAACGGGTGAAGTGTCTTGCCCAAGGACACAACAACCGAGACTGTCCGAGCCGGGGCTCGAACCGGCAACCTTCCGATTACAAGGCGAACTCCCAACTCTTGAGCCACGATCGCCCCTCTTTTTGATACTTGTAAGGTTTAAGTTCGGGGCCATTGAAGCAGGGTTATTATAGTGAACTAGAACAAAAAGATTTTCTGAAAAGCTGAAACAAGAAAAAAACATTCTGAAAATGAACTGTAACTAAATTGAATTAAGACAAATATTGAAAATGAATCCCAAAATACAATTGAATAACAAAATGCTAAACTATAACAACTCTGGTTTGAAGTGTGTCCAAGATACATGCGGTCCAGGTTCTATTCCTCTGTTACTTAGCACTTGCTGTATATGCACATTACTAATTAAGCTTGCTAACATTAGCTGGGAACTGCCGAGCATCTCTAAATATGGCCATGGCCTCAAAAAAACATGACAGTTGACATAATGCTAACATTGAAACTTCAAGATCCGGAGTTTTGAAACCACTGGGTAAGGTAACAGTGGCTACACCTATCTTTTATTTACGGTTTTTACTCTGACAGTAAAACACACACACACACACCCTTAAGACATCTCCCTCAAAGAAAAACCTCATGGTCTGTGTTTGCCAGTGTTGTTGTTGTTGTTGTTGTTGTTGTTGTTGTTGATCACTGTCTTTTTTTAGATTATAATCTTTCCTCACGACTTGAATTTCAGCAGTGGCCTTAAGGCTATTGGACAGAATTCAATGTATGCCTTCAGATGTAGTTGGAAATTCCCCGCATATTTACAGCGATCTAATTGTTTTTATAACAGTTGCACTACTGTGGAATTGGGGAAGAAGCGCTGCACACACAGACTGAATACTGACCTGGGCAGCATTTGATGCATAGCTAGACTCGTTTCAAACATATTTAAAGTATGTAAATGTGGCTCTGACGAAGAACACTTTCTGGGGGAAAGATGCCAAACAGCAGTTCCAGTTGATGTTAACACTGTTAATCTTCAGACAGAAAGCAGAAACCTTATCAAGTAAGGGGACAGAAATTATAAAACACAATCTATATTTATGTTTGCCTAATGCGTAAATGGTCCTGGGTTTGAGACTGGGAGGAAATACTCCTCCCTCAAGGGAGCAGCCAAAAAAGGCCTCTTTCTATCGTGGGAAATCCTATTTTTATGGAAATGTGAGTTTTAGTCCTCATCCTTTTAACACAAAGTTTTAATTCCAGCTAGACAACTAGAAGTTTGCCTTGGATGCTTGTTTTCTGTCATCGGCACCATCATACTCTTAGCTGTTACAGTTCACCCTCTCTGTCGATGTGAAACTTGCTGCTATTGTTGCAGCTATGCAGAAATGCCACCACAGAAACTGCATTTGAAAGTCTAATATTAGTGCCAGGTCTACCTGGAGCACATAGGGTTAATCCACACTGCTTTAAGCTCAACAGCTGAAGCTTAAATTTCACTGCTTTTGTCCCAGCAGGATAAAGAACTTTGCCACTGCTCTGGGAGGACACTGATTTCTGTCAGAACTGAATGATTCAGTTGTTTTTATCTTTACCGTCGCCTCTTGAACCTTCAGAGTTTGATGCACTGCCATTTCTTCCAACAATGAAATGGCCATTCAGCAGGTAGTTATGTCATCATCTCAAGTTGCCACGGATCATATTTTCTGCTACCGTAGCCGGCTGTCATCACACCGAGTTTCAGTAGGCTGTTGCTGGTGAGAGCCAGGGGGCTCCCTGCCAGACTAATTAAGATCCTGAATTAGAAACCAGAAGGCAACTGAGAGGCAATATATGCACCACTGGGGGCTGAATGGTTGCATTGCTCCTTTCTCTAGGGATCACAGGACATCAGAAAGCCTCCTAACAAAGGGGTTATGGATTTCAGAGTTAAATAAGATGGATAGATGCAGGAAATCAGGTCAGACGAGAGAGCTGGCACCAACTGGGACTATGTGTGTTTTCAGAAACCGAAGCGGTTGAGTCAGTGTTCTGTGTAGGTTTTGGCTCGTGCATCTTACAGCGATGTACCACGGGGTTGTCTGAGCAGCGTTCCTTTCTGATAAACAGCCCCAAAGCTTCCCATGCTTGTCAGCGCCCAACTAGAGAGCACTGCCAGCCTTTTTTCGTGCCCTCCTCCAACAGAGTCCCGAGCAGCGAGAGACATCCGATGTTATCAGCACTGCAGATTTGCCAGCGCTGCTGCCAAAGGCTTGTCTTATGAATTCACAGTGAAGTACCGAGATTTTTCTTTCTTGCCTTTTTTTTATTGTTGTTCCCGTTATGCACACATCACAAAGCAAATTGGACTAGTAAATGTCCGAAAGACAGAATACAAAATTGGCTTAATTTCTGACAATGTCATATTTGTACAAATGTATAAAACCATTTCTGTGCACGCAAAAAGCAAAAACAGGCCTTCGTCCTAAATGACTGAACATTTATGGTGTGTCATAACCTGCAGTGAGATTCCAGCCCTGCTGGAAGCTGCTCGCAGCTGTCTCTGACCTATTTATGAAGCTGATGGATGGAAGGTGAAAAGAGCCTTTGTGTGGCTGCCTTTTGTGTTTCTTGGGAAGGTGCTGATGATTTCCTTTCGGAACTTAATTGCTGGCGTATCCAACTTTGCTGTGCTTTAGATCCAGGACGAATATTCCTCTGTAAATGTTCAACAAATTCAGTAATTCTGATATAGGCAGGAGCATGTGGTGTTGTAGTTAAGAGTATTGGGGTTTTTCAAAGTGTTGCATTCATGCAAGCGGCTGTGGTTTTGACCTGGTTAGAGCTGCTCTAAAAGGGTCTAAGAAAGACGCAGTTCAGAAGCAAGGCTGCAGAAATCCTCTCCTCACACTTACCCTCGTTTACAGCAGCAGCGGCTGAATGCAGATGACATCACATCTTTTTTCTTTTGGCTTGACTGCGTGCTGTAAAGTTTTTTTTTTGTTTGCTTGTTTTGTTTGGGGTTTTTTTTATGTTGTTGTTGCTGTGGCATAATGCTTAAAGCCAGAGGCATTTATTTAGCTTAGCAGAAATTGCCTAGAGGTCGTCAGTTAATACTTGTTGAACTATTTAACATCTCCAAAAAGTGCTGCAGGGCAGCCTCATTTTACATTATGGGCAAAAGCTTGATGGTTAAAGCCAAATTTGCTGATAATGGCGCAGTTATGTTCAGCTAGCTATAAAGCCAGGGAGTGCAGCAAATTAGAGTTGAATGTTTATGCTGATTAGCCTGGTGAGGTTTTCTCTACAAGAAGCTGATCGCACGGCAGAGAACAGAACAATGCGTTATAATCAGAAAAGGGATGTTTGTTTCGGTTTCATTCATGTGGTCAGGCATGCACGCAAATGCTGGTTAATAAGATATCTGGTAGCTGCTTGTTTACAGCACACACAGGCACCAGCATAGATTAATATTAATGATGTGTGTTTCTGATAAACGTTATTTCCTGTTGCTGTAAATAATAATCGGGGTATTCAGTACTCTCATCAAGTATATTCTGCTAAGATTAGCGCGGGAGTTGCAGGTTAAAGGTGACCTGTTATTCTTGTTATGGCTCCATTCTGTTATCTTTTCTTTAATATAACTCAGCATATGGCTTCGGTGTAGAGCTATTCAATATAACGATATATATCGGATGACGATATGAAAACGTCTATCGTTTCATCTTACGCTTTCGTTTGTTTCATGGTGTCGCAAAATAAACTGTTCACGGCAATATTTTTTCATGGTTTTGATGGTCGCTTTAGTGGCTATATTATTTCTTAAAGTTCTCCCTTTCTCTTATATTTAAAATATCTACACTACTGATGGTCAAGTGACTGTTTTTATGCATTGTCGTTAGCAACAACGACGGTAAAACCAGCGTGTGGCTCCGTCATCCGCTTGTTTATTTTCCACATAAACCTTTCACAATAAAGCTGAAGATCCTGTTGAGATTTTTTAAAATAAACTGAGATGATGGCAAACAGAAAGACCAGTCAAAACAAATCCAGGACCTTATTCCTAAACGAGGGGCTCCCTCTGTAGCATGGACATGGTTTGGTTATGAAAAGTCTGACACGGACCAGAAGATTGTACTACGGAAATTATGCAGGAAACTGGACCCCATATCAGACTCAAACACAGCAAACCTGTTCTACCACATACACAAGAATCACGTGAAAGAGTGTGGAGAGAGTTTACGGATGAGAAGCAAAGAAGAGTCGTCAGGTGCTCCAAATAAACCTTAGACTCAAACGTTAAAACAGGCTTTTCCCAGCAGCACGCCGCGTAATAAATAATCGCAAAGAAAATGGCAGCCATTACAACTTGCATCTTAAAATGTATAGTTTTAAGCATCGCTCAAAACTAGACTCCAGGTACACGACGCCCAGGAAAACACGTCACGCAAGTCGAGTTGCCCGAGATTTACAGATTTGACAGAAAATGTAAAATTTTTGTGATATATATCATTGTCGGGCTGATAAATGTCTTATATCGGGATAACAGTCTTGTAACCTGCTTAGCTCGGAGGTTCCATGCGATTTAAATCTCACAAAATGAGCGATACTACAAGCACAGCAGAAGGGCGGTTTGATGCAAGAAGCATATACAGGCTGCTGACTGGACAGATTACACGTGCTATGTGCAAACCTGCATTCCAGCTATTCATCAAGGTACGATGCCACATGTGTACAACTTCTGCTGACTGGATTTCAGTGATGGGCTTTTGATATTCTTCATCGGGCATGCTCTAAAAACTTAAAACGAGAAGAAATAGTTCTAAAAACTCTCTTTTCCTGTGACTTGAAAAGATTCAAAGTCTGTGTCCCCCAAACTCAGGTGTGAATTTATTCTGAATAGTAGACTTTTTTCTTTCTTTCTTTTTTTTTTTTTTAAACGAATATCAACAACTGAGCTTAAAAAAAAAGTGTAGTTCATTTAGTACAGCACCACAAACAGCTGCTGAAAAGGCAAGACTGTCTCAGACTGTTGGAAGTTGTAGACAATTATTAAACAACTGGTTGATTAATAATTTAAATGTTAGTGAAACCCAGGCCCCGTATTAACTGATGAATTAATTGTAGCTCAGCTTGTCTCGCCTTACTGTGTTTACCTGTACGCCTCAAACTCACGTACTGCTGTCCGACCCCACACGCAGACCAAGTCTGAGCCCCTCTCTAAACGTGTTGCGAACATGAGAGTGCAATGACAAAAAGTGAAAGGGTTTAAAATTCTGTTTGTGTTCAAGTCAAGTCAAGTCAAGTCAACTTTATTTGTCAATTCTGCCACATGTACAGGACATGCACAGAATAGAAATTGCGTTACTCTCAAACCCTAGTGATTAGAAAAATGCAAATAAAATAATTAAAAAGTAAAAATTTAAATAAATACAATACAATTTTACGTATAACAAAAAAAAGCTATGCAATATACAATATTCAAGTAAGAAGGCATAGTGGTGCAAAATAGGCAAATAGTGCAAATGGGGATTTAGTAGTGTACGGTAAGAGATAGTGTAACAACAAAGTCTTATGAGGTCCAATGCTTAAGCAGTCCAATGCTCCACAAAGTGACTGGAGCAGGCCAGTGAGTGCGTCAGAGAGTGAGTGTGTGTGTGTGTGTGTGTGACAGAGTTCAGTGAGACCGTGGTGGAGAATGGCCTGGTAAATGGCCTGTATTTATATAGCGCTTTACTAGTCCCTAAGGACCCCAAAGTGCTTTACATATCCAGTCATCCACCCATTCACACACACATTCACACACTGGTGATGGCAGCTACATTGTAGCCACAGCCACCCTGGGGCGCACTGACAGAGGCGAGGCTGCCGGACACTGGCGCCACCGGGCCCTCTGACCACCACCAGTAGGCAACGGGTGAAGTGTCTTGCCCAAGGACACAACGACCGAGACTGTCCAAGCCGGGGCTCGAACCGGCAACCTTCCGATTACAAGGTGAACTCCTAACTCTTGAGCCACGATCGGGGGAGAGGGGAGAGGGGGGCAGAATCGGGAGGGAGTTTAGCTTCCTGACAGCCTGATGGATGAAGCTGTCCTTCAGTCTGCTGGTCCTGGCCTGGAGACTCCGCAGTCTCCTCCCTGACGGCAGCAGCTTGAAGAAGCTTTGCATTGGGTGCGTGGGATCAGTCGCTATGCAAAGGGCTTTTTTAGTGAGACGGGTGCTGTAAATGTCCTGGAGGGACATCACCTGTCAGTGAGGAAGATAAATTGTAAGCTATTCAAATGTTTTTATTTCAGGGACAGTATACACCCTTTTGCTTAAACATTCACACAGCAACATCAGTCACACACGATACTATCTGGATTAAACAAGACTGCTTCTGTTTCAAGAGTCGCAGAAGCATTAAAGTCATTTCTTTGTCTTCTTTTTTCCTTTTTTTTCTGTTGTTTTGTTTTTTTTTACTAGTCGAATTTGGTGTGTTACCATGCCACGTTAAATGAGCCTCCACACACTGAGCACAGCAGCCTTCAGCTGGGTGTGCTCCGGCTCCGTTGTGTGTGGCCTGCTGCAGTTAGAAACAGGTTGATCTTCTCAAACTAATAGTGGAGGAGAAGTACGCTTCACTAACATTAAGCACCTCCACCCAGTTACTCATTTTCAAGAATTTGTTCAACTAAATTGCATGCCTTAAACTTCATAGTTACCTCAAAACTCCAGGACGTTACTGAAACAACTGAAGTGGTCTGTTACTTGAATCAACTACAAATATTTAACTGAATAGGAGTTGCGGTGCACAAAAAAACAAATGTTGTGTTGTTGCATCATTTTTCACTAAGTTTTTAACTTTAACAAATAACAGGACATTGGCCATTTTCTCGTTTTCATCTCCACAGTTTTGCTCATTATCTGCTTTAATCTTTTCGCTGCTAATACCGAGGCTCATACTGAGGCTGCTGGCTCTGAGCTCAGGATAGGTTTAGCTAACACTTTAGCTACTTTGCCTTTTGTTGGCTTTTTTAAAATCTTCATGTTTATCTGGGTGAGGGTGATTGAAGTAGTTTTGTTGTTTACTTTGGTAAACTTTGCATCTTCACTTACAGTGAAGTATTTCCATGCTAGTTACATATGGGCATGTGGCTGAGTGTGTGTATGTTGTGCATGCTTGTAATAGGACCCCACCTCAGTTTACTGTAAGTTATATCTCAAACTGCCAAACCTCTCTTGGTTATCAGTGTTTTAAATTAATCATGGTCATGTGGGATTGGGGTAGGGAAGGCAACTCCCTTGTTATCTGAGTTTAGCAAAGCAACTACCTAACTCCTGATCTCTCCTTCCTCTCTGTTTGTGTTTTCTGCAGCAGGTTGGACTCTGCCCCCTGAGATGTTACTGAGCGGTGAGGATGGATCAAAGAAGGAAATCATGACGGTGACGAGCTGCATGCCACCCTCCAAAAACTGCCGGAGTCGCTCCAACTGACACAGATATGCCTCGCCTGCCCTCCTGATTCCTCTTGCCCAACTCTTTATCTTTCCCCCTGTCCAGTCAAAGTCAGTCCAGCTCTTCCAAGTCTCTGTCCTGTCAGCATGGCTACACCTTTCCTGTGGAAACTGTCCTCTCAGAAGCTGGGCTTCTTCCTGGTCAGCTTCGGCTTCATCTGGGGCATGATGCTGCTGCATTTCACCATCCAGCAGCGAGCCAGCCACGAGAACAGTGCCGTGCTGCGTCAGCAGATCCTCGACCTTAGCAAGCGCTACATCAAAGCACTGGCTGAGGAGAACCAAAGTGTCATGGATGGTCCGTATGTTGGAACCATGACGGCTTACGGTGAGTAGTCGACTCGCTGACATGGCTGCTCTGATTTTAGCAAACAAGAGCAATCTTTCTACCTTTACTACAGAATCTTTGTCGCCAAATGTGCTCTTCAGCAAGGCCAGGATGCCATGTCTCAATCAGTCACAAAATAGTTTGACACATGCTTCCAGAGCTGAACATTTCTGGGACATACCTGACAGTGCATGTCATCAATCAGTGTTTGACCTCTGGAGTATGAATCTCTGTGAGACTGCTGTGATTTGCAAGTAGTCTGGGGCACTTAGTGCTCACAAGTGGTGGGCCTGTACTTGGCATTATACACACCCTTATTAAAGCAGCTTCCTTGCTTAGACCACGGAGTATTTGCAGAAGTGCAAATGCATATGAAACAGATCGTTTCCTGGTGCGTGGTATGTAAGAGCTGAAGAAAATCATTTGACCTGATTCTCTTGATAGTGCCCCCCATCTCCATCTTACTGATATCGCTCTCCAGGTTTAAGGTTGGGTATGGTTGGTTATTTTAGTGCTGTAAATGTGTCACTTTAAGTGTAAAAGGCCAGATACATGTACATGTTTAAGTGTGAAGCATAGCAAAATTCAAGACAGTTATTTTAGGCTGTTGGCCTCTGTTTCCACATCTTCTTTAAATTGGATGGAATAGTTCCACTTGTCTGCCTCCTGAACAGGTGCAGCATCGGCTCTATTTTTTAAAAAAAATGTTCGGGAGCTTTAACGTCAATACGGCTGCATTGGAGCATAATACTGTAATAGCACAGGTCCAGAAGAGCCATCAATAAGTTATTCATGCCATTAATAGACCTGTATGGCTCAATGGGAGGCTTCATTAGAAACCTGAGATTGGAATTGATTGTTCTCTAATGCCCAGAGAAACAACAGGATACAGTAGAGCTCCTGGAGATTAGGAACGTGAAGAAGGAGCCAGAGCGAGAAGAGAAACAAGTGCGCTGGTAGCATAGGGTGTCAAATTTCTGCTTCCCCCCCTTTTCTGACACGCATTAAACTGCTTTTGTTTATTTCATGTATTTCAAGTGCATGCAGAATGTGGAAAAAATTCAGGTCCCTACGCAAAACGTCTTCCTTTCCAAATTACTGCCAGTAATCAGGCTCTGCTTAAAACATTTAACTCAGCAGTGTCATCTGAGCTGCTTGGAGGAAATAAACTTCAACATCTGCATTATTATATTAAGTCATTATTATTGCTTGTTTGTGCTGCTTTCATTGCCCAGACTTGAAGTACATTTGCATGGGACCTATCCTCCTGTAAACTCTGTGATTTGTTTGGGGTAAAGTGGTCTGAGCCCCATCCATAGATTTATTTGTAATACATCAGCCTGTCGTTCCAGGGAACAGATTCCTGTCCAGTTTGTTTTGTTCCCTTATATGATCGATTGATTTTCACACTGCTGTAGCAGTCTGCTGACCGGCGTCCAATATCCCATCACAGTCCATTTCAAGTCCTTGATTAGATAGCCGAGCACTGGGATCCTCTGTGCTTCCTGTGTTTGGCTTGATACAATTCGTAATGAGTTTACTGGGAAACAGCGTTTCCTCCTTTACCACCCATAAATGACCCATGCCATCTTAATGCATGTGGTTTTAATACTGTAACTCCTGAAAGCTGATGTGGGCCACTTAGTTGCTTTTAATGGTCAGGATAATTTTAAGAAACCCACATGTTGAGAAGCATCTAATCAGTGAGTCCAAGCCTTTTTGTACACAGCCAGTCGCTGAAAGATTTCAGGTATTTCTTTCTCTCTGCGGGTGTTTAAAAACATCTTCAGGGTTATATTTAGATTTTTAAAAATCCTGTGCTACTATATGAACTGAATTCATCAACAGGTAAAAGTGTATTTTTAGGAAGATTGAATTAGTGGGGGAGTACTTAGAACCACTCGTAGCTGATTTCCCACATAGCAAGAAAGTCCTGGGTTCACATCATCAGCCGGCTGGGGCCTTTTGTGTGGAGATGTTCTTCGTGTGACTGCATGGGTTCTCTGTGGGTACTCCAGGTTCATCCCACAGTCCAAAAACATGCTTGTTAGATTAATTGGTGATTCTAAATTGGCCATAGGTGTGACTGTAAGCATGAATGATTGTCTGTGTCTCTGGATTGGCCTTGCATTGAACTGGCAGCTTGTTTAGGATGTAAAATACGTTTCACTGTATGAAAGCTGTGTTAGACTCGGCACCCTGTAACCTTAAATTGAATAAGTGAATGAGAAAGTGGATTTGTGAATTACATTTGAAATATATGGTTCTGATTGGTAGAAATCCCTTTAGTACAAGTATATTGAATTCCCTGTTTTGCTTCCTAACTATAATTTCTTTCAAGCTCACTTCTTCAAGCAACTTTAAAGTGGACATTGTGTTCCTGCTTTATTAAGTCTTCTGTTTTAGTTTTCAGTGTGTAAAATGTTTCAATTATATTTCAGTAGATTGCAGTCAACTGGCTTCGGTTATCTTACATCTCACACTTCAAGTGCATAACCCTAGCTACAGTGGCTGCTACAGGACAAACATGTTTTAGTTATCCAAGAGAGATCAAAACATTATAAACATGTCATACTCCATAGCGCCAGCTGGCGTGTTTCTGCTGCTGTTTGGCCTGGATCTGCCCCAGAGTCAGTCCACCGTTTACCTCAGGTGTCAATGCCAAGTGAGAATCGTCCAGCTTTATTTACTATGGAAGAAGCTTTAAAACTTAATGAAAGGAGTCTGATACAAGTTGAAAAGTTAGACAAGCTCACTTCTGATTTATGACACTGATACTCAAGTGAGTTGTTAAGGATAGGCTGAACTGTCAGTAGCGCTGCTGTTTTCTTTCAACTCATTCAATGTTTCAATTCAACAGCTTGGACAGTCTTGGTCGTTGTGTCCTTGGGCAAGACACTTCACCCGTTGCCTGCTGGTGGTGGTCAGAGGGCCCGGTGGCGCCAGTGTTCGGCAGCCTCGCCTCTGTCAGTGCGCCCCAGGGCAGCTGTGGCTACAATGCAGCTTGCCATCACCAGTGTGTGAATGTGTGGATGACTGAACGTGTAAAGCGCTTTGGGGTCCTTAGGGACTAAGTAAAGCGCTATACAAATACAGGCCATTTACCATTTTATTTACCATTTATGATCATGCTAGTAGAAAATGTTAGGTCACTGCAAGTGCAATGAAAGCTTCCCATCAAGTGAACATAACGTTATGAGGGATTGAGCAGCTGACAGGGAAAGCAGAGTTTTTCAGTCATGTCATCTCACTTGACCAGCCAGCGTCAGTTTTAAACCTGAATAAAAAGGCTGTTAGAAATGAATATGATTGGATATGAGCTTTACTCTTCCGCCTTTCCAAAACTGATCCATGGAACTGGTTGGAACGATCTGCTGTTACCACGTAGCTATCAAGCTATTGTGGATTTCTTTCATGGTTGGGAAACATATAAAGCTCTTGTGCTCTGTGCTTGGCCCGGCAGCCTCGGTATGTTGCTTTTCTTCGTCCTCTCCAGGATGGTAGGTCACCATGTGCTTCCCTGCTCTTTGCTACGGTCAGTCAGATGGAGCCCACTGCCTGGCTGGATTGAGCTTTTGGTTGTGGATGATAGGAAAGAACAGGGGTTGCTGATAAATGCTTTGGGCTTATGTTTCTGTGTAATCACTTCTTTTTAATATGTCTGTGAAGGTTCTCAGTCCTCCAGGTCATCACTTCACTTCTTTTTAATGCTCACGAGCTTAATGAAATGTCCCAGGTGATTGTGTAACCACATCATTGCCTAGTTTGACACTATTGTTTATAACAGAATGAATTTCACTATGTTTATTGCTGCAGGGTTTGTTTTTGCAAGTGCATCAGTAATAAGGATGGAGGCCGGCAGAAATGTTTCCCTAGGTGTGCCATTACTCATCCAGCTTACCTGGCAGCACATTTAATGCACACAACAACATGTCAAAGCATTATTCACAGCAACACACAGCCTGATGAAGGTTTTTGAATCACAATCTCACATTTAATTATAGTGAAGCCTCACGTTTAACTATAGTAATTATAGTGACAGATATTACTTCCTCACTTGATAAATACTCCTATCGATGCTACTCTCCACATTTTACTATAAAATAAAGACATGATGGTGGTTATAGTCACTGATGTTTTTCATTTCCTACTAAGCAGATGTGCTGGTGTTTATTAATGTTCCTCCAGGGTCAAGGGCTGGGATAATCCCCCTAAAGTTCTCAAAGTATTGCAATTTAACTTTCTCAGCTCATGCTATGATCCAACTCGCTAGTGCTGTGATCGAGATTCCTCAGAAATCGGATGTCATAACCTTTAGTGCATTCCAGAAAATGTCCAAAAAACCCAAACAAACTGAATTTGTTATGGTTCTTACCTGCAGGTGTTGTTGCTCAACAGAGAGGGTATAGCTACTGCCTCTTCCAAATCTAATGATATATGGAAAGTGGCAATTTTTATGCATAGAGTCTGATTACATAGTCCACCGGCTTTGTGTAAGCTGGGGCTGTTGGTTTTCTGAAAAAACCCCCAAAACAAAACCAAAAAACAAAGGATAAGATCATTTGAATACGCTTTAAAAAAGGAATGTTAACTGTATCCTAACTTCATCAAAACAGTCTCATCTTGACTCGAGGTTGAAACAGTTGCTTTAACAGTTTGGCAAATCTCATCAGCATCAGACCTAAAGCAGCCAACTACACTGCACTGATTCAAATTTAGTTTAAAGTCAGATTTGTATATGTGTCAGGGTTTTTACAGAGCATCTAACCTTTTACATGCGGAATATCACACTGAGCTCCATTTTTCATTAAATACAGTAAAGTGAGCACAAACCTTTGAACATTTTGCTCTGTCAGCCATGACAGTAGAGCACAGAGAAACATGGCAACATCAAGAATAATCCCTTGACCCTAAGTGTCATTACCAGTGACACTTAGGAATTTTAAAATGTCAGCTATGTTGGTATCGCATATATTAACATTGCATAAATATCAATAGCTGTACCTTTTTGTCTAGGTGTCTGTGTGTGCCTATTTAATACTGGTTCCAGTACTCATGCTTAATGGTAATAAACACAATTGGTAAATTACCCTACTGGCTTGCTCAGGTAAGTCTGGTTTAACTGGAGTGACCATGGACAGTGTTTGGACTCTTGTTGTGAGGAACATTTAACATATGCACACTATAACTTCATACATCTGTCACATAAGCTAGAAGTTTCTATCTTTTGCTCTCCTATTGGAAAGACGTACCAAATGAAATTTGAAACAAGTCTAATGAATCTCTGTGTTATTCGGCCTGAAGTCAGGGCTCTGTTTCTGGGGTGAATATATTATGTTCGGCCCAATAGCTTGGCATGGCAAAGCTTTCCGTTTGGATTCTTCCTGGTGTCACCGAGCTGCTCTCTGTACATCTGCTCCTCCCAGCATACCTCGGCTCGTCCAAATCAGACAAATGCTCTGGCCTTTCCCTTCACACGAAACATACTGGTGGTGCTGTGCCAGGCCTCGTTGTCCTATTGCCAATCTGTCTGACGTGATGAAAAATGGCGTGTTAAATGCATCATGGCGCGGGAAAAAGTGGTGTTTACATGTGACAGACAAGCAGCAATTACCATCTTCTGAGTAAAGCAACCCTGAGTCATTTTGGATTAGTTCAGTAGATATTTAAGCCAATATACAAATAATATAACTGGCTATGGCTTTTAAGAGTATCTCAGACCTTTTCTCTCAATGAAAATTAGCAAGCGTAGGCGTTTTCTCTCTGTTAACTACATAACATGACATTTAAACTGTCGCTAATATTCATTTGTGTTCCTGATGTTGCTGCATTTAAGTTATCTTTATGTAACCTCTCTTAGCTTTGCTGGCTAATATAAATAACAACTGTTGGCTGTAGCTTCAATGCTATCATTGTTTGCATAGCTGTGTAATGGCCTTTGGCTCCATTGGTAGTCATTAGCATAACCTTTTTGAGTGGATGTATTCATAGAAGCAGACTTGCGTCTGTTACCTATGTACCCTTGCTTTCCAATGGTAGGGGATACTCTGTGCTCTGAGTAGCATTTCCAGCAGCTTTAACATTTCTCTGTAAATGCCAGTGCAATTGTTACAGGTTAAAGTATCAAGACAAGTACCTTGATAAATGGGTCCAAAAATACAGTATTTAAGCATTGTGACTGTGCAAATATAATCTAAATATGGCCTCATCTATCTGGCTACTGGTCAGGAACGTTCCTACATGTTCTGCATTTTGCCATGGTTGTGTTTTATGAAAGTAAATTTAGAAAAGATTTACGTGGAAATGCAAAGACCCTCACAAAACTGGAGGAACAGGAAGTCATTTGCAAAGACTCGGGTGCTCCCCATTAATAATTAAATGAGCCGGAAGCTGGTCCCTGAAGCCTCAAGAATGTGTTGTTGTAGGACCTGAGCTTGTCATTGAAGCTGAAGCTATTTATTGTCAGAGATAGCTGAGCAATTTTCCTCAGTCAGTTCCATGTGGGGACTTTTACAGAAAGGCAAGCTCTACTTGCCTTGCTTGTCCTGGCTGAATACCACTGCTCATACTACAGATGGCAGCTTTAATGGCACGTTTGTGTCGATTTCTAAAGAAATATCACAATTGACCAACCATATTTGAGCTGGTTTTTGCTGCAAACGAATAAACAGTGTTTGGAGTATGTGGAGAGCAAAAGAAAGAGAATGTAATCTTGAAACTACTATCCTTTCCGTTTTGTGGTAATTAAGCCGTAAAACATTGAACTTAACATGATACAGAAACACAAGGAAACAAAGAATGCTGGGTCAAAATGACCCAGGACCATGATACTTAAGCTGGAGACCCCAAATTTAAAACAAAAGCGTTAGGACTTTAGTCAAAATCCTTCTAGGAGCAACTTGTGCCACTTGGTGACTATCTCACACTCAGATGGCAGCTGGCGGTAGTAGTCCTTGTTCTGCTTCGTTGAGCTCCATGAAGCTACACGTGAACCACCTTGCACCAGAGCAGAAGAAGTACTACCATCTCACAGTGTTGCTAGCTACAGTCCAAAGTTACAGCTTCTCTTTCTCATTCCACAAGAGCACTGAGCAAATATCATATTTTATGGATTGAGCAAGTGAAAAAAAATCAAAGATACACTTGCCTACGTCTATCCCGTAGTACCAGTATGCCTGCCACTACACAGCTGAAACCTCAAGTGTGCAGTTGTACCATTAAAGTAACTGGTTTTCTGGAAACAGGGGCAAGATACGTGCCAACTTTGGTTTTATAAAATTCTCAGAAATTTCTAGCCTGGTTTTTATTCCTCTCCCTTAAAATGTTTGCTTTAGTCACACAACACTTTCAGCTTTTAGAAGAAATCCCCCATCGATGCCTTTCCCACCACTTTTTAGATTAAAGGTTGATTTTGACAACTTAAGCTCTTTGACAACTTAAGCACTCTACTCCAACTCATGGACCTGACACACCGCTTTTTTTTGCTGGAGAGAAATAAAATTTAACATTCTCATTTTGCAGACCTGAAGAAGACTCTCGCAGTCCTGCTGGATAACATCATGATGAGGCTGGGCAAGCTAGAGTCCAAGGTGGAGAACATCTACAATGGCACAGGGCCCAACCTGAGCAACGGCACCAGCACTATTACGCCCAGTGCTCCAAACTCAGAGAAAGTAAACGTGGCAGGTATGTGCGGCAGTCTTCTTTCGCTTTGGAATAGAGTGTTTGTGTGCATGCTGTGCCAAGGTGGGGGGCAGTCTAAAGGATTTATTTTGTATTTGGATTTGTAAATGTTATCAGTACAAGCTTAGAATCAGACACCTTCCTGGCTCCAGTGGTCATTGATCCTGTGCCACTTAGAAAGACTATAAATGTCTCTGTGCACTCATCCTTTTAGAAGTGTTTGATACATACACAGTACTGAGAAATGGGAATAAGCTGATTGTGGCTGTAGAAAATTTCTTTAAAACTACTCTAGTCAATATCTTTCCTGCGGCATGCAGCTAGCTAAACTTTCCCAGTATTGCCACTGCACTTGATGGGTCCAGACCGCATCCTTGGACTTGATTCAAATAAGGCCTGTGTTCACGCTGCATGACCCTTTTATTAGTTTTCATTGATTTTCCTGCCAGCTTTCAGATGATGAATTCAGCCCAGCTGAGAGAATGAGGTGTTGGTTTTTCTGAGACCCCTCTGAGGGACTTGCTCTCAGTTGTTTGCGCAGCATTAAACAGTAGGAATGTGAAGCTGCACAGCGAAGCAGTATGTGCAGAATTGGATTAGACTGATTGAGATGTTCAAAGAAACACTGGCATTAGTGTAATTCTAATGAGAACTGCTGTGCTGTGCTGCCGCCATCATTTTGGAAGTGCTGATGAGGCCTTTGTGAATTTGTTATTTCACATGACAAAGGACGGTAAGAATACGACAAAATTATGTAGAGTTGAATGAAAGTGTGAGTGTTTGTGATGAAAATACCTGTCAAGGATATAAACAGGCCACTCACTCTTATAGCAGTGAATTCAAAGAGATACAGTGTAGAACATTTGAAAGGCAACACCGAGTAAATTACATGACCAAAGTGTGTGAAATGAATGTATATTGTTTTCAGAGCTGCCCAAGGAAATTAAGTTCTAGTCATATATACGGGCAGGGCAGTTTCTATTAGAAAATTGAAGCCGTTGAAGTTTCCTCCAGGGAAGAGAACATAGATCACCTGCCCACAGATCTAAAAGAAAAGGCAGCGTCGCATTAAAAATCTTATGGCTGAGTAACTAAACAGATTAATTGTTTTTTATTTTGTTTAAAAACTGTTATTTCATCTTCTTTTTCTTTTTTTTGGCTTTAACTATATTCTATAACTATATATGTAACCACCCTGCACAGGCCTGTGGTGAGCCGCGGTAAACCTTGGATGCATCATTTTGAAACAAATGCAAATTTAAAAAAAGAAAATGTGATAATGAAAAAACAGTAATCAATATAGTAACGGTTCCAGACGGTGTCCGACTTTCAGAATTGCTCAGTAAAAAAAACAAACCCTCACTTTCTCTTCCTGTTTCTGTGATATTCAAAGCCTGCTTTGCAGTCATTCTAATGCCACATCCTTTCACCTGCCTTGGTTTGTTTGCCTGGCACTAAAGCAATTTTCTGCTCTTCTTTAGCATCTTTGGAAGGTTGCCTTTGACTGTACCTCTATGAGTTCTCTGCTCTTTCACTAATAGAAACGTTTGTACAGTGAAATGACTCAAAATGATGTGTTCAAAAGCCAGAGTACTCTGGGCTTTAAAAAAAAAGACAGGGATCGTTTTAAAAGAAGCTGTTATAATTGTTAGTGAAGCCGAAATGTTTGACTCATCGGTTGATTTAGTTGATAGTTGATATTCAGTCGATCAAGATTGTCAAGTTAGTGTTATGCATTGAATCGTCTGGACATCTTTCAGTTTCTTGACGACGTTTCACCTCTGATCAGAGAAGCTTCTTCAGTTCTGAAGCTTCTTGGATGAGATGTGAAAGATGTCCAGATGCTTTTCTTTCCAAGCTCCTTAGACCAGGAGTCATATTGTTTCTCATTCGGGAGCGGTTTTCAGTAAGCGTATTAAAACCATTGTGCATATTCTTTCTCATGTTCAAAATAACAACATTGTTTTTTTGTTGTTGTTTTTTTACTTGGGGTAACAATACTGCAGTCTGTTTGGGGTTGCATAAGGTTCTGATCTGCAGTTACTGTGTTACCTGTAGCTGATGGCAGTATTTACACCCCCCACCTGTACAGAAAATAAAGCCGTACTCTGCTGTGGGCACGGCTGGCAGCAAAATGAATTTTAGCCACCAAACAGAAGGAATCAATATCTGTTTCAGTGGATTCTATATTTAGAACATTTTCACTGCTTCACCTGCTGTCAGACGGGCCTTTACGACGAGGAAGCAGAGCTGTTACGCTCCACCAGACTCCATTGACAAAATGAGGAAGTTCGCCTTATAAAAGATTTGAGCTGTCTGCTGCTGCTTTGATTGGTTATTTAGTGGTGTATTTGAATGTACTCGTCAAATCAACAGTGAAAGTATCGAGCAGCGCCAGATTTCTGTGAAATAATAAAAAAACCCAAAAAACTCAGCAGACTGTGGCGAAAGCCGCCACAGTCTGTGTGCAATAGTTTCTGCAAATCAACAAACTTTGCACCTGTTGCCCCAGATTAAGATTACATAAATGTGTCCTGTCAAACTTTATTATATAAATTTATATCCATTGTTGAAAGAGCAGCACTGTCTTGCTCTGTGAAGTACAGATGGAGACGTAATACAACATCAAAGCATAACCATATCAACAATATTGTCCCATTCCATCTCCATTATGAAGATATATCTATGCATTAATATATGTAATTAAAAACAAACACACAAACAAAATGTAATATTATGACCCAGTCCTAAATTTGAGCATAAAACCTTGTCATTAATTACAGCTTAATTACATTTTTGCAAACCAAGGAATTAGCAGATTAATCAGTAGCTAATTGCAGCTGTAGTGAAGAAAAAGCTTACATGTAATTACATGGAAATGGAATAAAAAAAAAAATAGATGTAATATTTGTAGAGGTTTATGGAAGGCTAGACGTCTTAGATGGAGCGGGTTTTGTGACATTAGGTGGCGGTTAATGAGCCCTGCCTTTGCAGGCAAGCGTGATAAAACATTGTCAGAGCACTCTTGGCTTGAACTGCCCTGTTCCACAGAAATCGTAGCTGGACCTGTGACTCATCTCAGTGAACTTGCAGTGGCCTGTTGGCCTAAAACAACCAGTGGCACCCTTCAGAGACATCTGGAGCCTGAATGTATGTCAAAGCTGACAAAGCTGCACCAATGTCTCTCTTGATAGTTGAACTAAAGGCCCCAGCACTCCAGAGCCTCCATTGGAGCATGTCCTCTGTCTTGGAGCAGGGGCAGTGCTGTTGCCAGCTCCACCGGCGCTCCTCCCTGACTGGAACGCAATTACAGAGATAAGAATCTGGACAGTGAGTGCAACACGCCTGCCTTTCAGGGAGGCTGCTATCAAGATGGAGCTGAGCAGCAGCTCTGGGACTGCGCCGTTTCCAATGGAAAGAGGGAACAGAAAAGAGGCGCATAGAGAGACTACAAACCAAAACTACTGGAGTGAGGAGTCTTTAACTCCTCACGCCTTTAAATCTCACATTGCTGAAATAAAAATGAACCAGGTCTTTAGCCACATAAGGCCATGAATGATTTGCATACAATGCTGGTAGTTCCCTGCCAACTGTTTAGACATTGTGAAGAGCTCCTTCTGTCTTGAGATTGCAACTGCCTTGCGTTGTGTGTTGTACAAGCTTCATTAGAGGTTGAGGAATTACATTAACATGGTACAATTTTTCTTCAGCCAAAGACAACGGGCACAGATGTCTGTTATGGTGGCCTTTAGATTGCTTCTTAGCAGTAAGCAGATGGGGCCTGGTCAAACTGCATGTGATGCCATGTCTCACCACGCTGTTGCTAATGTAGCTAATCAACCTCTCTAACCATGTTTCATCCAAAGTTCTGCCCCTGGCATGGAGTCTATGTAATCTCTTTCTTCTCTCTCTCACACACACACACACACACACACACACACACACACACACACACACACACACACACACACACACACACACACACACCAGGCATAGAGATAGATGTAACGAACGGTCAGGTGGTGATTTGCAGCATCTAACTCTCCCACGACTCTCACTTGTTCCGTTTCATTCCCCCTGCGATGTATTTCTCTTCCCTTTGCGAGTGTTTAAGGTTATCAATGTCTCTTCCGTCTCAGCCACACCACTGGTGATGTTTGGCTGATTTGCAGCTCGCTGTCTCTCAGACGCCGCCGGCCAAACAGAGATGCTTGCATTCACCGCTCGCGGCATCTTTGCCGCTTTGTCTCTTTCAGCTATCGATCGGCTTGATTTTCTGTTTAATGTTCTCAGTGAAAGATGAGATCCAATCCTCAGTATCAACAAAGGAAAGAGACGAGGATAGTGCTTCTGCTGGGAGTTGCTGGTGGCTCTCTCACTGTGCCTTATTTTCTCTTTATTCATCTGCTCGATATTCCTCATTTTCCAAAGCCACTTGTGTGTCCAATGTACCTCACAACAGGACGTCACTATTATCAGTTTAATAATAAATACATTTTTCTACTTGGGTTTAGATTAGACTGGATAGCATCTTGTTTTTGAAGGCCTGGATTCTCGGTGTACAGATGAAAACTAATAAAATACACATGCAATTCAATTCATTGCTAATAAGTTGCAGAGAGATGCTATCCACTCCCACACACTAAAATCCTCCCACGAATCCTGACTTTCATCACCCTAAAATCTTTGAATGTTGCATAGCAGCATAAACGAAACCAGAATTTGAACCATTGCTTTTACAGCTGTTGGATCTGTGTTGTATTTCTCAGTGTTTTAGTTTCGCCCTTCAGTGTTTCTTACAGATTTACTTTCTAGTTGTGGTTGTGGCTGTCAGTACTCTGCTCTAAAGCCTTGGTATAGCAGCACATTAAGCAGTAAGGGTGGCTTTGCAAGTTAGTATCTTATGTCTTACAGTGTCTCACAGGTTAGAGTGGACATCAATACATCTTATAACAGAAGTGCTGAAGACTAAACTTTAGCGTTTAAAAACCTAGCATCATCGGTCTTGACGTACCATTCAGTCTCACCCATTCTTAATTCAGTCATTCACCAACCAACTTTAATCTCAACTTTAATTTTTAAGGATTAATTTTTTGAGGATAATTTTATCTTCTTTTTTTTTTTTGCTCCCAGTACCAAAGTCAAGTGGCAGTATTCTGGCTCTTTAAAGCAAAAAGAATCTTGACCGTCTGCAGTCAGTCCAGAATGCTGCGGCAAGGCTTTTAACAAAGACACGAAAAAGAGAGCACAGTAGACCAGTTTTATGCTCATTACACTGGCTTTCAGTACATTTTAGAATTAATTTTAAAATCTTAGTACTGACTTTTAAAGCTTTGAATCATGACGCTTCTCTCTATATTTCTGATCTTTTAGGACCTCACACTCCCTCTCGCAGCCTGAGATCATCTAATCAAAGGCTGTTGGTAGTTAGTTAAAACCAGAGGTGATAGATCTCTTAGAGCTATGGCCCCCAGGCTGTGGGAGTCTCTCCCTCCATCTTTACGTTGCCTGGATTGTATTTATTCTTTTAAACATCATTTTAAGACTCATTTATTTAGATTAGCTTTTAATTAGATTTGTTCTGTATGTTTGATTTTACTGTTTTATGTTTATCTGTTATATATTATTGTGAAACACTTTGTGGTTTTTATCCTGTCAAGAGTGCTATATAAATCAATAAAGTAAAGTAAGTAAGGGTGTTGGCGATGACCCGATGCATGTTAAGAGTTCAGCTTTGATGTGGCATTCTTGGCAGAAAGTCTCACTCTCCTCTACTTCCTCCACATCTTGTGCGTACCTGCCTGTTTTAGTTTGACGTGGACTGAGCCTCTCCAGGACTTTTCCCACTTGCACATGATTGCACGTCAAGCACAGCAAACTTCTTCCGCTGTGATTGTATTTGCCCCGTGTGCATACTTTCATTACCTTATAGTATCTATCGCAGCAAACTGTGTACTTAAGTCTGATTTTCAATGAATGGACATTCGAGTTTTGCCATACGATAGTCAAACTCATGCCATACTTTTGCAAGCATGCCTGGAGTCACTGTAGCTGTTGTGAAGCTACGGCAGCCACACAAAACTCACCAATCTGCTCTTTCTATCAGTTCATTCGATCATTAGCAGTTAACAGCTGCAAAATTAAAGCGCGTTGAAATCTGTGTCTCATGAATAAGATACTCCATGGATAACACATTTGACTCTATTAGATTAGATAAAAGGGAGTCATGATGGCCAGTTTTTTAAGTCCCCCGCCCCCCCCCAAAAAAGTTCACAGTTATCAAACATCAACATACTAACCCATCTGAAGGCTCTTTACAGATACAGATATTTTTTTGTTGTTGTGAGGTCACATAGTGTAAATCCCCTCGTGTCGCTCCTTTCCCTCCACACTCTTATTTCTCTATTTCAGCCCTTTATCCCGCAGGCAGGCTTGTATGTACCCTTGAGGTCTTGACTGGGTTGAGTGGAAGGAACATCTGGGGCTGATGCGCCATTGGCTGCGACACGTGCATCCAACTTTTTCTTCTTTGTTTTCGTCTCTCATCTTACGACTTCCCTCTTTTTCTTTTTTTTCTGCCCAGTGACTGTTTGCAGGGAATCTGCTAATTATGAAATCTGACAAACACTGAGAGTTTAACGGTGTTAGGTCCAAAACGCCATACCATATTTTTCTGCTTTTACCATTTCTAATTCTCGTCCCTCTTGTTTACCTTCAGTCTCTTCATGCTCCATGTTTTTTTTCTTTTCCTCTCTTTGTATGCTGCCCTCTCTCTTCCCCCCCTACATCCTCTTCCTCTGTGCCAGTTTTGCTGCTCTGCTGGTTCAAGCCGCTGCTCCGGCCCTATAGGAATATAATCGGCTTTGACTCCTTCCACCAAATATCAACCATTTCCCCAGGCATATTTTATATATATTTTTTTATTTTTTTTATTTTTTAATAGCCGGATAAACACACACACTCACTCCAGTTTTCATTCACTGCAGCTGCAGATTTTTCAGGATCCAGATGACAGAACAGGGCAGCAGGCGCACATGAACGCAGAGCTGATGCAATTCAGTCCTTTTTCACACAGAGACTGACGACTGCATTATCGCCCGTGCTTGTTCATATTCGGGTTGCATGTTTAGACACCCACCCACATACGAGAGGAAACCAAATTCTCTGCATATTTTCCTGCATCGTGCAACTGCCTTCCTCTAAAGCCGTATCTTGCATTGTAACACCGGTCGCAGAGAGTGCATGTGTCCAGCACTTGGTCAGAAACAATTCAAGGTTTCAGGCCTTGCAGAGGAAATGGAACATCTGCAATAAACTTGCTGCTATTTTTAGTCTAGTTTCTCAGGTCTGTTTAAAATCTGTCATCAAAACAGTGAATTCTTTGAAGACACAAGCCAGTCTTCACAGCCTTGCCCCTCTAACCACAATTGGTAGAAATCAGCAGTGGAACATTAGTCATAGCTCAGCAATGATGAGAGCTAATCACAGCTTTCTGGCAGCCCTGTGTCCTTGTGTCGCTTTTGGTGCAAAATCGGCATCGTCCTCTATTTTCGGAGGGAACAGCGAACCGATCAGATTGCTCGAGCACAAAAGAGGGACTGATTACAGACAGTTTCTGTTCTGTGCAACAGAGGAAGGGAGAGTAATATGAAACTTGGTGTGGGCTGGATGTTGGGGTTACGTGGGGAAATTTGGATTTGGTTTTTTAGCCTCCAGAACTTTGCAGTGGAACACTTGTGTGGACCAAAGGCAGAGAGACACATGTGTTTTGACCACTTCCAAACACGTGCCGCCTCGTATTGGGAAGCCCCTCTGGTGTGTGTGTGTTACCCTGCTGTGGTCCCTTCAGGTGGCAGCCTGGCCTAAAGAAATGGCTTTCAGTAGCTTTTGGGAGTTTCATTTAAGGGGTGCAGGTCAAGTTTTACAATATATACAAACACTGTAAACGCAAAAGCTGTCCGTAATCCTTCTATAATCCTAATGTTTACATTTTTTACATTTTGGAGTGATGTAATTATTACTTCAGTTGTGTATTTAGTGTGTGAATGTTGTGGTTTCCAAAGTTTGTGTTGCTGAGAGTGTAAATGTTTCGCCAACATAGCTAGGGCTCATGTAGCAGTTAATTGCCTACCTCTCTGTGTTATTCTGGGTTATTAATAAGTTTTTAATAAAACGTAATTTCCTGTATGAGACATTGAAAAATTGAGCAAACACTGAGCTCGTTACACATGAAGAAAAGCTTGTGTACAACAAATGTAGGTAAATCTCTACCTACATTTGTTTAGCTTTTTTACTTAAGCAAGCAATCTCAAGATAATATTAAGCTGCCTTGTCCTACCTATGCGTTGATTATCATTGTATTTTCTGTCCATTTTTCTTTGAGGCAGTGAGTTTGCACAGTTTATAAAAAATGCATCAAATTTTACAGTGTACTCAAAAGTTAGGCTTAAACTTTTCTGTTTCTGGCATTTTCTGCTTTAATAATTAATACAACATTTTGTTTAATAATGTGAATGAATGTGTATTTGGTATATCCTGTACCAGAGGTTTTATTTTTTTAATGTTTTTTATTGCATTTAGATTTAGAATTCACTGAACACTGGTGTAGTCTCCATAAACATACGCATCAACACATCTTTGTGCTTGTTGTCTTGGTAAATTTGACCATATTAAAAAAAACAAAAAAAAACTAACGACATTAGTATTATTATTTTGTACTGTTTCAGTCAGTGTTTATTTTTTCCTAAAGTTTACGTCTTTAATTTTAGTTTGTATTTCTTTTAACTAATTGTTTTCTCACAGTTTTGAGTTGATTATAATAATCTTGACATCTGCTCTCTTGCTGTGAGGCAATAGCAAGAAAAGGAAGTAAGACAAAACCGTTAGCATGTTCCTTATTTATAGAAAAAAAAAACCTTTCCAACAGGTAGATATAATTGAGTTGACTTATTAGACAATTATTAATTTAACTGTAATGGAAAGGGACAGGTGCTATTAAAATGTTTTTAAAGGGGAAGCTTTGAATGAATCAGTGTGGCATTGATAGAGGATTCGATTTCACAGGTTTAATGTTTTATGTCGCATGTCACTTCCTCATATATAAGGTCACACAGTTTCCTCTCTTCTGAGTGAGCTCTGTCTGGAGCTTTCAAATACAGATCTAAAAGTCACAGGGAAGTAAATGAAAACAGCAGAAAGGAACATTAACTGTATCACGTTTTAACGTGTCTGATTCCTAGAAACCCTTAAGGTCAGCCGGTGGCATCCGTAGCGTTAACTTGAACTTTAACTCCGCACTTGAACCCAAGTAGACAGCTTACAGCTGAGTTAAAAGTGAAGAGCAGAAGCACTGTTAACAGGCTGAACAGGCTAAGGAGGTGGTGGATAATCAGCTTTATGATAAGGTTTGTGTGAAGCCAGGCGAGCCAATGAGAGTCGAGCTAAGTTGAACTTGTTCGTAGCACTCCCTGATGACAGTCGCTGATCTCTCCACCTGCACAGCTGTCGAATCTCTTTGGTGACTGTGTTCGTCAGCCTTCCTCGTGTCTAATTGATGAGCTGCTGCTGAGATGTACCCTCGCTGATACCTCTGCTTCTTCTCGCAAAGTGCATCTAAAATTAGTGTTTCTAAGCAAATGGATCAGAGGACACGGCGACAGAGGATATGCTGCACTTCTCCCCTCTGTAATTTATTTTTTTCATTTTTATTTTTCAAGCTTTTATCTCAGTTGTCACCATAGTGACAGTTAACGCATCATGTGCTTTAAAATTGCTCATTGCTCCAGCGTCTTTGTTTAGCTAATTGTATTGTTGAGAGTTAGATTCTTACCATCTTGCACTTGCACAGCCCTTCTCTTTTGCATTCCAGTTAATTTGGTGACTTATTTGAGTCCCACTGACCAAATTATGCCATTAAAGCAGGGCCTTGGCACATGTCACGTTATCTGAGGGTTTTTAGTTAGGAACGCCTGAGAGGGAAATCATTGAGAGTGAGATGGATACAGAGAATAACAGAAACCACATATAACATAAACCAGATGTCTTCAATCCAGTTCTGGAGTTGTCAAATGTCAGATTACCTCATGGACTTGGACAAACACACATACACACTGGGACAGGGAATGGAAGAAAAACCCTCTGTGTGTGTTTGTGTGTAATATCACATATTGTTCAGAGATGATGCTATTTAAGGGCTCTCAGATGGCCAACACTGTGTGCTGGGAGCTGGCTAATGGTGACCTCAGTGCTGTGAGCTTTTGTGTATCTTATGCAAGTTGGAGTGATCTCATCTGTTTTCTTCCTCTGGTTCTCTGTATTTTTATTATTGTGAGAAAAAATCTAGATCGAATAAATCCTTTTTGGGATTCATTTTCACTACAAAGGGTACAAAAGTGTAACCTTTCTTTTGGCCTGACACACCCACCATTTCCTGCAAGGTTTAGCCAATCAGAAGAAAGCAGGCTTGGTTGGGAGGTATAGTCTTGTATGGGGGCGGAGTTAAAACTGCTGTCTATGAAATAAGGAATATTTTTGAACTGTGAATCATGCAAAGCAACTCTAGTAGAGTCTCTGTATAAAGAAAGGAGGTGAAAATGTACATAATATGCTCACGTTCAAGAAATTTTATTAACATTATACATAATTATGTTATGAATGACCAGAATACTTGATGACAGCTTTAACTGACTTTTTCTGGTTAACTCATGAACTATTTACATATCTAACATACCACTTTTATTTTAAAAGCAAAAGTAAAAATGATAGTATGTTTGTTTTTTAGTTTCTAGCAGTTCTACCATCAGCTCTCTGTTTGTATAGCCATCCCTCACAGGGTTGCTTGTTTCTGTTAGAAATAAGCCAGGTTGTTTCCTAGAAACAGCTTTGTGGGTTGTTCTTGGAATACTCTTTAAAGGAGTTTGTTGTTTTAAGCTCCATGCATGGTTTCCTCTTCCCTGCCTCTGTTTTGTGTACACTAGACTGAGGTGTGGTTTGCTGCTTGGCTTTTCACCTCAAATTGCCGCTTATAGACGTCAATCATGCTTCACATCATCTGATTCAGCATCAAGCTGCATGACAGCTAGGAACTGTGAGGCTTATTTCTACATGAGAATTTCTTTATTTCTTTTCTGGTCAGTAAAGGCCCTGCTGATGCACCTTGACACCATGCTGGGCGGGGTTGTTTCGGCCATGCTTTTCCCAGCTTTAATGTGCAGCAGTAGATGATTTGTGCTGAAAATGATCGTGGTTCTCTGTGAAGCAGGTCATTTTGTCCGACCTAAACATCCCTGGCGTAGCAGAGGTGAATAACTAGGAAATTGCTCCTTTTGAGGCAGCACCACCTCTTCTACGTTTGATCATGAAAGGAACTATATTTAGGTCGTCTTTGGAAACTGCTTCTTCCACTTCATTACAGCTAGGAGAGAAGATTTGCCTGGTGGCGTTGGCGCTTGCTGACCAACTGGCTGAATGACAGGCTGCCTCTTTGGCTGTTTGCTTGGTTGGTCTGTTGGGTTGGTTGGCAGACTGACTGGGTGGATGGAATGACAGGAACTTGCACAGAGCGAGTTCCTGTCATTCCACCCATCCATCTTGTGTGCTGCACAAGATGGCCCCGTCACCAAATAGCAAATCACAAGTCACATTTGTTTAGCTTATTCAATACACACAGTCAGCAGACTGTGATTTACAAAAGAGCAGGGAACTCAAAGGAAATAAAGAAGAACGATGAAAAGAACAAGATACATTTCAAACATAGCCCAGATGTTTTCACACAAGTGTGATCCTCCCCATGGGTTTGAGAGCTACAGCTCTCTTATTTTTCATTTTTCTCTTATTTGCTTTCCTCATGTTTTGCTTTGCTTTCATAAGATGTCATTAAGTTGTAACTCTGGTATGTGAAATAGTAAGGGGAATTAGTTTATAGTGACTGCATATTTTAATAAAAGTTATTTTTTTAAAAATAGAAATTTAGCTTCATTGTAAGGGCAAGCGCATCGCTATAGGACATGATGTAATATTAGCATTTGTTCCAGCCTTGAGATTTAAGTACTTTAAAACCAGGACTGATATTTGGTGATTACAAAATCTGATATTCCGATGGGTCAGCCAATAATTTTTTCTTTATTGTGACAAATTGAACATAAACAGATTTCCACAAAGTGCATAAATTTTCTTTTATGGGCCATTATGCTAATTATGCAAATGCTGATATCAGCCGATAAATCAGTGGCTCTCCAGTCCTACGCTGTCATTATGAAGAAAGCTTGATTCTCATGGTGAGTTTAGGCCAAAAGCAAAATAAACATCCTACATGATTCAGTGCAGTCAAGGAGACTCTTACAGCAACTGGAAGAACTACTTTGTTCCAAAGTACATCTGATAACTTATTAGTAACGTAACGCACAGTGCTATAACCTTAACTCATAACACACAAGCCTCTTACTGGCATATATCTTATATCTCTATCTCTTTATGGCTGTGTTTCTATGCCCATCTAATGTTTAATAGTTCAGACAGGTCCGGCCTCCATTATTCGTTTATAGAAGGCCAAACCTTACTCTGGCTGTTTGTTGCTCAGCTCCTGCTGTTCTCAGAAACAAGAAGAGGTTTTGATTGTGTCCATCTTTTGTGAGATACTAGAGTGGCTCTCAGGCCTCCCACAGCTTCCCTCAGTTTTCTGCAGAGCAGTAACTTCACATGAATTGCCAAAAAAAATCTTGTGCATTGTGCTTCAAGATTACTGTAAGAAATAATGTGTTTGGTGTAATTAGTTGGCCCAAGACAAAGAACTGTTATTCCGACTGGTTTGCTGTTGTACCTCTGTAGGAATCGTGGTAATCATTTCCTTATCGGGGGTGGTAACGGAGTCCAAACAGTGAATCTGTTTGTGTGATAATCTCTCTGACTGCTGTTTTGGTGTCTCAGCCCCACTAACTTTCTCTAGGGGCGTCTATCTTTGGGTTCTGACACGTTCTTATGGAAAGCACCCAATTTCTGTCCCGCACTTCGGGTGTGTATGAAAGAAATGTCAAATCTTATCAGCAGAATGACATTTCATAAGATCAGAAGTTGTTTTGTGGTGTATTATCATTACCAACATTACTAATGTTGACATATCACAATCAGGTAGAGCTGGGCGATATAAGATTTTTTCATATCACGATATGTTTTTTTTTTCATTTCAGTCGATGACGATATCTATCACGATATCAGCCAAATAACTATATTTGTAAGATTTAAATGTGCCGTTGCTCACAAGTAAAATGTGAAATAATCAGCAGCTTGTTTTGATTTAAATATTTATTTCCCATAAGTCAACAGGGTAGATGTACTTAAGGAACATGAGACTTTTTCAGATAAATAAAGGCAAATATTGCAAACTACACAAAAGGCAGCCGCTAAAGCGTTTAAGTTTCAAAATAGAACAAACGAAACAGGCTACTAAATTGTCAATTCCACTTAGAAACAAAATATTAATTCTAAAAATAAATCTTACCTTGTTTGTTTACCTTGTCTAACCCTTGTTTTACAGAAGAACAGACAAAACTGACTAACTTTTGTCAATATCAAATAAACTGAGAACTAAAAGGAAATTCTCGATCTCTCCTTGTTGTATAGCTGAGCTTTTCAAACAGTTTTAACAGTTACTTTAGTCTGACAAAAGCCGAATGACGAATTAGCGCTTCCAGTCAGAGACTGAGGCTACGTCCACACGTACACGGGTATTTTTGAAAACGGAGATTTTCCGTTTTCGTTTTAAAAAATAATCCCGTCCACACATAAAGGCAGAAATGAAGGAAAACGCTGCTATGAACATGCCAAAGCAGCAGGTGGCGCTAGATTCCTAACCGTGCAGAAATGTTGGCCAATCAGAAGTCTAGAAGCCTCGGTGGGAAAAAGTAAACAAAGCTGGGGCGTAGAAGCAGAACCGAGTCGTATGTGTGGAGGGACAGTAACTGTGTGTATATGTAAGCATTTAAACACTGCAGAGAGTAGAATTAACAGTAACAGTATTGTAGAAATTCATTTCACCGAAACAATAACGTGGCGCACAGTGTGACGTCAAAAAATGCGCACACCTTTGATGCTGCGTTTTCTCCGTTTTTCTAGTCCACACGTAAATGCAAAAACGGAGTTTTCAAAAATCTTCGTTTTCAGTGACCAAAAACGCCGCTTACGTGTGGACGAAAGGTGCAAACGGATAGAAAAATCTGCGTTTTCAAAAATACCCGGGTACGTGTGGACGTAGCGCATGCACCAGTTTATTGTATTTCCAGACTTGCTTTTGGCACAATTTACAGTGCACGCTACTCTGTTTTTTGTCAGACTTGAAATAGCCGAAATACCTTCACACTACGGAACTTCTATGGCTCTTCCGTTCGACAATCTCTCCGGCATTGGAACCATCATCTGTTTTCTCTTCGGTCACGCTCGGTTGATTTTTCTAGTTGGCACACTCATTTCCTCCATTACCCGGGCGGTACGGTGGCTGGCTGCTTCCCAAACAAATACACATGTGCGGCTTGGCACTTGTGCTGTACGTAACAAGTCACGTGACGTGACGCTGCGGCTGTGATTGGTTCGGCTCTGCGCTACTTAATTTGGATTGGCTGCTCTTTTTTTTCTTTTTTCTTTTTTAAGAGGACAAGAGCGGCGAGGTCTATCGCGATAGTTAAATTTTTCTATCGAGAAAAAGTTATATCGCGATACATATCGTTATCGTTCTATCGCCCAGCTCTACAATCAGGTATTTCTTCTTTTAAGCTTCTTGAAGGCTGAGTGTCTGTTCTGGCAGTAAATCAAGGCTATCATTGGCTGATGATGAACTTCAACATCGATGGATGTTGAAAATGATATTTATTGTATGTGATTGTGTTGTGCTGTCCTAAACTGTGTGAGTGTTAAATCTGTTCCACTGCAAATGATTGCAGCTACTGCTACTGTACAGCATTGATCGTGTTGTTATTTTTGTGTGTGTGTAGATTACCCAAGTTAAAGTTTGACATTGATGAACCACAGTACTGAGGAGAAGGGACTTTGAGTCAAGTGACTCATCTGTGGCTTTTATTTCAAGTCAGGATTTGACAGGATAGTAAACTGGTTTGGATGCCAGAGTAATCTTGTCAGTTTTTACTTTCTATAGTTTTTCCCAGCACAACATTGCAAGAAAAGAAGCTAAAGGAAATCTGTCAATGAAAAAGGTTTATTCCATGACTGTTATGGTGAAAGTAAGACAAACATTTTGACATGAAAATATGTAGTTTCAATTTCACTTCTACCTGAGTATAGTTACTGTATATCGTTACCAGTTCAGTATTTGTCAGGGAGCGCTCTGGGTTATAATTATTATCTTTATTATAATTACTTTATACTTTATTTTAATACAGCATAACTAAGGGGGGGGACTTGAAGTTGACATCAAGCAATGATGAGCCAATTGACCCACACTAGCATCTTGCTGTGTGTCGAGGTAAAATAGCATTATTTTACTATTTATACATTCATTACTGTGACATGTTTTTACCTATGAGCGCACTTGTTATCAAATGCCACAGTCTTATTGGTCAGATCTGCTTAAGCTGGGCACACACTGCGATTTTTTTTTCTCAGTCCTATATTCAGCTCCTGCTCAAACTATACGGTTGAATAGCAGGGGTTAGAAGTTCGTAGGTCACGATGCAGGGTCTCACACTATACAGCCCCATGCTCTGATGCAACCTGAGTGCTCACACTGTGCGTCCACAACATGAAGTGGTATGGATGCACAGTGCAAGAGACAGATTTTATAACACAAAATCTGTCTCTTGCTCTCCCTCTCTGTCTTACACACACACACACACACACACACACACACACACACACACACACACACACCGAAAAGGCTTGCCAAAGTTCTACCAGATGGTCCTCCATCACTTGTGTCCAGATCAAACATTGCACTTCTGTGCTACTTTGTCTTTTTCATTTCCATCTTTGTGTTTGCACAAACAGGTTTGATTTTCTTGTGACCATACGATTGCTGATTGTTAACTTTTTTGAGATTTGACTTCTTTGCTGTATTTTAATAAATATTTTCCAGTATTGATATCAAGTTTAAACTCATTACGTCAGCCTGGCATGCACCTCTGAGCTTTTTATCCATTTGCCTTCCATTATTTATATCCTGGCACTAAAGGTCAGGGCGGATGACGACTCTGAATGACGATATCAGAAAAGATGATTATAAGACTGGGAGCCGTGCAGGCCATGCACGTTAATCCTGCAGGGACATTCAAATCAGTGTGGAGGAGATCTCACAGGAGCTCTCTCCTCCAACTGCAGCTTCTGGTTTTTATTCTTCTACTGTTTGCATCACTGCAGCTTCAGCTGGTGCAGCTCTTGCCCTTGTGTGGTTTTTCGTTTTTATGGAGTTAAGACTACAGAGCCGAAGGTGATGCTATCGGATGACCATCATCCCTGACCGCAGGGTAATGGCCAGTCTCCATTTGCAAATTCAAAAGACATCCAGACATAAAGTGCTGAGAGTGTTCTGCACTGGGATGATTGTGTAATTTTATTTCATTTCACACTGCGCAATAGGTCTAATGCAATTCTTGTCACATTGTCTGATGACTCATGTCATGGGCATAAATACTTGTGCAAAACTTCCAGTTTAGTTAAAGTAAAAATCAACCCTTGTGATCTCTTGTTTTATTTGGAGCAGGAGCGAGTACAACTTCATGTTGTGGCAAATTCTTTTAACGCACAGCCTCAAAGCACTTTCAGGTATTTTTCTTATTCGCTGGTCTGTCTTAATCAATTTCAAATGAAACGATGTGATGAGTTCCTACTTTGAAATTACAGACACAAAGACGAAGCTCTCGAGTCGTCAAACAGATGCTGTTGTCTTCGATTTTCAGAAAATAACTTTAAAGTACCTTTGTGGGCCCTCCTTTCCAGTTTGATGTTTACATTGGACTCTACAAAGGTACCTTTGCATAGACCATGGTTCATAATAATCCTAGTTTGTTATCCTGGGCCTTGTTGCAGACACTCAGCTTGAAACAAGCTCACTTTCAGCCATCTTTCTTCTGATTGGCCACCTTTTGTACAGAAAAGGCTTGAACAGCTGGTTACTGGCTTGTTACCACAAGCTTCACTCACAAAGTCACACACATTCTGCAGTCCTGTCTTTGTAATCACCTTAAGACGGGGCAGCTCAAGGGTTCAGCATGTTGCCCAAGGATGCTTTGACATGTAGGCTGGAGGATTCAGTGTTGTATAAATAAAATTGCCATTGCCCCTGTGTCTTCTCCCTCGCCACACCGCCAGCAGGTCGTAGCAGATGTTTGCCCCTCCCCGAGCCTGGTCCTGCTGGATGTTTCTTTCTGTTAAAAGGGAGTTTTTCACACACCCACCTCATTTTGGGCAGGTTTAATGATTGTTAACTACTGTATGTGACAGCAAATAAGGAGAAGCACAAGAGGTGACATTTAACCAAAGCAAAGCCTTTTGAATTTAAACATTGTTTGTTATTGCTTCCTTATTATATGATGCTTGCTGTCCATGGAGCATCACATCTAAACAATTCCTACACTCTTTTGTATCTTTACTGCTTTCTTTCTTGTATCACTTAGCATCCGTTTAAAGTTGTATCGTCACAGTTACCATCGTGTTCTGCGGAATAGCAGTAGCAGAAATTGTTGCATTGCCAGTTATTACAGCCTAAGGATAAGAAGTAGTGGATAAACATCAACAAGATCAAAAATAAAAACAGATTCTGTATTCACATGTTTGCATTTAAAATTCTTTGTGTGTTGTAAAGACATCTGATAGGTCATTCAGAATGTAGGCAGTCGCACACAATAGCCCTAATGACCTACATAGTACATGTTTATTGTAAGTATTATAATGTAAACTAGTTAGCAATCAACAGAAGGGGAAATAAAGAAGGTGTTGACAGTGTGATTGGAGCTAGAAAGATAAATGTGTGACACGGTTGTGTGTGGGCCTTGTGTACTCCACACATGCTTCATTTCCCCTCACAATTCAGACCATCAGTGTGAACTGCAGATGTTAATATTTGTGTCTCTATTATATCCACTGTAATAGTGATGTATCCAGTAAAACAAAACAAAAAACCCCACGCAGACAGATAAAGAATTCTGGAGCTGACTGACTCGACCTTATTGATTTAGTTTCTCTCTCTTTCTCTTTATCCAGACCTCCTAAACGGAGCCCAGGAGAAGTGCGAGCTGCCGCCTTTGGATGGTTTCCCTCACTGCGAGGGCAAGCTCAAGGTGAAGCAAACATGCAAACACACATTAAAAACAGGCCTCTCCATCCCACTCTCTGAGCACAGCTTTGAAAAGGAGGTTTGAAACATGTGAAAGACGAGTTACTGAAAGGAGAACTGCCTGCAGAAATTCATAGCGAACAGAAAAGAAAACAAATGACAGTGTAATCTACAAAACATAACCAGCATCTGGCTTATAGCTTTTACATGGACAGTGGACAAAAAGAGTTGATGCAAGGGCGTTAATTAGTTTATTAAATTGCATTAATATTCAAAATATAAAAATAAAAGGTGTAATTTTAGGGCCAATAAAACTCTGAGCTGCAGGTCTGAAGTTTGTTAGGTTGGACATTAATTAACATGCACACCATCATCACGCCTTATTTTCATCAGCACAAAAACTACGTAATCTTTATTAATGTTCCTGTAGTATTTTTTATTATTATTTAAAAGTAGCCTGTGGAGTATTCCTGTGAATACTCTGTGTTTCCTGCCAGATCATGGCCTTAAGAGGCACAGGTTACATTCTGCATACCTACCTGTGTGTTAATTTATGGGTGGCCCAGGTATTTGAGGTCAGTTAGTAATGATGCTGTTTTGATTGAAATGGTGATGCACTGAAGAACCATTTATGTAACCCACATGTCACACCGATCGCAACCGATTCCCTCAGCTTCTTTTCAGCACCACACAACATCAGTCATCTCATATATAATGAGCCTTGTAGTTTGTGCTCTACGTTTTTAATCTGTCATATGTTATAAACACGTTGCTGTTAACGAGGTAACGCTTCTGACTCGCTAACAAAAGGAGAGAAAACATACCTCAGAGCCTGTTTCTGTAAATTTGCCTGGATCACAAGATAGACTGGGATAACTGTTACTCAGGTCAACTCAGGTCTGGGAAACACTTTTGTTGCTCTGCATTTTTATTACAGGAAAAATCTGCAATGCAGCTTGAAGCTGGAAACACCCACACAGATTTAAAAGAGCACCACCGGCTCGTATTTCGAATAATTGTGAATGATTAATGAATGTTTTTTTAATAGTTGTTTGCATTAAATTACTCAGTGCATATATGTAGTTGTAATAAGATCTCTTATTACAAAAGTGCAGAGCCCCTAAAGTCCTGAAGGAGGATGCTTTTCATCTGGTGTGAACCTAATTATCTTGCCTGCACAGTCAGTGAAGCTAAAGCCTGATAAGCTGAGTTCTTTGCATTTTTTTGGTGACTGAGTGCAATTAAATCGGTTAATTAGTCAATTATCTGTTGTACACAGGACAGCTAAATATTATTTTCCAAGGCGTCCAACGACTTCAGACACATAACAAGTTTTAGTTTGAACTCAGGATGTTATGCAGTGAAGTTCATCTTTGTCTTAAATCCTTTGCACAAGCTAATTTATATGTTATCTTATATGACGTATATACAGTGTGTTTAGATACCGGGCATAACATTATGACTGACAGGTGACATGAATAACTGATTATCTCTTCATCATAGCACCTGTTCATGGGGGCGATGTATTAGGGAGTGTTAGAAGCACAAACAATGGGCAACTGTAAGCATTTGAGCCAGTTTGACAAGGAGCCAAACTGTGATGGGTAGACGACCAGGTCTCAAAATCTGCAGCTTTTGTGGGGTGTTCCCAGTAAGAAATGGTCAGTATCTATCAAAAGTGGTCCAAGGAAGGAAAAGGTGTGAAAAACTGACAGGGTCATGGTCGGATCAAGCAGACGAGTTACTGTCGCTCAAATTGCTAAAAAAAAAACCCTAACGGCGGTTCTGATAGAAGACAGTCCCTATTATGGAAACGGTAATCCATGATCTTTCAGGGGGATAATGGGCCCTGCCGCAGAGCAAAGATGGTTCATGATGGTTTTAGGAACACAACAATGTGTGAGTAAGCTGTGAGGTGTGTGAAGTCTTTTGGCTCAGACGTCACACAGTTTGACTATTTTTGTTCACTCTTGACTCTGTATGACAACACCAAGAGATGATATCCCTAATATGGTCATCTCAGACACTCAGCCCGACCTGAGCACATTTACCCCCACCCACCTGCTGTTCAGACCTGTTTGCAAGTGGCAACCAATCAGAAGAAAGTTTGTTTAAATGACTTGTTTTAAACAGTGGATGAAATGAGGGGGCTGGACCAAAGTCCATCATAAAGCAAAAAAGGATTATTTCGAAGCAGAACTCATGCATAGCTACTCTAGTACAGTCTGAGATTGAAGAGATGGAGCTGGGAATAAGAAAGTGCTTTCTATCTAGTTAATTCAGTCTGTGATGGCACACTGCTGCCTTCACTTTTAAACAACTAACACATCACTGTTGTTGTGAATGCATACTTCCCAAAACTCCTACATGACACTGCTGTACAGTACCTGCAGGCCGGATGAGCAGATGACAGCCAGGTTTAATTCTGGGGCAGACGGGTACTGGCAGACACAGGTGCATACACCCAAATAAAACACATAACACATGCTGTGTTATGTAAAACAAGACAATGCTTGTCCATTGTCTTGTTTGGTTTTTTGTCTGTGTGTTGGCGAGTCTGTGTCCCTCAAGCTGATGGGGGACTATCATACACACCATCTGCTCAGCCACTCCTAATCTTCCATTTGTACTGTTAGAATTTCCAACTTGGCCTGAGGAAATGTTAAAGCTTTCCTTACACATACACCATCTACACGAGTGCTGCACATGAACTCCTTTTTCCTTTCAGAAAAGGGATCAAAATTCAGTAAACTGGCATTTCACACGAGTAAAACATCTGAAAAATACATTTTCTCCTACTCACAGAACTCTTTTTGGTCATTGTTTAAAGTAACGCAATCTCTATGCATTTGCCTTCCAAACGACTCCGAGCCCATCTGCCAGTTCTCCCAACTATGAAGCGCTTTGAATAGTCGATTTTCTGTTTGCCAGTGCGCTGCTCCCTTAGGTTACTGCAAATCACCATGCATGACGTATTGGAGCCTACAAGCAGGATAGCTGTCAGTCCACATCTCAGCTCAGCAGCCCTTCCACTTCCACAGAAATGCCAGTGCCACAGAAATCTGCCCCCCGGACATCAAATTAGAAGAAGAGTTTCTCATCGCAGTCCGCATCCAGAGTCTCCATCAATCCCGGCTTTCCACACATTTTATTGAGGACATTCTACATTCTTCCATTTCAGTGAAGAATGACATTTTCACATTGAAGGATTTCCACTCAGTCACACATGAAGGTTGCCACTAGGGCTGCCACAAACGATTATTTTGATAGTCGACTAGTCACCGATTATTTTTGCGATTAGTCGACTAATCAGATCATCATCCATTGGACGTAAAACTTATTGCACCAGCATGCATCTGCTTTTATATAACTATCATTAGCTTACAGCTTTAAGTGTTTAAGGTGCTAACTAAAAATAAAGACAAGATGATAGTTTATTCAATTTTAATGAAATTTGCAGATTGTTTCGGTGAAGTTTAATAAACTCCTTGCTATCTAAAATATAACAGGACACCGGAGTATATTCTCGAGCATCTCACACTTCTGATAATCAGTTGTCTGCTTGACGTTTATTCAGCTGTGTAAAAACTATAACTTTAATCTCAGCCAAACCGATTTACTCAGGAACAAATAAAATACTAAAAAAAAAAAGCCCAGCATAACATTTTTAAGTTATCTAAGTCACTTATATATGTTTAACCTGAGTAGCGAAAGACGGCGGTGGGTTTGAAGACGATTTGCCGGGAGTCCGGCGTTCTCACGGGCTCTAGTGAGCCTTGCCCCCGGCTAGCTATCGAGCTAGTGGGTGACAGACGTCTCTGAAAAAGTCGGAGCACTTTTGAAAGTATTCTCGCCTGAAAATATGCTAAACGTTTATTTTGTGACCCAGAAAGAATAATAAAAGTAATATTAAGACTAACTAGCTGCCGCCATTGTTGGAAACTGAGCTGGGCTGCGCTATGAATTCTGGGACACAGCTACTTCTTCGGGGTTTAACGGCACCTGGCATCCTTGTACATGCACTGCTGCCATCTTCTGTTTCAGTCTGTTATTACACTCTTAAATCCTACTACTTATTCCTGCGTCTTTTGTGATCTTACAAAGCTTCAAACGACTCGTCAACTATTAAATCAGTCGTCGACGATTTTGATAGTCGACGTAATCGTGACTAGTCGACTAATCGTGGCAGCCCTAGTTGCCACAAAGTTAGTAAGGCTGCTCTCAAACATATCACCCTCTCATTCAGATACGATCACTGTAGTTTCAGCAGTGGAGGTCTTTTATATACAGTCTGTGGCTCTTACAATATACGTGTGACATCAAAGTTTATGTTGGGTCAGTATGCCCGTCTCACATTTATCTTCTCCTCTTTCTCAGTGGATGAAGGAGATGTGGCGCTCTGACGGCTGCTACGCCAACTACGGCGTGGATGGATCCACCTGCTCCTTCTTCATCTACCTCAGCGAGGTAAATCCTTCTTTTTTGTGTTAATAAATGTAGATAAAAAAGACTGATTGTATTACATCGTCATGATTACTTTTCATGTGGTACAAAATCAACACGGCAAAAGCAGCACTGGTGTATGAGCGCCTGACCAGCATCTTAACAAGCTGGTTACTGTTTACCATTTATATACAGGCTTTGTGTTTATTGATGGCAGATACACCATTGGACCTCAGATACGCCACTGTTCTCTGTATGCTGCTAAGTGTCCGTCTCTGTGTGTCTGCATGTTTTCTCATTAGTTGGCTTTTATATATATCTGTCTCCTTTACTGGTTTCTTTTAATCTGCCTACCTGTTTTTATTATTGGACTGTACCAGCATAGCTTGGCATGATTGACAGATCAAAATAATCCTTATTTAGTTTACATTGGCTCATGGCACAACCCCCCCAGTTCTTCCCATCTGAAACGGCACTAAAAATGATTTTTCAACCTCAGTAAACATGAAGCAATCATTTTTTTGTAAAATGTAACTGAAATATATAAAATCAAAGGCTTATTTGTTCAAGTACCTCTATCACGATAGCGCATGTTGATGATGTCATCAAGCTGCGCCTGTTTTGGTCGAAAGCATCGCAGCAGCTAAAACCATTATCATCTGCAAATTATGGCGGGCGACAGTCATAGCAAAGAGATGAAGCACTTTTGAAATATGGGGAAAGCCAAAAACTTCGCTTCCTCCACTTCCGTAACATTGATTCATTAATGTTGAATTCTCTCGCAGCTGTTCTATTCCCATGTTGTTACACTATATTAATAACCAACCTCGTATTGTTGATGAATAATCTCAGTTGTTCTCCTGACTGAAGTTTGGCCCGTGTATAGCATCCTGCTATGCGATTGCATTTGTCCCTGACCACCAGAATCCCTCACGTTCACTTTTATCGAGTGGAAAAAAAGTTGGCGTTCATCCTCCAGCTTCACTGTGCTAATGTTATGCTAACATAGCTGTGTCGCTAGCAATCACGTAGCACAACATTATATACCAGGTAGTCCAACTTCAGTAACCCTACAAACGTTTCCAGCATTTATGTTGGAAGTGGTAGCAGAGCTGTACGTTTGAATTAGTTTCAAAAATCTCTCAGTCAGAAGATGGTATGAAATGTTTAGGTGTAAACTAGCGAGCTAACTCCCTGCTAACTTCTAACTCCGTTAAATTTAATAAATTCTGTTTTCATGGATGTTAAACTTAATTGTTACACCCGATAAAGCAGCAACGCTGATGATTTTATTAAAGATGAAAGAATTTAGACCGTTTTTAACTCTTAGTGTTCGTTTGACTTTGGGACCTGAAGCAGACGGCGTTTTGGATCCAGATTACTCCGCGAAGCTCCTCACTACGGCAGCCGTAATGCTCTGACAATTCATCAAGCAGTGCGGCTTACCAAAGTTGTACTAAAACATTTTTTAACAGATTTCTGCACGCAGAAATCAGTTCGAAGTCAGTAAGTAAAATCAGAATTCATACATAAGGCACACTCTCGATTTTTGAGAAAATTAAAGGATTTTAAGTGTGCCTTATAGTGTGGAAAATACGTTATACAGAAGAAAAGAATATATCACGATATATATCGTTACCGCACGTGCTTCAAATTATATCGCGATATGAATTTTAGGCCATATCGCCCAGCCCTATATGTATTATTACTATTATTGTATATATGTCTCAAAAAGTCATAAAAATCACAATGATGTAGAGGTCTCAAAGCTCATGTATCAAATAGGATTTGCTTGGCATTGCATAAAATAAGGAAACGCATAACAGGTTCCCTTAAAAGCAGAGGAACGTTGTGATGAAACATTCTTGTTTTTTGCATATATTCGAAAAATGAAGAGTCTTACATTCTTTTCAGAAACCTGCAGTTGCTTGATCTATTTTCCCACTGCTTGCATGGTCTCTTTCTGCGGTATATTTTTGGTTTGTGCTTTGGGTTTGTTCTCTTTGGATTCAATAAGTACGATAAGAGCTGCAAAAAACCTCAGACAACCAGTAAAAAATGGATACTGCATACCCAGAGTGGCCTGACAACATTCCTGCAAACTGAGAGTGATCACAAAAGAATGAAGTGCTAAAAATAAGTAGAGGTAAAAGGGGATTTCATTTTTCATGAGAGCAAATTAGTGTGTTGAGGAGGACGGTGAGGGAGAACGAGGAGATGATTCAGTGGGGAGGGGGGTGATGTGGTAATGTGCGAGGCACTCCTTCAAGGGATGAGTTTGCAGCATATGAAAAGAGATTCAGAATGACTTCACTTCAGTCCCGGCAAATAGGGGGAAAAAGCCACGGTGGAGGGATTATTCATTATTGACGAGTTCCTTCAAGGGACACTTTCAGACCTTCAATTTTTTGCATGATTTATCTTTGCCCCAAACACGGACATGTACTCGTTTTGTAGCGACAGAGCTAATCTTTTCCTTAATTCTAATTAAAGTCTGCCCCCCCCCCCCCCCCCCCCCAAAAAAAAAACCCCCTAAAAAACCCCCAGCTTTGCTTCACATTAAACTTCCGCTCTGATTTCTCATTTCAAAGATCTTCCGCAGATCACAGCAGCTGATTACGTTTGATCAGCGAGCCTTTCGTTTCTCTCGGACGAGTTTTCCTTAAATTTGTCTCATCAACTAATTCTAAAGTTGGAAATTGAGCTTCAACTAGAGAGCTCTTCCATGTTTGTTTTGTTTTGAGGCGTTATATTTTTGGGAAAAGTAGGATTTCAGATTCAGAGAGGTCAGCAGCCTCTTATGAATTTTGTATATGAGCTGAAAGCGGTCGACTGGTAAAGAAGGCAGAAAGCTGGCTTGGTCGGTATGGGAATAGAAGCGAGATGGACATTAGTGGAATCCATTAGGTTTGAGAGAAACCTCGTCTTTCTATTCATGGAAGCAGGAAGCAAACAGAAATATTTGTCAGAATTTATAAAGACTCTCTGCTAAGCTAACATCCTTCACTCTTCACCTCTAGTGTTACAGTTCTTCTTAGCTAAGAGGAAAAAAAAAATTCAAGCTCAGATCATACACCCTTTACCATGTATAATTCATACGTGTCAAGCGCTGCATTAACCTTGCAAAGGGCCAGCGCATCCGGATGGATGTCAGCGGGAGAAGGTCAGGGTTTAGCTAATGGTGGTGTGTTGCTGATTGACAGTAAACACTCGCAACTTGTACAGAGCCAAATTTTGCCAAGACAAGCAAAATGCATAATTAAACTTCAAAGGAGCTTGCAAAGAAAAGCGTCTGGACTTCTTTAAGTTGCTTGAAAACGTTTCACCTCTCATCCGAGAAGCTTCTTCAGTTCTAAGGTCAAATGGTGGAGAGTCCCAGATATAAACCTAGTGGGAGTGACCCCCCACAGAGGGACAAAAGGACCCCCTGATGATCCTCTAATCGCCTGAGCCAAGGTGGGAAACTGGGCGTGGGTCCCAATCAGCCAGAGTTTCGGGTGTGTTCATTGTGAACCTGGCCCCCCCTTATCATGCGAATTCCTGAGGTCAGATGGCCCAGGATGTGAGTGGGCGTTAAGGCGTCTGGGAAGGGATCTCTCCACCATTTGACCTTAGAACTGAAGAAGCTTCTCGGATGAGAGGTGAAACGTCTTCAAGCAACTTAAAGAAGTCCAGACGCTTTTCTTTGCAAGCTCCTTTGACTACGATGACCTGGATGACTGAGAACCTTCACAGACACAATTAAACTTCACTTCTCCATAAACATCTGTATGTACAAACGGATGAAGAGGAAGGAACTGCACAAGCAATTGCTGAGAAAGAAGAAGTGATTTAAATCAGGCGTACGAACAGGATGGAATATGGAGACTGCAGTCAGAGTGGCAGTTGTTCAGCATCAGGCAAATCCTCAGCTGTGTGGCTGTGTCCCACCTTCACCTACCTACAGACCCGTGTGTTGCTCTAGCATTAACAGTTGGGTACTTTTCCCTCGTCTATGGAGGGCAGAGACACAGCACGAAAACCAGTCCTCTTCCCCAAACAGCCACAGGGACAACTCCTTGATATGTTGATATATGTTGTGTTTGTATGAAAGTAAATTTACAAAGCTGGAGGAGTTAAAAAGGAGATTGAAGTGGGCCAAAACAACAAACAAATCAATGGTCCATAAGGGTCATATGGGACGCACACGCACCCAAAAAAACAGTCATCCAACAAGTCGTAAATCTACATGATTAAAACACAATTCTAAATTTTAGAATCTTTTCTCATAAGCTTGTGAATTTGTTCTTGGAAAACAGGGATTTTCCTTTTTAAGTTTAAGATTTTTTTCCTTATAAAGTCTTGTTTTTTGTCCTCACAAGTTTGGCCATTAGTCTTTTACATTTATGGGGTTTTTCTTGCTTTTTTCCCCCTTAATTCATTATTTTTATTAATATTTTTAAACCTTCAATGGCCCTCATATATTATCAAGTACCAAACCAAAAAACTAGAACATATCTCCCTAGCTAAAATAAACAGGAAGACATCATTAAAAGTAAACAGCGGCTCACGAACACAGCGTACAGCAAGATGTGGCTGTTTTGGATGAAGAAGACCAAATCCCTGCCCTGAGGTGTTAACATATATATGTCATCAAACAGGAGCCACTCATCTGCGAGCTAGAATTTACCACCCAGATCACACCAGCGTACCTGCATATGAAGCAGTTGTATCTGCTTCATATGTTCAGACAGTTGTTGGCGTAAACACAGAAGCCACACCCACCTGCTGTTTAACCCTTTGTTTATTGAAGGACATGCTGTTTGAATGGGTGTGAATGCACTCTGAACCTTGTGAGACGTGTGGTTTCTAACAGAAAGTCAGACAAAATAATAGTTTCTTGCATTTTTCATTTTCTTTTTGGTCCAGTGCTTTTCTTCTTGTTATTAGTTTGTTTCATGTATGAAATAAATAATTGGTGGGGACGAGGGGGAAGCTTGCTTAAATGGTTGAAGTAAAGTTTAGCACTGGTGTATAATCTGTGAAAAGCCAGATGAAAGCAGTAAGTGACACAGGCAGACGGAGAATTAAGGAAAACTACTTTTGTAATGGCAGGAATGGCCATAGCTTAAATGTACAGTGGAATTTTTTTTCCCTGAAGAAGTTGAGCTTGAAGGCCAAAGCTTCTACCTCTAAAAATGGAGGAACAGTAGCACAACCGTCGTGTCGAGAATGTAAAGTAGTAATGATGCTGGAAACATACAGCCAATCCATTAAATGCTTTCTAAGTAAGAGGAGTATTTTAAATTGTCTTGAGTTGCTGTCTAATGCAAAGAGCTGAAGAAAAGTGTTATATAATCACATATATATGAACTTGAGAGGATTCCTGCAGTTGCTTCTTGGCATTTAGTAGGCCAAGTTTAGCAACAGTGAACAGCAGCAGGGTCCATTTACATCTCTAGTAAAGTGAAGAGTTGTGCTAATGTACATTTCTGTGTGTGTGTGTGTGTGTGTGTGTGTGTGTGTGTGTGTGTGTGTGTGTGTGTGTGTGTGTGTGTGTGTGTGTGTGTGTGTGTGTGTCACGGTTCCGGTGGATGTCTGATAAAAGGTTAAAAAAAACAAAGCTGTAAACTGAACAGGTGTTTTGGGCTTCTTCCGTAGGTGGAGAACTGGTGTCCTCGTCTGCCCTGGCGAGCCAAGACCCTGAATGAAGAAATGGACCAGAGAGGCCAGGTGAGAGAAAAACAGCACACATCTCCTGTTAACTGTAAACTGAAAACACAATGGACCGTTGAACTACTTCAGCTGCCCTTCGAGATGAACCTTTCAGAGGCTCTCACATCACGAGCTACTGCTCAGACAGGAGAGATAATAGTCTCCCCTTGCTACTAACCCCTCGTGTTGTTATAAAAATAGGCTTGTGTGAGAGTAACCAGTTGCAGTTGCTCACTATTAAAAAAAATCTACTTGGTCGGCCTATATCTATTTGGCACCGTTATGCCGGGGTTGTTCGGGTGTCGCATTACAACACAGATGCCATAGCTGTGGTCCATTTAACTGAATGGATTTCATGGATACTTGTATGCGTGATGGCAAGTTTTATCATTAGGATTAATTTTCCTTACATGTTTAGACCTACTCCATTATGCTTCATTTATAGGATATTTCATATTAAGAAATAAGGGGTTTCTGTATGCAGGTAGAGCAGGTCATCGGTTAAACAGAATGTTGGCAGTTTGATCGCTGGCTGCTCCAGCATGGTTGCCGAAGTACTCTCAGGCAAGTTACTGAACCAATACTGATGATCTGTTCCTTTTAGCTGACCTCATTTTGTCAGATAGGCTCTATTGAAATGAATGGCTAGTAAAATTAAGCACACATGTGGTCAAATGTATAAGTGTGATACATATGCAAAAAACAGGAAATCGGGAAGCAGGCAAATGCTTTTTTTCTCTTCAGCACTGTATATCAGTTGCTTAGCGTTAGCCGCAGAGCAGACAGTAATATACATTAAAATACTAAGAACTGGTAGTCAGGTGAAAGCAAGTCTCATAACAATAAAAACTGTCCACCAATAGCTAACATTTTAAAATGTTTGCTTTTCAAGCTGCCTTTACAACCAATCAAAGTAAAATCGAGCCAGCGAATGAGCAAACGGGCTGAGCTGAACTGTAAACATACCTCGATAGCTTATGATAGCTTATGCTATCGAGGTATGTTTAGCCTCTAGAAGACGAAAGCCGGAGTGATGGAACCATGGGTCAAATCTGAAATAATGATCTTGCATCTGTGCCAATGCGGTAGCTCAGTCAAATCCCACTTACAGAGCTTGCTTGCTGGCTTGTACAAAGTCTACTGTATCTTCCCCCTCCCCCTGCCTTTTCCTCTGCTTTGGGTGAATCGATATTAAGCGCTCTTCATCCCCCTCTCTGGAAGCATCAACAGCACTGACCCATCAGTAGCGGGGACATGCCATTTGACAGGCTTTGGAGTTTTTAATTCAGGCACAGATTTTAATAGCTTCAATCCGTGCAAGCGATTTCCTGTCGTGATGAGGAATGCTAATGCCTCGCTACAACCTTGTTTCAGCCACCTTAGCAGCTAGTAATGGCACTGTGGTTTCTCCTTAGCACTCTATCTTTCTCCCACTAGTGCCGCCTCACTCACAGCTTCACTTCTTTTCCTAAAAATTATATTCAGGTTTGTTTATATCGCACCTAATTATAACAACAATCACCTGAAGGCACTTTATACTGGAAGGGAAAGACCCTTCAGCGTTCTGGAGAAAACCAGCACTTGGCGACAGTGGGAAGGAAAAACTGGCTTCTAACAGGAAGAAACTTCCTGCAGATCCAGGCTCAGGGAGGGGCAGCCATCTGCTGTAACTGGTTGAGGGTTAAGAGGGAAAAGGGAAAGAAAGACGAGAGCGGAGGGAGATGTGACAAAGCACATTACTCTGCTCAGCGTCATATTCAGATGAGACGGGGTGATATTTGAATGTGTTTACACTATTTCCCTTTCCGTGGCCGTCTGTGACCTCACGTTTATTTCCATCCTTCAGCTTGACTAGCAGTTAGTCAGCAGTCTCACAACAGAGGCAAGATTACTAACATGCAGATAGACGTTTCACAGCATGAGCCGCTTTGCTTCACAACCTTTTTATTAAACATTTAGTTGATGACGATGTCCCGTCTCTTGAAATCTGTGCCCCCAGAAAAAAAGTAGCAGTGATCCTTCTTTGTGCTTTGTATGTCTCTTCTGTGGGAATCATCAAACCCTGCACAGTTAAGCCTTCTTCCTCTTCTCCCTTTAGACATTTGTTTGTAACAGGGAGCACTTGGCGCTCCAAATGTTTCAGCACCTGATGTTCCCGTAACCATAACTACAGTATAGTGCTTTCTCAATTCACTATATGTACTTATAACTCACTGTATAAGATTTTTGTTTCTTTTAAAAAAAAAAAAAAAAAAGGACAAATAGGGCACATTAAAGCCCAGATTCACCAGTCATTCATCCACCCCCCTATTCCGCAGACCAGCTCCGCCTTTCTGTCTCCATCCGTTTAATCCATCTGCCGATCCAAGGAGATACAATGCGAGACTCAGTCACTTTGGATAAACCTTTTAATCGTAGCTACACAGTGCTGGGGTTGAGCTGGGGATCTTGTATTAGTGGAGCTCACTCCAAGAAAACAAGCCTTTGGCAACTTGGAAGGCAATATTGCAAATTCTGAATTACATTAGATAAAATTTTAAAGATTGCTTTGGGATTTTCTTGCAGCAGGAGAACCAAGCAGCCATGAAGAAACACAAGTGAAGCAGATAACAAAGTGAACATAATCACTGTCTTGATGAGAGATTTTAAAGAAGTTGATATTCATGTTTTCTGTGGACCAACACGCGCACGTTATCAGATTACAGTCGCTGTACTTGTGTCCACGTTTCCACACAGGCGGAGATCCGGACCAGTTTCGAGGAGCTTTACCGGATGATGTCACAACGGGAGGAGTTCCGCTGGATGATGCTGAGAATCAAACGGATGGCCGAGCCGTGGGTCAGCGCCATCCGCTCGCTGGCTGCAAAGCAGAACCTGGGCAAGCGGCGGAAGAAGAAGGTGGGCATGACAGATGATGATGTAGTTTGCCGGAGCTTTTGTCCACTCAGGTTTTGTTTTCAGGGACGAAAAGAAGCTGTTTGTTTTTTGTGCTACAGTTGTTTTGTAAAGAGTAACTGCAGGCTCCGACATAAATGTGTCACTTCCTCTCTGCCAGGAAAGGTCCTCTAGACAGCGTTCAGAGTAATGGATGAAAAGCTTTTGTGAGCTCAGTGTCCTGTTTGTGTATTATATGTAGAAGATGGAGGCACAATACCAAAGTATGCAGTGAAACTCCCAAGTTTAGTCAGCTAAAAGGGAAGACTGGTGCTTTTCAGAAAAATATTCTAGCTGAATAAGTGAAATGTTAATATTTATCTACCTAAAAGTCAGCAGGATGCAGCTTTTTTTTTTAGCTTTCAACCAGCCAGTTGAAATGAATGCACCACCTTTATGTATACCAATACCGATATACACCCAAACACACTTTGACACACTTGTAGACCGCCTCACTTCTGCTCAGAGAAGAGCTGATGCTGGGAAAGGACTGACACAGATATTCCATTGTGTCCCAAGCTAGAAGCTGCTCCCAGCTCTGAATAACTGCACACTTCCCTTGGCCCTTCTGAATAATTCACATCGTGCTCCCTTGATACCGTGGTGCTGAAGTGAGGCAGCGTCCCCTTCATGTGAAACTCAAGAGTACAAGAAACAAGAAATCTCACGATCTTACCCGGCCGTTGCTTTTTTCCACCCACTTTGTTGAATCTGTTCAGTCTCTAATGAGACAAAGAACAGTTTCTCGTGATAATTTCAGCTTGTCAGCAGTGAAATGTGTGTTGGTCACTTCAAACAAAGCCTTCTATTACTTTCAGCTCCCACTGTGGAACACTATGTTCCCGCTCGGCAGCTGAAAACCATCCTGTGTGTTCATGTTTTACTTAAGTTGTGTGCGTTTTCTCAGCATGTGACACTGCTCACCTGTCAGCATAGGAAAAACTAGAACTGCTTTTACAGCAAAACCTCTTATTATAATGAGCACTGTAAACATTTTGCACTCTTAATAATCTAACCAGTTATTTTAGATAGGAAACCAGTAACGTGTCTTTTATTTGTCCACTCTTCTTGTGGGCTACGGTGGCTCAAAACAGTCAAAACAAGAAAGAAAGAAATGGCTCAGTCACTGCTGTCTAGGGCTGGGCCATATTATACCGTTCACGGTAATACCGGTATAATGTTAGGCAACGATAGGAAAATGAAATATCGCGATAGAATATGAGTAACACGCGCATGCGCAGTGCCTTTGTTTTCATACGCACATGGCCAATTGTTGAGTGAAACAGATGAACCAGAATTGGTTTGTAAAAATGGTGCAACTTCAGTGATGTGGAACTGGTTTGGTGTTTGTCCATCAGATACACGACAAAGCACATTTTTTTGCAGAACATGCAAGCGGGCCGTCGTTATTGTCGTATTTGTCGGACTAAGATGCTCTTAAATCTGGGAGTAATCTGGGTCCTAAACTCCGTATGCTTCTGGTCAAACGAACACTGCAGCATCACTGAGAGTTAAAAACTTCTTTCATCTTTAATAAAACGATCAGCATTGCTGCTTTACCAGGTGTAACTATGAAGTTTAACTTCCAGGCATCCATGAAAACAAAATTTATTACATTTAACGGAGTTAGAAGTTAGCAGGAAACTAGCGGAAGTTAGCTCGCTAGTTTCGCTAGTTACCTAAGCATGATATTGCATGTTCTGACTGAGAGATTTCTGAAAAAAATCAAACGTACAGCTCTGCTATCACTTCCAACATAAATGAAGACAGGAAACTAAACAGCAGTGACATTTGTAGGGTTACTGAAGTTGGGCTAGCTGGTATATGATGATGTGCTACGTGATCGCTAGCGACACAGCTATGTTAGCATAACATAAACAGTGAAGCTGGAGGACGAACACTAACACTTTTCCACTTATAAAAGTTAACGTTAAGGTTCCTGATAGTTAGAGACAAATGCAATCGCATGGCAGGATGCTGTAAACGGACCAAACTTCAGTCAGGAGAACAACTGAGATAATCCATCCACAATATGAGGTTAGTCATTAATATACTGCAACAACATGGGAATAGAGCAGCTGCCAGAGAATTCAACATTAATGAATCAATGGTACAGAAGTGGAGGAAGCAAGAAGAATGAGTTTAATAAAGTTTTATTTATCTGACTGCTTTGTTTCGCTTAATGTGCCTTATAATCCCGTGCACCTTATGGTCCGAAAAATGCGTACTGCACACTGCAGTTTAATGTTGCAAAGCACCTCTTTTTAACTTCAGTGGATATTATACATGGTTATGCTCAGGATATGTCAGCCTATTTCTACTGGAAATGTCTTTTGGTTAAACTTTCAGCAAGGAATTTGCATTTGCACTGTTACATTTTTATAAAGCTTTAATGTACATAAAAACCAGCTTCTTGTTTAAGTGAAAATAAATGGAAGGTTGTGTTTTTGTGCTAGTAATGTTGTGGAGTTGTATTTTGTCTCGCATCAATTATATCGTCAGTTATATCGTTATCGCAAATTTTCAAATATATATCGTGATAAGTATTTTTGGCCATATCGCCCTGCTCTACTGCTGTCTTTCATAAACTTTATGATCGCCCTTTTATTCCACATTCACAAACATTAAAAAGTATTCTCATCTTCTAAATGAAAAGCTGCGCTACATTAGTTCCTGCACTTACTTTTTATTTTCCTATTTTCTCCTCCGTCAGATCCTGGTCCATCTTGGTCTGCTGACCAAGGAGTCAGGCTTCAAGATTGCAGAAAATGCTTTCAGTGGGGGCCCACTGGGGGAGCTGGTCCAGTGGAGTGACCTCATAACCACATTGTACCTGCTGGGCCACAACATTCGCATCTCTGCTTCCCTCAATGAGCTCAAAGAGTAAGATTATTATTATTATTAAACTGTCTATTTAAGGTGGACTGATGTTAAGAACACTCGTGTGGAGGATGATCGTTCATAAATAATTGAGTAAAAGGCAGCTATATAGGTATAATTCTCTGTATAGTCAAACCAACACCTTTAACATTAGTATTAATCTTATTTACAAAGTGTAAACTTATTTAAAACTCCTGTAGTAGCTCACATTATGAACTGTCAGCAGTCTGACTAAACAAAGTTGTTTGTCTTTTTCTATTATAATGATGATGATGATGATGATGGTAAGACAAAATTTCCAAACCAAATCACAATCCTTAATCCTGAGTTTGACAGATTCCTTTCTCTGTTGTATACGTGCTTGGCTTTGATCAATGGCCTGCCTAGTAAAATTAAATGCAGTGGCTGCCTGCTGACTAGTTTGACATGTGGATCAATTTGCTGAATCAGAGTTGTTGTTTTTCTTTTTTCTACAGGATCATGCGAAAGGTTATGGGAAACAAATCCAGCTGCCCCACGCAGGGCGATAAAGTGGTAGAGCTTATATACATCGACATCGTGGGTCTGACCCAGTTTAAGAAGACTCTGGGGCCTTCCTGGGTCCACTACCAGTAAGTATATTTGTATTTTACATTTGAAGGCCATTAAACTTCATTTTCTACATCACCTTGTGTTGACTGTCAGGTTTCTACATGAACGTAAACACTGTGGGATTTGGATCCAGGATTTACATCCATATGGCTCGTTCCATCCTTGGCTACAAAGGCCGAAGTGCTTTGCACCACCATGTCGCAAACATGCTTTTTAATCCAGTAAAGCTGGGCCTTTTAACCAACCTCAAGTGGACATTAGAGGAACTGCAGCAGTTTTGGGCACTTCCAAGTTAGAGGTTGCCTTTGGCGTACACCTAGGCAGATTGATAATCTTGGAGGTGCCAGAAGGAAGAAGATTATTTCCTTTTAAAATTTCTTGACTTGCTAAGCTCCAGAAGTTTAGAAGCTGCTAGCTTGCTAGCTTCCTAAGTAGTGTTTTCCAGTAATGCATTATAATTTGTAAAAAAAAAAAAAATCATTCCAGAGTATACATATGTGTTATATGTTGTGAATGGTAAGACTATTTCAAACACGACTAGAAATCTTGGAGAAAAACATGTATTACAGTAGAATATTTAGTGTACAAATTTAAAAGCTGCTAGCTTACTGCCTTGCTAGCTTGTGTCCTTAAATAATATATTGTGATTTCTAAAAATCATTCATAAGTAGGGATGGGTATCGTTTAGGTTTTATCTGATACCGGTGCCAAACCGGTACTTTTGAAACGGTGCCGGTGCTTAAACAGTGCTCGAACCGGTGCTTAAAGAATGGAGAAGACAAACTTTGTCCAAAAACCTCTTATGTTTTTATTTTTAGCAGTCTCTTTTTTCTGCAAAATGATAACCAAGTTAGCCTTTTCTGTTGATACAACATGAAGGGAGTATCTGCCATCAAACAAGAAGACAGCCGCATGTAACTACAACAGTGTTTGCTAGTTCACCTTACATGCATTAATGTAATAACGTGGTTAGCCTACTCAACGTAAATTACACACGAACAACATTAAGCTACTCGCCCAGAAAAGAACGGCTGCTGCTGCATCATCATCCGTCATCATTTCTGCTACACTGACAGGGCTAGGGGCCAGGACTCTCCTCTTCGGGTTCTTGGGGGATGTTGCTAACTCGGGTCCAATAACAGGCAACCCACCCACAGTAGATGTGCTCGGTGTGAGGTCTTGCAGCAAGCTATCAAATACGGTGCATTTCTCGGCTTTTAAAAAAACGCTATGCGTCAGCAGGTGTTTCTTCAGATTCGAGGAGTTACCTCCTTTGCACAGTATCACCTTAAAGCACTTGTTGCAGGCTGCTGAGTTTGCATCTTTTGCTGTGAAGTACAGCCAGACTTTTGACCACTTCGCCTTGGGCATTTTTAATCTGTAGCTCTGCTCTAAAAGAACGTACATACCTGGGCCCGCTTACTATCCTTGGAAAGGTAAAATGATTGGCTAGAATCCAAAGTGTATGACTTCTCAAGAAAAAAAACACTGAAATAAAGCACCAGAATGTGCGCTGCTTTTCGGTCTGGTTACTACCGTTTATGTCAGAACCGGTGCAATTACGGCACCGAATATCGGTACCGATCCTTCATAAGTAGAGATGTCTGATGTATTACAGTTAAATATTTACTTTCAGAAGTTTAAAAGTTGCTAGCTTGCTAACTTATATTATGATTTCTAACAATCATCCCAAAGTAAGACATAAAACAGCATGCTTGTGTGTTGGCTCAGCGGGCTTAATATTAATGAGAAAATAAAATCGGTCACATTAAACAGCTAGATTTCATGTCATTTACTTTGTTATAGCTATCAGTTAAATATCATGTATAGCTATCGAGGGCTCTCATATCATTTCTCTTTCCTCATGTAAAAATCTGGACACCACTGCTGCCAACTGTGGCTGCCAGCAGCTTCCCTCACGTAGGCACATGTCGCTGGGTCGAGGTTTGTCTGGCACTCGTTGTGACAAAGAGTCTATTTTCTGCTCATACATTGCCACAATTTCCCAAAAGGCCCAAGGAGCTGTTGTTCATGATGTTGTGACCAATTCTATTCTGTCTCCCCAACTGCTCCACTGAGGACTGTAGATTAGGCCTTCCCGGTTTGTTTTGAAAAGAGCCTCCTGTCAGCGCCGACTGACAGGAAAAAAGAAGGAACAATAACTCTGGGGCAGTAATAGCTCTGTCGGTTCCTCCTGCTTGTCACCAGGTTTTGTTTGTGTGAGACTGAACACTTTAACCTGCATCCGCTCACTTTATGCCCTGAGGAAATTGGCTTAGCCTCAGGTATAATTAAGGTCCAGATGATGTTATTGGTGTTAATTCTCCCACCATTATTGAACAGTTATGTCAAAGCGCTTTGTGTCACTGTATACTTCATATGCACTTTTGTGAAAGAAGACCTGGAGTGCAGGCTGAAAAGTTATTTTCCACTAAGTGTAACCTTAGAGTCTGGGAAATAATATCTCTTCCTTTTAAGGCCTGAGAATCCCACAATCCCTTTTATTTTCTTTATATTCATGCAGGGAGGTACCCGATGTACAGAAGAAGCCAGATTTGTTTTTTGTTTTTCATTTAAGACCCCAAATTCTTAAAAGCAATAAACTCTAATAATAACACATATTTTTTTTGTGTGATGGGACAAAGCAAACAAGTCTGTCCAAGCTGTTTGTGATTGCTGTTTTGTTATTCCTGCCATCAGTCTTTATGTTTCATACTACTCTGTAATGAAAATACTCCAAGTTGTTATTTTCTTGGTAAAAACTAGAACAGGTGTTTGCCTATCGTTCAATTTAATTTAATACTTTCATTGCCTTGCTTAATCAGACACGCTTCCAGGGATCTAGTGGTTAACACGTTCGCTCCAGGTCACTGGTTTAGTTCCAGCTAGAGACATGGTTCCTCACTGGGGTTGTGTCACGAAGGGAGTCCAGCTTAAATCTCTGACAAATTAGACATGCAGAGCCACCTGCTGTAGTGAGCCCTGTGGCGAGGGAGCAGCCTGTTTATTCAAGCACAATATCTAATTCAATTTCATTTATAATGCAGCAAAACACAACAATAGTCGCTTCAAGGCACTTTATGTTGTAAGGTAAATACCTTTCAATAATAAAGAAAAAACCGCAGCGATCAGACTACCTGCTGTTAGCAAGCAGCTGGCAACAGTGCGAAGGAAAAACTCCCGTTTAACAGGAAGAAACAGCAGTCATCTGCCACAACTGTTTGGGGTTGAGGTGAAAGACATGGGACAAAAGACTCAAGTCTTGATACAAGTATTTCCTGTTTCTTCCTTTGTTCAATTTATTTTGCCGTTTCTATTGTTTTGACAACTTTTTTTTTGTAGGCAAGTTTGTTTTTTTTGTGACTCATGCTGTTGTTTACCTTCTCTACTGTGTCAGTGCAGAGGTATGACTTGCAAGTCCTTAAATAGAAACATGTAGGTAATAGACGTTGACATTTTTGGCGTGCCATCGTAGCATTGTTCACACACAGCCACTGTCAAGAATTTGTGGTATCTATGGAAACATCTAGTCTTTAAATCGAGACTTAACAGGTTTTTCACATTTACTTCAGTTAACATTTGAAATGTAGACCTTACTGAGTCAAACTAACTCAACTTTGTGTTGAGTGAGACAATAAAGGCTGAGTCTAACAAAATATACCTTACAAGAATTTACCAAGACTGGCTGCAGGTCATAATCTTATCTCAGGACTGGGTTGCTAATGTTATCCTAATTTGATAACACTGTGTAACATCGAGGGACACAATCATAGACTGGGCGACAGCGTTGCATTTTGGTTTTTCTATCCTGATATCATTTGTAATGTTGTGTGTACAGCTTCAACACAGGTAGCTAAATTAAACTAAAATCAAACTAGTTGTCTTTCTTCTTACTAGGTCAGTTTGTAGCTTGTTTAGCATGTCAGAAATGTTATAGCGATTACTTTATGGCCTAATATTTACTGGATACAGTGAACTAAAGGATGAACTGAGCCTATGTTATTATAAAGGAACATTAATGGTTCACAGCCAGTGGGACCCCAAAATAATAACAATTAGTTAAGAGTGTTACAATTTTCACGTTTTTATTAGACAAACCATTAACTCATATCTCTGTTTATCATTCAGCTCTTGTGTTTAGCTTCAGGCATGTGCAGACCTGTAACAGACCGTCAGATAGATCAGCTGAAGACCAAATGTTTCACTGACTGTGTTTGTTGGATGTGTTTGTGTCGCATCTGAGATAACCATGATATGAGAGGAAACTGACATTTACTATAGCGATCATCATAATTTATTTATTTGGCTGGTGTTTATGGGGAAATCGGACTCATACTGTAAAAAACAAAAACAATAATAGCCCAGCTTGAAATAAAGCAGCGAGTATCACCAAGTACATACTTCTTCAGCTAAACAGCCTCATCTCCTGCCACATTATGACGCCCACAACTCACGGGCCTCGCTACAGCCATATTTACACCGTTTTACAGCTCCAGCAGCACTACCCCATCTGTTAAGGGTATATCTACCAGGGACGGATGAGGGTTGTTTTCCTCTGGAGTGACTAGAGATAGCATGTGGGCATGTTGTTGTGCTGCTTTCATTTTAAAGTTTCCTCTTGGCGAATCTGTTTCCAACCTCCTCACTCTCCCAGGGTGTTTCACAGTTCACACAGCCAGCTGCACAGCGTCTGGGTGGGCGGAGAGGCAATCAGTGACTGAATCAAAGTCTGTGTGTGTGTGTGTGTGGTTGTGTGTCTTCCATATATGCACCTGGCTTCTTGTTATCATAGTTATTAATGCTGAGTTTTGTACCATGACCAAAAAGTGAAAGTCACTTAACTTTAGTTACCTCTGAGAAAATCCACCAGAACATAGCAGTCTAAAGAGGAAGGGGGGTTTAGTCAGTGGGGACAAGATTAGCAGCTTGATATTAATTTTTATGTTTTTCAATGATTTTTTTATGCCTAACTAATGAAAAATGAACCCAAATAATAGAGGTGGAAATACCCCACAATGCAATGTTACTATAATTTTTAACATTTTGCATTATTGTTAGTATTGCGGTAACTGCGGTAACACCAGTTTGTTGCCGGGCTAACACAGATACCACTTGCACTCACATTCACACCTATGGGCAATTTAGAAATACCAATTAACCTAACCCCAGTAACTCTGTGTCTTTGGACTGTGTGAGGAAGCTAGAGTACCCAAAGAGAACACACATGGACACGGGGAGAACCGTGCTGCCCTAATATAAAGTTAAGTTCTCAGTTAAGTTGTTTTTTTCCTGCAAAATTGTCTGGCATACCAACACTGTCACTAAATGTGACATAAGTGTTCCTATAAGACAGAGTCAGTCTGCTTTCAATCTGCCGTTGAATTGCGATTAGATGCAACATGTTTCTGATAATATAACAATTAACTGTGATACATCATCAACAATCACATATCTGTTGCTGTCTGCATAGACAGAAATTCACATTTAACTCAGATTCACATGGCTATTACAATTACATCTGGACTGATAGTTACATGTTGGAATTATGTCTGCATTCATAAAAAAACGTCTCTGGAGCGATTGCAGAAAGGTTGTTTCCTTTCAGGCAACCTGTGAAATCGCAATTAAAAGTGGCGAAAGTGTGCAATGCTATTAAGCTCTGGGCAACCATGTAGTCACCACAAGTTACAATCAGTCATAGAATGTGAAAAAATTCAATACAGTCAGCATGTAGCCACCAGTTGTTGTTTTTTTAATGCTTTTGTTTTTGTTTGTTCATTTTTGTTGATACGAGGAAGCTGCTGTCCTATTTTTACTCGCGTGGTTGACCCGTTAGCTTTCTCTGAATTAGCAAGTAGCTTTGTCAAGCTGAGTGCGTCCAATATGTTTATGTTTAGCTCTAAAAAAATAAATAAATAAATGACATGGCATTTGCTGAAATGCCAACTCGGGCTTAAAAACCAATGAATAACATCACATTGGCCACATCCATCTTTTCTATACAGTCTGTATCATTGACTCGATTTAGCCTCTGGGACCAATGATCGCTGTTTTGGAAACTTCTGTGTAGCTACCCGATATTGAAATAATGTATACGTGATATCTAAACCAACACTTCTTCTTTCATGTACCAGGCATTGTTTATAATGAGAACACTGAAGCAAATACATTTAAAAGAAGGTAATAAAAGCAGTGAGCCCCCCTCTTTTGCTTTCCACACAGACTGTTTACTTGCATGCAGGTGTAGTCTGCTGAGTCGTGACTCACACTACAACTGGAAACCAGAAAGCTTCTAGGGCCAAAACTGTTTCTTTCCTACAGATTCTCCATATTTATATGCAGATATCTGTTTGTGGAGATTAACTCCGTGCTGTGCATTCACTAAAGGTCAGGAAGTGCTTTACAATTCCCTCCCCTGGTTTTTGGTCTAATTAATCCCACACTGTGACCTTTAAGTCAGCCATGATGTTCCCTCACAGCCACACCTTCAGAACAAACCTCAGTATCATAGTCTGAGGATTTATATTTGTGATTTCATTTTCTTACATGGATGATATGTGTCTCAAGCGCTGACATGACAAAGACTGTTTTTAGCTTTTTAAAGCTCCAAATTTAAATATAGTGTCATTCAAAAGCTAACACAAAAACTTCAGCATTTATTTCTTGAGCTAAACTTGTGTGTTTTTGCTTTGTTTTTCCACAGGTGCATGTTGCGGGTGCTGGATTCATTTGGGACTGAGCCAGAGTTCAACCACGCTCACTATGCCCAGTCCAAGGGCCACAAGACGCCCTGGGGGAAGTGGAACCTCAACCCGCAGCAGTTCAACACCATGTTTCGTAAGTCGGCAGATTTTAAGCACACCCGCTCTCTGCAAAGCCGACTGTTAACGGTCGCTGAGAGGACTAGAAAGCTGTAGCCATTTGATTGAATGCAGGATTTATAAAATAGTTAATGTAATGAAACCCATCATCTCTGAGCCAGCAGGATAATCATGTGCATCTAAGAATGTTAGTGTTTGAGAATAACACTGGTCTTCTTTACACTAAGACATGAAAGATTTCATCACCTCTCCAAGTGACCCACACTGCTGTTTAAATAAAGTCAAGCTGCCGTAGGAGGCCGCTTGCAACATAAATCAGTTTAACTGCTCAGCACTCCTGGCTGTCATCTGTGTCTACAGGTCAGTTAGATGTTGAAGTTTCTGTAAAAAGAAGAGGCATAAAACACGCTCTGAGCATCCAGGACAGTGCGAGTTAATGGAATCTCATCAAGCAGATTAGTAAGTAAGAGGTCAGGCACTCAGCTCTCCATTTTGCTGTGATTATGAATGTAGGACGTAGTGTGTGTGTGTGTGTGTGTGTGTGTGTGTGTGTGTGTGTGTGTGTGTGTGTGTGTGTGTGTGTGTGTGTGTGTGTGTGTGGGTGGGCGCATCGCTCCTGCTGTGGGATCACTGTGTAACTGGAATCAGCCGCATTTGTTGAGACGGATGAGCGGCGGCAGGAAAGGGAGCCAGCATCCCCGGAGTACTGACCTTTTCCCCATAGCTAAGAGAAAGTGAAATGTTACCCCTACAAATCCTCCGTTTGCGAGGTGAGGCCTGGAGCTATCCAGAATGCCACTGCACCTGAATAGCTCATTGTGCACTGAATAGGGTATGTCTTTCTCATAAAACACTGGAGCCTTTGCACAAAATCCAGTCGAGAGTCGCTGGGTTAGATGATATCGCTGGTGAAACAAGTGCACAGCAGTTGGGCTGAGTGTTAAAACCACAGAATTGACTCACTTCTAGACATGAGAGACAAGAACAACAACAAAGTAATGTAGGCTTAATACTAACTTGAAAGCCAAAACATTTGTGACCTTATTTTGACTTTTTCATTGTCTTAAAATGCTCTCTAAGAAGTACTGATTTTCACTGCTAAACATAATCTGTAACCATGTGAACACAGCTTCATAGCCCAACAGTCAGAACTCCTCTGAAATGGATTACTCGCATTTCTTGCTGTATCAAACTGTTTTTCCGTGTCACATATTGAAGGGAGATGTAACAGCGGAGTAATTGAGTTCGGCTCGATAATTTATGCTAGATTCGGATTGGTTCATTTATAAGGATAAATCATTGGCTAGGGGGGGATTGGGAGTGTGTGGCCTGTGGTCAATAAGACAAGACCAAATGAACTCATTAATCTATTTCAGAGTTGGGAAAGCAGAGAGAGTTTTCTAGTGTACAAATTGTATTCATATAGGCTGTGTATCCTAACACGAGTCATTAATAATCGGAAGATCTGAAGATTTGACGGAATAATTATGTAGATCCATGCAGCGCAAAAGAGTGACATTTGATTTGATTTCACTTTGTCAGGGAAAACTTGTGAAATTTGTCTCGCATCCCAGGATGTGCACCGTCTCACATAAATAACAAAAACACAACAGCTGCTGTGTTCAGCTAGCCAGGTAGCGGAGCAGCCTGTTATTAGGTGGGCGGGGCTTTGTCGCTCTATTAAAGAATAGAGAAAAAAGATGGAGGATGAAGCAATGAGATGAGCTGCGTTTGCTGTTTGGAAGTTTTTAGGTTTTAAAAAGACAGAGAGATGGGGAGGTTTTTTGTTTTTTCTGAAAGGCCTAACCAGCTCCTCCACAAGTAGCAACAGTGAGCCAAGTGAGGTGGTGATCCAGTGTTACGCAACGCCAACAGGTGTGTCCCCCCATGACGTATTCCCAGCTCTGCAGTGGAAAATGTAGCCAAAAGGAGTGTCATGTTTAAGTGCAGTGAGAGGAAAAAGTGGCAATACAACTTATCTGAATTCATGTTTGCAGGATTAGTGTCTTTCACGTGTAATTTATTCATGGATTCATCAGCTTAGAAATCCACATTTTTGTAAGTTACATAGGCCTGAAGTGACTGCAGATAGATTGAGTATAGCCAGGCTTTAGATCTCTTTTTTTCTGGGCTTAAATCACTTAACATTGCTGACGCTACTGGGGATTTTATTAATTGGTTAAACATTGCAAGGATAAGTAATTTGCATTGTTGAGCACATTTCTTGTTCTTGCTTAACAAAGCAAAAAGAAAGCCTTCAGATGCAGCGAGGTTCATCTATTCCTGTGTTGTGGTGATCCCTCAGATTTGCATTCACTATAATAGGTTCTTATCCACCGTATGTTCATGCCCAGTTTCCTTTGTGTTGCTCTGCTACCGAATGTTTAATCCTTCATGGAAATCATGATTAATACTGGTCAGAGGTCAAATGTAGCAGATGATAGCATTTATCTCTGAACCTCTGCCAACTACGTAATTGACCCTGATGTCTGCTTGGCCGGGAGTGCCCTGAGAGCTTTGATTGATAATGGCGCTGCCACACATGTTGTCTTAAGTATTTCTTTTAATCTATTGTTTGCTCTCTGACTTTCCCTCTCAGCACGCCTACTTTACATGGCATCAAAAGTACAAGAGCATCTGTTTACAACAATGAAACGAGAGCCCTCGGTCAAACCAGCGCACCTGCTTTTCCAGTCAGTCAGTATCAGAAGGGAGGATTATCCGGGGTTAGCTGATTGGCTCATTGGCTAACAACTTGTCAATCACAAGCCGTTAGCTGATGACGTGCAGTTTATCAGTCAAAGCCACTCCTTGCTCATTACATTCATTTTCAAAATACCAAGATGATGAGAGGAAAAACTCTCAGCTTCATAGCTGGACTCCTCTAATCAGCGGTTAGGCCATAGTGGCTGTGCAGTAAATGAATCAAATCGTCCTGTTTATGAGGGGAAGCACATCAGAAAAAAAACATTCAGTGACAAAAGCTGAACTTTTTGTGTCCCGTTACATCTGGTGTAAAACTAACCCAGGATTTCATAAATAGAACATCATACCAACATGGTGGTGGTAGTGTGATTGTCTGGGCCTGCTTAGCTGTTTTACCACCTGGACCACTTACAATGTGTCCGGCCTTCAGTTCACCGTCTGAAAATTTAAGAGCACTTGGGTTACGCAGGACGATGATGTGAAACACACCAGGCATCCACATCTGAATTGCCCAAAAAACACCAAAATGAAGGTTTTAAAGTGGACTAATCAAAGCCTGGACTTGGCACGACCTTTAACAGGCAATTCATGCTAAATTAAAACAATTCTGCAAATAAGATGTGAAAGACTCATCACCAGTTATCATAAAAACACTTGATTGCAGTTTTTGCTACCAAGGGTGGCACAACCAGTTATTAGGGTTAGGGGACAATTACTTTTCCACACAGGGCCAGGTAGATTTGGACAATTTTTTTCCCTAATTAATGAAAAAATCATTTAAAAACAGCATGATTGGAATTACTCAGGTTGTCTTTGTGTAAAATTACAATTTGTTTGGTAAAATAAAACAATAACAAACCAGGAAGAGGGCTAAATACTTTATCACACCACGTCGCTATGTCAAAATAGATTTGGATAGAACAGAATAGAATAGACCTTTATTGTCATTAGACATGTACAACGAAATTTGCATTACTTTGAAATGTTTGTCCCTGACAAGAAAATGTAATTCCTGACAAGTAGAATCCGTGTGCCTGTTTCTGTTTAGCAATGCTTGCAGTGAAGGGGACACTGAGGGTGTTATTTTGATGTAATTCAGCGCCTCACAGTGTGTTCTTACCCTGCTTCATTTGAAACCTTTACAGATGATCATTTAGATTGATTGTAGTGGATTTCTATAATATCAGTGGAGGAGACGCTTCAGACAATATAGGAATGCTGCCGAGAAACGCAAATATGGCTATTTCGTTCTGTTCTGCCTATACTGTAAGTGGTTGGTAGTTAAAGAACACCTAACTAAGAAGCAGAGATTTACTTTGCAGACCTGCTGTATCAATTTATACCAATGGTTTCCTAATGTTATCCTTCCATTCAATCACACTAAATAGAATATGCTGAGAAAGAAAGGCTGTTAGGGACCCTTTCAGTTTTCCTCACTGAATTCAAAAAGATCCAAACTCTACTCGAGATTTAAAATCTCAAACTTGCAGATGTAGCTTGTTTATTTTCCCCCTTCAGGGCCATTCAGAGATGCTGTAAGACCCTGAAGTCTTTGATGTAGGTTTTTCAAAGCGTCTGAGATTTAAGCGCTGATGTTGCATTTTTGCAGTTCTGTCTGGCCAGCAGAATAAAAGTTTCTTGTTGGGCCAACACTAATCACATAATCCCTAGTTTATAATTTGGGATTACATTTGTCTGATATTTTTTGTGCAGGAGCCATTGTACGATGACGAATAGTCAGAATTTACTGAGATCTTACTGCTTCTTTAGGCAATAAATATCCCAGAAAGATATCTTTCTCCTCAGAGTCCTATATTGACTGCTAATCTAACAGAGTAAGTCTAGGCTTCCTTAGAAAGCAAATTTGCTCCCTCACCTCTGGCGCTCAGAGCAAGTGCTTCTCCGACAGCGCTGTCCTCCCAGGCTGTTTGTTAGCTAATAGCGAATGATGCTGTGGCAAGTTGAGTGACATTTTGAGTAGCAGCCCTTGTGGGACAAGAAGCATCTGTTACCAAGTGCATCAAGAAGGCTGAACACTAATTAATAGCCTGTCCTGTTTACACAGTTTGATGGAAGAGTGTTAGTTCAGTCTCCTCCAAGTTCTCAGGACACCTCCGCCTCTTTGGCATTAGAAAACCATCATAGTCTCTTGTTATCATCTGAGTGAGCATCTTTTTGGATCTGACTATGTAAAAATACATTATATTAAAATACGTATTTAAATATAATGTTAAATATGAGATTTGTTGTCAATCAGCTCTTGGAGTAATTATGAAGACTGACCTCTGCTCCAAGGTTTTCTCCAATCTAGCTTTTACCAAGCTTTGTTATCCTTTCTACACTAACAGCTGTCAATGACTTTAAATATATGTTTCTGCTTTCTCAAAAAATCTTTTACTGTCACGACGGTAACAATGTTTTTAAAGTAGCTCCAAATACAGAGAAGATGTTCAGCAGCCAACAGGACACCAGATCACAGCCCAACTAAATATACTTTCAATTTAATTTAATTTATATTGTGCAAAATCACAACAACAGTCACTCAAGGCCCTTTGTATTGTAGGGTAAAGGCCCTACAATAGGACAAAGAAAACCTTGGGAATCAAGTCAATCCTCTATTAGCAAGCACTTGGTGACAGTGGGAAGGAAAAACTCCATTTTAACAATATGAGGCTCAAGGAGGTCTGCCACGACCAGTTGGGGATAAGGGGAGCGAGTGTATAAACAAACAGAGTGAAAAGACGTGAGTTAAGTGGCAAATCAGTTGAATTAAACACTCCAGGGACATGGATAGTAAGGCACATGTAAATTTAGTCAAAACATTACTGAGGGCAGGAAAAACACAAAGGAGGGAAGTATAAACAGAGAGAGTGAGCAGCTGACTTGCAAAAAAAAGTAGGAAGTAAAGTAAAAGAAGGATTGGAGGGACTATACAGGGTGGGCCATTTATATGGATACACCGTAATAACATGGGAATGGTTGGTGATATTAAAGTCCTGTTTGTGGCACATTAGTATATGTGAGGGGGCAAACTCCTCAAGATGGGTGGTGACCATTTAGAAGTCGGCCATCTTGGATACAACTTTTGTTTTTTCAATAGGAAGAGGGCCATGTGACACATCAAACTTATTGGTAATGTCACAAGAAAAACAATGGTGTGCTTGGTTTCAACGTAACTTTATTCTTTCATGAGTTATTTACAAGTTTCTGACCACTTATAAAATGTGTTCAATGTGCTGCCCATTGTGTTGGATTGTCAATGCAACCTTCTTCTCCCACTCTTCACACACTGATAGCAACACCGCAGGAGAAATGCCCGCACAGGCATCCAGCATCCATAGTTTCAGGTGCTGCACATCTCGTATCTTCACACCATAGACAATTGCCTTCAGATGAGCCCAAAGATAAAAGTCTAAGGGGGTCAGATCGGGAGACCTTGCGAGCCATTCAACTGGCCCACGACAACCAATCCACTTTCCAGGAAACTGTTCATCTAGGAATGCTCGGACCTGGCACCCATAATGTGGCGGTGCACCATCTTGCTGGAAAAACTCAGGGAACGTGCCAGCTTCAGTGCATAAAGAGGGAAACGCATCATCATGTAGCGATTTCAAATATCCAGTGGCCTTGAGGTTTCCATTGATGAAGAATGGACCCACTATCGTTGTACCCCATGTACCACACCAAACCATCACTTTTGTTGTTCCAACAGTCTTGGAGGGATCCATCCAATGTGGGTCAGTGTCAGACCAATAGCGGTGGTTTTGTTTGTTAACTTCACCATTCACATAAAAGTGAAGCCTCATCACTGAACAAAATCTTCTGCGTGAACTGAGGGTCCTGTTCCAATTTTTGTTTTGCCCATTCTGCAAATTCTGTGCGCCGATCTGGGTCATCCTCGTTGAGATGCTGCAGTAGCTGGAGTTTGTAAGGGTGCCATTTGTGAGTAGCTAATATCCGCCGAAGGGATGTTTGACTAATGCCACTCTCCAATGACATGCGGCGAGTGCTACGCTGTGGGTTCTTGCTGAATGAAGCTAGGACAGCCACTGATGTTTCTTCATTACTGACAGTTTTCTTGCGTCCACATTTTGGCAAATCCAACACTGAACCAGTTTCACGAAACTTAGCAAGCAGTTTGCTAACTGTAGCATGGGAGATGGGTGGTCTCGTAGGGTGTCTTGCACTGAAATCTGCTGCAATGACCCGGTTACTGCGTTCACCAGATATCAACACAATTTCGATCCGCTCCTCACGTGTTAACCTCTTCGACATGTCAATGGCTGTGAACAAAGAGAAACTTGTAAATAACTCATGACAGAATAAAGTTACGTTGAAACCAAGCACACCATTGTTTTTCTTGTGACATTACCAATAAGTTTGATGTGTCACATGGCCCTCTTCTTATTGAAAAAACAAAAGTTGTATCCAAGATGGCCGACTTCTAAATGGCCACCATGGTCACCACCCACCTTCAGGAGTTTGCCCCCTCACATATACTAATGTGCCACAAACAGGACTTTAATATCACCAACCATTCCCATGTTATTACGGTGTATCCATATAAATGGCCCACCCTGTATATGGGCTCAAAATGTGGTCATAAATATTTTGTACTTGTAAATCAGGATTTGTATGTGTAAAAAAGATTTGTGTGTGGACTGCAAGTTACTAATGCCAAATTTTGTACGAATTTTGACCCTATTTTTCTTCCTTTCATCTGATTGTTCAATGGTCATGTCAATCACAAATGTAACAATCCAATCAGAGAACAGATGGGTTTGGCTGTCGGAGGGGCGCTTTTTTTGAACTGCAGGTCTTTGAAGGGAATAAATGCCCTTTTACATGCCAACCCAGCGTTTTCCTTCATCACCACGAAGGAAAACAGTCTGTGGTCGTCCGAGGTTGGTGGTGTGTCACAGGTCTACGTGTTTAATACAGGGACTTCCACAGCCTTTTCAACAGCACTGCGGACCGCGGGGGAGGGGGGGGGGGGGGTCTTCATTACAAAGCTTTCTTTGTTATGAATTAGCATACATGTTTTTATTGAACATTTGAAGAACTAGCAAAAAAAAAACAGAAACTCTTGTAGAGGACATAAAGTCAGAGATAGAAAAGACAAGCAGCAGGTGCATCTAGTACAGGTAGAGCTGCTGCTAAAACCCACAGAGCTCAGCAGCCAGCGCAACAAATTCTGGATCCTTTGCTTTTAGTTAGCATTAGCAGCACATCCTGCGTCCGATGTGAAAGGACTTTTATGCTGCCCACTGTGACTCACAGCCATGGTCCCGGGTCAGCCCTGACTTTGTGTTAAACTAATCCTAAAGTAATAATGGTATTTCTAACCACTGATATAACACAACGTTATCCTTTCAACAACTGCTGAAAGTTACGGGACCTAGCTTCTATCATTTACACAGAGATCCTCCAGCTTCAAACTGTCCACACAGTCCACACACAAATCTTTTTTACACACATACAAATTCTTTTTACACATACAAATCTTTTTTACAAGTACAAAATATTTATGACCACATTTTGAGCCCATAAATATAGGAGGACATTAAAAAGGAAGGGACTCAGGAAACATAAATGCAAAGGATTAAAGGATTACACCAATAAACAAGGAGCAGTACAATGACCGTAACACAGTAACGATGATCAAAAATATACATTTTATTCTCTGATTCTTTCCCTCCCACAGACGACAGTTAGCTGAGTAAAAGAGATTAAAGGGATAATCCACAGATAATGTTGACTGACTCACAAATGAACACACAAAAAGGTCACAACTGAAGTAACAGGATGTGAAATCCTGAATTTTAAGTCTTTGGGATGTGGCAGTTTCCATCTATTGTCAAATTTCCTTTAAATGTCACAGGGAAGGGCTCTCATGCTTAAAGAGATCGGTGCTTATCAGCAATTTTATGTTGACCTTACACTGTGTATTGTGGGAGTGGCGCTTGACTCCTTCCCACACTGACACCTCGTACAGACGTGGCAATATCTCCACAACAGCTACTCCCACGTTATTGCACTCTCCCACACTCCTCACACAAAGTGAATCACCTGTAATGTTGGGTCAAAGGTTCCTTTGTGTTTTCATGTTAGGAAGTGAAGAGCAATAGTTTTGACTGTAATAGACAGGAATTGAAATCGCATGATAGTGTTCTACCCTCGCCAAGCAGCACTTTGCCCAAAGAATAAGCTGCTTATCTGTGCATCTCCCCAAAGTGAAGAGTTTGACGTGTAACGGGTGAGGCGCGTGTGATGACTGTCCCAAATGAAATATTTCAGCACAGTCATGGAAACTTTGAAATCTGTATTTGCTTTATGTTCAGGCAGACCGTAACAACTGCTGTCTCCTTGCGCCCTTTTCAAGTCATTGCAGAAAAGGATGTGACTGCATATTTTTGCCATCGTTCAGGAGTTGCGTGGACTGTTGCTTTACTCTGCATAGCCATTCCCTTTTCTTTTTTTTGTTTGCCTAAACGTATTAAGCGTGAGCCAATATGTGACCTGCCCGGTGAGATGGCAAAAGCAAACACTGTCTCTTTCTTAAGCGGGATGCTGTACCAATCCACCCATCACCATGACAAAGAACACGTCAGTTTTACTTGTAGAACTGAGAAAAGTCATGCTTTCTGTATTCCTGCCATCACGTGTCAAAAGTCACAATATATTCCTTCATGTTACATAAAGTATTATTAATCCACAGTTTAATTGCAGCGCTTGAACTTGAGTTGTTTAAGTGCTGGCAGGTAGTTGAATTCCTCTCTCAATCTTTCCCTTATTTACTGCCCTGAAGCTCATTCCGTCTCCCCTGACTGACTGACCTCAGTTTGCCTTTGTAGTAATAAGCTTGCGGTAAGAACAAGCTCTGACTGCAGTGGCTCCCCGGAGCTCCAGCTCAAACCACAAATGCACAGCCAACCGCCTCCCCAACACAACCTCGCTCCGTTCGCTTCCAGAGGTGAAGGCACGGGCTGCTTTGTAGTGCTCCGTTATTTCGTTTTAAATGATGTTATTAGGCCATTTAATTCCTGACTGAGCCTTTCCTGTCCGCGCTCCAAACCCTTGTCTTCACACTTGTTTTACAAGGCAGATGCTAGTGAGGTAAAACGCTGCCAGCTTCAGGCTCCGCACTCAACGCTGAGTAGAAGTGGAATGAAAGGAACCAGGATGCAGTGTTCGCTGGTCTCTCTCCCGGCAGAGCTCACCTCTGATCAATTTAAGTGTGTTTTATTTTTAGAGAAATTAAAACATTTATCGTCCTCCTTGTTTGTTTGTTTGTTTGTTTGTTTGTTTTTCATATTCAAGCCCTGATGCAGTGACATCATCAGAGTCTTCTAAATAAAATTTATTGTTTAGTTATTGTTAGGTGCACGTGGTCTTTCAGTCAGTCAGTCTCAGGTTTTCAGGACAGTTAACAATGAAGTCTCATGGTTAATGTTGAACGATGCCACGTGGTGTGCTGACAAAGATAGATGTCACATGGCACCAAAAAAGCTTTACACGTAAATGCAAAGCTGACCTTTGTCAGGTACAAATGACACCAATTCTGTAGAATTGCTCACATATTCTTTCCCCCGTTCTGTCGCAGCTCACACCCCAGACAACAGTTTCCTGGGCTTTGTTGTGGAGCAGCACCTCAACGCCAGTGACATCAAGCACATCGATGACGTTAAGAGACAGAATCAGTCACTAGTCTATGGCAAGGTGGACAACTTCTGGAAGGTAACATCATCTTTAAATGCTCTTATATTAAACTTAAATTCATTTATATTGTTACTTATATGTGCCTTTATGTTTTTCTTTGCACATGTTTATGATCTACATTCACTGCTTGCAGTCACTGTGTCTATACACCTCCAGATTCCACCTTTTTAACAGTTACAAATGGGCACAAAGTTAGATATGTATGTCCTCCCTGTGAAGATGACAGGGACAGACTTCACTAAGCATGCCAGAGAAGCCCAATGCACCAAGGATAACCCATTGTCAGCCCTCTGAGAGCTCTGCAGTGAAACTCTTTGAACAACCTTGGGTGAAACTTTCACAGGAAACTTAATAGCAGTCTGGTTTAGGAGCTCAAATTCAGCTTATCACCTCCTTGGTGGAGGTTTTAATATATTCAAATGCATGCTCACTCTGCAGCACAGAGACCAAGGGATTACTGTATCCTAGACAAAAATGGCTTGGAGACTTTGGGGAGATTTGAACATTGTTTGGCTCGACATGGATGGCTGGATTAGTACCCAGGCCTTGATGAGCTTTCAGCTGACACCACGTATGCTTCTGAGTGGGTTGCTCCAGATCCAACTGACTCTATAGATGTCTGAACTCGATGGGATAATAATAGATGCTACAAAGAGAACTGTCCTCGTGTAGGAGGCAGTGTGATAAAGATGTGGAGGATTAAATAATAAGCCCAACCTAACCGATTAATGATCTTACTCTGGAAATAATACTGTTCTTGTGGATTGTTCCACTTGCTTTTATCTAACTTTACTTGCTGCCTTTAAGCTCATTTAAAATATGCGTACTGTTTTTTGTTTTTTTTATTCATACCTTTACTGTGTCTCGGAAAATCTGAGAGAACAGTTCTCAGCAGCTCTTACTGCGTCGGCAGACTTCAGCTTTGGAATAAAACAGAGCGCAGACAGCCTTCACTTGACAGAGAGTGACCCTGTCTGCAAGCATACACTTTGCACTGTGTAGAGGATATTGATGGAAAGGATTTTGTTCCTAAGAACAGCAACACGATGTGTCGTTATGCACCACAATGAAAACTGTGATTATTAATTTGAAGTTAATATTTGTGGTGAAATATTAAATCAGCTAAATTAATACTTCTTAGCTACCTAACTCATGGACAAGCTGCTGTCTAGTCCCTAAATTAACTTGCAATAATCAACTAAGTGTTGCATTAGTTAAATATTACTTTAGCTGCTCTAGCAAAGGCAGCATAATATCCCCCAAAGTTATCATCACAAATAGATTACGCACAAAATATAACACCGCAATCCAAATAAAGTACAGTAATCGGTAACTGACAGTCCTCGTTTTCCACACAGTGGTGCTCTAGCAGAGCACGCTGGCCTATTCTTGCTACACAGTCAACTGGTTAGTAATGACATGTTCACTCTGTCATGTTTTCATACGAAGAAACTTGTGTTTGTTTGAATTCGTGCTACATCCGGTGGTAGAATGTGACGTTGTTAGCATGCTCATTTCTGTTAAATGCATCTAGCTAACAATTTTAGCCGTTTGTATTGATGTAATTACCTGTTTGCACTTACAGTTTTAATTACACTTTGAGCTTCATCTTAGCACTGACGTTATCTATCTATCTAGTTATTGTTATCATTATTATTATTATTCCCTGCTGGCTTGCTGAGGGTGTTAGTAGCTGACTGGCTTATTATTATGCCAACCACTGAGGTGATTCATCCTCAGAGAGGATAGTGAGAAGAAGTTCAAAAAAAAGAGCCCTCCTAATGTAAAACATATTCAACACTTACACTTCCAAGCCACTTTATAAGTCTGTAAATCCCGAGGCGTTACAGTTTTTAATCCAGAGGTGTACTGCTGCGGTTGATGGCTTCTTCTGGTGAGTCACTACACACACAGTATTGTGCCATTCAGTCCGGCTTTAAAAGGGCAGACGGGGAAGCCCATCAGCTCCCAGCAAGGGGCATTAGCTGCTAATCAGACTCCCGAGCGCGTTCATTACCTCCTGCTTTTAATTAAAGGGCCGTTTTAGGGCTGACTGATAACGAGTTGACTGGCTTACTGCGTTTCCCTTCCTTGTTCGCTTAAACCGTGCGGTGCTGCCATCTCCTTCTATGTACTCGAGAGGTTTCATTTCAAAATGACGTATCGTCTTTTTAAAGTAGAAAGTGAGACCTGCTGTAAGAAGAGGCATAATGATTTCTGGCGTTAAATTACAATTCCCAATAAGAGCTGTCTACTTTTTGTTATCATTACGATTCCTTTCTTCAGTGTTTCTCATTATTATTATTACCTGTTATGTATGATTTATGAGTTTGAGTCAAATTAAAGGTAAATTCAACCTGTGAAAAACACGATTTTATTTAACTAACAGTGAAATAATTCAGACTGCAACTAAAGGAAAGGGTTTGATGATAAACTGTATATAAAAGATGTACTTCTTGCACTCACTATTTTCTACTTTTTAATTGTTTTTTTATGAAAAAATTATTTTGTTGCAGAATTAATTTGTAGTATAAAACAACCCATCATAATATACTGTTATAGATTACGTTGGCCCACTAAATCACTGGTGGAAAATGTTGCCATAGAAGCATAAGGAGTATAATGATGCTGTTAATGGAGACGGGAAGAGGAAGTGGTGAAATTCTGCTTCTGTTCTCGCATCCCCTTTAACCCATGTCCACACTAGTTCAGAGCTCACACTGCTTTAAAAAGAAAAGCTTCTTATGCGTCATCTGAACAGCAGCACTTTGTACATTCACGTTTATTTTATTTATTTGTTGCTCTCAGTGAGCGTAAAGCTGATCTCTAGACAAGTCTTATCAAATGTTTTTGTTTTATTGAGCCAAAACAGCAAAGGAGCGTGAAGAAAGTGGACACTGAGGATGAAAATGTGTGGCCCAAACAGGAGCCAGCCTCCTGCACAGGCAGGTTTAATGTGGGGTTTTGGTGGGTAATAGACTTTATGTAAAACAGAGCTGTTTGAAAGTATGGTCACTTTCATCCCACAGGTGTGTGATGGGAAGCAGTGTGTGGAGTAGATCGATCACAGGGACGCACGCTCTCTCTTATATAACGTTTGTGTAGATTATTTGAATGTTATACGTACTTTTGTTTTTCTTTTGTCTTTTTTTTTTTTTACATAATTTGAGCTATTTTCCAAAAAATCTTGCAAGATACACGTTATTAAACCTTTCACGTGGGCAAGAGCGATACCCATGTGCCATATTTGTACCTCCAAACGGGAATCTGGTGGGAACACGGGGTACAGAACAAAAAAATGCAGTCTTTCTGAAACCCCGCAGAGATTTAATTAGAAAAAAACACACATGCTGGGAGCTTACAGAGGGGGAGGTGTTCCATGTTCATTACATCCTTCTCCAGAGAGGATGTATACTCAGAGCCTGAACACTGGTGTCAGAAGCGATTCCCTGTGTCATGAAAAATTCATGCGTGATAAGGTCTGTCTGGCTGAAATGTTGCAAATAGAAATAACTGTGAGCTCATTAAGTGCAGACAGTGACCGAGACGGTTACAGCAAAGGTCCCTTAAAAGAAACCAATCATTATATCTCCTCATTTTCTATCTTATGTGTTCTGTTGGACATGTTGGATGTTTATATTAAGCATGGCCAACACGTTAAATAAGAAGGTCAGTTTATATACGCATATACTCCTCTAAATGCTCCATTTCACACTGTATTTTTCTACTCTTGGCTCTACGTGACATTAGTAATATCAAATACAGAAGCCCCATTCACCCACTGTTCAAACCAACTCTTTACATGTTAGAAGAAATTTGTCTCAAAGAGAGGAAAGTGAGCAAAAACGAAAAAGGTGGAGATGAACTGGAAGGGTGGCACCAAGGCATATACATATACAATTATGCTCCTATTAGCTGTTTGCCAGACGACACCCCTGGGCAACAGAAGTCTTGTGTAAAACTAAAACATGTCACAGGTTATTTGGGAGCAGTTTAGAGTCGGGGGAGCTGTGAGTGCTGCACCTAGTGTTGACCAGGATTATGAAAACTGCGGTGGAAATGAGTAGATCTCTTTAATAAAAATCTTACTCTAGGGATCGTAGCTGATCGTATGTCTGTTAATCAACATGCATGAAACGTACTAGGTACCAGGATTATCAGCATCTGTATAGCTTTATGGATTTGTTTTATAACACTTAAATGTGTTGTTTTAACACATGAGCGAACTAAACAAGTTCTTTTATATTGCATTGAGTCCTTGGCTCTGTAACAGTGATGAGTAGCAAGCCTCTACTCATTAATAGTAAACTGGCTGTTTTTCATTTGGCTGTGTGTGACCTCTGAAAAGCACACGGTAGCAGGTGGCTCATCTGACCTCGAGGTCGAGCACGGCTGGACGTGAAACGGCGAGGGAGGTCCTGGTTTTTGAGACCTGAAATAAGATGGCTAGACTTCCTTTGAGAGAGCTGTTTCTATAGCAACCCATAGCTGGAGGAGTAGAAATGCAGACCCAAGCAGCTGAGAGTGACCAAATGCCCCCCCCCCCCCCTTAATCTTTTCCCATTCATTCACATACACACACACATTATACAATCGAGCTGTGTGTCGGTGGCTCCTGGCAGGTCAATGTTAAGAATGTAATGGCAATACAGTTTCACCAAGGGGCAATGAACAGGCAGTGATGATACCATTAATGTTCAGTAACTCAATATTAATTGTAACTGTAATAATAAAAGTAAAAATGATACATTTAGAAGATTTATAATATATTAAAGAGGAAGGATTCTTCTCTAACGCGTCTAGGTTTAATTAAAAACATCAACGAGTGATTATTGCTTTTACCTTGACTTACAGCAGCAGCGTGCTACATTAGTCGGTTTTCCTATTTCACAGCATTCAGCGTGTACGAGAGCATTTGATGAGACAGAAGGGAACATGGAGAAAGGTGAGAATGAGTGGGCTGTACAGGGAGGAGAGCTGCAGGCCCTTGGCGGCATATCAGAGGACATGGTGAAGAAAGACGAATCGCACCGCGCTGACAGGGAGAGAGACACAAACGCACACACGGAGCTCACACAAGCAGCACAGTCAGAGCACTCTAACCCTTGTAGGCTCATAAGCAGACAGCATTGTGATTCCCCTTCTATGATAATCCAGTTGAGTCGAACATTAAAGCTCAATATGAAGTTTGAGGGAAGAGATGGGCTGGGTTGGAAACATTTTTTATTGCGGTTATTAAATTGACTTCTCCTGTCACAGATGTTTTATTAAATTAGGCTCAAGACATTTCCAGAAGGTGGGAGCTGTTATTGCTTTTCTTTGTTGATCTGCAGTGTTAAATATTCAGTTTGCCATTTGTAGTATTTTGCAACTGGAAAAGCAGGACATCCTGAAAAGAAACAATACTTAGCAGCAAAATTCATGCATTTGGTGCTGAAATGTACAAAAATTCATAAAATTTTGGTACACATGATGAAATACTTTAACTAAGCCTGGGTCTGTATTTCGAAAAAACAAAAACTTAGAAATTACTCAGTTTTCTGATAAACGTTTTTTATACTTTTTATACAGTATATATAATTATATCTTAAATACAGATATAACAGATATAATAGACAACAGTGTTAGTATTCAAATACAAGTATATGATACAGTTCATGCATGAATTAACTTTAGTACCACTGCAATGAATGAAGGCTAGACTACAATTTTATTTATTTTTTTATGAACACATTTTTCCACCTCCGGCCTTCAGGCCCCATGTGTGATACTTATCTACTTATATATTGCAAAGTAAAGACCCTACAATAATATAGAGAAAACCCAACAATCAGATGACCCTCTACATTAGGCGACAGCGAGAAGGAAAGACGTCCTTTTAACAGGTAGAAACCTCCTACAGGACGAGGGATATGGGACAAGGAAGAATACCCATTTCGGTTCAAAGTAAAAATTTAACCTGACCATCAGCTGGACGTCCTCTGTTGGTAGTGTAGCAAAGAGGCTAATAAAACCAATAAAAACCATGGGTGTGTACCTACAACGCTAGCAGAACTAACACACACACACTGTGCATACAGTCTTATATTTGAGGAGCACACAGACAATTAGAACGCAGTCTTTAGTAATTCTTAATGTTTGTCTACCCTAGATTGAAATTTGATTTCAATCACTGAAATTGTGAAACAGTGGCAATTGATAATTCAACCAGTGAGAAGAGTTGAACTGTCATCTCTGTGATTTAAAGAGACAAGTGAAGCTGGCAGGGTCATTTGTCATTGTATGTCCTGGTTTTAAAAAAGTAAAGAGGAAACACGCATTGAATATTGACACGCTCTGCTTCCACAAACATTTACAGGAGAGGTGTTTAATTTAGACAGCACAAGGACAGAGCAGGAGAACACACAGAAACCATAAATAAATCAGTAAATTGTAGTAGCTCCATTTGGTTAACAAGGAGAAATGTATTACCCAGCACCATATCCATTCTGAATGTGAGTACCTTTCTTAGCCAGGAATTAGCTTAAACTCCTCCCAGTAGCACCTATTTTGTTCCCTGCACATTTTTGTCCTTTAAATGTGTGGAAAAACGGTATTCCCCTGTGCCTTGAGCTACCATATACAAGCCTTTAATAGCACCCATTGAAGCGTGTGACAGATACAGGTGTTTCTATCACAGCAAGGATATTATAGCTCCGGTTTCTCTGTTTCTGTTTGCTTTTTATATGATTATGATTATTAGTCCTCCTCTACAGGACTTGAAATTCAACTCTTTGTCACACACCAGTCCAGGCTGAAACACTTGGATGATTAACGCAGAGCCTATACACACAGCTGGGGTGGCAGTCATGTAGCACCTCCTCTACTGTCTCACAATCAAAAACATGCTCCGTGTGGTGGAACTACCAGATTCCTCCAGTAGATTAGAGACTGCTCTGCCTAATGGGGCATTGCAGGGTATTGAAGTGTAATGACCTTTCCTGACTGCACCCCAAGCATCTCTGGATGCAGATTTATCACCAGCATTCCTGTGGCTATTCCTTCAGCATCTGTCAAGCTAGCTATTGAATTTTCCAGATTGTCCATGAAGGTAGCAGCGCCAAATGAGCCAACACACTGGTGATCAAGCCTTCCGATAAAAGTGTTCCAGTATTTATAGTGTGCTTTAATATTTGTCACAGCAATGGTTTAAAAGCATTTAAAGGTTATGAAATCATCACAAGAGAAGCAGTGTTTGCAAGCTTTGCACCTGCCGTTGTTGTTAACCACACATGCATCTACAATAGGAAACAACAGCAGGCCAATTTGAAATACTAATAGAAGCAGAGGGAGCAGCAACGGTGAGCTGTTAAATTAATAACTCATCAGGGGTTTGGTATGTACACTATAAGCTAGAAGTACTCACTGGTCTGCTTTCACACTCATATGAACCTGAGTGACATCATATTCTTAATCTGTAGGGTTTAATATGATGTGGGCCCCGCCCTTTGCAACTGTAAAAGCTTCAATTCTTCAGGGAAGTGTGTTTATAGGAATGCTCCCAGAAGCACATTCGTGAGGTCAGGAAATGACATTGACATTGACATTGGACTCTGTGCAGGCCAGTCAAGTGCTTCCACACCAAACTCTCATCCATGTCTTTGTGGACCTTGCTTTTTGTACTGGTGCACAGTCATGTTGGAACAGGAAGCAGCCATACTCACAGAGCTGGAATGCTGAACCATTAGGAGTTCCTTTCAGTGGAACTAAGGCAGAGAGGTTGCGCAGGTCATCTGCTAATCGGAAGGTTGGTGGTTCAGTTCCTGGTTGCTCCCAGTCTGCATGCCAAATATCCTTTGGGAAGATATTAACCCCAAGTTCTACAAATGTTAGATAAAAAGCAGTCACTTAGAAAAAGCATAGAAAAAAGTGCTTGTGTGAATGGTACCTGGTGACTAAAGTCATTGTGTCGGCCACTACATCTGCTTTACATATCTGTGTATGTGATGTTTTCTTTTGGGATGTGTGAAAGGGAATCATTGAGCCATCAGCAGATGTGATGCTGAGCTTGACTCTGTGTCCTCCCTGAAGTGACTCCATGGTTGATTTTTAAAACATACAGCGACAGAGATAAACCTCTCTGCAGCACCGTGTACACATCACACTTAAACTGCAGCCTTTCTCCAAAGCTCAGTATATCACTGCAGTATGTGTGTTGAATGGGTCTGAGTGTTGTGGAGGGAAATGATTTTTCCCGTCTCTCTGAAGAATGGCTGAAGTGATTTTTTTTTAAACTTCATTTTATTCTTTGCTTTGATTGACAAGCTTGCAGTTTTGGGGCCCCCAGAGTCTCTCAGTTGGAAATAATTTCAGATTGGGGAGGGGGCCTATCTGAGGTGCGTTTGATGTTCGATGTTGAAGGCGGTTTGATGGTCATGTAAGTCGAAGCGCATGCATCTGTCTGCATTCTGATGAGGCTCAAGCTCCCCACACCTCTTCAGGTTACTGCTCGACTCAACAGTCTGCTCTCTTTTCTTTAACTTGAGGCCTGAGAACAAAATCAAGTTTAGGAGGACTGTATACAGTTGTGTACATGTATTTCAATGATTTTCTTTTTTAAACATGTCAGACCCCTGTATGGAGCTCAGTGTTTTACCAGTTGAAATAATCCTTCTTTTTATCCTATACCTGTCTGGAAAAAAAGCAATTTAACTTCTACCTTTAAGAAAACCTCTTCTGATTGGCTGCCTCTTTGTAAATAGGTTTGTAGAGATGTTGCGAGCCAAGAGTAGAAAAAAACCCTGAGCCTGAGCTTTTTGGCTTACAGAGATCACTTGTACTTACACTGGCCTTATTTTTTTATCCATGTTTAATATAAGCCACTGTTCTAACTGTGCATGTGTATGAAAGGAAATAGATAAAAGCATAATAGATTCCCTTTAAACCAAAAATGTGTGTGGGTCTGCTGTTCTCCGATTCTGTGTTGCTCACGCTGTCTGCTTCCATCCCTGGACACTCATCCCTCAGCCCGACAGAAAGCAGCAGCCTCCTCTCCTGTTTCCTCTTTGAGCCAAGGTTTACAAATTCACTCTGATTTACAAGGTCATAAAACGCACCTCCTCCTCCTCCCCCTGCTTCAATCAGCCTCGCCAGCTCAGGCAGTTATTTTATAACTCCCCGAGCACGTGCTCCTGTTCAAGGCCGCCGCAATCGATGTGCTCCCTGGTTTCACGTTGCATATCACACGCGCTCTGAAACCTACACATATACGTACAGTACGGACGGGCGCCCATCACCCTGCTCGCCCAAATGCACGCAGGCTGTCAGAGGGGGAAGACTTTGAGCCTGCTCTAAAGTCATAACTTCTTTGTAATTCACAGCGTGCTGACAGCTGAGATAGGATCATGAATAGAAGTTGACATAACATCATTACAGGAAAGCAAAGCCAAGGAAATCCACGATAAATCAAAAAAAAATGTTGATCCACTTTGCAGTCACGCTCCTCTAGCTCGTCGTTGTTTTTGTAATGTTCTTCATGCTCTAGAAGACATCTGGATAGTAAGTACAAAGCTGAGTGTGGCCTGAAGGGCCGCAGCAGTCGACTGCGTATTCATCCTCCGCATACAATCAGGGTTGCTGGAGCAGTCCCCATTTATTAAAAAGAAAGAAGCTCACATCCTGCTGCCTTCAGACTTCTTCCTTCTATTGTGTGTGGATTTTTTTTTTTAGTTGCATATTTGCAAATCACTCTTACAGATGACGCAACCTGTCGCACACTTATTTTACAGCACGTATACTCACCCATGCTTCCTGGAATGGCAAACAGCGAAGTAACCGCTGGGACATCACATATCAGTTTGGTGTTTTGAAGCTGAGCATGATGTGACTGTGAAGACCAGGGACAGTGCGCGACTGTAAGCTGACAGCTTGGCGTTAACACTTTAATACTGTAGGCTTGCACTACAGGATTTTTCCTGGTTTTTAACTCTAATGGGGACCATCAGCTACAAAATTTAGACAAACTGAATTGATTATGCACTTATCAAGAACGTGAGAGCCATTGCGTCACCCCCTGCTAGCCGTTAGAAACAATGCACGGTTAAGGCAGTTAGCTTTGGTTTCACAGTTCATACAGACAGTTAAACCATGATTTAGTCACGCAGGAGCTATCACTGTTGCACATTGACTTGCTGAACACACTGTGACACTTGGTGCATTTGAGGGTTTTTTGAATTTTATTGTGTTTTACAGTCTTGCTGTTGTGTAAAAGTTGCAAGAGTCGTTTTTTTATTATAGGGTTTGTTGGTCATAAAAAAAGACGTGACTGCCAACCGACTGCAGTAATATTCAGAGTATTAGTTTATGAACATAACATCAAAAACTCTGCTTTTAAAGTAATCCCAGCTCTTTTAGTCAGTCAGTGCACCATAAACTGATGTAAAAGTAAAAAATATGTTGCATATGTACATAATTAAAATATTGATGTGAATCACCAGACTGCATTAGACGTATTTCGGTTATTGCTTTAAATAAGACAAACTTGTAAAATATCAGAGTTATAGACCAGCAGTTTATTTGCTCGTCTTTTTTTCCTTAGCGTCTTCTGAGCTCCTGCAGCATCGCGTTAGAGTTTCAACGCTGTTCTGCTTTCTCTTCAGATACCTACCAGTAACCTTGATTAGTAAAGACCTTCTCACTCACTCCCTCTCACACTCACACAGGCACGCACACAAATCCTGGCTCAGCCCTCCTGAGTGAGGAGATTACAGGATAGTGATTTCACCTTCTAATTAGGACTTCATCTCACACACACACACACACACACACACACACACACACACACACACACACACACACACACACACACACACACACAGAGGCTGCTTTAGTTACAGCAGGCTGGCTGGAGGCATCTGATAGCCAGGCCTCCAGGGACCCTGACGAGCGACTACCTGAAATTTAACCCCCAAAAGGAAGTACTGTGGGAGACACACACACACACACACACACACACACACACACACACACACACACACACACACACACACACACACACACACACACACAACAGCACAGAGCAGGAACAGATCCTGGAGGTAGAACAGATTCAAAGGCAGGCTCGTGTATAGGATATCTGATTTATACTTTTAACAACAGTGAAGCCTTGCCTCTCTATGAGTGTTAAAGCTCTTGTAAACAATAATGTTCCATTATAGAAGTGTGTGTGTGTGTGTGTGTGTGTGTGTGTGTGTGTGTGTGTGTGTGTGTGTGTGTGTGTGTGTGTGTGTGTGTGTGTGTACGCACACATACATACTGGTAATTGTGGCTTCACATCACGATGGAGAAGAGTGGCAGCTTTCATCTTACTGCCTCCCTGAAGGGTTCTACCTTAAGAGCGCTCAGCTGCACTGTACCCCGCTCCCACAGGGCTCAGTGCTTAGAAGGCACAGGATACAGTTAAAAACATATTTTGCACTTCAGTTCAGCATTTTATGTTCGAGTGTTGCTGGGTTATACAACAGTTATGTCCTTGTTTTTAAAAGTCGAACACCTGCTGCGGGTTTCTCTGTGGGAGAAACTTAAATATGATAGCCTAAATAAGGAATAATGTGCAGAACCATGTCAAAAGCAAGTCCAGAAAACTTTTGACTGGGAGTTTTTAAAGAGCCCATTTTTCTAATTCACATGTTGCCGTGTCTTCTGTTCATCATTAGCTAACACATGTCCTTTTGAGACCTTTTGCATATCTAAATCTGCAAACAACAATCTGATGTGGCTTAGTGACAGTTGGGAGGAAGAGCTTCCTTTTTAACAGGAAGAGATCTTTAACAAGGCTTAGGGATGATCTACCACGACACCTTTGTGGGCTGCATGTCCCTCTACTTGACATTAGTTTGTAGAGAGGCATGCATCTGATGTCAGCTGGTAGACTTCTATTGCTCTGAATGAACTGAGAAAATTCAGTTCAGTTTTATTAATGTAGCACTGAATCACAGCAACAGTATGCTTTACACTGAAAGGTAAAGAGCCTGCAGTAGTCCAGAGAAAACCCCAACAATCAGACAAGCCCCCCCACCCCCAAACAAGCACTTGGCTACACTGGGAAGGAAAAACTCCCTTTTAACATGAAGAGGCTCCGAAGAGAGGCAGTAACTGATTAAATGCAAAGTAATGTATAAACACAGAGAGTGAAAACCACTTTGAATGCTGTTTATTGTGAGGCGGCACTGCTTCCTGTCATATCCGTCCTCTCTTCAAACCTGTGTGAAATACCTCCAAACCGCAAACTCTTTGTGCTGTCTGTTTGATTCAAAATAACAGGTGTGAAATGTCACCAACCAAACAGTTAAACCTCGTTCCAGTGTGGAGAATCTGCAGTTCAGGCTCGCTTTAACATCTGCAAGTATGGCTGCAAGTTGCTTAACTAATTACCGAAAAAGGAGCTGATATATCTCAACTTGCAGTGCCTAGTATTTGTCTCAAGTTAAAATCAAAAAATTGTCCTACATTTACCACAATGCAATTGGATAGCTGTAGCTGTTTGTCTTTAAAACTCCTTTCCCCCATTGTAAAATTGCTAAAAAGAAGAGAAAAAAAAGTAACAACACTGGCAAAAACACAGGGGAACTATGTGTTTGTCTGTTATCAGTAGACGCCCCTTTAAATTAGATTAGATTGTTTTTCTATCCATGTTTCACATTTGACCTGATAATCAGTTTGTCAGCATTCCTGTGCAGTAGAAACAGGCCAGGCATGACTTTAAGTGTAAAAGTAGCAGGATTACTTGGTTTTGGGTCTTCTTCTTTAGGAGCATAACAGATCAGGTAGACTTTACTAACAACAGATACTGTGTGCACCGATGCTCCTTTTACAGTGCTATTTTTAGCTGAGCCCACCACTCAAGCCAGATGGTCTGTCGAGTAGCCTGAACAAAAGTTCACCAGGACACGAAATGAAATACTGATACTGATCCCCTCAAACAGAAATTGCTATTCAAAGAGCTTTTGCAGGAGAGGAGATTTTGTCTCTAAATTATACCAGTTTAACCTAAAAAGGTTGACGTTTGAATGCTGCTTTGAACCTAATTTAAATTGATCTGCTTCATTTCCTCCCCATTTGTTTTTTAGGACAAGAAGAAGTACCTGGACATCATTCACAGCTACATGGAGGTTCACGGCACAGTACACGGCACCAGCACCGTGCACCTCCCGGGCTACGTTAAGAACCACGGCATCCTTAGCGGCCGAGACCTTCAATTCCTCCTGAGAGAAACGAAGGTGAGAGATCCTCACTTTAAATTGTCTAACATGGAAAAATGAGCCTTGAGGGAAATAAAAGTACATGGCTGCAGTTCTTACTAGGTGGCTGTAAAAGCCACAGATCAACTCCCACACTTTGCCACACTGACATTTTTTAAAATAATGAAGAAATTGTAGCGAGGCTTACCTGCAGTATATCGAAGAAACGCTGTATCTTTATTAACTAACCTTGGACTTTTTGATGCGCCGTGACTACAAAATCACCTCTGAATGTTTTTCTTCTTGCTTTATATTTAGTCTGCTTGTCAAAAGAAATTGAAAAAAGAAATATTGAAGAACATATCAGTGCTACAAAAATAAATCTACAGGCAAGTTGGAGTAAATATGTGATTCTTCTGAGACTTATTGGAGGTTTGGGTGGAAAAAATGTCTTTATGTGAATAGAGGTCTTCTTCTGAAAGAGCCTTGAGCCAAGTGGCTGTGCTTTCTCTGAGCCTGGCCGTTCACAGAGGTACTTCCCCATTCATACTCCAACCACTCGCACTGACAAAGACAACTACATGGCAATGTGTTGTGTAGAGCAAGCTCTTCAGAGGCAGTGACGTATGAGAGGCAGGTTTCTAGGTTTTTACGAATGTATGCATGGCTGCTAAACATACAACACTTTGTTTTACACCTATTAAAACAAACACTTGTAGGTAAAAAATAATAAATAATTCCCAGAAGCTGCAGTCCCCTCTTGTTGTAAAAGCAGTTGCTTTATATCTATAATTAGCTGTCCGCTTTAGTTCTTTCAAGGCTTAAAGTTAAACATTATTAGAGTTATTGCAGCTTTGTGCAGGTTCATCTTTGATATACAATGTATGTTTTAAACTAGACAGTTTTACCACCGGATTGATTTATCTTGGGACACATTCATTACACAAACATACCTGTTGCCCTAGAAGTCTGCTAAATCGATTTCCTGTGAGGTCTGCCATGACCTGTCATGGTTTTGCTAAGACTGCACGGTCATGAGGGGAGGTGTTCTGAACGGTCTGTGGACCCACTTTGAAAACGTATCCAAAAAATTCCCACCGAGCTGCAAACTTCTAAAGAGCTACAGAATGAAAATGACAAGATCCTCACATAGCTGACAGCAACATCCGCTGGAGGTGCAAACTGGCACTGATTCAGCTAAGAATCTCTCTGGCTTCAGTCTTCATCCCTTTCAGGAAAAAATGAGGTGAGGGGAGGCTTCGATTTTCTTTAGCCTCTGAAACTAGATACTTTCAGGCAAGGGAGGGACATCAGAGCGAGACGGCCACAGCTCACGATACAGTCAGTTATAGAAAAAAAGATGGATATATATCTAAACCTCTTTGTCCTTAGCAGAGCTGCAGAGTTGCTTTAGCCATAAAACATTAGTGATTCTGTCCTGAGCACCTGAAACCAAGGATCCGGTGATGTTCGAGGCACTGAGGCACAGAAAGACAACGATGCATTCTGCAGTGGAGCGGATCATTAAAGACTGAAGGCAAACAATGCTCCACCAACAGTGCAGTGAATTATGATTTGCTGGAGCGAGAGCTTTATTAGCAAAGTCTGGCAGGTAAACACACAACAGAACCGGGATATAATATAAACCTCCATATCTTCTCATTACATGCGTTCCTGGCTGGAAACCCATCGGGGAACGGCCAATTAAATCGCACAAAACCAGACATTTCTCCGGCATTCTTGTTTAAGAGTTTACAAGCAAAACAAGGGGCGTTATAGGCACTCGTCCTTTCGTCGCTTAAACAACACGTTTACTCTTACCTGCGAGCAGACTGCCTCAGCTAATTGGCCTCGTGAGGTTTAGCTTTAAAAGTGCTCCCGCGTTGAGGCGCTTTTGCGAATATGTTGCCTTGTGACATTTGAAGGAAGGGGGGAGGTTGTTCAAGCTCCAAATTCCCTGAAATAAACTGTGACGTGCTGCGCTCTATCAGGTGAATAGCGTAGATGATCAAACCGCTGACATGCAGCAAAACGTTGCTGCGTCATGTTGCAGACTGACAGAGTCAGAGGTTTTTGATGTTTTTCTCTCTGCCTTCTCACATCCGTCTCACAGACCTGTCTAACTCAACCTGTTAGATTCTCTTGCTTCTGTTTTTCCACCTTCTGCACACACCATGCTTTCAACAACCAATTTATGCTACTGTATGCAGTGTGCGCAAAATAAGAAATGGTGTTAGTATGGTAATGGTGTTTGTCTTGCTCCACCGTTAATGCCGCTGTAATCAGCATAAAGGGAAAACTCAAACATCCCATGGCAGGTGCTGGGATTAGAAATATCATGAACAAACAGCCTAATTAACTCGCTGGGTCATTACACTCAGAAGCCACTGTGTTTTTAAGCCCTGCGTGGCAACGGCAGAAATCTGATGTTGTTCCAGCACGTTTTGCATGACAACTTTCACTCCAGATACCTCGTTAGCTTAAATTTACATGCTAGACAAAGGTGCAGATAGCAGCTTCTTCTCCTTTGTATATGATCTTGATCTGGCGTTGAGTTCTGCAAGTTACTAAGAGATTGTGGAAGTTGTAGCACCTGTGTTCAGGTCTTTTGGCTAATAGCTGCTCACTGTTCCAGGGAAAGACAGTCGAAATAATCAGAAATGCAAAACACCTGCTGCTACTGTGGCTAAGAACTAAGACGCTATTGTTGCATGAGATAATGTTGGAAAGTTCAGGTGATGTCTGACCTTTGACAGACACCGTAATGTAAAGAAGAACACATTAAACATCATTTATAGAGCACTTTGGTTTCCACGGACAAATTTCACCTCTTGTATTTTTCTGATTTTGTTTTTTATGCAAATTAACCGATCTGACCACCAACAATACTGAATATACAATGAATATACAGTGATATAAAGATGGTAGAATAATACTGTTTCACCTCAGACACACAGCTAGATGCAGTTTCGAGTCGAATGACTGACCCAATCTCTCTGAATTGATCACCTTGGATGTGATCCTTACTCTGCCAGAAAGAGTTCAAACTGCCCCACAGACGAATATCCTGAAATTCGTACAAAAGCGTGCGAGACAGCATCAACTCCTGGATCAAACTATGAAATTCTCCCTACTGTCGCCGTCTCCTGAGGACCCCAAAGTGCTTTACACACCCAGTCATCTACCCATTCACACACTGGTGGAGGCAAGCTACAGTTGTAGCCACAGCTGCAGACTGACAGAAGCGAGGCTGCCATATCACGCCATCGGCCCTTCTGGCCATCACCAGTAGGCGGTAGGTGAAGTGTCTTGCCCAAGGACACAACGACCGAGACTGTCCGAGCCGGGGCTCGAACCGGCAACCTTCCGATTACAAGGCGAACTCCCAACTCTTCAGCCAGATTAGTGTTTAGAAGCATCAGGACCAGCTCACCATCGCTTGATGTTGACTCCAGTTTAATCATAGTGCATTTTTGGGTGGATTTTGGCAAAACTTTAGTAAAATCGCAACTGTTTCGATGTTATACGACAAATTTGCATCAAAAATCTTCAATGTGCTCAGTGCATAAAGGTGTTAGCCGAAAGCTCAGGCTGATCTAAAGTGTCTGTTAGTCTCCATTTCATCCACTATGTTTCTGTGTGATGTCAAAGAGAGCAGATACTTTAATTCCTGACTAAATTCTAAGAGTAGAACATTTATTTGATCATAAGAGTTTAACTTTTAGTGTGTGAGCGCGTCACATTTATTAGTAAAAAAAAATCCCCTCCCTCCGCCCTCAAACCACATCTGCAAGGTGATACATGATATTTTCATATCTATATAACTTCTTATATGCACAGTCTCACTTTCACTCACCCGTTCAAACTGTTTTTCTGATCATTTTGTCAAGGCTTGCAAAAAACCCTGAGGACGTTTATGCTGCTGCTTCTGAAAGTGTTTAAAACAAACAAGCCAAAAAAAAAAAAAACTGGTAAAGGAAGTGATCTTTGATATTTAATAACTACAGGTAACTTGTACTACAGTAACTGCTGTTCTTCCCTACAACATTTAAGTGCTTTCAGAGACGGCTACTGGTATTTAAAAAAAACTATTCTTGGCCCTCATTAATATTTTTAGTAAAATGCAGCTGACATATATGAAATCCAAGGTTTATTTATTTAAGGAAAATATGCATATGTATACCAATGAAATCCATTAAATTTGACCAGATTCTAGTTGAATCTAAAGTTTTTGAATGTACTTGCGTTTACAGAACATTTACATGTAGTCAGGTTGCTTAAAGGCAAAGTTTTGAGGCTCCAGTGATTACACTACAGGATGTTCACACAACAAAAACACATTTTTCATTAACAGCATACACACAAAAAATACACAATTATTGTAAAAAAAAAAATCAACAGAAATCAATCATATTTTATCCATTCAATATCAATATTTTATCATGAGCGCATAGTTACTGAGCAATCATTTCTATTAAGTAAGAAAGTACTCATGGTAAAATGTGATTGATTTCTGTTGATTATTTTTACAATAATTGTATATTTTGTACAGTTGCTGTTACAGACTCCCGCATTGCCCTCATGCATATTTGACTGTTAGCACTGATGCTACTTTTTTCCTTCAGATGTTCTGCAGATAATCATTAGTTGCATCCCTCGACTTTAACGCTGAGCGATGAGAGCAGAAATGAAATCTTCTCGTGTCGTAGGTGTGTGTCCTTTGCATGAGTAAGGCAGGATGTTTCCTCAGGGGTCCAAATCGATAGCAGCTTTCATGTGGAGAGCTGCATGGTGTTGAAGTCAGCCTGTCCATGACCACGGGACTCCAGAGCCGTTGTAAACTAATGATGAGATTGTGGGTCAGTGCTATAAACTTGTTTTTGTTTTTTAAATCCATTCACATCTAGCTACAATCAATTTGCAAGCGTTAGTCATAAACTCCCACCTGAGTTATTCAGTGTGTTTATCTCAGCTCTTCTCCCCTCTGGGTCCTCTCCCTACAAGTACCAGCTGACTGGTTTGCAGCTTTCAGGAGCCTTTGCATGCATGCGATTAAAGAACGCACGTGCTTTGCTGCCACCTGTTGGCAGAAATATTTCAGTAACACTCACAGCTGAAAGAGCAGAATTCACTCCACAGGTCTGATTATTCATGTGACTACAGGCATACCTCATGACACAGCGCTGCATTGTGCACTTAAAGAAAGCGTGTGTATGTAACACCGACTCAAACACACAGATAAGCCATTGTGTCAGCCAGCTGGCTCCACTCAATAAGCCACTCAGCTGGCACCCGGCCTCCCCTCTCAGTTTCTCGATTGCTGTCTCACTACTCATGCAGGCGAGCTCCACAAATATTTGCTTTCTTTCCACTCAGGAGAAGTAAAGTTGCTTCTAGAACCCTCCACCCGTTTTCACTGTTTACTGAAATAAATGTTTGGGATTCTGGCTAAGCACAAACAGTGGAGACACTATACCGTAGCATAAACACCCAGAAACTTCCAGAGTCCCGGTCGGCCGTCAGGTTTTGTGGAATGTCACAGTTTTACTTTCAGTGCTGAGAAGCCACTCGTTCCTTGTACAGAGCCTTCTTTTTTGTTTAATATGGAAAACTACATGTTTACTACATGGTGGTGGAAAATTGTCAGACGCCACCTTTGAGCAAGCACATGGCGACAGCAGGAAGGAAAACCGCTTTTTTAACAGAAAGAAACCTCCAGCAGAACCAGGCTTAGAGGTTTGAGTAGAAAAATTACGTATTTCTGTGTTAGTAATGGCTAATGTGGTGCCAAACAAGCCGAAGAAACACCTAAAAGACATAAACCTTGGTTTAAATGAGTCGTTTCAGAGCTGAAAGGCGGTTCTAAGGTGTCTTTGCCAGTTTCCATGATCGTTTACTATCTGATTTGATTGCTGAGCTGTTATGTACCTCCACGCCTAAGATATCAAACTCCTTCAGCCCCGTGGGAGGAGTAAACGTAAAAGTGATGTCTTCATATTATCGGGCTTGTTTTCCCTCCCTTGTTTCATGGCGAAAATGTGCTGCCTCCGTCACAATTTGTGCTGATAACAGGGGAGATTTGTTTCTACAAGGCACTATTGGCGACTCCTCAACACAGCCAGTAAACTTCGGCGCCCCTCTGCCTCCTCCCACCGGCACCTTTAGTTGTGCTTATTTCAGGACCTGCACACTGCTGTTCACACATGCCTCCTCCTTACTGACTTGTGTGTGTTGATATCCAGCCTATGGAGCCTGACAGCCGTGTGTGTTCTCTCCTCTGCAGCTGTTTGTGGGTCTTTCCTTCCCCTACGAGGGTCCCGCCCCCCTGGAGGCCATTGCCAACGGCTGTGCCTTCCTCAACCCCAAGTTCAACCCTTCGAAGAGCAGCAAGAACACAGACTTCTTCAAGGGCAAACCCACCCTGAGAGAGGTGAGAGGAGTGCAGGATTTGTCCCCCGCAGCTCGACCCATAACTTTTAAATCGTTTGATTTTCCTAACCCCTCCCCCCTACCCCTCTCATTTCTGCTTTGCTGCCTGCAGCTGACCTCTCAGCACCCATACGCCGAGGTGTACATCGGTCGGCCCCACGTGTGGACGGTGGATATCGAGAATTCTGCCGAAGTAGAGAGGGCCATCCGCTCCATCCTCAGCCAAAAGGTAACCGCGGGCGACTGAAAGAAGCTAAAATTTGGTGCAATTTCACAAATGTTATTGCATATTTGTTTCTACAACAAGGGCAGAAGCCCCTTAGGTGCTGTACAGACACACAAGCTTTCGGCCCTACTGCTGCATAGCTGCAAACATCTTTTAACTAAATTCGCTGCACATTCAGCAAGCTTTAACTGACAGACTTTAATACCTTAAATGAACTTAAATACAAACACAACAAGTCATCTTCAAATTCCCTTTTATGCCCCTTTCATCCTCACTGGGTTTCAGCACTTTTCACCTTCATTTCTTGCCAGTGCCTGGCTCCTGGGTGTTCAGTCAGTAATTGCAGTGAGTCTCTCATCATGAGCTGACAGATCTGACGCGCCTTCTTCTCAACCTGCTTCCTTCTTTATTTTTTCTTTCAGTTACTCTTTTTTTTACCCCCCTTATCAAGTTAAATGTCAGACCTTTTCTCTTTTTTTTTCTCCATCCGAGCCGCTGTCTGAATCTCAGAGGACACAACATTCACCTGATCTGTATTGCAGCGCAGGCACTTCCCAAAGGTGTGCTTTTTCCAGCTTCATCCTCTGACACTATTCTTTCAATTTCTTCACTTGTGAAATTCTTGTGCTTTTTTTTTAAGCTGCCAGTCTTCTCTCTTAAGCATCACCACTTTTTCCACAATAGGGAGGGGCGGGGCCATCTGCCGCGACCGGTTGGGGGTTAATGAATAAAGAAGTTAAATGAGCTTCAGTGTACACTTGTTTGTTGTACAGACCTTCTTGCTGCTCTACATAAACATGTTTGATTCCAGCAGTGTCACTGTTAGTGAAATGGACCTGTGTTGATGTGTCAAGTGATTGTGACATAAAACCTCCTGTGTCTGGGAGGTCCAGTCTCTTTTTTAGTATTCCTGCTACAATTGCAACATGAGGACAAAAGAGTGCTCTAAGCCACTCAGAGAACAGATTGAAAAGTAAAAGTCAGGACATGGTTACAAAAAGATTTCCAACTGCTGGGATGATTTGTCCAGTTGAGGTTCTTTGGCCTGATGAGACAGAATTTGAGCTTGTTGTCCATTAGACTAGATGCTACAGCATCTAGTCTAATGGACAACCCCACAAATACACCATCTCCACTGTGAAGCATGGTGGAGGCAGCATCATGCTCTGGGGGTGCTTCTCAGCAGCGAGCCCTGGAAGGCCTGTAAAGGCAGAGAAGGACATGAATGCAGACAAATATGCACCAAAGCAGAGAAATGATACACAGACAACAAGGTGAATGTTCTGGATTGGCCCAGATCTCAGTCTGATCGAGAACTTGTGGCTGGACTTGAAAAGAGTGTGAGTTAGCTTTTTTTTAACTAACATTAATGCCTCCATTCCCTTTGCTGTAGTATTTGGTGTGAAGAGGGAATGAATTTGTTTACTGACTAAAAATGTGGACAGCTGCTTTCATAGATTTCTTATATGATGAGGTGCAGTGAATGAATCTGAAAAATTCAAATCTTCAAATCTTCTTCTTCTAAGTTAAAAAGCAAGTGTGCCTCACATGTCTTAACACGGAGCAAAAAAGAGGGTGTGATTGTGTAAATGGCGTCCTGGCTGGTTAGTCGTTAAGGAAAACCTTGTTGGAGCCGCAGGAGGATTGATGGAGATATCGTGTTCCGTCTCCTGGTCCGGGCCCATGCATATTTAAAACTGGACTCAGGACCTCGTTGTGTTGTTGTACTCCGCCGAGCTGGTCAGAACAATGCCTGTGTTCACTGGACGAGCCCACAGAGCCTCATATGCGCCGTGATCCGTGGCGAGACGCAGCCTACCAGGCTCCGGCTCTCCTCCTGCTCCCCCCCTCCCTTCCCCTCTCCTCATCCTTGCTTCCTCCCAGCAGCCAAAAGCTCAGATGGAGCACGGAGCGACTCAGTTCAGCAACAAAGGCTGCAGTTGTTGGTTGTCCCCCGTTTGAAGTTTCCTTCAGCGGCGCAAAGATCAGACAGCAAGCTAACGCTTCACCGGGAGGAGCTCTCTGAGCGTCATCATATAGAAACACTGTCGAGCACAAGAGTTTACAAGCTCCCTCGCCCTGCACGTGTTTTAACAGTCTGTGTTTTGTGTTATTCAGATTGAGCCCTACCTGCCCTATGAGTTCACCTGCGAGGGGATGCTGCAGAGAGTGAACGCCTTCATCGAGAACCAGGTACTGCCTCTGCAGAGCGCCTCTCCATCTTTTCCACGTGCACACAAGTCAGAATGAAATCATGTCGGGCTTTAATTCATGCCACCCTCAGCTGTGGTTGGCGTCCCCAGGGCCGTATAGATTTTCAAAACCAGCAAGTTCAGCTGCCGCTGATTAAAATTCAAAGATTAAAGCCTGTCGAAATAACTCAACATAAGCATTTACAGCAAGTAGACATCAAAGCAAAATGAAATATGAGAGGAAGCAGAAGCTATAAGAGCGATCAAAACATCCCATGAAATGAACAAAATCTACAATAAAGATGAATTTAATGGAGTTTGACAGGTAGGCCAACACCTTTCTGTCATCTCCCTGATCATTTCCTGTTATCTTCAAATTAAAGGTATAACATGCCAACAAAATGCTTTTATTCAGATTAATTTTGCTCTTATTTTCTGTCATATTGTGTTACAGTGTTGGAAGATCATATTAAAGACGGACATGTTTTTTAAATAATGAGGTCGGCACGTGTACGAAGAATACTACACGTTTCATTTCTGTCAGCTTTTAAGCTCTTGGATCTCTGTAATCTCCGAGCACAGAAGCCCCGCCCACCTCCCGTTTAAACCTCCTGCTTGCATGTGGCAACCAATTATATGAAAGTTAGTTTAAAGAGCGGCAGAGCTAACTTATTTTTACTTTCTTTACATAAAGCATACAGGTATTACAGAGTTACGTTTTTTTTTTTCCTTTTCCTTTTTCCTCCTTTTTGCACTCCTGTTGTTTAACATCATGTTGTGTCCTCAGGACTTCTGTCACGGTCAGGTCATGTGGCCTCCCCTCAGCGCCCTGCAAGTGAAGCTGGCAGAGCCCGGGCACTCCTGCAAGCAGGTCTGTCAGGAGGAGCAGCTCATCTGTGAGCCCTCCTTCTTCCAGCACCTTAACAAGGACAAAGACCTGGCCAGGTGGGACACATACTTTGCCTCAATACTAGTGGCCACTAGGTGGCAGCACGACACAGGCTTAAGCTCATGTGAGCATTTATCATTCTCTGATGAGCTGCTGAAACCTGCAGTTATAGTTATGACCACTAGTGGGCTGAGTTTAGTTACAGAAGAAAAATGGATTATCAAGCCTGCAGCTCAAAGACACCAGTGTGTGCATGTGTTTTCTCTTCTTGTCTCTCCTTCACATTAAAAAAAGTGTTTAAAAATAAAATCTAAAGCGGTCCGTCTCTCCGTCAGGTTTGGCATGGACTGTCAAACGGTGGAGTCGAGCGCCGACACCGTTGTGCCCGCATACAGCGAGACTCGCCATCACTGCATCTTCCAGTCGGACCTGCTGCTGTTCAGCTGCGCCGGCGCCCACTCGACACTGCAGCGCATCTGTCCCTGCCGTGACTACATGAAGGGCCAGGTGGCGCTGTGCAAAGACTGCCTATAGCAGCAGCACCCAGGCTGACAGAGGGTCAGGAATCAGATGGGATTGCGGTGATCGGGGAGGGGGCGGTGGTGGGCGGATGTACAGCAGCTTCAAGGAGTGTGCTTGAGGGAGACGCACATTCCCGAGCAGTCATGCAACTATCAAACACACAAACCAGACTCCTTTGTGACAACAACAGGACAAAAAGAACAATCACAGGACTGAGCTCGCTCTTCATATTTATTGTTTTCCTCCGGTAGCTGGAGGAGGAGCACTCCTGCAGCTGACCGGAGCATCTGCCAACTCTCACCTTCATCAGCAGGTGGCGCTATGAGGCCTGGAAGTGGCGTGGATTTACTTGAATCAACAAAGGGAGTCGTACGAAGTCGCAGCAGATGAGGTGGACTGCACATATCGGTGACCCTCCACCCCTCCACTCCACCCTTCCGTCCATCTCACCCCTGCTCTAATCTGAAACTGTTATTTTTAGGTAGGTTTGCACTGGACCGGCACCGCTGAAGGCCCACATCCCCCAGCATACACACACACACACACATAGAAACACACACAAACACAGTGGGCTGTAATCAGATTTACACTGTAACCAACCCATTCATCTCTTGACTAGATTGGACAAGTAAAAGTAGAAATCTAGATTTTTATCCTGGCAGTTTCGATCGTTTCCTGACGCATCCTCACCAGACTCCGTGATCTTCATCCCCACCCTTAAAAGAGAGGAAATTCAAGACTGTCGTGTTCGGTTTTCATACATTTAAGTTGCACACGTGTTTTAAAACGTTGTAAAGATGAGGGACTGTGTGTGTCTGTGAGTGTTTCTGCAAAAGGCCAGTAGAGAATTGTAATTTTTTTTTGTTTGTCTGCCTGTTTTAAGCACACCATCCGGCACTAGGCACGCACCAAAATGACATCGCTCGTTCTCTGTGTTGTGACGTCGAGTCGTAGACGATAGCCGTCATCAGTAGCAGCGGTAACACCTTGCAGCAAAAGGCTGGGAAGCCTTACTGTCAACACGTTGTTCCGAAGACTCGTAGAGAAACACAAAATCCTTACTTACAGAGATGTTCGTCCATGTCTTTGTGTAGTAAACTGTTTTTAAAAAAAGACTAAGAAAAAAAAAAAGACAAAACAGATTCACACTCGTCTCCCATCTTCCACACGACCGCTGTAAATCCTTTGCAGCATACTGTACGCACCACAGACATGTCAACAAAGAGCTCCGCGGCGGGCGCTACGCCTTGCATCTCCTCCTTTTCTTTGGATAATCGTTAGGATCTTAATTTGCCTGTTTATTTGCTAAAAAAATATAAATAAGGAAAAAAAGATGAGATTTGTATTTCTTGTGGTGAATGGAAAAAATGCACTAAGTTAATCAGAGGTTTAACATGATATTAGTAACACTGTATATTGTTCATATGAGTTTTAAAGGTTTTCTTTTGTATTTATTTTGTATACAGATCTTTATCGCTGTGTTCGGCTGGAAATCTTTTTCTTTTTTTATTTATAGGATGGGTGTCTTTTCTTTTGTTTCCCTTTTTATTGACTTTTATTTATGGAGGGTAATTTAAATGTAATTAAAAAAAGCATATTTGTCTCTAGGTGTATGAATAAAGAGAAGGAGACTTTGTCTTCTGCTGTCCTGCTTTCAGCTGTGATATGAGACCAAAAAAAGCAAGAAAAATAAAATATTGGAGCATTTTTATTTTGCACCAGAATTTGGTCTCAAATGGATTTACGTACCTAAGCCAGGCCTGTGTCTGTCTGGCTGGCTGCTTTGTGATCATTCTAGAAAGTATAGTATAGAAAATATCTTATCAAATGTTTGATTATTTATTCCTTAAAGAGCTTAAATGACACAAAGATTGGTTTAAACTTTCCAGTCTAAACGTAACTCTCATCACGCTCTCTGTAAGGCAGACAGTAGTGGACAAACATGCTTGTTTTGTGGGGAAATGAGCCTCGTACACTTTGTGCTTTGCTTTCATTTCACTGTTGTTTCTGTTTGCACATGTTTCAGTTCAGCCTGAATGGCGCCTTTTTCTTCTTCTTTTTTCTTACCCTGTTAAGCAGGTCACCGATCTGCCGCCAAGTTAAGTGTTTCAAAAAACATGACGTGCCTTTTTGTGGTTTAACTTCAGTTCTGCTTTTGTTTGACGACTGTTGGTGAGCTATTTGTGGCAGGGTGACGTTACTCTGTTATACATGTTTACTTCTGCAACATCAGAGTCAGGTTGGGTTTTTTTGTTTGTTTTTTGATTTATATTCATTTTAAGAAATTTAAATTGGCTGTCCACATCTTAAGATTGTTTTGATGAAGATATTTGGGAAAGTGATAAAACTGATAGGCTCTTTGTTTTTCAGAACTAAAGTCAAAAAGAAAGAAAGCAGTGTCAGCTCATCATGTTTACCAGTCAAGCTCTGCAGTGGATTCACATGTGTGATAGTAATGCGATTAACCAGTTGAGTAGTCAGTAATAAGAGGAATCAGATGATCACAGCACATGTAGAATAAATGGGATGTCTGATTTTGAATGCCTTAAACTGATTACTCATAGTTGTCTGGTCCTTTCTAAACGTGACCTGCAGCACATGTGATGGATACACAAGTGGCTTCAAGCTTGAAGAAAGAAAGAAAAAAAGAGTGGTTTTTAAACTTTCACGAAAAGCATCTGGTGGTGCTTCAAAACAAATCCCATTAAAAAAAACCAAAACCAACAGTGCATTAGTGCAAATCGCTAGTTTCCACATTGGTTCCTGTTAAAAATGTAAAACTGGAGTCCAGTAATCAGTTTCAGGGGCATACATTTAAAAGGGGGCATACCTACAGTTTGATCAGTGAATTGTGAAACGTCACAGCATGTGCTGTTCTACAATAAATAATGAAGCAATAATCAGCTGCCTCTCCAGTGACTCTGTCATCGAGCAGACGACTCAGTTTGTGTCAAACCACAGCTGGTACTTCTTTACTTCTACTTGAAATGAAAGTCCAAGAGGAGTTAGAGTACATCTGACTGAGTCAAGAAGCAGCTGACCATTATCGAGCCTGCTAGGAAAGACGAGCCAGAAGCCATTTGTCATGCTTGCCCATGGGGGGCCGTGCTTGCCCATGGGGGGCCGTGCTTGCCCATGGGAAGTTGTTGGGGTTCTCTGTGTTGTAGCACCTTGAGGTCACTGTTGTTGTGATTTGGTTATATAACTGAAACTGAATTGAAGTAACTTTCAGAATAAAAGATTGTCAGCTAATAGATCAGCCTGGATGGTGACATTTTGGGGTTTTTTAGAATTCAAAAAGAAAATCAGGGCTGTAAGTGAAGCCTTGTATTTTAGTAGCACTGAATATGTCAATGTTTAGACCAGTGTGATCACACACATCGTTTAAATCAACCATGCACCCGTGGTTCTTCATCTTTAATGCACATTTAAACGGCGTCAAAATAGTCTCACTAGTATCTCCAGGACCACATTTCACACTTGATGACAAGTGCACACAAGCACTGAGTGACTCACAGGATGATTACTGGACTGTAGCGCTTAGCAGCCATTCTTAAAACATGAGGACAGAGTAGCAGATGGGACTGAGTCAAACTAAACGGCACATGCATAAGAGAGTTGCTGGAGCAAACTGTTCATTGATGGTTTTGGTCTTTTTATGGAACTTGGTCATGATTTATTTTTTTATTTTTTAAAGGTAGAATATCACCAGCGTTTAAAGCTCGTACATATCCAAGGTGGGAATGCTTGAGTTCGTGCTAAACCAACAGTGATACCCAGCACGATTCCTTTTTCAGCGAATAAGCAAATATTTTGAACCCTTCACAGTCGCTTCTTAATAACCATGACTCTGAGGCCTGCTTAAGTGATTAGCTAAACCCCTTCTGCTGCAGCCAGAGCCTTATTTCTTTTCTGTTAGCTGGGCTTGTTCAGAGCACATCTTTGATCAGATCATAGGATGTTTGGTTTCTGGAGGAATCTGCTCAGAGCGCCAAGCCATCAGCAAAGTTTGGACAGAATAAATCAGCGTATCTCATCTGTTTTGACCTCAGCATTGAATGTCTCCATTGTATGAACTCTGCTACACACACACCAACATGGATGAAGATTTGTTTTGCTCTCAGTTAAAAGTCAGAAACCCCAGGACAGCAGTGAAAAGTGGTAACACAATGGTTTTGTTTTCACTGTTCTTGACGAGTAAGAGGGATACAACTTTATTTTTAAATAAACCTTTTTTCTGTGACAAATGGCTCAGACTCTGGTTTTACATTACAGCTATACAGATTATTTACACGAGCAAAGAAGTGTACAGTCAGCAGGCTGAGGAGCGCCTCAAACTCTGTGTCACAGAGTTTAAGAAAACCGAGCTGATATGAAGTTAAATGTGTCTCTCGGTGTTTACGACATGTCCAAGACAGGAAATTAGTGATTACAAGCTGTTTGTATTTTTGTTGTGATCTTTTCTTAATATTATGGCCTTCCAAAATAATTTTCTGTTATCTGCATGTTTTGTTTCTCACACCGATTTTAGGCACACATGTATCTCCACAAGCTCAGGAACAGAATCGATCCCTTACTTGTATTTAAATAAATAAAACCAAACAGCACAGTCACAGATTTTTCATAAAAACTAGTATCACAGCACAGCATGTACATTCAGTTACGGTCACAGCAGCAAGCACAGACTGAGGAAAATGTGGGAGATATGAAAACTAACAAAGAAAAACCCTGATCAAGTTGCACAAACACCTTGAAAATTAAGGCTTTGGGATAGAGAGGAGCTCTATTGTACAAAGTAAGTCCTTCAATACGACGACGATGAGGAGGAGGAGGAGGAGGAGGAGGAGGAGGAGGACAGCTAGAAAGTGAAAGCTTCTTTAAATTAAAACCAAAAAGGACTTTGCCTGAAAATGTAGCTGCGACCCTTCTAAATGGCCCAAAACCAAACAGCAGCTTCACATATGAGAGGAAACGCGTTGACTCCTGATAAACAGCGACTCACTTAATGTCCACAATCATCACTGCATTGAATTTCATTAAAATATTTCCCTGTTGGGGCGTCGCCATTGACCCAAAACCGTATGGCAGCCTCTACAGTGTATGTCTGTAGTACTGTGAGCTCTGAGTGCAGGACAGACACTGTTTTCATTTCACCAGCCAGTAGGTAACAAACACATGTGTAAAGGTGGTAACAAGGAGAGCTGCTACAAAGGCCCTAACTGACCCCAGTAACTACTCCCAGTCCTGCTCCTCATTTTCACTGGTGCTGGAGACCTCCTCTTAAACACAGGAAACACGTGAACCCACCGGCTGCTGTCCAAAGTTCAGCACCTCAAACTCACAGAGAGCAGCAACCCGTCAGATCCATTTAGGGTGAATGCAAACAAACAGGGAACAGAAGCTGTTGATCTTCCAGCGTACACGAAACAAAACCCACTTGAGTCTGTGATTAATAGACTAATAATCCAGCTGCTTTTGTGTCAGAGGAGGTGGTTGCACCAACTACGATAACATTAAAGAAGTCTCCAAAGGAAGCACATACAGGAGAATCAGACAGATTATAATTGTTACTTCAATAAATTCATTTTGTAAGTTTATTCTTTCAGCCACGCTCTATTTATGGTTAAGGATAAATATAAAAAGCAGAATACAAATGTAGACTTTGTGTATGTGCTGATTTTAGAATCTTATATAAATCCTTAGAGCTCAATAAAACTGAAAAATCAACAACTAAAGTTCTGTCTACTAATCTACATTAATTACTGACGTCCTTCAGGAAAACACAAAGACTTTAGATGCTCTTTAAAGACTTTTCCATTACTGTCCATGCACTGCAGTCCCAGGGATGCTCCAGGAATGGTGACGCTATTTTCCAGCCAATTGTCAGGGAGTAGTGATTTCATACTTGCAGCTCCAGAGCACGTTAGGTCTGCAGCATTAGTTATCCCAGTAAGAAGTAAACCACCTTCGTAATACAGAAAAGTCAGGTTAACCCTGGAGTTACCTGGATAAACTCAAACCTGAACCAGCTCAACCTCTGATTCTTTTAAAGAACTTCACAGTTTCTAAGATTTGCTCCTCCAGCAGCAGTAACCTCACGTGTCTAAAGGTCTAGTCTGTTTGTAACACGCACATTTGACAAATACTGAGATTCATTGTCCACGTGTACACTGATGTCTGTTTGTGTGTGTTTTTACATACCTGCCCACATTAACGTGCAAAAACACAACTGTGGCCCAAACCAACAGAACTCCTACTTCATGCACAGGTTGGCTCGTCAGAGCGCTGACACGACAATGTTACAAACATAAGAGCAGAGAGCATGCATGAACTGAACCCAGGAGGAAAAATCCAGACAGGTTTGGTTCATGTTCTCTCAGGTTTTCCGATCTTATAATGCTCGACTTTGACGTATCTGAAGAATCCATCCAATTACCCCTGACAGTTAAAAACCTGCACACTGCGCTACAATCACCTTCTGATTACATGTTCCTGAAAATCTCTCTGCAGCTTTTGGACCAGCACCTGTTAACAGACAAACTGAAACAGATCACTTCCCTGGCAGAGGTAAGAACTCAGCTCTTGCTGCCCACTCATAAAAACAGCACAGTTTGTGAACAGCTTCTGTCTGGAACTCTTTCATAGTCTTCAGCTCCTAAAACTGCATCAGGGTAAAGAACAAGCTGAGCTTACTGATACCTGTGTACGTGTGGGGCCTTTAGCTTCAGCCATAAATCTGTTTTTGTGTCACTGGTCAGTATGAAAGCTGTATCTGCATTGAGTTCAGTGCCAACAGTGTGGAAGCATTTAGTGTGACGGTCATTTTCTTTGACCTTTACATGCGTCTCATGTGGGGAATTTTGTCTCAGGGTCAGGCTTCAAACACTCAGCTACAGTTGGTGGTCACAAGTTTATGTAGATTTACACAAGTTGGGCTGGTCTCTCGGAGGCATTTCTAAACAACTTCAGACGGCAAGATCATCGGTTCAAAGAATCGTAGTTATTCACGTAGTTATTCAGACGTGTCACCACTTTTCCAAGGTCTGGAAGAAAACCCCAACTCTTACCCTCGGGAAAGAGGAAATTGGTTGAGATGTTAAGGATCACTGAAACAAGAAAGAACCTCCTGGTAAAAAAGTCGACACCTTCAAGCACAAGTGAAATGTGTGACTGCCAACATGGACGAGCCAAATACCTCCTGGAGGAATATTTTATGGTCAGAGAGACACAGATTGAGCTGTTTGGCCACAATGACAAGACGTATGTTTGGAGGAGTAAAGGTGAGGCTTTCAAACCGAAGAACACTGTACCCACCGTCAACCATGGTGGTGGTAACATCATGCTCTCAGGCTGTTTTACTGGGATACACGTGCACTGCACAAAGCGGATAAAATAATAGTGTAAATTCAAATTCTGCGGCTCGAGGTGCAACTTGCACATATTTGATCCTCTGTAGACTTTTGCGTGGAGTAAAGAAAATCTGAAATATACTGAAACCTCTGCAGCCTGTTCTTGTTTTTGTTTTTGAATTATTGCACATGTATCCTGAACAATCATTCCACCCTAGTTCAAAATGCCAAATTACCATGACAGACCCATGATGACTGTGTGTAAACTTCTGAGCACAACTGCATATTAGATAACCGTTCTCATGTAATGACCTACATTTTGTAGTCCTTTCTTTTGGTCAGTAGATGGCGCGAGTTAATTGTATAAATGCTTTTCCTGGGAGGCAGCGCAGCCGTTTTGTTTTCCTTCTGTTAGAGTTACAGTGGAAAAGGGTCAGATCCCGACTCTCAGTGCCAAGAAAGATTTTTTTTTTGCTCCAGGATTGTAAGCTGGCACTAAAAGGACGTTGCTGCAGCAGTCTGGATAAATATTATAAACGGCTAATCACACGTCACTGAGCCTGTCATGTGTGTGCTTATGTACCTGCTCCTTGTGCCAAATGGACTTTTTATTGATATTTATCTTCTCTCTAGTCATAAAAAGGTAAACACCATTAATACTCCACCGCTACATCAGCTGCATCAATCACTCTGACCTGCTGTGCTGCAAAGCTTTATAGCACAGCTGAGCAAAGGCCTCGTGGAACCATGGGAAAAAACAAGCTGCTCTGTCGTGACGGGGTGATGACATGTAACTGAGGTATTGAACATCCGTAACACTGCAGTCTGAGCTGTGTACAACTTTTGAAAAATTACATTAACCCCCTCCCCCACAGTCTTATCTCTGTTACCTTCTTTAAATATGGATGAAATAAACATGAAAAAGCAGACTGTGCCTTTGACTTCTGAAAAACAGGTGAACATTTCATATGTACATTAAACTGTAAAACATTAAAAATATGCCACTGACGCCATCTTCCACTCCAGCTCTGAATGGGAGAACTGCACAGACAGCGACGCCTTCGCTGGCACCGCGAGGACTGATTGTGATTGTCTGTGGAGGGCCTCTACAGTCCCCATCCTGCCAGTCACTCCCAAACCCGCCCTCTGTGATCCGTCACTCAAAGCGCTCGTAGTTCCTGGTTTGTCGGACGCGGGGGACCATGTCCAGGAGCAGTCTGCGGCACAGAAAAAAAACAGGCAAAGAGATCAACCTCTGATCCACCTAATGATACATCTGAGCATCTCGGCTCAATATTGCACTTAAACATTAAGGTCGCTTTGGGGGATTTGAAAATGGAGATGACAGCAACCTTCAGACCCCTACCAGCTGTTAGAATACAAATTTTCTAGCCTCGAGATTTCAACCTTTAAAGGTGTCACTATTTTATTTTTTCATCATTCCCGTGTACAAAATATAACTTGCAATGCTTTTATATGAATCCAGTGACAAAACTGCACACACTGAAATTGGTTTTCCACACAGAACTAACACAGTGTAATTACACCAAATCACTTTGTAAGCTTTGGTTTTATGAATACTGACTCCAGATGGAGGTATTCTGACTTCATTGTGCTTTTATTATCTTAAAACACCACAGAGTATTTATTCGGGTAGTTCGTTTATACCATTTCCTCACTAAATGTCCAAACCAATGCTCTGCAAGCTGCTTTGCAACCCACCTCCACCCCAGCTCCTCTATTCATTCTGTGGATATGTTCTGCTGCAATATCAACAATTATCTCATGACACCAAATAAAAGGTACGCCATTTTTTTTTACCAAGTACTAGCCACTTACCTAACTCCATAGGCGAGGATGATCAGACCTATCAGGACACCTATTGTTCCATCCAGGTACCACACCTTGGGCTCGTTCTTGTAGACTTCAGCACTGATCAGGATGGAGAAGCCCATGATCCCCCCCAGCAGTGAGTTGAATCCTGGAAAGAGACGACAAATGTCAGTCAAAGTCGGCTTTGAGGGTTCAGAGGTCAGCTCCCAGAAACCTGCTAGTGTCACTGTGATATTCACCACTGTTTTCACCAAGAACCCAGTAGTGTGACAGATGTTTAAGCTGGCTCCATGCACCTGTAATCTCATCAACTATGAGGCAACTTTAGGAAACCAATTGGAGCTGACAGACATGTCAGAGTGACAAACCCATGATTTTTACGATTGTGATGGCATCACTACGGAAAGCTGAGAAAGTTTACAAGTTCTAAAAAGCTATGATCTCTCTGCACGTGCACACCTACCATCAGTGAGGAGAGCTCGGCTTGTCAGTACTTTGCCGAGCATGAACTTGATTACAGCCAATATGATGCACATCAAACCGCTGACAATGGACACGCTGAACAGGAAATCGTCCTGTGAGAAACAAAAACAACAGACCAAGAGTGGGATTCAATCTCCTTGTTAAAAGTGCAGCATTGGTTCAAAACACTTCAAGACTTGTTTTAGACAGTGATTACTATCAGCTCACAACAGGAAATTTTACCAAACAGCAACTTGTACAGGGTTGAATGTTTTTTGTTTTTTTTTTGGAAGTGACATCAGAAACAGCAGCATGTGACATCACGTGATGGCGGAGCTTCAGTTCATCCTTTGTCATCCTTTTTTTTTTTTTTTTTTTTTTAGGACAGGGGGAAAGAATGAAAGAAAGAGGGGGAGAGAAAGAAAGAAAACCAAAGGGGAGAAGAGACGGTGAGAAGGGGGGGAAGAGATAAAAAAAATAAAAAATAAAAAAAAAACTCCTGGGTCACCTGTATGGAGAGAAAGAAAAACAAAAAAAAAAACAGGGGAGACAGCAAACAACAAAGAGCATCATAATAATAGAAAAAAAAAAAAAAAAGCACCATCACAATAAACTAGCTAGTCATAGATATCAATAGTTACTAAATAATAAACTATATTGTGCAGCACGCAAGATAGACAGCGCACAGTGTGCTTTGAGGCAGCAGCCAAGAAAGCTGTAGTCCGCATCTGTGAATACCCATGTGTACACCTGTGTGCATACCTGTGTGGATCAGCATGCTTGCATTCCAAAGGTTTCTCCATGTAACGATCTGCTAGAGAGTGTGGGGGGGCCACAGCCCTGTCCTCTATGGTATCAAGCAGGTATGGAGGAGATCAAAACTCCAGACATCCAGAGGCCCCCAGAACACAAGAGACCAAGGAAGACCCACAGAGGGGCAGCCGCGCCACTTTCCCAGTAAGAGCTGAGGAGAGTCCCAGATGAGGGCTCACTCAGCAGCCGCGGAGCAGAAGCCAGGGGGAGTTGCAGTGACGCGCCCGTGAGCTCCGCCGGCAGCCAGCTGTGCCTGAGTGACCGAGCCCCAGGCCGAGAGGCCGGGGGCACCCCACCTCCGAAGTGGCCCGAGCGAGCCCCAATAAGCGGCCGCCAAGGAGTGAGCCGGTGTGTACCCGGACGCCCACCCCCAGATACAAAGAACCACCAACGCACCGATACCTGAGGGAGTCCGCCACTGACAGGGGAAGTGGTGGTGGGTGGAGATAGGCCTCCAAACCTTGGAGGGCCTGAGATGTCCCCAGAGAGGTGGCGCCTGACACCCAACCTGACATATAGACACAGACATACAGGCACACACAGACACAAACATCCATTCCCACCCTCATGCTCTCATATGCACTTCACACTCAACCGACGTGGAGACAGACATAAAGGGATGCTGTATACACGATCACACTCCCCAAGCATACTCTACTAACCGGGTCTAGGTACCCTTGCCCCTGGAGGGGGGAACTGCACCCAGACCCAGGTGGTGTTACCCTTTTCCCTGCGGTGGGGAGAGGCAGACCGCCCCGACTCCGCAGCAGCAGGGAGGCCCCAGACCGCAGTCGGACGGCCCACTCCTCCTAGCCCCCCCGCTCCAGTAGGCCGCAGAGAATGGGGGTGAGAGAAGACTCCAAACCTCCCTCCACCCGCTCATTGTAGTGTTGATGCATGTGTGTTCTAAGGTGCAATTAAAACCCAGGAGGGCATAGAGCTACCTGCCAGAGAGCAGCAGGTAAGCGCATAGTCCCTCCTGCTAGCCCTCAATGTCTACATGTATTTAAAATTGAGAGGTGGGCAACGACGCCAGGGGTGAGGTGTACACCCTGATGGTAACTTGGACTCCGTGTATCGTGCCCACCCCCAAGATCCTATATGTATGTGTAATGAGGGTGTGAGTAATGTGAATGTCTAAGTTGTGGGATAAAATTGAGGCAGAGGCAGCCAGAAGGGGACAGGGGGGGGGGGGGGGGGGGTAGCCTCCTCTGCATCCTGGTGACATACCCCTACTCCAAGGCCCTGCATGTGTGGGTGGTTGTGGTGGAGCAGGAGGAGGGAGGCAGCTGGAGATGGGGAGGGAAGGAAGGGAGGGGCAGGTGACCCCTCCCTGGGGCCAGCTCCCCCGCTGACACTCCCACACTCCGCGACCCGGGTTGAATGTTTTTAGACAAAGTTAGCTGCTAGCATTGCTAGCATTAGCTGATTACTTAGGAGTCCACCATCTGGTCTTCCTAGAGCACATTCTAGGTCAATAAAAATAAAAAATAAAAACTACCCACCCACCCACACAGGAGCAACAGGCAAAAGTCTAGCATTGATACTTTATAATGTAAAGGTCACAAAACCAATGGCTATGTCCATCCTTTATATACAGTCTATGGCCTTGACTGCTGAGGTTTCTTTTACTACTCAGTGAGTCAGCTCATGCAGGGTAATATCTGTATTTATAGACACAACCAGTACTTCACTGTGTACCAAACCCTATCTATCAGACTCTTCGTTCAAATTCAAAGACAAGGTCTCTTTTCAATACACCTACAATCACAAGGCAGCACACAGCTCGGGACTGTAGCTGTCTTTTAGCAAACTTAACCTTCCAATCCCTACAGGTTATTCAGAAAAGCAACATTTTAGCACAACGTCACATTTACCAAGCTCACCAACACTGTGAGTCTAATAACAACTACATCAGTAACAAGTTTTTTCACACTGAACTGATGAATCCAGCTGCTCTGCCTCCTTGTCAAAACAGCACAGACACTATCTCTGACAACCCTGACACCCCCACAATCATCACCACCTCCCCTCAGTATCGTTTACCTCCAGTAATGGTCCAACAATATTCTCCACTGCTCCCCGTAGCTCTTATGTAATTGCTCTTCCTGATAAGTCTTTTTTTTATTAGTGTTGGGCCACAGATTCGCTTCCTGCGCTTTATCCGTTTGGTTTTCAACAATTTAAACATGACTTTGTTGTTACATGTTTAAATTGTTAGCTTCTGTGAAGCACTTTGTGATTTTTATCTTGAAAGGTGCTATATAAATAAAATTTTACTTACTTTTACTTACTTACATCTGTTTTGAGGGCCACATCACTAAATGCCTGAGATGTAAATGCACAGAGGACGGCTGGAGGAGGAGAGATGGATTAGAGAAGAGAAAGCGAGCTGCAGAGCACTCAGAGCCTCTGCAGCAACATTAATATTGTACTATGGCCTCGGAGCCATGAAAAGCTACTTTGGCAAGCTCGCGCACATCAAAGAGGAGATGGAAAGAAAACCTCAGCGTGCTGCATAGACCTGAGTCAATGCTGTGACTCAGGTTTGAAACTAAAATTTTAATTGTTTATCTACAAAGCATTGACCATTCTTCAGCAACAGGAAACGTATTCAAACCAGACATAGCTCATTTTGGTTCATTAGACATCCTCATAAGGTGAGTTACTTTTAAAAGAAATGCTTCTTAATGTGAACTTTTAACAACAATTCTTAAAGTCTTTCAAAGCAAAAAATAAGCCTGGCTGCAGGCTGTAAAAAAAACAAACAAAAAAGGCGCTACACACAGGCTGTAAGTCAACGATGGACATAGCCACTGTGCCTTCAGCCAATTGTTAGCAAAGTCCTGTTGTGAAGCTTTGAACCGAGTGTTTTAACCATCGCCGTCCAGGTGCTTTGAAACGGTGTGGTGGGTGAGGTGCAGACATGACTGCGAAACCTTGTCAGTCACAAGGTAAGCCCACCCTAAAGCAGTGTTAAATTAACTGACCAATTATTTTTTTCTCTCAACAACCTTTTTTTTCTGACAAAAACGAGACGATAATTTAGTAAAAAACAAACAAAACAAAACTAACCCACAAGGACAAAAACTACAAACTATTAAACGTATCCATATTTTTGTCAGTGAATAAAAACTAGATAAAAACGTTCTGGAGAGACGAGATCAGAACTTAGTTGTGTAGAAAGGCGGGAAGAGTTTGGAAGTGATCCAATCACAAGTAATCTTGTGCAGCAAGGTCAGATGTGCACACTTGAACTGCCTCCAGGATACAGTACAACTAGCTCCCGTGCTCCCTTTATCTCATGAAAATTCGACAAAATGTCAAAGTTTGGGAGGAAAAGAGGAGCAAACGACACATGGATACATTTCACATTTGACGTCAAGGAAGAGACACTTCTGACCCTAACCGATGCCCGCCCCTCCCTGAGCCTGGTTCTGCTGGAGGTTTCTTCCTGTTAAAAGGGAGTTTTTCCTTCCCACTGTTGCCAAAGTGCTTGCTCACAGGGGTCATATGATTGTTTTTCTCTGTATGTATTATTGTAGGGTCTACCTTACAATATAAAGTATAAATAAAATTGAATTGAATTAAAAACCAATTCAATTGGTTTTATATTGTAGTCAGCTACAATATAAAATGTAGCTGATTACATTTTATGTTTTAGTCAACTAAAACTAGACTAAAAAAATGTTTAGATGCCTCAAGTATGACTAAAATGAAATGACATTTTATTTACAAGTCTAGGACTTTTGACTAAAATCAGAAGCTACTTCCATCTTTTATATAGTCTATGACAGTGCATTATATCTATCACTGCAATAAAAAACACACATTTAGGTATAGATGTAGCTAGGGTCAAGAGCTGAGAAGAGTGAATGTACTAACAGAGGCACACACTGTCGATCATTTATTTGGTTATTTTGGAAAGTTTTGTTTCCAGTCAGCTGAAATGAAGGATTGCATGCTGCGACTCACTCTGTTATCACAGGGAATCCCCCAGTGACCTTATAATCAATTTTCCCATGACTGTTGCAGGCTGGCATTTTGACCAATGGCAGAGGGAAACACACACACACACACACACACACACACACACACACACACACACACACACACACACACACACACACACACACAGAGAGAGAGAGAGAAAAGCCTCTGCCCATAATATGAATGCAGCAGTTGACATTTGCGTGTAACTACTATAGATCTCTGTGCAGAATCTGCCAGCCTGCACCTCTGAGGCTCAATGTCAGCATGTAGCTTGTCATAAAACTACAACTAAATTTGTGTGTGGATTAAAACAAACACGATAGAAAGTGTTAATATTCAGCTGATGAACAATTAGATTTTTATTGGGTGCCAAATCTGACTGCACTGGTTGCTTTTGCTTTTAACTTCGTAACTAAGGCAGTTTGTCTTTGTGCTGTATTTAAACGTCATTCTGTGGCCTTGCAAAGGATTACATAAACCTCAAGAATGTAAGACTCTCTCAGCTGTCAGAGGTCAGAATTAATTTGCAATATGAAAAGCCCTGCTGGGAGTTAAAAGGTTTTCACAGAATCTGTGTCATGCAGAGAACGGTTTGTTTTTGGATGCTATACTGACATTAATTGGGCACAAAGGACCTGCAGAGCAGGAACAGTCAGGTGTCAAACCAAACATCCTCCTCCACACACCTCACACCTCCCACTCTGTCCAACCCTGGCGTACCTGAGCAGCTGCTTTCCTTATTAACATTTTCTAGAGAGGAAGGAAGTGAAAAGAAATCTTATTTTTTCAACACTGGCACAAGGTGGGAGGCTGCGAGGCACAAACTTTAGATCTCCAACTGTGATGCACCAGAAGTCAGTCTGGTAGAAACCAAGTGTGCGACAGCAGAGGAGCGGGTCGACTCAGAAAAACAATCTGTCTGTCTCGGCACTCTCACATTCTGCCTTTGTTTCCACTTTAGTGCTCGCGACAGGCCATTCTCTCCCTCGCCGCAGCCACACATGAATAGAAGGAAAACACAGTTAGGTCAATAAAGCTGTAAAGGGCTTCAAAAACGAATTGGATTTTGAGACTGAGTCAGTTGTGGAGATTATCTGAAAATCTTTCTTTTGCTCAGCAGCTGATCCAACAATGTGATTCGTCTCATTGAAAAGCATCCAGCTCGGTTAGCTTCACATGTGGAACAACAATGTGAGGAGCACACAGAGGAGTTAGTGAGTAAGTAAGCTGGTAAAGATGTCACCATGACAGGCAACCTGCATTTATGTTAACATCATATACACGCGTATACGCTCATTGACCACTATTATTAGGTACACGTGCTATATAACAAATACTGTGGTCATAAAGTTATGGATATGATCAGCAACAGCACTATGCTCAGCTGGTACTAAGAGGCCGAATGTATGCCAAGAAAATCCCCCACAACTCTACACCACCACCAGAAGTCTGAACCATTAATAAAACTCCCATTCAAATGTTGCAGTAGAAATCAAGACACATCAGCTCAGGCAACATTTGGGTCCTACGGTCTGAACTTTAGCCTCAGTTTCCTGTTCTTAGCTGACAGGAGCGGCATGCGGCTCGTCTGCTGCTCGTCCATCTGCTTCAACGTTCCATGTGCTGTGCATTCAGAGATGCTCTTCTTCATACCTTGGTTGTAACAAGAGCTTGCTTTTTCTTCTTTTTTTAGTTACTGTTGCCTTCCTGGCAGCTTAAAGCAGTCTGTCAGCGAGGCCTTTTCACCCAGAGAGCTGCTGCTCACTGGATATTTTCTCTTTTTCGCACTGTTGTCTTTAAACCTTCGCGTGGCTGCGCGGGAAAATCCGAGTAGATCTATCTGGCTCCAACAGCCACCCCACTTTCAAAGTCAACTAAATCACCTTTCATCCCCATTCTCATGCTTAGTTTGATCTTCAGCAGGTCATCTTAACCATGACTACATGTCTAAATGCACTGAGTTGCTGCCAATGTATTATCTAAATAGATATGTGTTAATGAGCACATCAACAAGTGTGTACCTAATGAAGTGGCTACACAGTGGCTACGGTACATAACAGCATTACACATTTTATTAATTCAGAATTTAAGAGGATGGATTAAACTCGTGTCCATAAGTTTATTCTTAATCTCTTCTACTTTTAATATTTCTTATTTATCTCATACCAGCCACGAGTTACTGCTGCGTCTGAGATCCACCACAGACAAAGCTGAATGAACATGACTTAGGCAGGAAAAATAATAAACAGCAGCTGATGGATGATACTGACTGGCAACTAGGTGAAAACGCTATTTGCAGAAGTGTGAAAGCTTGTGAGTCTTCACACGTGAGGTTTGTGAGCGTCACTATTACACTTGGTTTACTCACACTCTCTCTCTCTCTCACACACACACACACACACACACACACTTACAGACAGTAATAACAGGGGGGGGAAAAATCTAATTCTGATTCTGAAATATTTTTGTGAGAATAAAGTAAAGTGACTACCAAAAGTGCACATTTAGAGTCACATTAGTCTTGAATATTTTAACCATAAAAATGATCTCACTTCAGATGCACACAGTGTGGACTGCAGTGAAATATACTTTTTTAACATTCACTATCACCTACCTACATAAATTATTTCATGTTTGCCAAAATACACAAAACTACTTCAGCAGCATTGCACGATTCCTACATTAGAATCTGTCATCACAACATTCGTGTGTAAAAGGTGCTGAAAGGACATAAAAGAGAAAACACACGCATCTCCTCCCCCTTTCTTTAGAACAGGTATTTGTTACATTGTTACCTTGCAATTGCACAGGTGATATAGAGTAACAGGAAAGTAATACATTAATAAAGGTAAGTCTATTTTTAACCTGATCATTGGAAATAAAAGACAATCATAAATCAGAGCTGTAGACTTGGCAACACACGGTGTCCGACTGCATCGTCTACATGACCACACAGCATCTACTGCAACACTGAAGCAAAGAAAATATTTAAAACCAAACGATCTTAATACATTTTTGAGTCCCTAACATTTCATCTTCAATAGCATCTCTGTGTTCATAACACCCTCCTCTTTGTGTCTTGGTCTCATCATCCTGAGCTACCAACCAAAGATGAAAGTATGCCGTCCAATCAGATCCACTACTCAAAGATGGAGTCAGAGTCAGCCATGCTACACACGGCTTCATGCAAATAAACATCCTGCATGTTGTTTGTAAAGATATTATTAGATATGGGAGCAAAGTCAGCTGGCCTTTTCTTAGCTTCTAAATGAAATCCCCGTCTCTGGCTCGCTGTCTGTATTACACCAGGGACAGCAGAGCCCTGGTCCTGGCCAGACACAGGAGCGGTTACTATCTGCCAAAGCTTTAAAAATAACTGCAAATTCCACAGAAAAATCTGATTACACACTAAACCTTTGGCAGCCTGAGTTCAGGGAGATGAACGTGGCTCTGGGTTATACAGCTGCCATGGTGTGCAGTATGTTAGTATGTTTAGGGGGTTTCCCCTGAATGTTAAATGGAGAACATTATGCATCCCATATGGAAGCCGCTTAATCCAAAGCTCTCGTCCATCTTCTGTCTGAATCCAGTTTTGACCCCTGCATCTCAGCCAGAGCCATTTCCTGCCTGCCATGTAGGAAAATCAGCATGTGGTAGTAAACTAATCTACTATTATCCTGTCTCATCCGCTGCTTTTTGTGCAATAAGTGTAACAATTAAAGCATGGTGCTCTGCAGAATTGGTCTCTTTTCACAGTCCGATTATAATCCTCACAAATCTGTCTAAAAGCAAACACAGAACAGTGTGATGGATGAATTCTTACCACTTCTGGTAGCAGTTTGGTGGCCAGATCGTGGATGGCTTTACCCATAATGCATAAGGAGGACAGGATGAAAACCACACCCAGGATAACACAAGCTCTGCAGAGGAAAGGAAAGAAGACACAGGCGATCAGTAACCAACAAACAGAGTGTTTTTAGTTTCTTCATTCTTTCTTTCTGAGCAGATCCTGATGCGACGGCCAACCCAAACAATAAAAGTGGTGCTGCATGGCTGCAGGGCTCGAGGCACGATTTCACAAACAATGAGGTATTAAATTCAAATTTCTCCAGGAGACCTCCAATCGATCATCATCATCATCATCATCATCATCGTTTATTTGTATAGCACTTTAAGAACACACCCGGCAGACCAAAGTGCTGAACAACACAGATCAAAACAACTACCAAATTAAAAATACCATAAAATCGATGACTCGCTTATAATTTTGACTTGCCAAAAAACCCAGAATCTAACATCTCATCTAAAGAGCTGTAGTCTGAGGACTTTGTGTGTAGTTTGCGTGTTGTTCCTGGGTGCATGTGGGCTCTCCTCTACAGTCAAAGACAGGCAGGGCTCTCTGGGTTGGCCTTGCCTCTAACTCCGTAACAGCTCAGGATTCAGTATGCCTGCAACCCTGAACTGGATAAGTGGGAAATAATGGCTGGACTGATCTCATCTAAAGACATTTTTAGCTGGAGTTTCTGTATATCAGATGGAGAAAAGTGATTTTGCAATTTTACACGGTTCATCCATTCAAGCTTCTCCTCCTCCCTGACTTTGCATGCATTCCAAGTATGAAAACGGTATCCCTGATTAGAGCCATACTACCAAATACTGGTCCTGACTAAAACTAAAGTCCAAGTATAAGTAGTAGATGTTTTTCTGAACATGGAAGCATCAACTTCTATGATAACTGTAGAGTGTTAGATAAAGCTACAGCTTCCTGCTACCCTAAACGATCCTCAATGACAGATAACATTTATTCAGAGTGATCCGGAGGATTCATTTGGAAGCAGCAGATGTCCTTTAAGCACCTTTACCCAATTAACAAAGTCTAGAGGGACACAAAAACCAATCGGAGCATATGTCCTGGTCATGGATGAATACCCAAGTGTATGTGTTCAAATCTGACGGCTGCTCTTGAGCCACACTTAGTATCCTGGGTTTTGACCGGATGAGGTAACCAAGGCAACCCAACATCACTCCGGGAAGTCCACAGCAGGGTGCACGAACACACGTAGACACACACAATGGAGCGCCGTATCCACCACTACAGCCCTCTATCGCTTCCTGTGGTTGGAAAATGACATCATCGCTCCGAGCTGGTGTTTACTCCACAGCAGAACAACCGAACAGCAAAAAGACCAGCAAAGTGTTCGGCTGCATGCAGCTTCTGTTTTAATGCACAGACGTGGATCACTTATTAATATCAACACGCTCACAACAACAGCATCTCTAACCTTGGTGATTTCAATGGAGGTATTTGTGTTTTCACGTGGAAAACAAAAGTCCCCAATTTGTCTTACTTTGACACCTAAAGCTTGTTACCTTGGCAACCACTCGTTACTTGGGCATTGCTGTTCAACCGCACCTTCTCTATCATTCCCAGACAGATCAAAAAACTAAGAAAAAGAACACAGAGGCTCTCGTTGTGCATCAGTAGCCCTCTCACTCAGTCTGCTCAAAGCCGCTGGCTATCTAACAAACAAACACTGCAGCAGGAGGAAGACGCCAGGCTACAGTTAAGGTGTAAATACATGGATCCATATTTTATGCATCTGTACAAGTACTATAGTGGCAAGCAAGTCACAGGTTTAATTCCAGCCAGAGCCACAAATCCCTGTTGGGGTTGTGTCAAGAAGGCCAATCAGTGTACAAAACTCCCAAATCAAACACGCTGTGGTGGCTATGTATAAGACAGCAACAGAAAATAGCTTTATATTTAGATTTTGTTGCTCTCGGATGATTCTCATTTTACTGTTTCAGAGTATGTCTGCAGAAACATGTCTGTGTGTGTGTGTGTGTGTGTGTGTGTGTGTGTGTGTGTGTGGGTGTGTTTGTGTATAGCTGTCATAGACTGTGTGAGTGTGCGTGTGATCAAGAGGAAGCTGTCTTCTCAGCGAAGCCAATTACTGGCTGAGCAGCTCCTCAACTTTGTCCAGATTCTCCATTTAGCAGTGCTGAAATGACACAATGAAGACCGCTTTCAAGTGGATTTGTGTAGATGTTTTCACATGATGGTTTAGCAAGCTGTCAAATATTTATATTAAAAATACAGTTGGAATTAATCAGACAGGTCTTTAGTCGCACACTTCCTGTTACTCTGATCATTTTATGTTGTCTGTCTGGTAAATTTAGCAGTTCTTTCTGATAAACTCACAAAACCCTCAACCATAAAATTTTTAAATTTTATCTGCAAACAACTTTGGTGAAAATTGAAAATTGTGTGTTGGTGTTTAGCAAACTGTACAGCTTTTTTGGCAGAGAGTCGTCGAGGCGAACAATGTCGCTAGCTAGGAGCTAGTTAGCTTAGCATAAAGGGTACAAATGGACATAGCTAACATAGCTCTTTAAGTTAAAAGTGTATCTAAGAGCTGAAACTCACTCATTACCGCAACATATTTTCATTAACTAATATGCACACACACAAGCAGTTTGTATGGATAGCAAAAACAGCTGTTAGTTAAAGAGCAACACAAAGACAGCTTGGTTGGCTATGATACGCTCAGACTCTGGGGATTAAGGAAGACGCCATTTTTGTTTCCATTTATCATGTAAATGGATGCACACGGGACAAAGCAGAGCTAAGAGACTATTGGAGAACACTTAGATTCATGTCCTAATTTCTTTTCAATTCGCAACACATTTATATCTCCTCCTATGAAGTATTTTTATTTAAATATTTAAATAGATCTTTAAAAAGATGGGTGTGGTCTGAGAACTCACTGACACTACAACTAGAATATATAATTATTAAAGTATAACAATTTTATTATTTATCATTTTATTAGCTTCCTCATGGCTTTCATGTTAAAGCAGATGCTTTGCTGTTGAATCTTTTTCCATGCACTTCAGTGTCTGGTCTCCAGAGGATATGAGCTCATCTGTCGTCTCTAAGGCAATTAGCAACTCCTGTGAGACCGTGACACAACTCCACTGTTAAGTGTGAGTCTGTGTGTACGCAGGGAGTGAAAGTTTCACTTAATCGCCAGTACGGACAAACCTAAAGATTTTACTTGCTTTGCTTTGCTTGCAACCCATCCTATGCTGGATGAACTGGTGCAACACCGTTCAACTATTTCAGAGCAGAAGTAAAGTGATGACTGGCTCGTCTCTCTCTTTCAGTCTCCTGCTGGCTGCCAGCACTCTGACCATTCAACAGGCTCTGAAAGGGCAGCCTCCTCTCACACACACTCTATTCTCAGCCAGGTAGAGATAAGATGTGAGGCGCTTGTCTGTGATCGGTCCCACTGGGCTGAGCTTGACGGAGCTGAAGAGGCATGCTGTCTGACACACTTCTCTGCTGGACAGAGCAGACCACACAATCTCTCCCCTCGCTCACACAGGCCATTGTAGACACACTGAAATAAATTTCATCACATTGCTGGACTTCTTTTGTCTTATTGGTCGTATATATGAGACCATACCGAGGCTTCTGCAGTGTAGCTACACCTATGGTAGGGTGACCATATTTTTGATTTCCAAAAAAGAGGACACTTAGCCCAGTCATGAAGAACTTGCTTAAAGAAACATATTCAACATATTTAAACGATGCCTTCTCTGTGCGGTTAATGAATGGTGAAACAAAAATGTCATATAGGCTTTTACAAGTCAACAAGTGCAAACAAATAACTTAAAAGCCTCTGGAATTAAATAATGGTACAGAAATAAGGCCTCATCTGCATAAGAAAAATTACCAGTACTGGGTCGGTACGAGGGAAATTTCTTTTGCAGTTCATCTGAAAAGATGCACTTGCGCTTTGGGATCTTTCAAACATCATTAGGTGTGTTGCTGCGCGCTCTGTCCCGTCTGTGAGCGCAGAACAACAACTCACAAAGCAGCAGTTCAGGGATGACGTCACACACATGGGTCCTCTGTCGGAAAACCTGGACATTTTTATCAATCTCGAAAATCACCCCGGACGTCCCGAACGAAATGTGAAAAGTGGACATGTCCGGGGAAAAGAGGACGGTTGGTCACCCTAACCTATAGTATCAATTTGAAAACCGTAGGTGGGTTCCTTGGAGCTATCGCATTCACAGGACCTCTGAGTCAAACTTGAGTGTGACAATACTTCATCAGCCTTTTGATGCCTGAGGGGTAAAGAAAACTATATATAGAAGCAAAGCTGTCAAAGCTGTATTTGGGTTTGAACTTTAATTTTAAGTATACATGAATTCATGTTGTTGCTGTTTATGGGCTGGAAGTACCCGAGCTAAGTATATAAAAATAAGATTAATCATATCTGGTCAAAACAACTTTACTTGTGCAGCCAATCTGATATTTATACAGTGCAGCACTTTACAGTGAATTGCTGGTTATTGCATCAACAGTTGTTCAGACTGAGTATATGAAAATGTTTCTGCTAAGACCTTCTGACTGCTTCAGACCATTCGCTACAAATAAATTTGGTGGTGAAGGAAAAATGTACGAGGAGCAGCCTGGCAGATGATTCCTCGATCACAAACAAATGTTAGCGTTGCTAAGGAGACTGATAAAGCACATGTCAGTAATAAAAACTACTAAAAACTTAATTGATCTAATTTCCTCCAGCAAAAAAAGCATTAAAATCTCAGGCTGGGGAAAGTTTTCTGCCTGGGATATGTATGCTTTCTTTGATGGAGGAAGTTTTCATTTTAAATCAAAGTACCGTGTATGCCACAGACAGTACAAACGATTGATGTCGCTACCGTGATGCCGTCCGTTTGCTCTCTGAAGTTCTGTTTTGATTGTGTTTGGTGATGCGAGGGGGCAGAGACCTAATGCCTTTTTGCAGCAACACCTGTAGCCATATGGTGGCTAAGACACACTGGCTTCATTTTTCTGACCCAGAAGCTACGTCCATGTTTTATACCGTCTGTGGCTTATGCAGAGCATTATAAATAAAGGGGATTTTAGCCCGGGTCAGAGTGGATCGGGGTGAAAGGTGATCATACTTACATGTACTCGCGGTGCGCCGAGTGGACAGCTGCGGCGTTGCTGTATCGCCACAATACAATCACAGATGACAACACATCCAGCGTGGCATCAAACTGCAAAGTGTAAACATTGGTAATTGGGAATTCTATCACTACAATTTCTACTTTTAATGAAGTAGAGTGTTTACTCTGGACTTACGGCAAATCCAAAAGCTGAAGCACTGTGGCGCATCATAGAAACAGCTAAAGAGAAAAGAGAAAAACTTTTACTGCACTGTTCACGTTCATCTTCACATCAGAAATAATCATTTGAGTGCCTGTAGCTGCTGTAAGCACAGAGTCAGTCTGTGATCGTTTCATTTAAAGTAAACAGAGATATCTGATTTTTGCTCCAGTCTATTTAACTGCAGCAATGATTATTATTATAATCATTTCTAGTTTCTGCAGAGAACCTGCTGGATTGAAAAACAAGCACCGTTTTTGACTGGTTAATTTAACATCTGCCTTTTTATTTGGATTAACTAAGCTGTAGAAATGGTCAAAACAAACACTAAACAGCACAGTTATATGCATCCACACACACCTGCAACGGGAGTGAATGAGGAGAGAAGGAAGAAGAGACAAAGGAGAGAAAGATGCACAGAGATAGACAGGAGGATTCCTCTCCTCCCACGTTTATTTTTAGCAAGACTCACAGGGGGCTAGCAGCTCGCCTCAGCCCTGCATGCAGAAACACAGCGCTGTGTGGTATCACTTTCTCTCTTTTCCCCTTTAGCAACACATTCTAGTTGCTGCAAAAACAGCAAAAATCTTTTCTTTCTCCTATCCCTTTTTGCAGTCTGAGCTCCCTTTATTTTCCCCTCCAGCCTCCCAAGCTCCCCTCTCATCCATCTTCACTTTTCCTCTTATTGTTTCATCTACATTCGGTTGTTCTCTCTAGGCTGAAGGCACAATCACCCGCTCGCTTGCAACAGCTCAGACTGAAACGAGAACAGAAACAGATGCTGCATCCACATTCTCCTGCACGCAGTTAAGCAAACATCGCCAACCCTTGAATACAAATGATTGGAAGGGATACTGTTCTGACAGAGATGCAGAGTATCAGCAGCAGACCTGTTGTCATTCCTTCTTGGTGTGTAACTTTATGCTCACCAAAAAATACTGAACATGGCTCACACATTAAAAGTATGGCCTCCAAACTGCATTATAACTAATGCAGTTTGGCATGTATTTACTGATGATGCCCTCAGCTGAAGCAAATGCTCCCTGACAGGTTATAACCTTACATATGCTTGCCACACTCCCATTTTATGGATTTACTATACATCAAATGACCAGAGCACTTTACAAAAGCAAGCACATCAAAATGATTAAATGCATCTTAGTAATCAAATTAAAATAAATTTAAGCAGTAATAAAAATATAGAAAAAAGAAATCTGCAATCTCCTTTGCAACCCACCTGCACCCCAGGTCCTCCTTTCATGCTTTCATATCTGTTGCTCACTAGAACTTGGCCTTCCTCACAAATATAAATTAATGCAGATGGAAATATCAATTTTCTTTGGAGTCAAATGGTCCAGACTGAAATTTTAAGCTCCATATTTCCTGCAATAATTGAAGATTTGACGCTTTTAGTTGCTCTTTTTGAGTTTTATTTCACTTAAAGCAGCTGTTTTTACACAAAGGACACTTAAAGGTTGTCTCTCAGTGGCTCCCATTATTTCACCTCTCTATACTTTAATCATTTCATTAGGATGAAAATAAAAAAATAAAGTGTAGCTTTAATTTTGGAAAGCCACATCCAAGCTAGCGGATTTCAGTACAAGCCTCTTTGCAACCCACATCGACGCCGTTTCCTCCATTAATTCTACTTCTAACTTAATCATTGTTAAATCGATGTCTGCTGTGTTCTATGCTGGCTTTGCAAAGCAGGTCCAGAACAGAACCATACCACCAAAAACAAACACAGTCTCTGACTCAGCTAATACAGCATTCGCATGTTTTTAAAACATCCAGGGTGGGGAGATATATTTAAAGTCAGAGCTTGTGGGCCTCATCTCTCCATGTGTCAACAATACACGATCTAGCAAACAGAACCTGGCAGCTGTTGAAAGCTGCTTAAGGTAAATAAAAAGGGAGGGGCACCGAGTATCAGTCATCGGCCAGAATTGACATAACGAGGCAAAAGTAGGAGGTAAACACTCCTTACACGTAAATGACTTGCAGTGACAGAGGTGAGCATGTATGTGAGAGTACAAAAAGATAGAAACAAAGGCAAGGATTACACAGAAGTGCCTTAGTTTAGCTGTCAAATGCATTCCTGCACACTCAAGCTTGATCCAAAACCATTTGCTGCAACATCAAGGGAGCAGATTTGTATCTAGGACTACGAAACTGAGCTGACAGCATCTATTTTTCAAGTTAAATTCTCCAGATAGCTGAAAAGACTTCACGTTCCTTCATCGTGCAGCCTCCTCTCATTCTACCATGTCAGTTTAAAGATTTCTTTTGTGATAATGACCCCACACATCTGACTGTAATATATATCGTCTGCTCCTCTTCCCTTCTCCTCTCTGTCCTCCCTTCCTCTCTTTCTGGCACCTTCATTAGCCGCAGAGAGAACAAGTTGTGTATAAATGAATCTGCTGCGGTTCTGCGGTCGTCAAAGCCGAGCCCAGCGATGACTAATTGGCTCCCAAGAAAGCTGGGTGGGTGTCAGCCGGGACGGACCTGCAAGCACGTCAGGCTATCACACACATACACACACACGTACGCACAGTGCTACTCTACTCTCCCTCTTCCTTACTTCTTGTCACATCTAACAAGACGAGCAGGGGAAGAAAGGATAAAACGCTATCCGAGCTCTTTATGCATATCAATGAAACGCTTCACTGTCAAGTTGTTTTTTCTAGTTGGTGCAGTGATGGCGCTCGTCTGATTGTCCCGTGTGTACCAATGCATAGGCCTTGTCATTAAAGCAGCAGCAAGTGGCTCAGTTACAAGTTTCTTCTTGATAATAAAACATGAGCTGGAGATCTAACAGCAAACCCTGACAAACATGCAGTTCACTTTCAAATAAACTCTCACTTTTGTATTTTATATAATGCGCTAAATCACATCAAAAGAAAGAATTTGCACCGCTGTCATCTGTTACTTCACACTTCATTGGACTTTTTTATTTTGTGTTAGCCGGTTGTGAGCAGTTCTCTTTATGTTAATATTCATCTTCAGTAATGATTTTCAATCCCTGGAGTCCTCATACACACAGTCTCCTCCCAGCAGCTGATGTTGACACGTGTCCACTCGTTGAACTCATGCAGGCTCTAATCTGATGTTCTATTGACTTCTGGCTCTAGCAAATTGAGGGAACTCTTCAGCCAATCCTCACAACACCAGTTCAACCAAACCAATTGATATTTTTTGCCACTGTGAATTTGTAACTACAGCCAGGTGCCAAACTGCTATGAACCCAGTCTAACGTTAACCTTTCCTTCACTCAGTGTAGTAAAGCTTTTAAGCTGAGAACTGTCCCGTGACATTTTCCCCACTGAGATGTTCTTTTCTGTAAACTAAAAAGCCGCACCTGCCTGCCTACAATAAAGGTCACACGCACTTGGTCTTTTCCATGTTTGAGTAATGCTAATGTTTTACAGCATCTATGTTACCCAGAGACTGTTTCATTCTGTCATCATGTAGAGCTCACAGAGAACAGCAGCAGGTGGTGAGGAGTGGACTGACTCCTCGCAGAGCTCTGATAAGTCTGTGAAACACTGTTGGACCTCAGGGTTTGAATCCTAATGAAGCCCTTCGCACTGACGTACAACTACTGTTCTTTTGGGTCTTTTTTAACCTCTTAATGTTTGTAATAAGCCGAACTTTCAGACAGAATTTAGTTAAATCTCTTAACCAACTAAACTGTGACTTTGTCTAACCTAATACTAATAATTTAAAGAACCACTTTCTGTCCATTCATCAGTTTTTCACCTGTTCCAGAAACAATTTAACCAATCTGATTGAAACCTGCAGATATATGGCTGGTGACCTGAGTAAGCAACCCTGCTGTTGGGGTTTAGTTGGGGTTTTTCCACGCCTTCTCTCTGTGTGTTTTGTGCATCACAAGTCCTTTAGCCTCTTCCTTTTAACAGTGTTTTCTTTGGTGTGGTTTAGGTATGCTGCCCTATGCAGGAAGCTCCTTTATAAAAACAGATCTTTCCAGGGAATGTAAACATGTGGCCAAACATACAGGGAGTGCAGAATTATTAGGCAAATGAGTATTTTGTCCACATCATCCTCTTCATGCGTGTTGTCTTACTCCAAGCTGTATAGCCTCGAAAGCCTACTACCAATTAAGCATATTAGGTGATGTGCATCTCTGTAATGAGAAGGGGTGTGGTCTAATGACATCAACACCCTACATCAGGTGTGCATAATTATTAGGCAACGTCCTTTCCTTTGGCAAAATGGGTCAAAAGAAGGACTTGACAGGCTCAGAAAAGTCAAAAATAGTGAGATATCTTGCAGAGGGATGCAGCAGTCTCAAAATTGCAAAGCTTCTGAAGCGTGATCATCGAACAATCAAGCGTTTCATTCAAAATAGTCAACAGGGTCGCAAGAAGCGTGTGGAAAAACCAAGGCGCAAAATAACTGCCCATGAACTGAGAAAAGTCAAGCGTGCAGCTGCCACCAGTTTGGCCATATTTCAGAGCTGCAACATCACTGGAGTGCCCAAAAGCACAAGGTGTGCAATACTCAGAGACATGGCCAAGGTAAGAAAGGCTGAAAGACGACCACCACTGAACAAGACACACAAGCTGAAACGTCAAGACTGGGCCAAGAAATATCTCAAGACTGATTTTTCTAAGGTTTTATGGACTGATGAAATGAGAGTGAGTCTTGATGGGCCAGATGGATGGGCCCGTGGCTGGATTGGTAAAGGGCAGAGAGCTCCAGTCCGACTCAGACGCCAGCAAGGTGGAGGTGGAGTACTGGTTTGGGCTGGTATCATCAAAGATGAGCTTGTGGGGCCTTTTCGGGTTGAGGATGGAGTCAAGCTCAACTCCCAGTCCTACTGCCAGTTTCTGGAAGACACCTTCTTCAAGCAGTGGTACAGGAAGAAGTCTGCATCCTTCAAGAAAAACATGATTTTCATGCAGGACAATGCTCCATCACACGCGTCCAAGTACTCCACAGCGTGGCTGGCAAGAAAGGGTATAAAAGAAGAAAAACTAATGACATGGCCTCCTTGTTCACCTGATCTGAACCCCATTGAGAACCTGTGGTCCATCATCAAATGTGAGATTTACAAGGAGGGAAAACAGTACACCTCTCTGAACAGTGTCTGGGAGGCTGTGGTTGCTGCTGCACGCAATGTTGATGGTGAACAGATCAAAACACTGACAGAATCCATGGATGGCAGGCTTTTGAGTGTCCTTGCAAAGAAAGGTGGCTATATTGGTCGCTGATTTGTTGTTGTTTTGTTTTTGAATGTCAGAAATGTATATTTGTGAATGTGGAGATGTTATATTGGTTTCACTGGTAAAAATAAATAATTGGAATGGGTATATATTTGTTTTTTGTTAAGTTGCCTAATAATTATGCACAGTAATAGTCACCTGCACACACAGATATCCCCCTAAAATAGCTAAAACTAAAAACAAACTAAAAACTACTTCCAAAAACATTCAGCTTTGATATTAATGAGTTTTTTGGGTTCATTGAGAACATGGTTGTTGTTCAATAATAAAATTATTCCTCAAAAATACAACTTGCCTAATAATTCTGCACTCCCTGTAAAAGAAGATGGAATTTGCTTATTAACGGTGCAATGCTCACACAGTCTGTGTGCATTAAAATGTTTAAGTGTGCAGTTGAGCTCACTGCTAAGAATATACAGTGATCAGTCACGTTAGCACCAGAGCTTGTTCTTCGGGACCTGGTAAGTTTGGAAACCAGATCAGCGTCTTTGTCTCTTTCAAAACCCTGCTGAGGAAGGTCCCAGGGTTAGACAGATACTTCCTCCTCAATAATGTTTGGCTGGTGGCACGTAACAATGCCAGAACTGCTGGCTTCTCGGCTGAGCATTGGATTTGAATATGAATAACATTTTTGTCTGCCTGTCAGTAGTTTTAATGTGGCTGATTTCAGTGTACTCTGGTTACTTAGTGTTTAATGAGTGGTCACAAAACTGAAGCAGTGGATCGTTACCTAACAGATGTTCTTTACAGTACCGATCAAACAGACTCTGCAGAGCACGAATAAGACCAGAGTGAATCGAATCCATGCTGCTCTACAGATGTGGTAATCAACCGCCAGAGATGGGCAGTAGGGTGTTACTGTAATCCGATTACTTTTTTCAAGTAATGAGTAAAGTAAGGGATTACTATTCCAAAAAAAAGTAATTAGATTACTGTTCCTTTCCCGTAAGCACGCTGCGTTACTAAACCGTGACTTTTGTTTGTGAGAGGGTCTCATGACAATGACGTACGAGTGTGCAATGTCCGTGGCTGCAGCAGACGTGTGCAGATCAACAGTGTGGGAGAGAGTACGACCATGCAGCATTTAAAGCATGGACGTACTGACATTACTGAGCTTGATTCCGTGAAAAGTGACAAAAACAGTAGCCTTCGCTATACACTCTGCGTTGGAAGAAAACTTCTTTCTACAGCAAAAAATTAAACTTCAAACCTGAGCAAGTACCAAGCACACTGCCACAGGAATGTGGAATTCACAGAGAAACCCCCGGATCCTCCCACTGACATGACCGCTGCTCCACCGGGCAAACCTCCACCTGCTCCACTCCTGCTAAACAGGTGACAATAGATTTAAGAGCGACAGGACTCAGTCCTGCTGAGTCTTTGATTTTTTTTTCTGTCTTTTACTTGCATCTATTTGAAAGAGTGAGCGTAAACACACATACTTATTTTATTTTATATGCTGGAATATGCAGAAAATAGGTTTAAATGTTAAACAAATTTCTTCCAGTCAAAGACAGCTGCATATAATTTATTTTTTGCTTGATGTAATGTGCATAAAGTTAAAAGATTAAAACTAATAAAACAAGTTTTAAAACGAGACTTTTTCATTTAATTCAATTTTATATGACGGATTAAGCAGAAAAAATTGAATTGGGCTGAAAGGTCTGTTGCTTTGTTCAGGTTGTGTATCGTGTTTTCAAAAGTTTTTAAAAGTAACTAAGCAATAAAGTAACTAATTACTTTTGAGAATAAGTAATCAGTAAAATAACAGGATTACTTCCTTGGAGAAGTAATCAGTAATTAGTAACTAATTACTTTTTTCAAGTAACTTGACCAACACTGTCAACCACTATCTGAAATCACTGATTTAGCGTTTTCATAACTTCACAAATAACAAACGAAACTGTAAAACTCACAACTTAAATTAATCAATTTCAAGTTAAGTGAACGAGAGAGCTCTCTGACCAGTGATATAATTTGTAATTCACCAGCAGGAACCACATCCTCATTTCAGGTTTGATAGCATTTCTAGTAGATAATGGAAGATGGATTGAGAATGAATTGAAGCTGCAGTTTATGGAAGGCCTCAGAGGGGACTGGCGGCGGCTCCTGGGCAGAGCCCCGTGTACTAATGAGAAGTGAATGAACTGAAAAATGGAGGGAGGGTGGGGCACAAAAAAGAGAACAGTTTGTAGAGCCGGAGAGTGGAGTGGGGCGGGGGGTCATATATAGGGGTGTGTATCGAGGTGTGGTTGTGAAATCCAATTTATTATGTTAAACTACAAGACTCATTGTTTTGGAGACTACATCCTTAAATCTGCAATGACTATGCCTCGTTCAGAGAGGAATATATCAAACCCACAGCAACACCAGCATAGTGAAGTCTGCTCACAGACTATATAAAAGACAGACAGAGGCCCCGTGCCATCACCTTTTGATTAAAGAGGCTGTCATGAAGCCCAACAGGAGTCCACTGGCATCTTGATGTTTAGAAAATGCACTTCAAAAAACTTTTATATTCAATTTTATATTTTTTGTGCTTTTAATTATTTTTTCTATCCACCCATCAAGCAGATGACAGAAGAACTTGTGAAGGAATATAATTACTGATTTTAACAGCGTAATGTGTTACATCATTGTGTTACTGAAAAATGTCATGTTGGGAAACTTAGTGTAAAAAGTTAACACGGAATATGTTACTGGTAGACGAGTAGTCTAATGTTTGTTTCTCTTGTGTAAATGCCCAATAAATTGATCACCGGGAACACCCCTACACTCTACTAATGTTAAGTAATTTCATTACATTTTCCATGTATTTTTATCACATGAGTAGAATGTAAAATGTTACATTTATTGGAATCTGATCAAATGAAACGTACTGGTTTACATTCAGTTTATACCGAGCACATTTTCTGAATAAATAAACCTTTGATTTTATGTATTGTGTCATGCTTATTGAGGGTGAAGAATCATTGTTGCAGTGCATACTGCCACAGATAATTAGAGAGGCAAACAAATATTCATACTCCCATCCTCGTACCCAACCACCAAGAATCACCAATTATCCGAACAAGCTTGGACTGCGGGAGGATGCCGGAGTACCCAGAGGATCATCATCATCATCATCATCATTAAAATTAAAAAATTAAAAAAAAATCAAGATATTTAATGTTACTCTGTAATCTCAAATACCAGCACATCACCAAACCACAGCGTTTTCTTCTGTTTGTGTGTCGTGATTCTCGTTGTCAGATCACTGGTCGCAGGAATCCGTCTGCTACGCCGGCCTCGTTCGTGTCTTCCTGTGCTCATTTCTGCAGCTGATTTGAGGGTGGCGCCATGTTTATTTATGCGTGAGAGCAGGCAATATGAGAAAAGTCCCACAGCAGGACTGCAGAAATGTGACAAACATGTCTAATGAAGACAATACAAGAAAAATATTCAGTGAAGAAAAAGCTTAATGAACACAAGAACCCTGAAAAACAAGGTGAAGGAGGCTGTTATCCTGACCCTCATCAGTATTACAGGCAACTCATATCTCTACATACAAACCAGTGTGGAGGTGATAAGGATCACAGATGCAAAAAGCTTGTTTCTTTACTTAAGTTAAGCACCAAAATGCATTTACTGCAGAGGGGGAGGAGTAAGCTGAACATCAGGTGACAGATCTGTCCAATAAAATATGTCAATCAAACACTTGAAGCAAACATCATATTCTGGCACACACAGGCGCAGTCTGTCAAATCTAAACAGCTTTCTAAAGCGGGCTTTAAATACAGTTTTTCCTATTGAAAGATAAAGTGTCTCACTACTACAACAAATAAGATCCCGGACAAACAAAAAGAGACACAGGAGGAGTTATTTATCCAGCCAGCAGTCTCGTCCTTGACACACTCGGGATAAATGAAAAGAGAAACCCAAAGGTTTAGCACAAAGTGTTGGGTGATTAAATATGTTCTGCCTCAAAAGAAGCAAAACTTCAATAAATGCAGCAAGCGTGAAGGTCGACTTCACAAAGGTGCTGACGGCAAAAATGCTCCACGTTGCTTTTGTAACCGGGAGAAACAAGAGCCGTGGAAGGCTAAAGTTTGAACGAAACAGGATCCTGGCACGAGTTAGCATGCTAAAGTGCTTTTTCTACATGTTGCCTTTGATTTTGAGAACAAATGTTTAATCTGTTGGGTGTCACATTTACCAGCAGGGTTTTGCAGTAATTAGCAATGCTGTCCTTCGACTGACAAACCAAACAGCAAGCTCTCTTTTGACTCATCTTTAGATCTTTCGCACGCACAAGAAATGTGGCATCAAAGGAAAAGACGGGAATGTGTTACTCACTGAACGCAGCAATGGCCAGGATGATGGTGACCACGATGGACGCCCAGGACACCCACAGAGCCTTCTTGCGGTAACTCTGTGCTTCGTGAGGCTTCAGACGCATACTGCTCTCCAGGAGACCTGCAGACAGTGTCGCAGGGCACAGTGACCCACAGTATTCAAAGAGGGTTTGGAGTTGCTTTTAAAGTGGAACTTTAATCCATTTCGAAATGTTGTGCCACATATACACTGTTACTCAGTGTAACAGTGTATATACTGTGTTACTGTTACATATTTCCCACGCGTGGGACTAATAAAGGTTATCTTATCTTACAATGACAGCTGCTCGTGTTAGTTTTAAAACAAATGAGGTGTGTGCAAGTAATCACACTGCTCTGAGCGCTCCGTTTCAAACTGATTTTTGTACTCTTGGATGTCACCGAGAGAGAGACTCCTGGGTATAAACTACCTGCGACTCAAAAAAACGCTGCAATTATTCAGAAATAATTTAGTTTAAAGGAAGAATAAACTTTAACGAGAAGGAGCGAAAACGGCTTGTTTGAGACTGACTGAATTAAGGTCCAGTATAAGATTAATCTGGACTATTTTGAATTTAACTCAATGCAAAGCTACACTAGTAGAGTCCAATCATAAAAACATAAAACTGAACATAAGCATAACAGGACTGTCTATCACAGGGCTAACACTTACACCAATTTACCTAAAGAGAAGAGGATCCAGAGAGGACTCCCACAGACAGGTCCCAGGCAGATGGGGGATTGAACTCAGACCCTTCTTGCTGGGATTCAGCAGTGCTCATGATTGCGCCACCACTTAAATTATATACTGACAAAGCAACTTTTGTTTTTGTCATCATCTTATGAACTTATCTTGTGAACACTTTGACTGTGTGTGTCTGCTGTTTGGTATGAAACAGGTGATGTGCAGTGGAGCTTTTTTCAAGACTGAATCGAAATATGGTGGAAAATCTAATCTGAGCCTGGAGCCTAATAAAGGGAGTTTTTCCTTCCCACTTTCACCAAAGGCGTTCCCAGAGGAGATCACCTGCTTGTTGATTTTCTCTGTATTATTGCAGACAGTATTGTAAACAGCCATGTTAGAGGCTGGAAAAGTAAAGCACCGAGTTGATAGATGCTACAAAGCCTTGCTGATAAACTGATGATGATGATATGAAACTGACTGATAAACTCATGATGATGTGTATCATGTGATCACTGATCAGTGTTCGCAGGCTAATACAATCTATCCATCTAAACAACCAAGTTTGAATTTTGTTTTGTTTTTAAAACAAATATTAGATACATAACCTCAGACATAAAGGGTACAGATAAATACTTACTTGGTGTCCTGCTGGCTGAAAGTGAAAAGGCACTGACCAAAAGATGGCTAACACAGGATCCACCAACCTTAAACAGCTGGATTAATGTAACACTAGAGATTTATAAGATGGAAAAGATTACTTTTTTTTAGTGAATTTAGAGTATGAGAAATGTATAAACCCCTGGGGAAAATGGCTCTACTATGCGGGATCTATAAGGCCAGATATCGCTGCTATCCACCATTAGAGTGGCTTAATTTGCAAAGTAACATGTACTAATGCTATTTATGCCCTCATCTGCTACTGATGGTGTTGTTACTCGAATGTCCTCTCTCTGGATGCATACAGTTACAAACTATGTCTATCTGTAAATATGTTTTGTTTTTGTTTCACACTCTTGTGAAGGAAAAAGTTGTTCTTCACTTGAAGTGATGGTACACACCCAGACTTCTATGCTCTCCTGTACAGTGGGGCAAAAAAGTATTTAGTCAGCCACCGATTGTGCAAGTTCCCCCACTTAAAATGATGACAGAGGTCAGTAATTTGCACCAGAGGTACACTTCAACTGTTAGAGACAGAATGTGAAAAAAAAATCCATGAATCCACATGGTAGGATTTGTAAAGAATTTATTCGTAAATCAGGGTGGAAAATAAGTATTTGGTCAATAACAAAAATACAACTCAATACTTTGTAACATAACCTTTGTTGGCAATAACAGAGGTCAAACGTTTACTATAGGTCTTTACCAGGTTTGCACACACAGTAGCTGGTATTTTGGCCCATTCCTCCATGCAGATCTTCTCGAGAGCAGTGATGTTTTGGGGCTGTCGCCGAGCAACACGGACTTTCAACTCCCGCCACAGATTTTCTATGGGGCTGAGGTCTGGAGACTGGCTAGGCCACTCCAGGACTTTCAAATGCTTCTTACGGAGCCACTCCTTTGTTGCCCGGGCGGTGTGTTTTGGATCATTGTCATGTTGGAAGACCCAGCCTCGTTTCATCTTCAAAGTTCTCACTGATGGAAGGAGGTTTTGGCTCAAAATCTCACGATACATGGCCCCATTCATTCTGTCCTTAACACGGATCAGTCGTCCTGTCCCCTTGGCAGAAAAACAGCCCCATAGCATGATGTTTCCACCCCCATGCTTCACAGTAGGTATGGTGTTCTTGGGATGCAACTCAGTATTCTTCTTCCTCCAAACACGACGAGTTGAGTTTATACCAAAAAGTTCTACTTTGGTTTCATCTGACCACATGACATTCTCCCAATCCTCTGCTGTATCATCCATGTGCTCTCTGGCAAACTTCAGACGGGCCTGGACATGCACTGGCTTCAGCAGCGGAACACGTCTGGCACTGCGGGATTTGATTCCCTGCCGTTGTAGTGTGTTACTGATGGTGACCTTTGTTACTTTGGTCCCAGCTCTCTGCAGGTCATTCACCAGGTCCCCCCGTGTGGTTCTGGGATCTTTGCTCACCGTTCTCATGATCATTTTGACCCCACGGGATGAGATCTTGCGTGGAGCCCCAGATCGAGGGAGATTATCAGTGGTCTTGTATGTCTTCCATTTTCTGATGATTGCTCCCACAGTTGATTTTTTCACACCAAGCTGCTTGCCTATTGTAGATTCACTCTTCCCAGTCTGGTGCAGGTCTACAATACTTTTCCTGGTGTCCTTCGAAAGCTCTTCGGTCTTGGCCATGGCGGCGTTTGGAGTCTGACTGTTTGAGGCTGTGGACAGGTGTCTTTTATACAGATGATGAGTTCAAACAGGTGCCATTCATACAGGTAACGAGTGGGGGACAGAAAAGCTTCTTACAGAAGACGTTACAGGTCTGTGAGAGCCAGAGATTTTCCTTGTTTGAGGTGACCAAATACTTATTTTCCACCCTAATTTACGAATAAATTCTTTACAAATCCTACCATGTGGATTCATGGATTTTTTTTTCACATTCTGTCTCTCACAGTTGAAGTGTACCTCTGGTGCAAATTACTGACCTCTGTCATCATTTTAAGTGGGGGAACTTGCACAATCGGTGGCTGACTAAATACTTTTTTGCCCCACTGTATATGAGTCTTAAAATTAAGATACGTGTCAAGTGATGTACATTTTATTTTATGTATAACATAAAAAAACCCTAATATTAAAGGATTCTCCAATAGTTATCATTCCTGGACTGTGTTGTGATCACTGAGGAGGACAGAAGCCTCAACACTGAAAGCCATTCACACAAACCAGCACCTACTCTTTTACTCCCACCAACCACTTGAACACCAACTTGGAGTGAACAGGACAAGACTCAGTTGTACACCTGCACTTAAAAGAGAAAGAATGATCTTTCGAAGATGACAATGTTCGAATTTTATGTTTGAGAGAGGAGTAAAGGAGGCCATCTACATCCGCTGTGACTGAGCAGTGTAGAACAGAGGTGGTGGCTTATGCAGTCTTGAGATTTCTTCCCAGGCATTTCAATCCCCCCCTCACACCTTGCCTCAGTAGCTCACATGATGATGGTGTCTCACTTAGTTGGCCCCAGTGAGAGTATGGACCCACACCTTTTTAATAACACGTTGACTCACATGACACGTCACATGACCTATAGTAGGTTAAAGAGCTTTGAGATCACTTCCAAAGGGGACAGCTATATCTAGGGGGTGTTACCCGAGGCTCTCCGCTGGTTGTTTTAGAAGTGATGAAGCCTCTATTAATGAGATGCAAAACGTCTTCACAAACCTGGTGAAAGTGAATGTCAGAAAATGCACAGGAAAAGCTACAGTGTGCTGGTTTAAGCTGTGAAACACCTGCTACTGTTTAAATGCTGCCTGTGGTCATCAGCCTTCCCAAAGACAAGCCTCCACTGATTCATTTACAGAATCTGCAGGCACCACTATTTCACGTAAGATGTCTGCACACTCTGTTTGCACATTCTGCACTGCATTACTACGCAGATCTGTGAATAATTTAGCATGCATATTGGTCACCACACAGTCCAGTTATGAAGCAGCCTTTTCCCTCAGAAATCATACATGATTCACGGACAGTGTGGAACATCTGGGGGCAAAATTTAGGGAAATGTTTTGAGCAGGCTACAGTTGAATGAATTAAAGTGTATTTCCAGTGCGTGTACAGTAAAACAAGCACCGGTCTACACGGCATTACGCACGGTGTGTGTCTTGGCCACGGGGCATCCAGAGAAACTTTAAACAAAATTCAAGCCGCCTACCTCTGTCGTCTATGCTGTCATTTATCTTCATCTCTTGGTCCATTTTAAAGCCCTCTGCGTGATTTTCTGTGTTGGGCTGCTGCTGTATAGAGTCCGCCTGCTCGCACCGTCCGTTTACCGCCGTGGGGTCCACAACTACAGCCGGGTCCGGGACAGTGGTGGAGTCTGGCGGTGTGGGCTCTGTCATCTTCTCGGTGGGGGGTCGCGGTTCCATTGAGGCACTCCACAAATGTCTCACCTGGGTGAGAAGCGCAGGCTTGCAAACAGACAGAGACCCAGAGACAGACAAGGAGGGAGGGAGACTTCTCACAGGGTGCCGAGCCAGTTGCGCCAAGTTACATACAATCAGGCGAAATCGTACCGGAAATTAGAAGTTGTACATTTCAAAACAAAAGCCTTTTTTGAACCGTATTGGAGAAAAAAATTTTTTTTTTGGTTTAAAAATAGACAGTAACGTTGAATATTTCATATACTCTTTTATTTGATATCAATTAACTATCATCATGCTATTGTTTTAGACTACAGTCTGCTCCACAAATGATTTGCTACTTTTTGAAGCATCCTTTTTTTTATTTCCTGGCTGTGCTTTTCACTATTTCGACAGCATCTCTGAGGGTAATATTGTACTTCTTTTTACTTCACTTTTTTAAATATGATAAGTAGCAGTTGCTAGCTACTGTAGCACTTCAGATTAAAGCATTAAAGCCACTGAACCTACGCTATAACACATTGTTATAAACTGACCTATACTGGGGGGATGAAATGGTTAACGTTAACCCGCCCTCGCCTAGAAGCACTTAAATACTGTTTTTCCTTTTTCCTATACATTGGCTACAATAGGCTGTGTAATAATAATATGTAGCTTTAGCCCCTTAGTTTGCTGACATGATTTAACAAGCCATGTTTAGGTAGGTAGTTTTAACCGAGCAACAGTAGGTATTTGCTAATTAATTCAGCCTTATAAGTTAGTTCCCAAACAAGAGATGAGATTTATTTCGAAAGTGTTTGCCGGAAGTGGTTTGTGTCAGAGCTGACACACTTGACAGAAAGATGTTGCGCACAGTCTGGACAGACGTAGGAGACGGAATATTCACATCAGGCTCCGATTCGCGACTTTGTGACAGATAGCCGCACCTGGACTCTAATTACTAGTCTAGTGGAGGTCACGAGACCAGTGCTCGTGCTGCAGCTCAAAAGTGCACTTACCGCCGCGCTCTGCACTGCGCGTTCGCGAGGAAAACATCTGTCCCATGTGGATTCAACGAGCTGACGGATGTGAGCGCGTGCAGATAGTGGTGCCCCTGTCACACACCTGTCACGTACACTACATAGAAAAGAAAATAATAACACAAGCTTGCTTTTCCATATTGTTTTTTTTATTTGTAACCGAGAACTGGGAAAAGAATGTGCGTATTTATATATTCATATTCAAAATGATAACGGGAATGCCTCTAATGCGTTCATGCTCAGGAAAAAGCAGAAATATGTAATACAATATGTTTATAGAGCAGTTCCCACCGTATGAGCTCTTTCGGCCACTCACACGTAAGAAATATTTAGGTATGGGTCAGAAGTAGTCAGTTTAGCCTGTTTGTGTAAGATTGGATTTCACATTTAACTTAAGTAGAAATATAATCATCAAATACATATTCTCGTCAGGGTAATCTGACCACTAAGTACTTGTTTGCCATTGTGAATGTGTGACAATCATGGTGACATTTTTCTTTAGCAACCACTGGCTCTTAAATAAATAGTTATTTTACTTTCATTGAAATTATTTTTCTTTTTGATTAGTTTTGATCTTATCAAGATGTTTGTTTGGTCATACTTTCTTTTATTTTATTGAACTTATTTAACATATAGGCTATTGCGAGTTTAGCACATGTACAACATAAAAGACTTATTATAGTAAAGTTGTTGGACTTTTATTTTGAAAGAAAAAAAGAATCGCTGCAGCATGTTTGGATGAACATTACAGTTTTATCTATTTGTTTTTATTTTTGTTAACTTTTTACTAAAACAAGACTATGCATTCTGTGAGCTAAATGCTATTCCTAACAATATTTGTAAATCTATTAATATTTCTGTTAGGTATTTTAGTACCATGGGAGCATTTACTGGATATTGTTTTATAGTGACATCATGCAGGAAAACTCTGTCATTCAATAAGGCCCCTTTGTTTCAGTGTTTTTCTCTTTGACCCAAGAATTGATGTGTGAGAATCACAGGCTGGTACAAGGTTGAAATACCACAGAGATCACTCCCTCAGCTACATTAGTTTCTTAATCTTTTAGACGCCTGTTGAAGGCCAAATGGTTTGTTTCAGATTTCACTAATGTAAGAACTCTTCGTTTTGTGCCTTGAAAATATGTCGCTGAGATAATCACAATTGTAGCTGAACTAATAAACTACACAAAGGATGCTTCTTCACCCAAGGGCAGGAAGACGCTGCCTTATCTTGGTCTGTACTGGTTTAAACTGATAATCTGCTGTCTCATGAATTTTACCCTCTATATAAACTGTTGTACTTGTGAATAAAGTTGAGTCACTTTGGGAAGACAACCTGAAGCAGTCTCTGTTTTCTTGTTCTCCCAAGCTGCTCCCGAGCTCGTACTAACACGCTGAATGGCATGCTTGAATATTACTTGAGAATATATTTGACTGTGTTACAGACTAAGGGACATTCTCTGCTGATAGGTGAAGGTACATTCTCTGCTGATAGACGTCCACGCCTCGGAGGAAGCCGATCCACGGAGTAGGCCCTGGAAACAGTTTCCTTCAATTTTGGTGTCAGAAGTGGGATCCTGACGAAGGTAGGCACTTGTCTTTTTATTTTATAAGACTGTGTTATGCCTTTCTCAGTGATCCACATAGAAACGGGATACGCTGACGAGGCCTTCTTCAGTGGCCCACATAGTAACAAGTGGGATACACTGAGGAGCCTTATTTAGTGGCCCACATAGAAACACAGGAAGTTGCCTGTTGTTTTGTAAATAAAAGCAGAAAGGACACAGGAAGTTGCCTGCTGTCATAAACTAAGAAGTTGCTCACCAGCAGAAAGGACACAGGAAGTTGCCTGGGGTCATAAAACGAGAAGTTGCTCGTTAAAAAGTGAGAAGTTGCTCACTAAAAACATAAAATTGCTAGCAAAAAATCAAGTAACCTCAGGTGTGCCACAGCAAAAATAAAAACTAACTTAAATCCTTCAAAGCGTCTAAACCCCTCTGGAAATCACTGACCATGGGTCAGAATAATTCAAAGACCTTAGACGGGTCCGATAAAAACTCAAAATTAACTGTAAAACCGAAAAAAATAAAATATAAAATCACAAATAGCGGCTCAGTACGACTCCCACTTCCGGTTACGTTTAACCCACGCTCGCGAATCAATGAAGACTTCCATGATTACGTATCCAGAACATGCGGAAGTGCTTACGTGACTGATTTCGTCTCGAACTTAAGAACTATAACTTTAATGCATCCTAATGTATTTCCGGAGCCCTATCCCGAACGATTATCGCCAGAAAACAGGTCAGTAGAAATGTTAAATACTATTTGTGATAAGAAAAGTAGGCTGATTAAAAAGTCCTGTAAAAAATATATGATAGAATGTCGTGATGTGACCAATCGCATGCTACCACTATGGAAAAAAGGACCCGAGCCAGACGTAAATGCTTTAAATCAAGCCAGTGTAGGCTCTAGTAAATCCACTGCAGAAAAAACTAGCCTTATATGCCCATCCGTTCAACCTACGGCTCCGCCGCCTTATGATGAAAAAACAGAATTAATAGCTGCTGCGGCGGCTGCACGTCATCAGCGCGTATATCCTGATTTAACAGCAGAATCCCAAAAGAGTGAGGAAGGCACTGAAATGACACCTAAATCAGAAGAAGATGACTGGTTTAACCTAGATCAAAGACAGGAACGAGAATACACTGAACGAGAAAGAGAGTTACAGGAACATAAAAAGCAAACAAAACAGTTAATGACAGAGTGTGAGGAAATCATGAAAGATCCTTTAACTGAACGTACGGAAGCCGAACTGCAGGAAGCCGTTTCTGTCATAGATAATCATGTTCAGCGCCACACTAGAGTAGCGAATGGTTTGACTGTGCCAAAAGCAATAACTAACACCAGAAATTTAATAAGGAACTACTTAAAGCAGAAAAAAGAGGAAAAAACTCAAGAGGGCCCCCACAAAAACACCCGTTATAAAGAAAAGCAGGGATCACAATTTAATGACGTCAGCACCTCCCTCCCGTTCATGATAATAGGGGACATGTGTTGCATTCAACCCCCTAAAATTTCAGAGTTAGCAGCAACCATTAAAGAACTTCCCGATCCTCTACAAAATCCTACAGCCTTTGTTTCTGCATTACAGAGAAGTACCAGATACCACCACTTGGGTGGGCCTGACTATAGATATATATTATGTCAACGAATCCCAGGTGTGACTGAATCTCAGCTTATTGAAGAAGTAGAGGAACTAGACCCTAAAAATGACCAAGCAGCCAACACCACCTCGTTTTTGTGGATAAATGATGACAAAATCACAGCCTTTTTTCAAAATCTAAAGAGATTTCTGCTCACAATGTCTAGAGATAAAATTGATTTAAATGCAGTAACCATGTGTAAGCAAAAGCCAGATGAATCCATTCTAGTGTTTATGAAACGTTTCACACACTGCTGGACTAATGAGGCATGCATGCCTGAAGGAGGAAATGATCAGATTTTCATAACAACATTCTTAAACAATATTCATCCAGAATGTTCACAACTATTGAAGCTGACTGCCACTGATAATCTCTATGACATGAAAATAAAGAACTTTATCACACTTGTCAAAACAAAAGCTGGTGCAGATCTTTTCCCCAACAGCACGAAGGCTAAAAGTGTTAAGATGTTGTTGAACTTTGATGTTGAAGGCTCAGAGGAAAGTGAAAAAATGATGTATGCAGGGGCCCCGTCCCCTCAACAAGCGCAGCAGGGAGATTTCAGAAGGAGAGATAGGAGTGGAGACGTATGTTTTTATTGTGGAAAAATAGGACACTGGAGGACGGAATGCAAATCAGCAGCAGGTAGGTCTCAACCACAAAACACAGGACCAGCTCCTGCCACTAGGCGTAAGCAGAGCTCTTACAGACAAGGTAACTGGCAACGCAGACAGGAATCACATCAAAATAATGGCCCCTTTGCACTTAGGCAGCAACCTTATAATCCACATTTTAATCCCCACCCATATGATAACGAAAGACTGGACCGACAATAGGGAGGCCCAGGTGATGATGAGGGACAGTGTGAAGCACTACACACGATGCTGCATTTGCAATTGTCCCGTAACACAGAAAGCTTGCCCATGTTAGATATAGAGATAGGTGAAAAGACTTATTCCTTTTTAGTTGACAGTGGAGCCACTAAAAGTTCACTGTCTGGAAAATTCTATAGTGGGCCTGTTTCCTCTGTGTGCATCAACACCATGGGAATAAACGGAACTCTAGTGCAATGCCCCAAAACTCATTCTCTAAAAACACGCTGGGGCCCAAAACCAGATGAAATTACATATCATCCATTCATAATTATTCCAAACTCGCCTGTGAATCTATTAGGCAGAGATTTAATGGCAAAAATGAACTTGTGTATTTCATTTAACACAAAGGGTGAAATGTTTGCAGATACTGATAACAGCTATGTTTTCTCTGCCCTATGCACCGACACCATGGAGAAGGAACAGCCTCTGTGTCAGCTGGACGCCTCAGCGGAGAATGAACTCAATATCCATCTGACTGGTATCCCACGTCACACACTCTGTGTCAAAACCATGTGCAAACACCGTTACCAGGTAGCCCCATGCCTGGAAGCCACATATTTGTTTCTCTCACACTGTTCAACAACATGATAACTGCTCACACCAGTGAAGGCCGAACAGTGGTTTTGTCACATAACTCAGACATAGGCTATGACATCACTGCACCATGTCAACACCTAGATCTAACCTACCCCATACACTGTACTATCTCTGCTGTCACATTGCCAGCTGAATATCAAAACATGACATTATGGTCAAGAGGTGAGAATGATGTAGGATTTATTGACTGTACACCTTATCATGCTCAGCTGAAAAACAACAAGCCGGTATATGTCAAGCAATATCCCATTTCCGCTGAAAAAGCCACAGCCTTAGACATCATCATAGGAGATTTATTGACAGCTGGAGTAATAAAGCCCACAGTATCTCCATATAACACTCCTGTCAATCCTGTGCCAAAGCCTAACAAACCTGGCGTATGGCGTTTCACACAAGACTTAAGGCAAGTTAATGCAGTCATCATGCCTCTGCCACCTCTGGTTCCAGATGTTCCCAGCATACTGACATCTATTCCAGCAACAGCTACACATTTTACTGTGGTGGATTTGTGCTCCGCCTTTTTCTCAGTGCCTGTGCATAAAGACACACAGCCGATATTTGCTTTTACACATAGAGATAAGCAGTACACATGGACTCGCTTACCCCAAGGCATGGTAGACAGCCCTGCGGCTTTCTCAATGGTAGTACGTGCTACCCTGGACGGCTTCACTCCTCCAGAGGGCTGTACTCTGATCCAGTATGTAGATGATCTCCTCCTCTGTGCTGATAGTGAAAAACTATGTCAAACTGCCACACACATGCTACTCCAGCACCTCCAACAGACTGGCCACAAAGCATCAGCAAAGAAAATGCAGTACTGTCAGACTTCTGTTCAATATTTGGGATTTACACTGTCTCACGGACAACGTTCTATGACTACAGACAGGGTCAAAGCTGTGACCTCTGTCCCTAAGCCCACTACACAGAAAGAAATGCTGTCTTTCCTAGGCATGGTGAACTATTGCAGACAGTGGATACCAGACTGTTCTTTTCATGACCACATTCTGCGTGAATGCTGCAAAAAAGACAAGCCTCCTCGAATACTGTGGTCCACAGAAATGACTGCCTCTTTCAATGCATTACAGGGAGCGCTGACCTCCGCCCCTTGTTTGGGTCTGCCTGACTACCACTTACCGTTCCACCTGTACGTCACAGAGAACGGCACAACCTGCGCAGGTGTATTGGCCCAAGAGCATGGCTGTGGCTACCGTCCAGTAGCCTTCTACTCAAAGGTGCTGCCAGCAGTAGTTCAGGGGATGCCGGCCTGCCTGAGAGCAGTAGCAGCTTGCTCTATCATGATAAGGGACTGCGAGAAGCTCACACTCTCACATGACACTATTCTACACACCAATCACCAGGTCACGACCATTCTAGCAAACATAACTACACAACACATGACCGCACAACGTCACTCAGGTTATGAAGCTACACTGACTTCAACAGCAAATCTCACTATAAAAGCAAGCAGCACACCCAATTCGCCAGCACACTTACTTATTCGTATGCTGTGTTCTTCTGACCGACAGGATGGTTCAGACGACCCTGACGTTCATGATTGTATGACACGTATACAGGAATCCACAGCACCACGCCCAGACTTAGAGCAGACACCAATCCCAGACTCAGTCATTGTTTATGTGGACGGGTCCTGTTCAAAACCAAATGACAACTTATTTCTTTGTGGCTATTCGGTGGTGACATTGCCTGACATCATACTAGAGGCTCACTCATTACCATTTCACTCAGCACAAAAAGCAGAACTCATGGCTTTAATACGCGCCTGTGAGTTACATGTGGATAAGCGGGTAACAATTTACACTGATAGCCGTTATGCATTCGGTGTGGTGCATGACTTTGGCACATTGTGGAGACAAAGAGGATTTAGATCTGCTGATGGAAAATCGATTGCTAATTCTGATCTTGTTCAAAGACTTTTGCAGGCTATACAGCTGCCATCGGCAATTGCAGTTGTTAAAACGAAGGGGCACAGCACGGCTGACACAGACGAAGCAGTGGGAAATGCTCTTGCAGACGTAACCGCGAAAGCAGCTGCTGCCTCACAGCAACCACCCAGAAGGGAAGTATTATCTTTGCCTTTACAGCTGCCACTTGTCACGCTCCCAGACTATTTAGAAACAAATGTTGACCTAAAATTCATGCAAGAGCAAGCCTCTGCCTTAGATTACACTTACTGGGAAAGTAATGATTGTACCTTAGATAACAGAGACGGCTTATACAAAAACCTTGAGGGTTTGATTGCCCTCCCATCTTCACTACTGCCAATCCTTGTCCGCCATTTTCACGGTGTGAGTCATGTCGGACAAAGAGGGGTAATAGGAGCAATAAAATCAAGATTTGTAATCAAGAAAACATCACACGCAGTAAAACGCATATTAGCAACCTGTCTAACATGTGCACGAACTAATGTAGGAAAACCAAAAGCAAAACATCAGCATTTACCACAACCAGATTTCCCATTTCATACATTACAAATTGATTTTACACACATGCCAGCACAAGGAAGCATCAAGTACTTACTGGTAATAGTGGACCAATTTAGTAAATGGGTAGAAGCTTACCCAACATCAAAAGAAACTGCAGAAGTAGTCTGTCAAAAGTTGTGCAATGAAATAATACCCAGATTTGGAATACCTCACCAAATTAACAGTGATAGAGGACCTTCATTCACATCAGAAGTAATTCAAAAGTGTGCTAAAACTCTAGCAATAGACTGGAAATATCATGTGCCATACCATCCTCAGAGTTCAGGAGTTGTAGAAAGAATGAATAGGACCATAAAAAATCGCCTGACTAAAGCAATGATAGAAACAGGAATGACCTGGATCAAACTACTTCCTCAAGTCCTCTGCGAGATTAGAATGACTCCATCCGCAGCAACCAAATTATCTCCATTTGAAATAATCATGGGAAGACCGTTTCCAACACCATGGTCAGCCTCCAGAGGGGCACCGCTATTGGAAGGGGACATAGACACTGCATTGTCTGACTATGTTCATAACCTGGTAGAAACACTGAATAATAACTATCAGAAAGTTTGTCTCTCTCAGCCTCTCCCTTCCATAGATCCAACCCATCCGTGGAAACCAGGAGATGCGGTGTTGGTACAGTCGCTAAAACCAAGGGCACTCGGGGAGGCCGCGTGTTCCAGCCCCCAGACTGTACTTGCAGTGACGAGAACCAGCATCCTAACAGACGGACAACCTCAGTGGATTCATGCCAGCAGGGTTAAGACCAGCCCCACCAAACCACCTAAGGCGTCGGATCAAGTAGATGACGACTCAGGCGAGCCAGCGCCCGGATTCAATACACCTATAGATGACGACTCAGGCGAGCCAGCGCCCGGATTCAATCCACCTACACACACACAATCACTGATTAACACACAACGCCTGAAAGAGCCAAGACTCAGAAAGCCCTCTGATCCCCCGCCTGAACAACAACAAGGTACTCGAACATCCAGCAGGAACAGAAAGCCTAGAGTACCACACAATGTCTAACCTGATAAAGATAGACTCGTTTCATCCTGATAATGGAGAAAATGAAATGCCCATTGTCATCACACGACGCTTATACGGTGTCTCTCGAACTTGGGACCAGGCCAGGAGACGACTAAAGAACTGTCTTTTTTATATATTTAGGTTATTAATCATATCTACTGCATTAATCTTAGGATTTTTATTTACTATTTCGTATTGTAAAGTGCAACCCTGTTCACGTTTCTGCAAGCCACATTTTGCTGACAATACCTCATGCTCCACTTGGCAAGACACCCACCTAGTACAGCTACTTCAATGTATTTGCAATTAGCACAAATTGATCCTGAGGATGTGCCAGATGTTACCAATGATGTTCCTGATGTGTATATTGAACATTAGGTTGTGAACTATTACATTTTATGATTTGCTTTTTATATTATGTTATTACATTTGTGATTTTTCCTTTCTATTTGAGTTATTATTTTTAAAAAAAAATAATAATAAAAAAAGAGTGGAACTGTTAGGTATTTTAGTACCATGGGAGCATTTACTGGATATTGTTTTATAGTGACATCATGCAGGAAAACTCTGTCATTCAATAAGGCCCCTTTGTTTCAGTGTTTTTCTCTTTGACCCAAGAATTGATGTGTGAGAATCACAGGCTGGTACAAGGTTGAAATACCACAGAGATCACTCCCTCAGCTACATTAGTTTCTTAATCTTTTAGACGCCTGTTGAAGGCCAAATGGTTTGTTTCAGATTTCACTAATGTAAGAACTCTTCGTTTTGTGCCTTGAAAATATGTCGCTGAGATAATCACAATTGTAGCTGAACTAATAAACTACACAAAGGATGCTTCTTCACCCAAGGGCAGGAAGACGCTGCCTTATCTTGGTCTGTACTGGTTTAAACTGATAATCTGCTGTCTCATGAATTTTACCCTCTATATAAACTGTTGTACTTGTGAATAAAGTTGAGTCACTTTGGGAAGACAACCTGAAGCAGTCTCTGTTTTCTTGTTCTCCCAAGCTGCTCCCGAGCTCGTACTAACACGCTGAATGGCATGCTTGAATATTACTTGAGAATATATTTGACTGTGTTACAGACTAAGGGACATTCTCTGCTGATAGGTGAAGGTACATTCTCTGCTGATAGACGTCCACGCCTCGGAGGAAGCCGATCCACGGAGTAGGCCCTGGAAACAGTTTCCTTCAATTTCCATTTTTATTATATATTTCTCTCAGTCTAATCTGCTTAACTAACATCAACGATATAACCTATTTAAGTTGACAGAAGAGTCAACACGCCTGAGCTTTCAGTTCTATCTCTTGGTCTCTGCTTCCCTTTAGTGGAGGATGTAGAGTAATACAGCTTGTGTTCTACTGAGTGTGATATATATTTATCTATATCTATATATACATATACATATATAGATATATAAAATTTTGGGTCTGCCTGGACTTATATGAAAACCATAGCAGGGTTTCAAAATCCCCAGAGCAGCAGTCAGATCATTTTAGATGGTTTTAATTCAGACAGAGATTTTGCAAATGCTTTAAATATGTTTTATGCTCGTTTTAGTTCTTCTGATTTTAGCGAGGATATTTTGGAACTGAAACAGAAACTGAGAGATACTCAGCACTTTATCATTGAACTCAGTGATGTCCTGATAATATTAGTGGCCGCCTAATTAAATCTTGTCCTGACGAACTCAGTCCTATATTTCAGGTTATTTTTAATAAATCCTTGCAAACACAACATGTGCCCTCTCTTTGGAAAGAAGCAGTCGTGGTTCCTATCCCTAAATCTAGTCGTCCAAAAATTCTAAATGACTTCAGGCCTGTTGCCCTCACTTCAGTTGTAATGAAAGTCTTTGAAAAAATCATCAGAAATGTGATTATGAAAGAGACTGAACATCAGCTGGATCCAATGCAGTTTGCATATAGGCCCAATAGAGGAGTGGAAGACGCACTTTTGACTTTACTAAATCTGATTCTTAAAAATGTAGAGAGTAAAGGGACTTTTGCAAGTCTTCTTTTCATTGATTTGTCTTCAGCTTTTAATACAATACAGCCCCATATTTTAATTAAAAGACTTTTAGAACAGTTTGACATCAGGAAAAACCTGGTGGGCTGGATTTTTGATTTTTTAACTGACAGGTCAAGAGTGAGAATAAATGGGATTCTGTCTGACCCAGTGTTCTCCTCTACAGGTTCTCCTTAAGGGTGCGTCTTGTCGCCCTTATTATTCATTCTCTATACAAATATGTGTCAGAGCAGACATGAAAACAGGGTCATTATTAAATATGCAGATGACTCTGTTACTGTCAGCTTACTGAAAGAGGGTGAAACTAACCACGGTCCAGTCATTGTTGACTTTGTTCAGTGGTGTGAGGAGTCTTATCTCCAGCTGAACATATCTAAAACAAAAGATATGGTGATTGATTTTAGGAAACAACAAAATGGGGACGTAGTCACTTTAATTAAAGGTCAGAAAATAGAGCAAGTACAATCATATAAATATCTTGGGACCATAACCAATGAAAAACTGAACTTTGATCAAAATTGAAAATCAGTTTGTAAAAAGGGTCACCAGCACCTTTATTGCCTTAGGACACTTGCTCATTTCCACACTGACCAAAAAATTTTAACTTTGTTTTATCGTTCTTTTATTGAGTCTGTTTTATCCTTTTGTTTGGTGGCATGGTTTGGTCAGACCTCTGTCACAGAGAAAAACTCTCTAAATCAGATAGTGAGATGGTCCAGTCGTCTGATAGGTGAGCCACAGTCTTGTTTAGCCTCCCTGTACTCTAAGCAGGTACAGAGGATGGCTTTATCAATCCTTAAAAATGGTTCCCATCGTCTAAGGGGTGAATTTCAGCTTCTTCCCTCAGAACGGAGGTTTCTATTTCCCGAGATGCAGGACAAAGCGTTATAAAAATAGCTTTGTCCCCGTTGCTGTCACTGAATTAAATAAGAACTGTTTTTGATTCGAAATATTAAAATGACTATATATGTGCCACAGTGAGGTTTATATCTTTACTAGGTATGTGTGTTTTAAAAGGATGCCAAATGCTGTCATTTGTTAAGCCGCCCTCGCCGTACCTCGGTGGGTCCATCAGGTCCTCCAGAAGCGTGAGCAGTTTGGTGAGTTTCACCATTTGGTCCAGGAGCTGCGCCTGGATGACGGCCGCTTTCAGCGGTACCACCGTCTTTCCCTCGCCCAGTTTGAGGACCTGCTGTCCCGCATTGGTTCAAGCATCGCCCGCTTAGACACCAACTACAGGCGCTCAATCCCTGTCGCCTATCCATCTGCCTGCGGTTAGTAAAAGTGTTTAATACGGTAGTCCTTTATTGATGCCTGTGCTAATGTATGCTAAACTATCGTTTATACACTGCTAACATGGATGTGCTATGCTAACAGTGAATGCTGTCGGTGTTTACTGATAGCAAACTGTGGTATGGAGACGACTGTTTATAATATTTCTAGTGATACTCAAAAGGTCTCATCAAGACCTGATTTAATTCGATTTATGCTGTTATCAGTGTTTGCATTGATAGCATGGCTGTGGTGTCGTATCAGTGTATGCTCTCGGTGTTTGCTGATATCAAACTGTGGTATGAGGACCACTGTGGGTTAATCTTTGTAGTGATACTCACTCCTTTTTTTTTATTTAGACCTGGTTTAATTCTGGTATAGTTGAATATTTGTATATAATCCCTGCAGCTGTCAGACTCTATAACAGGGGTCACCAGCCTTTCTTAAAACTGAGAGTTAGATAAAACTGTGAACAGTTTGGTTCATCTTTAGTTATATGGTTCTATCCAGCATATTCTATCTTGATATGCTGTCTTATCACAGGTTAATTTTTCAAAAATATTAGCAATGATTTATGCAAGGAAAAGGCTACGTACAACTCTTTATTTCTATTAATGTCTTACTTCATTGCTACCTGATTGACATGTTTAGGAATTATGAGTGATTGGCTCACTGTAGTTGTGAAAGTTGCTACCAATCAAATTATGATATGTTAAAGTTAAAACAAAACACAACTGACTGTTTTATATTAAATCTAATATATATTATGTAATTATCCTTATAATTACAAAATGTTTTATGTAAGATTTATGTTTTGTAATTTAAATCTGACATCACAAAAGTATTTTGGAGGTTGAATAATGTATTTTGTAACTGCAGTACACATAATACTAATTTTGAACAATTTTGTCCAGGTTCCTTGCCACCAGGGACTCCTTCAGGACCATCGCGTTCAGTTACAGAGTCGGTGTGTCCACGGTGAGCCAGATCATCCCCCAGGTAGCGACGGCCATCTGGGACTGTCTAGTGGATGACTTCATGGCTGTGCCTTCACCTGGAGACTCAAAGAGAAAGTATATACAGTGGTCCCTCATTTATTGCAGTAGGGTTTCTCAGAATAACTAGCCCCTCGCCACACACTTTATACACTTTATTCACTTTATTCATTTATTTTTTTTACACACACACATGAAGATTAGTCACAGTTCTCACAAGTTGATTCTCACAGTGCAAACCTTTGTAGATTTCAAAACGTAAAAGTATCATTATGCTGTTTTTTCTTCGTCTGCCTGCCACTTTTGTGCGCCTTTTTCCCTCCAGGAGTGATGATGTCATGATCACTCCATAAACCAATGAGATTATCACATGACATTTTTGAACGGGGATATTTCTTTTTAACTGTTTTCAATTTAACATAATATTTAAGTGTTTCTTAGTTTTAGACTAGTTGGTTAGTCTATTTCAATGTTTAAAACCATATCCCAGGGTTTTTACTTCACCATTTATGGAGTTTTAACAAGCAAATAAAAGACAGAGCTTAATTCTGTAAAGATTAGATGAAAAATACTCAAAGGATAAATTCAATTGGTTTATTATTTTGTTACATAAGTTGAAAAAAGTAAAGAAAAAATTAAAACAAGTAAATGAAGGGGGGGGGGAGAAAACCCCAACAATCCCCTCTGAGCAAGCACTAGGCGACAGTGGGGAGGAAAAACTGCCTTTTAACGGACAGAAGCCTCCAGCAGAACCAGGCTCAGGAGGGGGCAGTCAACTGCTGGGACTGGTTGGGGGGTGAGGGTGAAAAAAAGAAAAAAGATTAAGAAGGTAGGGAATATGTGTTAGGAGAGAAAGGGAGAGGGAGGACAGGAGAGGTGAAAATTAAGATGGATCACAGGTGGAGGAGGACGAGGCTAAATCATCTGAATAACCAGCAGAAGCCTCTTTTCTTCGTTTCCAGGTATTTTTCCATGAGCGCTTTTTTCTCCAGGATAAGGGTTCTCAACTGATCGTTTGTTTCTGCATTTTGCTTCTCGAGTTGCTCGCATCTTTGCTCCATTTCTTTTAATCCTGCTTGTTCTTTTCTAGGCTTTTCTTTCGGGTCTTTGTACAGGGAGTGCAGAATTATTAGGCAAGTTGTATTTTTGAGGAATAATTTTATTATTGAACAACAACCATGTTCTCAATGAACCCAAAAAACTCATTAATATCAAAGCTGAATGTTCTTGGAAGTAGTTTTTAGTTTGTTTTTAGTTTTAGCTATTTTAGGGTGATATCTGTGTGTGCAGGTGACTATTACTGTGCATAATTATTAGGCAACTTAACAAAAAACAAATATATACCCATTTCAATTATTTATTTTTACCAGTGAAACCAATATAACATCTCCACATACACAAATATACATTTCTGACATTCAAAAACAAAACAAAAACAAATCAGCGACCAATATAGCCACCTTTCTTTGCAAGGACACTCAAAAGCCTGCCATCCATGGATTCTGTCAGTGTTTTGATCTGTTCACCATCAACATTGCGTGCAGCAGCAACCACAGCCTCCCAGACACTGTTCAGAGAGGTGTACTGTTTTCCCTCCTTGTAAATCTCACATTTGATGATGAACCACAGGTTCTCAATGGGGTTCAGATCAGGTGAACAAGGTGGCCATGTCATTAGTTTTTCTTCTTTTATACCCTTTCTTGCCAGCCACGCTGTGGAGTACTTGGACGCGTGTGATGGAGCATTGTCCTGCATGAAAATCATGTTTTTCTTGAAGGATGCAGACTTCTTCCTGTACCACTGCTTGAAGAAGGTGTCTTCCAGAAACTGGCAGTAGGACTGGGAGTTGAGCTTGACTCCATCCTCAACCCGAAAAGGCCCCACAAGCTCATCTTTGATGATACCAGCCCAAACCAGTACTCCACCTCCACCTTGCTCGGCGTCTGAGTTGGACTGGAGCTCTCTGCCCTTTACCAATCCAGCCACGGGCCCATCCATCTGGCCCATCAAGACTCACTCTCATTTCATCAGTCCATAAAACCTTAGAAAAACCAGTCTTGAGATATTTCTTGGCCCAGTCTTGACGTTTCAGCTTGTGTGTCTTGTTCAGTGGTGGTCGTCTTTCAGCCTTTCTTACCTTGGCCATGTCTCTGAGTATTGCACACCTTGTGCTTTTGGGCACTCCAGTGATGTTGCAGCTCTGAAATATGGCCAAACTGGTGGCAAGTGGCATCTTGGCAGCTGCACGCTTGACTTTTCTCAGTTCATGGGCAGTTATTTTGCGCCTTGGTTTTTCCACACGCTTCTTGCGACCCTGTTGACTATTTTGAATGAAACGCTTGATTGTTCGATGATCACGCTTCAGAAGCTTTGCAATTTTGAGACTGCTGCATCCCTCTGCAAGATATCTCACTATTTTTGACTTTTCTGAGCCTGTCAAGTCCTTCTTTTGACCCATTTTGCCAAAGGAAAGGACGTTGCCTAATAATTATGCACACCTGATATAAGGTGTTGATGTCATTAGACCACACCCCTTCTCATTACAGAGATGCACATCACCTAATATGCTTAATTGGTAGTAGGCTTTCGAGCCTATACAGCTTTGAGTAAGACAACACGCATGAAGAGGATGAAGTGGACAAAATACTCATTTGCCTAATAATTCTGCACTCCCTGTATATGATAGGGCAACACCCCCACTTGCTCTTAACACTGTACATTACACATTTACATGATATACATATTTACATGATATTCACATATCAACATTTATGTTCCAAACAAAATATGCGTAAATTTATCTATTTCCACTTTACTTACAGACTTAGTCATGACGTCTGCTACCATGTCTTCTGTTGCACAATATTTAACTTGTACTTCCTTCTCAGTTATAGCAGACCTAATAAAATGATACTTGACGTCGATGTGTTTACATCTTTGACGGTTTATAGGATTTTTGGACAATGCAATTGCACCTTGATTGTCTGCAAGAATGGTAACTGGTGAATATTGCCTTTTAATGTCCATGCCATTAAGTAGCTGTGAGAGGTATAAGCTTTCTTGTACTGTGGCGGCCATCGCCATGTACTCTGCCTCGCACGTTGACAAAGCTACTGTAGCTTGCTTCCTGGTTTTCCAGCAGATCACTGGCCCATTTTTGGATAGTACAAAACAATAACCCGTTGTACTTCTCCTGTCACTCAAATCTGTGGCCCAATCTGCATCGCTGTATGCTATAAGATTTAGGTTTCCTTCTGTCCTTTTATAGCACAGCTCTTTGTTTAGTGTCCCCTTAAGGTAACGTAATACATGTTTTGCTGCTGTTCAATGATGCTCTTTTGGCTCAGATAGGGATTGTGACAGTTTGCTCACTATCCAACTCAAATCTGGTCTTGTACATGTCATTAGGTAAATCAAACTGCCCACTAATTCTCTATATTTTCCTGAATCAGCTGATTCACCATGTGCATCAAAGTCATTTTTGAGTTCACAAGGAGTAGAACGTGGCTTACAGTCAGACATTTTGAACCTTTCCAGGATTTTTGTGACGTACCGTGTCTGGTTTAGTCTTATCTCATGGTTCTCTTGTATACAGTCAATACCCAGAAATGTTTGAGCTCACCAAGATCCTTCATTTTAAATTTCTCATTCAACATTTGTTTCACGTTTCTGATAGCGTCTTCACTGTTGGCAGCTATGATTACATCATCAACCCAGATGATAAGAATCACTGTCTCACTCGCTGTCTGTCTGGAATATACACAATGGTCTACAGGATTTTGTTTGTAACCTTTTTCACATAAATGGTCATGTAACATCTTATTCCAGTTCCTGCCAGATTGTTTCAAACCATATAGTGATTTGTTTAGTTTGCAGACCAGTTTTTCACCTGTGTCTGATTTTACTTCAAAACCTTCTGGTTGCTGCATATACACCTCAAAATCGATTGGGGCGTGCAAATAAGCAGTCTTCACGTCCATTTGATGGAGTTTAAAGTTGTACCGTACTGCTAATTGCATCAGAGTACGCACTGATGTCATATCTGCAGTCGGCGAAAAGGTTTCTTTGTAATCAATGCCTTGAACTTGGCTATAGCCTTTAGCAACATATCTTGCTTTAAATGTTTTAGTCCGATTCGGGTTCTCTTTTATCACATACACCCATCTCCCTCCCACTGCATTTTTACCTTCTGGCAGCGTGGTTAGAGTAAACGTATTATTGTCTTTCAAGGATCTCATTTCATCTTCCATAGCATCTGACCAACACTTAGAGTTCGATGACTGCATAGCTTCTTCAAATGTCTTTGGTATGTTATACATCACCCTGTAACAGTAATCTACAGTCAGCGATGTTTGGTCGTCTTCTGCAGTTTGGACATAGTCTTTCAGGTAATCTGGCCTTCTCCTGTTTCGTTTAGGATATCGTTCAGACTCTGTTCTGTCACTCTGTTTGTCTGAGTTTTGTGTGTCATTTATGACATTGTCCTGAATGTCACTTTCAGGTTCCAGGATCATACTTTCATTTGATCTCTGGTCATTCCCTGTTTTGTCCATTCTAGCGGGGTACTTCAAGATGTCCCCTGGAGTCAAATCATCATCTCCATCGTCATCATCCTGAGTGGTCTGGGTTTGGTGCTCAACTACACCTTTAGTGAGGAACTTAACCAACCTATGTTTAAGAACTCGTCCTGTTTTAGGGTAGTAGACTAGATATGACGGACTGTTTTTATCGTAACCCACAAAAACTCCTTCGTCACATCTCGCATCTAACTTCTTTTTGTTGTGTCCGTAACCGTAGCAAACTGATCCAAAGATCCCCATCCTCGACATGTCTGGCTTCTTTCCTGTCAGCATGTAATAAGGGGTTTGCTTTGTGCGTCTGTTGTAACACCTATTACGAATTACTGCGGCAGTCATAACAGCATAAGTCCATAATCTCTTTGGCAGGTTACTTTCGATCAACATACACCGTGCCATTTCAAAAAGTGTTCGCCATTGTCTCTCAGCAGTCCCATTCTGATGAGGTGAATACGGCGCTGATGTCTCATGCTTTATCGTGTTTTTATTTAACAATGTCTGAAACTCTTTAGATGTAAATTCAGTTCCATTGTCTGACCTGATTCTCTTTACTTGCCCATAAGGGGCGACGTCTGCCAAGAATCTTTCAGTTGCTTTTACGGTGTCACTTTTAGCCTTTAAAAAGTACACAAACATTGTGCCTGAGTAATCATCAGTAAATGCTAACGTGTACCTGAACCCGTCTTTAGCTTCTGGTTCTATCGGTCCAGCTAAGTCAGTGTGCACTAGCTCTAATGCTTCTTCTGCTCTTTCATCAGGCTCTCTATTCCTGGGTTGGATAAATTTCCCTTTTATACACACTTCACAATCTTGGTAATGTTTAGCTTTACCTTTTTATTTTCATACCCTCGGTAATGTTCTCTAGTTTAACCAAGTCTTCATAGTTACAGTGGCCGAGGATTTTGTGCCAAGTTTCTACATCATGACAGCCATTGCATTCGTTGTTGTCAACATAATGATCAGATGTAACACTGTTCAAATAGTATAGGCGTTCATATTCACTTATCTTAAACCTTGTCCCGTTCTTATGGATAAGCTGGTTGCAGCCCTTCTTGAAGGTTACTGAGGCTCCTTTAGCCGTCGCCGCCTGGACCAAGAAGATATCTTGCAGGTAAGAGGGAATGTAAAGGGCTCCCTCCAGTGTCGCCTTCACCTTTCGTCCCTCGCTGTCTTGTAGATAGACCTCCACATCTCCCCTCTTCAGTGCGACCCCACTCGTCCTCGTCCCGTCAGCTAACTCCATGAAGTGTCTTCCAGGTGCGAATGTCTCATCAAAACTTTTGAATCTCTGAATGTCCGTAATAATGTGAGAAGTGGCCCCTGTATCAACCATTAGGCTTCTCTGTTTCAGCCCTTGATTTCCACAGTCTTTAGCTTTGAACGCGAAACTATGATCTTCTGCATCGGTTACGTGTTTAGCAGTAATCTTCTTTCGTCGGCGACAGTCGCTGTCCTTATGCGTTGAGCTTTTGCAGTAACCGCACCACTGCTTCTCTTTTTGTTCTTTCCTTTCGGCCTTTGTGTAACACTCACGTGCTATATGACCCTTTTTTTCACAGTTGTAACATATGATTTCTGCATTGTCTCTCTCTTTCTTCCAGTTATTTGCCTTCATCACATTGTCTTCAGAACATGTGGCCTTTTCGGTGCTCTCGAAGCTTCTTAATTTAGCTTTGAATTCACTAAATGTCATTGCTTTGTCACTGTGGGTTACATGTATGGCAAACGGCTTGAAAGATTCAGGCAACCCTTTTAACACCATTGCAATAAGCAGTCCATCACTTAATGTCTCTTCTGCATTCCTCAGAGCTGTAATGGCAGTCTCAGCCCTTATCATATAGTCTGTGACGCTCTCGCTGGGCGTTTTCTGTAGCGACGTTAGCTCCGTATACAGGCTAATCACACGTTGTTTCCCCTTACCGGCGTAGTGCTCTCTCAGAATTCCCAACGCTTTCCGTCCGTCATCCCTGGCATCTCTCATCACGAGTGAAAGACTTCTATCATCCAATACTTGGATTAGCTCTGCATAAGCTACTTCATTCTTTTCATCCAAGGCTACGTTCACACTGCAGGTCTTAATGCTCAATTCCGATTTTTTTGATCAAATCCGATTTTTTTGTCTGCTCGTTCACACTACAAATAAAATGCGACAGCAAACGCGCTCTAGTGTGAACGCTCAAAGCGGCCCGCATGCGCAAAAGAAGACGTCATACACAACGCGCTCTGTTTAGACCCAGAACAAACTATATTGTTTGACTGATGGCCTTAATATAAAGACTTCGGACTTCATGTTTCCCGATTTTTGCTTTAAGTTATTTTGTTATTTACATAATAATGTAGATAACCTAATAATTATCCTCATTGCTGTTTTAGAGGAGCGGTGCTTCAAAGGATAGTTGCAGATTTCTGTCAGAATCTGCAGGTTATGCAGTACAAATAAAATGTTCACTTTTCTCCAACGTTGTCTTCCCAGCAGTTTCACCGGATGGCCAGGAAGCGTTCGCGATGTCTTCTCTGGCGCTGATAATTGGCGTCTGTCTTGTATCAGTGACGTAAAAGACGGATTTAATGCGGCTTGACCGTTCACACAGCAGTCGCTTTCTGAGACATCGGATCGGATTCAGTATGTGGTACTGATCGGATTCAGTACCACATACGAAAGTGACCCAGATCGGATTTGAAAATATCGGATTTGTGCCGTTCACACTGTCACACCATGATCGGATATGGGTCGCATAGGGTCAAAAAAATCTGATTTGATGCGCTTTCGCCTGCAGTGTGAACGTAGCCCAAGTCCTTGTCTTCTTCCTCCGACTCGCCGGGCTCGTCCAAAATGGCGGCCTTTAGCCCAAGTAGCCGCATGTATCCCAGGAACTTTGTTTCCCACAATTCGTAGTTTCTCTCATCTCCGTCGAAGCACAGACGGTTCCACCGGCTTCCCACATCCCTTCTGGGCCCATAACCTGTTGGATGTTCCATTTTCTAGGGCAGAAATACCGTGGTAACTCGCACATCTCATGGAGGAATAAACCACATACACCTTGTTAGAGTTTTACATCAGAGGCACACGCCTTCCTCTGCGCCAACATTTATTGAACACACACTTCCGTATTTATACCTTTCAGATTAAGAGCACATACATATATGATAGGGCAACACTGAAGTTGGATTATCTGGTATATAATGATGTGCTATGTGATTGCTAGCGACACAGCTATGTTAGCATAACATTAGCATAGTGAAGCTGGAGGATGAACGCCAACTTTTTTTCCACTCATTAAAAGTTAACGTGAGGGATTCTGGTGGTCAGGGACAAATGCAATCGCATAGCAAGATGCTATACACGGGCCAAACTTCAGTCAGGAGAACAACTGATTATTACTCATCCACAATACGAGGTTAGTTATTAATATACTGCAACAACATGGGAATAGAACAGTTGCGAGAGAATTCAACATTAATGAATCAATGTTACGGAAATGGAGGAAGCGTAGTTTTTGGCTTTCCCCATATTTCAAAAGTGCTTCATCTCTTTGCTATGACTGTCGCCCGCCATAATTTGCAGATGATAATGGTTTTAGCTGCTGCCATGCTTTCACCAAAACAGGCGCAGCTTGATGACATCATCAACATGTGCTAACTACTTTAATGCACAGTGATCATTTTTTGGATGTGTAAACATCCATAACAGTAAAATTGTTAATAAATAAACAAACAAACAAACAGAACTAACCCGCATGCCTGCTTTCATAAGTCTTTTGTACTTTATGTTTGATTTTAATAAAAATCGGCACAAAGGTAAAGCAGTCAAAGGGCACTTGCATCATTATATACACTTATACATATAATACATATAATAGCAGCAATGCCCAAAGTACAGTTGTGACCTGTAGTGGGTAATATTTAATAATATAAATATTTTCGTTTTTACTTTTTAAATCGAGTCCGTACTCCCGTTCTCGCTAGTCTTAATTTAAATGGTTACTGCGAAACTACACAGACAAGCTGTTAGTGTTTCTGGGCTAAATAAAGCAACCTACTGGAGTAATTACATAATTCAGCTTTAGTTTTCGGGTTCGTTTGTTTTTTATTTGTAAACAAAATCGGGTTGGAACACCAGTAACGCATTGTCTACACGGCATGCGATTTGCACCACCGACCGTCGGGGCGCTATTCACAGAATATATTACCGGTTTCGTGTCGGTTTACGCGTCTTCTCTCTTCCTTCCGGTGCCCCGCTTGCCCCACTCCCTCCCGGTGCTAGACCGTCGGGCTTGGCAGTGGGAGCGTAATGGCGGTCCACCGGGGACCCTCTACGAAATGGCTCTTCACCCGGGAGCAGCTCGAAAATACGCCGTCTCGACGCTGTGGAATAGAAGCAGACAAAGAGCTCGCTTACCGACAGCAGGCTGCCAACTTAATCCAAGAAATTGGCCAGAGACTCAACGTGTATCCTTTCTGAAACGCTGAGTCTTGCCGGACGGCAGGCGGGCTGTCTGTAGTTAGCATTAGCATAGAGTGCGGCTCGAAATGAAATGCTTGTTATATTTTATGCTGTGATTGTGTAAACAGGTGTCCAATGGTTCGGTGTTGTATACATAGGCCTCTCTGATAAGATGAGCCATTTTAACTCCTCTCACAGGACGTTTGTGACCCGCCGGAGGTGATGAGGCCCGCTAGCTAGCTTAGCCATTGTTTGGCTCGTCAGTCTGTTGTTTCTATTGTTAGCTTTTGTCTACTAAAAGCAGAGATACTGATATTAGTCGTATGTGTGTTGTAAACATTTTGCCACTCTATACACGATTCCAGCCCACATTGGAAATGTGGGCTTTGTGTAATTATGAGTGTGTTGACAGGGTTTTAACCCGCGGCCTCACGTTTTGCGATCTCCAAGGCCTTAACTCAGTACTAAGCTTTCTAATCTAATGGCGTTGTTTATTTGCCTGTGAACCATCCATGTGATTTCCTTAACCGTTCACTCAGCTCTCAATTAATTATCAACACTGCTATAGTTTATATGCACAGGTTTTATATGATCCACTCCTTCACCAAATTCAATAGAAATGTAAGTATCGCTGCGTTGTTCGCTGATATCACGATCACCTTTGCCGCAGACTAGCAAAACTGTGTTTTTCCTTTCCTCCCTTGTATAGATAATTTCCCAGACTACGTTGTTCCTGGCAGCTAAAGTTGAGGAGCAGCCCAGGAAGCTGGAGCACGTCATTAAAATAGCCCATGCCTGGATTAACCCACAAGATCCTCCCCTGGACACTAAAAGCAACGTGAGTAAACTGTGACTGCTCTGGAGCTTATGTTTTTCCATACTTTGTAAGTTAATGTTTCACAGACCTTACAGTGTGGTTTTTAGAGGTTACATATGGATTGTACTGATGCTGCGACTAGTAGAAACGTGAAGCCGAGGTTTTTGGTCTATTTGTTTTTCTTTTCGATATGTGTCCTGCTGATCTATTTTATTTCAGATCTCTTATTTAGCTCTGGAAAACTTTAACACATGTTGATCACTAGTTCTGAGGTTTTACGATCCCTCGGTTTATGCCAGTATATAATCTTCTAAACCAACATTGTGCCATGAGCTGAAAGGAAACAGTCTTAAAGGTTGAGCACCTTTTTCCATGGTCTGATTATCCTATCATTACCTTGTGAGATTGGAAATAACAATACCACTACTAGGAGTGAGCCTGGGTCATTTGGGGGTTATGTGACCGTTAAGGTAGTGCTAGCTATCCTTTATAATGCATACTACGTGGCCCCAAGCACAAAAAACGGTGCTGTTCCTAGAGAAAGGAGAGGCGGAGACATACCTGGAAGTTATCTCACTCCCAGTGTGAAGTGAATGTTTGCTGGAAAGCCTTGCTCACATATGGTTGGTGACTAATTCCAAAGCGTAGGATGACATCAGCTAAATAGACAAAATGGCTCTTAACATTTGTCTTTTGGACCTTTCACCCTTTTTAAATGTATAAAAAAAACTTGCCCGTCCTTCTTCTCTTCATCGGGTTCTAACCATGTTTATACTAGAGCAGGGGTGGGCGAACTTTTTGATTCGTGGGCCACATTGAGTTCTAACATTTGACAAAGGGGCCGGAACAGGAGCAGATAGATGGCATGCTTTGAAAACATCACCTCATTGGGGGGAAAAATACACATCTTGGGATATGGAGAAAACATGTGCTTTAATTTCCAATGAAAATGAAGAAGAACATTACAATAAAATCTCTGACTTCGAAATGAGTCTTTAAACACTGAAAATCAAATAAATGAACATTTTATTTTAAAGCACTGAAAGTTCTGTTATCCTTCAGGATATCACATCACTCTCCTCCTGACTCTTTTTTTTTTTTTTTTTTTTTTTTCCAAAAACGGTAGGAGATGCAGATGTACTTGTCCTGTTCCTTTTATTCAATTTGTTTCCCCGGTGCCAAAAGTCAACAACGACCAGTGCAAGAACGAAACAGTTGCAGCAAGTCAGTCTGTGAAGCGTTATATTTGATCTGCGCACACTGTTCATTTTAACAACGTGCGTATCACGGAGACACACATTTTAATGGGAGCAGTGTTGTTGGTCTCCTTTTTTAGGCAGCGCATCAAAGTCTGGAGTTAGTTTTGTTGTGGCGATTCTCAGGATGGATCTGAGGTGTAGGTCTGTTAACTTGGATCTGTGGCTGGCTTTGTTGATGTTCATGACGCTGAATGTCTGTTCACACACGAAGGTAGAGCCGAACAAAGCCAACATCATCTGCGCTTTTCGTCTTAGATTTGGAAACGCGGCATCATTGAGTGAAGCATAGAAGTCATTTAGTTTCAGAGAGCTGAACTTCTCTTTTAAGGCAGGGTTGGACTGAAGGTCGATGAGTTCGAGCTGAAGCTCCTCTGGAGCTGTTTCAGGGTCTTGTGACAGAGGAAAGGCCAGTGATTGTCAATTTTATCGAAATCCAAAAACCGACGGCAGAATTCTCCGTGCAGTGCATCCAGTGACTCACTGTATTTCTTTACTTTTGCTCCGGCCTCTTTCAGCGTGCCTAGTGTAGGAAAATGAGTGAATGACGTGTTCAAAATCTGCCTGGAGAATAAAGCCAGCTTGGATTTGAAGGCTTTCACGTTTGTGTGCATGTCATGCACAAAGTGCTCCTTCCCCTGCAGTTTCACGTTGAGCTCATTCAAGTGTGAAAATACGTCCGTAGCAAACGCAAAGTCACACATCCAGCTGTTGTTGCTCAGCTCAGGAAATTCCTCAGTCTTCCCCTGCCGCTCCAAAAACACGCCAATCTCCTCTTTGAGCTCCCACACTCGTTGAAACACTTTGCCCAAACTCAACCAGCGGACACGGGAGTGATAAAGCAGGTCCTGGTGATCCGCATCCGTTTCCTCCAAGAATGCAATGAACTGACGGTGCTGAAGTCCCCGTGCGCGTATGAAGTTGACAAGTTTCACCTCAGGATTCACAACATGATTCAGCTGTAACACCGATTTACATAGAGATTCCCGGTGGAGGATGCAGTGGAGAAAAATGACATCCTGGTCAGGGTTTTCATCTTTCACTTTATTCTGGATTCTCCTCAGCAGGCCAACGTTTTTTCCCGTTAAATTCAGAGATCCATCTGTGGTGACGTTAACAAGCTTACTCCGGGGAAGCTTCATCACATCAGAATTGCAGGGGAAATAAAACATTAACAAGGTTAATTTATTAATTTTTTTTCAAGTTTGGCAGGCCGGATCAAAACGTTTGATGGGCCGTAGTTTGCCCATGCCTGTACTAGAGTCTTTCATTGGTTTGGCACAACTGTTCCCCACAACCACATTTATATAAAAGAGGGCAGATGCATAACCATTATTTTTCTTTGCATGTGAAGGCCCACTCCTGTGTGTCAGAAGTGCCAGATGTCGACATGGCTGAGTAGATCGGGATAATAATAATTTAATGTGAAAATGAGCTGGAAAGGCCTTGATTAACAAAGTGATTACTTTGAGCTCTGCTGTCTGGTGAAAAGCAGGCGACACTCATGAGATGTGTACTGGAGTCTGTGTGGATCGCACCATTTGTTAGGTTTGACCTCTGACTGGAGGCAGCGATGGCAGGCAGCAAACTGCAGCTTTTTGTCTGTAAAGTAATCGCAGCTGCAGTTTGATGTCTAGAATAAACGTATCTGTTGTCACAGCTGACTCTGAAGTCAGAGACTGATGTGAGTTAATTACTGAATTTGCTTAATTTAATCAAATGCTTTTCACAGAAGTAGCCTCTGTTACAGTTCGCTGAGTGTCATCATAGATAATGTTGAGTATCAGAGACTGTTAAACGTGAGTTGCATGCTGAATTTTCTTAATTTAATCAAAAGTCTTTCAGTCTTAGTTTGTTGTACAAGAAAGGACAAAGATAATTTGGTTACATCCAAATTTTTTCATGTTTTGCAGCATGGCTGTTTCTTTTGTTTTTCCTCTGTCATAAGCCATATTGGCTTTTTTGAGGTTTTAAACTTCCATTTGCTTAAAAGAAAATGTAATTGTTAATGATGATTGGGTGGGCTTAATTCAGTCTTGACTGTTAGCACAAGGTGACCGCCACAAGTATACAGAAAAAATTCCACCCATCCAAAACGGAGACGGACACACATCAACCTTTTCAGTTTTTGTATAAACGTGTCTGTGTATGTCAGCGTGTGTGTGTCCACCAAATTAAACCAATTATATCCAGTAGAGTTCACAAAGAAATGATACTTGGTTATAATTTATACTAAAATTCCTACTGAATTACGAAACTTCTTTACAACAGCATCGATACCAACAGTGCTGTCTTTTGCCTCAGCCTTCGACACACAACTTCACACAGCTCCTCCTCTCACTAACAGCTGAAGTAGTTAACCTTCATAACACTGAAGAAGAGTTCAGGAGGAATTTCAGAGGTCAGGAAAGTTTCCATTTCAACAGCATTAAAGTATTAAACAGTTTTCATAAATGTTAACCTGGAAGGCGCACACGTTAGCATTAGCCATTTACCTTTTAGCAGTTATCTGATAGCCACATTAGCCATCTGTTAGCATTAAAGTAACAGCTGGTAGACTGCAGGTCGTGCTGGAGTACTGAGCCGTGGCAGAGTAGATTACAAACACTGACGGGTCGCTGGCTTTATGAACTAGCAGGCGATCCGTAGCTGAACTGAGTAGAGTTCAGCGTGTGGAGAACTAATCCGAGCAAATAATGAGTGAAATCCAGAGCAGAGCAGGAATCAGATGGGTTTCAGGTCTGATGAGCAGAACTGGGGATGTAAACAGCTGCAGCAGAAATGAATTCTGCGCCATTGCTCCTGTTGTTGCAGCATGGTGTCGACACCTTTCCATGGCATTGAAAATGGTATCGAGTTTGAAATTCGAGTTTTGTGACATCCCTAATGTATAATGCTAACAGGCTTGCTCCATTAACATTCCTGTCCACTGATTGTATTTTTGTTTTGTGTGTGCGCTTATAAAAATGGATTTGTTTGTGGTTGTCGAGGGTCGTTTTTAATTCTTCACGGCTTGATCTGTTTCAGGCATTCCAGCAGCAGGCACAAGAGCTTGTAGCACTGGAAACAATCGTGCTACAAACTCTGGGTGAGTACAGGCTGCGCTGCACAGACTGCACACACTTTCTGCTGTCCTTGGTTTTCCTGGTTTCTACAATAGACCAGTGTAACACCAAGAGGGGGGTTACACACAGAAGAAAATGACTAAAGTACCACACATGCATGCTGACACTTTTTCACATATTCTGATGCAGCGTTTTTCCTCCCGTTCTGTTGAGCAAATGTAAAAAAAACCCCAAAACATTATCTCACTGATGTTCTGCTTCTGTATTTGCACCTCTGCCTGACAATCTTCCTTCCTGGTTGCAGGTTTTGAAATAACAGTTGATCATCCGCACACAGATGTTGTGCGATGTTCCCAGCTAGTGCGAGGTATTACCTTTTTCCTCACCTGTTACTTTTCAAGAACTACTGCTGTGTGTTATCAGCTTTGCTCTAAAACCAGTTTTTTCTCTTGTTTTACAGCAAGCAAGGATTTGGCACAGACTTCCTATTATATGGCTACCAACAGGTTGTTATCCTGTTCCCATTATTGCACTGTAATGGCACACTATAGCTTCCTGCACTGCAGGGTACCCCTTCCTGTGTCCAACGCCCTGTTTGCACTTGGATCCTGGGAACCCCCAATGGGGAAGTACCGACCAGGCTGCTGTGTGCGGTGTATTGTACAAGGGCTCTGTGTTGGCACATAGGGGTTGAATGCACAATGTGGAGTGTAGTGTTGCTGTTTACCTCTCGAAGTTGTTTGGTACCGAGTGCACATGTCTTTAAAAAAAAAAGTCTCAAACGGTAGCCTGAATATAGATTGCCACTAAAGATTCTTAAACTTTTAGAGTTTCTTGGTAAGTACGGTTACTGTTCTTTTTAAATGTTTCTTTTTGATCTTTTTTTAAATCCAGAGGAGCTAACAATGAAACGCCAAACTATACTGCAAACTGAATGCTTTTGTTCTAGAGGACTCCAGAGGGTCACTACGGAGTACTGTGAGGAATATTAGCTAGCTCAACAAAACCTAAATCCCTTCTTCCTTCAGACTCTGTTCGTGCTCACATAACAAGGGGCACTTCATGCGTTACGTGAATCTTTTTCCACACAAGATATTTGTGAGTCTTGTCTTCTCCATTCAGTCTTAATCAGATGAAGGGTTCGCTTTAAACTGGATTTACCTAAGCATTAAAACTGTCCCATACTCTTAATTTTGGAGACATGGATGTTGTTTTGGTTTGTACATATCAAAGTGAAAATCATGTTGATTGGGGGAGAAAGTATATTACAAAGGGCATTTAAGCTGATTTCAAACTAAACCTCTGAACGTAAGTCTCCTGGTTTTATGTTACCATGGTGATTTAGCCTGGTAAAAAGACAGCCACTGTTGTGACATAGGAAGCTCGACATAGCAAACGTTTAGTTATTCAAGTTTTTTTGTTTTACAGATGAATAATAGACACATCTTTTACTTACTTTCTCCTAAAGTTTTAGACTAAGGCTAATAGAGTTGAAACATATAATAAAGTGCAAATATATATTGTCTGTGGGCTTCAAATGCAACAATAGGCCTCTATTTTTTTAAGCACACACTCTGTATATAAAAGATGGACATTGCTACTGTGACATAACCCATTTCTTTGCAACCCCATATTTAAACGCTTCTGTTAGTTGGGCCTGTGTGTTCTGCTTGGAAGAATATAGACGTCATTGTTCATTTAGCTTCCAGTGATTCAAAGACATTTGATGAATGACTTGTTAAGCTTGTTGGTACTTAGTACTGTTGGTGTGTAGCTAGCTGTGTACACACAGGGGTACATAAACTAGCTTTGACACATTCTTCCAACAAAAACAACGACTTGTAGCTCAGTGTGGACTACTTATTGGCCTGAACTTTTAAGGGAGCGACAGCTGAGGTCACCACGAAAGAGGTGTGAAACATCATCAGGGGAAACGGCATGAAAAGCGCAGACAGTGGGCTTTGCGCTTCTCTGCAGCCGGCTGAAGGACACGTAAGAGCACAAGCAAGAGTGGCCCACAGACTGGTTGTGACATTAAACTGCTGTGACATGATGACTTCAAAGCTGCCCACAGGCTTTGTGGGGCAGTTTGCAGTGTAGTTTGGGTGTTAGGGTGTGGGAGAAATTAACTGTAGAAAACTGAAAGCGTAATCACTTGTCTTGGCTATCAACATCAGTGTTTCTCAGTCTCAGCGTGGCTACATTTGAATCGTCACTAATTTTATACTGTATATAAGCGCTATGTAAAAATATCAAAACTGAAACTCTTTATTTTTCTTAAGAGATTAAGAAACGCTGTTGTTTTGTAATTTCCATCATTTTTACATTAACACAAAACAAATAATAAAAATCAGTACGTCTATATTTATGTAATCATTTGAGACATTTAGGAACACAATCTAACAGATATAGGTTTTAGACAGGGGAGTCCTGTGAGGTAAGGATATGTGTATGTGATACGAAGATAACTGAATCTGACAGTCACCACTGTTTGTCTGTTAAACAGTAAAATATATAGTAGATCATGCAAGTTGGTGCGCAGATCCGTCAGCTGACAGTCGTCTTTTGCGTTTCTTGTCTCCTGCAGTTTGCACCTCACCACCTTCTGCCTACAGTACAGGCCCACAGTCGTCGCATGTGTCTGCATCCACCTGGCCTGCAAGTGGTCCAAATGGGAGATCCCTGTGTCTACAGATGGCAAACACTGGTGGGAGTATGTGGACCGCACAGTAACGTTACAGCTGCTTAACGGTAAGAGCATATTTTGAGTTGTAGAAATTCACATCCCAGCAAAGTAAAGTCACACAGTTCGTACAAGGAAAGTGTCTTCTCAGCATTTCATAAAGCACAAAAAAGTTACAAACTCTTCTTTCTGATCAAGCATCTTTAAATGTGTTTAAAAAAGCAACATAAACTTCAAACACAATGTGTTCACCTTCCAACAGTGTGGTCTCTCTTCATCCACAGCTGCTGTGTTTTAGACAGATGGTGAATAAGCTGGGTCTCACTTTTAGCCCAGGCTCTCCCAGAGCTTCCAGCAGTAGTATATTACGGCATTGCCAACACTAAATTGGGTGTGACACAAGTGTTTGCTTTGTGTGGGCCACAAAGTTTTAGCACCAGCACATTTCCATGTCTTGTGTATCAGAGGAACTGAGGAATCTGTTTCTGTGCAGACTGTAGATCAGATCACGATAAACACTTTTCTCTTTTTATTGTCAGACTGCTGCACGAGTACGTAACAGTGACCTCACCCACAAAGACTAACACAAATCGGGCTTTGCTTTTCAGTAATTTATTTGTCCTGATTTTACAGCACAGAGGTCATCTGATAAAAATCCCCAAACACACATTAAAATGTTGGCTGTGCTGCGATTTCTGCTTTGTTAACATATAAAATCGCCCCTCAACCAAAGGTCCATTCTGAGCCAGGAAAACCCTGCATATGTACTACTTTCTAGTATGAGGTTTGACTTTATTTCACAGGGAACACTGAGGCTTTATGGAGCTGCAGCTCTATCTGGTGGCAGATGGCTGCATAACATTTAGGACACAACACCAGCACTGGGTATCAATTAAAATGTTTAATTATTAACATTTAGATTAAATGACAAGTACATCTGGTACCCAGGATTGAGAATAGTGACTGTTTTTGTCTAGTAGTCGCACACACCTGTAATTCACCTTTAATCTGAAAATGTGTTGCCCTAGTTCTTCATAGTCTGAAGGCTCCGACTTTAAATTTTAGCAACGTTACCTGTTTCCTTCCTTATCCCTCGTCTAGAACAGAGTTGACACTGGACCATCGTCTTACTCGTACTTTAAACGTTTCTTCTAAACAGCGAGCTCTGATCTGAATGGCCACGTTACTGCTGTCCTTAGAATAGTTCATCTGCTTATTCGGTGCATCTAGTGTCGTATGTTCAAACTGCAGTTATACAGTCTTTCACTGCAAATGGTGACACTGGTCGTCTTCCTTCTCTGGGTCCTGGAGTCCATCTGCAAGAGCTCTGTAGAGCCAGCTGATGGTTTTGTTTTGATAATTATAGCGAGTCCCGCTCAGTGGATTTGTCCACCTTGTGTGTTACAATTGAGCCCTTGTTAGAGAGCTGGTAGAGCTGAGGCTGCCTTGTTTGTTTTCAGAGCTCACCCATGAGTTTCTTCAAATCCTGGAGAAGACACCCAGCAAGCTGAAGAGGATACGAAACTGGAGGGTAGGTGAAAAACATCAGACAGCCCAGAACATAGGGCACAGCTGGTACTGTGGAGATTTGTATTGTTCGTATGTCATGCTGAGTTTGCCTTTTCTGTCTGCAGGCGATTCAAGCTGCTAAGAAGCCAAAGACAGATGGTTCAACTGGGGACACTGCCTTCCAGGGAACATCCTTAGAAAGCCTTCCTGGTGTCACCAACTCCTTTTTCCCCTCAGCATCAGACTCTACAGATATGCCCAACCTAAATACCATCACAACCCCGTTCGCCTCATACCAGCCACTAAACGACCAATCAAAGGCTTGCGGGTACGACCAGTTCTCCCAGCCCGCCCACTCAGACTTCACCCTGGTGAAGCCCAAACACAAAGCTGCAGGCGGGACTAGCAGCGAGCTCGCTGTGAACACCGCCGCTTTTTCGCGGCCACAGAAAGTCTTGACTCTGGAAAAGTACAGAGAGAAACACGCGGCCGAGCTGGCCTTGCAGAACGGCGTTAAGGAGGAGCCAAGCACAGATGTCTACACTCCTCCGCCGTTGTCCTCTCACCACCACAAGAAACGTTCTCAGCTGCAGCAGGTCAGCCAGCCGGGTGACAGGAAAGAAAAGCCCAGCTCTAAAAAACCTCGCCTCGCAGCCTCATACGCAGAAAACGGCTCGGCCACTAGCGAGGAGCTCAAAATGCGGATCAAAGTTTCATCGGAGCGCCACGGCAGCTCGGAGCAGGGTGGGGCTCTGCCAGGCAAAGACAAACACAGAGAGCACAGCAGCCACCGCCACTCGAAACACAGCCACTCGCACTCGTACTCCCTCAGTGCAAACAACAGAGGGGCAATAGACAACTCTTCCTTATCTGCCCGTACTCCCGGCAACCACTGCATCGAGGGCAGCTCCTCTGGCTCGTCTCGTAAGAGACCCCACCCTGATGCCGGCAACCACAATCACCACCATCACCACCACCACCACCACCACCACTCGTCTAAGAGCAGCAGGACCTCCAAAGGAAGCCTGAGCTCGTCTCACTACTCAGACAGCAACCAGAGGATGATGGAGCACCACGGCCATGACGGAACCAACGGCATGCTGACATCTAACGGGCAGCACACTGACTACAAAGACACTTTTGACATGCTGGACTCTTTACTAAGTGCCCAAGGGATGAACTTGTAACCCAGAGAGTCCCCAGTGTTGTCTACAATAAGGTATTACCATGTTTATTAAAATTTTAAAAATGATTTTATTTGTCTTAAGTTATCTGAATTCTGCATCACCCTCAGTCGTGTCTACACACTGATCATTGATGATTCTTGTCAAACTGTCAAATGTCATAGAGCTGTGTACTACTAGCTTGCAGCGCACACTCAAAAATTGGATGTTTTTGAAATGCGGCTGAAAAAAGAGGTTTTTAAATGTTCTCTTAACTTGAGCTGACATCTATTTTTAACACGGATGTTTTTAGTCACAAAAGGGAAGACGCAACGCAACCATTGTGACAGTTTACAGTTCATGTTTTTTTGTTTGTTTGTTTTTTCTTCCGTTTTTGTATGTTAAGACATTTTGTTTCACTAAAAATCTCAGGTCTTGAATTTTTGATAAAAGAACGAATCTTCCTCTGTTTGGGTTTATTACCTGTATCTGTGGAGATGTATCACCTCGTCGGTTTGCTGACGAAAACAAAAGCAAAACTTTGGCGTCTCTCTTAGGAAACACGGTCTGCATATATTTAAAAGAGCGCATCAACAGTTCTGAACAAATAAAAATGTGAGGGGAACTCCATTTGCCTATCGGGCCGTGCCTGAAGTTTTGTGCAGATTCACTATAGAGCTAAAATGAAGTTTACTTTACATCTGCTGTGAAAGTGCATTTAAGATATAGCGGCTGAAAGCGCAAAAAAAAAAAAGGCCGTGTGATTGTACCTTGTCAATTACTATTCAGTATGATAAATGTTATTAACTACAAGAAAATACAGATCTCTGAAATAAGATTGTGTATATAGGACTGTAGTTCAGAATTAAACTGTTATTGGTTTATTGCATCAGTCCAGACCTCCTTCCATTCAATGTATCATGAGATCTAAAGCAGACTCTGTATTGATGAACATATCCTTGATTTGTGTATTGGGAGCCCAAATAAAGGTGTAAAAGATAACATGCTGAATTATGGAAGTGTTTGACATTTTGTTTGTTACAATGTTGTTACGATGGGACTAAATTTTGTTACTGTGGGACAGTGAGTTTGTGACCACTCCAAAATGGCATAGCTGCGACAAACCAGTGGCCCAAACTGGAGTACCAGTTCTGAGCAAAAGTTTAAGTATGACCAACTTGAAAATTTTAAGCATGCCAAAGAATACGAGTACACCCTTTTGAGCTATCTGTGTGATGTACTGCACTCCCCAGCCTACATTTATATAGCAGACGCCTCCAAAGAGCCGTGCTCTGTGGGGGAGGCAAGCGGCTACAAGTCTAAGTACGGAAAACTGCTATGTTAGAGTTTGCCACAATGCATTTTCATCAAAACTGATTTGTAGCATGAAAACGGCATACTCTTGCACTCTGAAACACTGGAATAAGCTACGCACATGTTGGAACACAGACTGCAGAGTGCGCTCTGCATGAAAGAGATTCAGCCTCTGATACAAATCGAAATGTAGATCCTACAAGTGGCCTGCACCCACCAACCTCACATCAGTGCAGGAACACTAAACCAAAGCTGCATCCTAACAGTCCAAAAATGCAAAGGAAGCTAAGCTACACGACCTCGAGTCTGCGGTTGGGGTGAGAGAAGGAAGACAGGATAAAAGACATGCTGTGGAAGAGAGACAGAGGTTAATAACAAGTATGATTCAGTGCAGAGAGGTCTGTTAATACATAGTGAGTGAGAAAGGTGACTGGAAAGGAAAACTCAATGCATCATGGGAATCCCCCGGCAGCCTATGTCTATTGCAGCATAACTAAGGGAGGATTCAGGGTCACCTGGTCCAGCCCTAACTATATGCTTTAGCAAAAAGGAAAGTTTTAAGCCTAATCTTGAAAGTAGAGATAGTGTCTGTCTCCCGAATCCAAACTGGAAGCTGGTTCCACAGAAGAGGGGCCTGAAAACTGAAGGCTCTCCCTCCCATTCTACTTTTAAATACTCTAGGAACAACAAGTAGGCCTGCAGAGCGAGAGCGAAGTGCTCTAATAGGGTGATATGGTACTACAAGGTCATTAAGATAAGATGGGGCCTGATTATTTAAGACCTTGTATGTGAGGAGCAGGATTTTGAATTCAATTCTGGATTTAACAGGAAGCCAATGAAGGGAAGCCAAAACAGGAGAAATATGCTCCCTCTTTCTAATCCCTGTCAGTACTCTTGCTGCAACATTTTGGATTAGCTGAAGGCTTTTCAGTGAGTTTTTTGGACATCCTGATAATAATGAATTACAGTAGTCCAGCCTGGAAGTAATAAATGCATGAACTAGTTTTTCAGCGTCACTCTGAGACAGGATATTTCTAATTTTAGAGATGTTGCGCAAATGGAAGAACGCAGTCTTACATATTTGTTTAATATGTGCGTTGAAGGACATGTCCTGGTCAAAAATGACTCCAAGGTTCCTCACAGCGTTACTGGAGGCCAAGGTAATGCCATCCAGAGAAAGAATCTGGTTAGATACCATATTTCTAAGCTTTTCAGGGCTGAGTACAATAATCTCAGTTTTATCTGAATTAAGAAGCAGAAAGTTAGCGGCCATCCAGGTCTTTATGTCTTTAAGACATTCCTGCAGTTTAACTAATTGGTGTGTGTTATCTGGCTTCATGGACAGATAGAGCTGGGTGTCCTCTGCATAGCAGTGAAAATGTATGCTATGTCTTCTAATGATACTGCCTAAGGGAAGCATGTATAATGTAAACAGAATTGGTCCTAGCACCGAACCCTGTGGAACTCCATAATTAACCTCAGTGTGTGAAGAGGACTCTCCATTTACATGCACAAACTGGAGTCTATTAGATACATATGATACAAACCACTGCAGTGCAGTACCTGTAATACCTACAGCATGTTCTAATCGCTCTAATAGGATATTATGGTCAACAGTATCGAATGCTGCACTAAGGTCTAGCAAGACAAGCACAGAGATGAGTCCACTGTCAGAGGCCATAAGAAGATCATTTGTAACCTTCACTAAAGCTGTTTCTGTGCTGTGATGAGCTCTGAAACCTGACTGAAACCCTTCAAATAAACCATTCCTCTGCAGATGATCTGTTAGCTGTTTGACAACTACTCTTTCAAGGATTTTTGATATGAAAGGAAGGTTGGAGATTGGCCTATAAGTAGCTAAGACTGCTGGGTCTAGAGATGGCTTTTTGAGTAAAGGTTTAACTACAGCCAGCTTGAAGGCCTGTGGTACATAACCGATCATTAGAGATAGGTTGATCATATTTAAGATCGAAGAATTAATTAATGGCAGGACTTCTTTGAGCAGTTCAAAATGTAGATGTCAGTGTTTTTAAATAAATGATGTTATAAGTGACCAAGAGGTATACCATCATGCATCCATGTCTCAGGTTCAGGCCAGGGAGGGTAAAGTCTATTATCCAATCCTAAGAAGGACCCCAAACCCACAAAAGAAGTTAATTCTGGTGAGGTTCCCATTCCAGCGGCTCCTGCTGAACCTATAGTTTTCCATAGGATAACACTCAATGCAAAGGAACATCAGGCCTTTGCTTCGAATAGCTCATCATACTTCTGCTGCTGAACCACTGATGCCAGTTCAGAATGCTTTAAACAGTGCTGGAACTGCAGAAGAACCAGCGAGTCCAGGAAAAGACTTTGATGTGGTCACACCAGCCTGTGTAAAAGACATCAGGGTCACCACAGTACAAAACACTGCTGTGGCTCTATATTCACAATCTCTATTTGGCCCTTCTGTTGGACCATTTATCAATATTACAGAGTTTTCCAAAGACCGTCAAACCAAGAGAAAACAAAAAATGACTTCTAAAAATGTCTCAAAACTTATCAGGCTCACAGATACTAATGTATTATATTTAAGAAATAGCTAAATACATTCTAAATAAAAATATCAGTTAAATTTTGATCACAGCAAATACGAGAATATTTAACCTCAAGTACAGACAGCACATTCAGATTGAGCTGTTGTACTAAGTAAAATTACAGAAATGCAAAACCTAAAGTAACAGTAGTAGTTGTGCAGGGAAGCATCCCGTTCTTTAGGATGACTTCTCATCTTATAGGATTTTAAATCCCTGTTAAACAATCATGGGAGACGGCTTGCTCCTCCATGAGCTCGAATCTGGAGGTTTCTTCCTATTAAAAGCCAATTCTTCCTTCCCATTGTCACCAAGTGCTTGCTCGTGGAGGGCTTTCTAATTGTTGGGGTTTTTCTAACATTGTGGGGTCTTTACCCTATAAAGCACCTTGAGATGATTGTTTCTCTGAATTGGAATTGTAAATGCAAACTGGGATTTGAAATGTCCCAGAGCAATCTGTAGTTTCAGGGTTTCAGGGTTACTAATTGCTGCATTTTGCCTGGACCTAACAAGTGTGCTTACAAACATATTCTGACAAATGTTTGTTTCTGCAAGCCGGACTCAGTTGAAGCTGTGGTGAGGTGGTGTTCTGTTGGATTAAGATCAGGTGATTGTAGTGTCCATTTGAGTGGCGTTGTTGTTGTCATGCTCAAGAACCCAGTTTGAGATGATGCGATGGCACCACAGTGATGACAACTCGTTATTTCAACAAACTGTAAAACCAAAGATGGATGGAGCTCCCGGGTCTGAAAAGTGAAGTTAATCTCTTCCTGGAAGGCCAGCAGGGGGCGACTGTTCTGCTTCACTTGACTCTTTGGCTCTGTAAACACTTTCCTGATCAGTTCATGGCCTCAGTTGCTCCTTTCGAGTCTGTTTGTAGGTAGCCTGGCTCCTATTAGTTTCAGAAAAGGCTGATAACGCTCTACCTCACCAACCTCCTGGATCTGTTTTTATCTTCAGTTTTGTAGGCAGTGCTGAAACACCAGTCTAAGTCTACATTGGAGAGACCAAACAGCCACTTCACAAGCGCATGGCACAACACAGAAGAGCCACCTCCACAGGACAAGACTCAGCAGTCCATCTGCATCTTAAGGATAAAGGACACTCTTTTGAGGATGCCAATGTTCACATTTTGGACAGAAAGGACAGATGGTTTGAAAGAGGAGTGAAAGAAGCCATCTATGTCTACTGTGAGCGACCATCTTTGAACAGAGGCGGGGGTTTACGACACCAACTCTCTGCCATCTATAATCCAGTTTTGAGATCCCTTCCCAGACGCCTTAACGCCCACTCACATCCTGGGCCATCTGACCTCAGGAATTCGCATGATAAGGTGGGGCCAGGTTTCACAATGAACACACCCGAAACTCTGGCTGATTGGGACCCACACCCAGTTTCACACCTTGGCTCAGGCGATTAGAGGATCATCAGGGGGTCCTTTTGTCCCTCTGTGGGGGGTTACTCCCACTAGGTTATACCTGGGACTCTCCACCATTTGACCTTAGAACTGAAGAAGCTTCTCGGATGAGAGGTGAAACGTCTTCAAGTAACTTAAAGAAGTCCAGACGCTTTTCTTTGCAAGCTCCTTTGACCAGTCTAAGTCCACCTTTTTTACCCATCAAAGTGTTTGAAAGAACACCAAACAGCCCTAAAACCTCGTCTGATGTTATTAAATCAACACGAAGCACTCGGGATGGCCTTGACTCACTGTTGAATTACAAAAAATAAATAGTAATGCAGTTTTTTTTAAAGCGTTCAAGCCTTTAATTTTGGCCTCTAAAGCACACATAGCATGGAAAATGAAAAGAACTGCCAAATCATGCAGATGGTTTAATCCCAGCCTCATAACATTGGATTTATTCCCCATTGAATTTAAGCCTTCACTGCATTTGAAGATAAAACAGTCATTTGTCAAATGCCGCCAAAGAAAATTCTCGTCAAAACGGGAGCACATAATGACCGTGTCCTGCTGTCTGTCTGCTTATATGTGGCAGAGTGATTAATTGATTGTTATAGGCTAACTAACAAACAACACTGATTACATTAACTGACCACAGTTTTGTCTTTTAGTACAGGCTCTAACAGAGTGCTGAAGTGATTAGTAGTTGGGCTGCTCAGCTGCTGAATTAGTAATGTTAATGGGAGTAATGAGACACGGAAACGCACGCTGAGTCGGTGCACGAGCAGAGTCGCTCTTTGTGTGTTAATTGTCGTCTTTCTTGCCGTTCCGCTTTTGCTTTTCTTGCACCGGGAACAAACAGAAAAGCCCGCATTTGACAGTGAAACCTGCCATTTTCGGTCCCTTCAAACAAACCTCCAGGGCTCGTTTTGAGGTTTAGCTCCGGCTGCCCTCACAACACAGCTTCAGCGGCTCATTTGTGGGTGGAACATAAATCCAGTTCTTGATAATTAACCAGCACCCTCGGAGCAGACGCAGCGTTTTCACCAAGTATTACCTTCTAATTTTAGCGTGGAAGACAATGGGGAAATTCAGCGGGAGGACGTCAGTGAAAATTCAACCATCTGGACATTCTCGCATACTGGTGGGAGGGTGATGATTTATTTTCAGCAACCTCTCGAGCTGAATAAGAGACGCCTACCGCTTGAAAATCCGCAGAGAGGAAGAGATATGAGAGCAGCTTTTGTGAGCAACAAATCCCTGAATTAAGAGCCATCTGAAAGGAAAACACCATCCAAGCTCTTAATTACAAGTCAAAGAAGAGGAACACACTGTATATAGCTGCCCACGGGCAAAGGTCCCACACATACCTTTTTTTAAATCACTTTGATTGTTTCGGCAGCTCAGAAAGCAGATTAAAAGTTAATGGATGATTAAGGTTTCCCTTTCATCTTATGCTCCTTCATGATCTACCGCTGAAGCGCATGTGGCTAAATAAAGATATCAGGGAGAAAACCATCAGTCATGACAGTCACTTCTTATATGACAGATGTAGAGGTGAACCGTCCCTCTTCACGTTATGAGGCACGCCCGATTCATCGCTGCTGCTTTATTGCTTCTGATCCTCTAGATGGCAATATTACCTTTGGCTTTGAATGCCAGCAGGGGCAGCTCAGCAGCACAAACATATCCAGCGTCGTTTTATTCGATTTTAGAGGAATTACATGTATTCGGGGGGAGAAAAAGCAAACAAGATGCAGTGTTGAATAACCTTGAGAAAAGGACACAGGTTTTCACGGCATAAATCCGAGGAGTATTTCTGCACACTTTCTGATCTTCAGTCCAAAGCAATCACACACACACGCACACAAACACACACATGTGTGAGCTCGTACTGCTACAAACTTTGGACTCGATCCATCTCATTAACAGATTCAGATAACCGTCGGACGGCGGGGGCTCGGAGACATTCCCGGAAATGCCAAGGCACTTGGTAATTTGAGCGGCGGAGTTGATCAAAAAGGCCTTCGCGCAGCAGCATGTGGTGCACTTATACCCATATGAGTATTAATGCAAATGATGCCCGGGAAATTGTGCAGGAAAGTGGCATGATTATAAGCCATTGAAAGTCCATTGTCATTTCTGTCTGAGAGGTCTCTCTTGAAAAATCAGGAGCTGATGGAAACCCCTCTAAGTACCTGAGATAGAGCCGGAGGGGGAAAATGAGTGGGCCCGGGCTGCCATTATACCATGGTAGCGCAATTATATCCGGTGATTGGCAGGAGCATAAATTAGCCCCTGTCTTCATAGTGTGGTTTTCTTTGTGTTCCCAACCCTTGCTAAGGTATTTTTTCTTTCACAAAAATATCTGTAGTGCTCTCTTCAGCCAGCTGTTCTCAGTGAAAAACAAGACATTATTTTAGAGTTTTCCTTTGTAATTATTCCCCTTACTACCCTAGTTTATCTCTCAGCCGGATGCAAATGCATCCTCTCGTGGCCTGAACACCAGAGATTTGTGTTTGTGGCGGGAACCGCACAGCACCAGCTGTCCTTTAAAAAGGGAGGCTAAAAGAAGAAAAAAACAGTTGATGTGAAATGTCTTCCTCCCTACTCGTCCCCAATCATCAATAATTCACCCGCTTCGACATTTGAACTAATTATGGTGCACCAATGGCCTATTTGAGCAGGGTCCTGTCAGATGAAAGCTTCTAGGTCCTTCCTGTCAGCAGCGGACGTAGCAGAATGAGGCGACAGCAGTGGAGGCTGAAGCCATTAAAAGGAATGGAGAGCTCCTCTAACAATCATACAGCCCTGACACACACACATACACACAGTTACAAGTGTACCACACACACACACACACACACACACACACACACACACACACACACACACACACACACACACACACAAATAAAAAAGGGGAAAACTGAATTGCTACCTCATGCAAACACACAATCACACAGACATGCATAAACATTACGTGCTACAGCAGCTCACACACACACGAACACACAGAGAGTGACGTTCCCGCCACCTGTGTGGGTTGTTTGGCCTCCTCATCCAGACCTCTCTGGTTTTAATTAGCCTGCTGCTGAAGTGTTTTCCTTTTTATATTCTCTGAAGGGCGATGATAACGGCTACAGCCGAGATGGAGGCTCTCCGCTGGTTTGTTTCATTAGGGAGAGCATAATGACCCTGCAATCACAACACCAAGAAAATACCTACCCTAATAAATATTTTCCTCCTAATGGTTCAGTTTATACTCTGTTGTGACTTTGTCATCAGCGCCACAGCAGTGGAAGGAATTAATAATGCTAATGATAATAATCACATGCAATTCCTTGTTTTGTCTTTCATTTGAGTCAAATTGAATTAATCCAATGCTAAAAATGTAACAAGAATATTAATGCCAAATATCACTGAGGTCTTTGAGTGGAGTGTTACGATGTAAGTTAAAAGGAAAGTTTTAAGTGTATTTTTCCTGAGAAGATCAATTCCACAATTGCAAATCTAGGCTTACTAAATATTTTGATTAGCTTAGGTTAGCTTAGTTTAGCACAGCGTAGCTTGGAAGCAGGGAAAACAGGATGTCCCCGCAAAAAATCACTTATTTGCTTCCCTGAAGTGCAATAATTGACACAGTGTAACTTATTCACGTTATGTAAGACACCATTCACTAGATATTTTCCCCCTTTAGCTTTTACACTAGCCGAAATTATCACTTGACTTATTTTAGCTTAATATTTAGCGCACATGTGGAATCTTCTTTCTGCACAAGACGACGGATTTAAGTACTTCCAAAAATGTTTACTTTTCTTTTAAGAAGGAAACTCAAAAGGAGAACTATAAGGAAACTGAAAGAAGCATCAATGTTGACACCATCTACAGTAATAATGAAAGACAAACATATTACAGATTTTTAAAAAAGAGAGAAAGAAGACATGCTACCATAACATAGACTGCATATAAAAGGTAGACCTGCCCGTCTGGGTGGAAGTGCCCTAAATGTGCATACTTTCTCATAACCAGCAGGGGGCAACTTTCTCAAAGTGTGTGATAAAAATGATACTTTTTTCACTTGATTTATAAAAACAACAACAACAACAACATTTTCCTAAAGTCTTTTTAGACTAAGTATGATTTTTTTTGTTTTCAAATTTTTATTCAGTTACATTCAGTTTTATTTATATAACACCAAAGCACAACAACATTCGCCTGAAAGCACTAAGGTTAGTAAAGACGCTACAATAATACAGAGAAAACCCCAACAGTCAACCCTTGTGAGCAAGTACTTGGTGACTGTGGGAAGGAAAAACTCCTTCTGGCAAAACAGTCTATGTGAGGGTTATATATATATATATATATATATATATATATATATATATATATATATATATATATATATATATATATATATATATATATATATTAGTGCTGTCAAAATTATCGCGTTAATTGTTAAGATCAACGCGAAATGTTTAATGCATTAAAAAAATTTAACGCTGATTTTGTTTTTTTTATTAATTTCCTGTAATCTAAGACCTTTAAATTCATGAGCACCTCTGGAGGAGGGGGAAACAGTGTGCTATGCTGGCGTTTGGCCTGACAGAAATGATTAGAAGAAGAAGAAGAAGTGACACCATGCTACTATCTAGCTAACACTAGCTAACACACGCAAGCATGGACGAGGGTGGACTTTTGGGTGGAAAGTTTCTCTTTAAGAAGTTGCCTGATGGCTTGTTGGACAAAACGAGAGTAAGATGCACAATTTGCAACGCTGAATTCAAGTACCACAGAAGCAGTTCATCACTGGCGTATCACCTGAGAGCAAAACACCCAACTGAATCCACCTCTACGGGACCTCGCCAGTCTACGCTTCAGGAGTATGGTGCTTGTGGACGAATAACAAAAAATGTGAGAGAAAAGGTAACCAATTCCTTGGTTGTTTGGATAGCTAAAAACTGCCGACCAGTTAGCATAGTAGAAGATGATGGACTGAGAGAAGTCATTCGTGCTGCATCAGGAGATGAGTGTTACAATCTGCCCTCGAGAGGAACCATTGTGTCGAGACTGCACACTTTGTATGGGGACCAGAGGGCTCAGCAGTCCAGCAAGCTTGTGCAAGTAAGGAATGTCGCTCTCACCGGAGACCACTGGACTTCGGTGAACAACGATAATTACTTAAAATATAAAGAATAAAAAAATGTAATTGGAGCCAGGCTATTAATAAAGTAATTGAGATTAATCGCAATTAATAACAGAAAATTGTGAGATTAGTTAGTTAATTTTTTTTAATCTATTGACAGCACTAATATATATATATATATATATATATATATATATATATATATTAGGGGTGCAACGATATTCGTATCGATATTGAACCGTTCGATACAGTGCTTTCGGTTCGGTACGCATATGTATCGAACAATACAACATTTGTAATTTATTTTATCAATTTTCCTTCTGACGATGCTGTCTGTGTTGAGCGCTCAGTGAATCTGCGTTCGACTACTCCGCCTAGGCTGCACTGTCGAGCGCAGATCCACTGAGCGCTCAACACAGACAGCATAGTCAGAAGGAAGAGCGCAGGGCAAGCTAGCGAGACAGAAGTTAAGCTCTACTTGCAACAGGCAAATTGAACCTCATTCAGATCTGGCGTTTGGAATTATTTTGGTTTTCATGTGACGTATGACCCTGAAGGTAAGCGAGTCATGGACTAAAGTAAAACAGTATGTTGGATGTGCCATGCAATGCTCAATTACATTGGTGTGAACTAGTGTGTTAGCGCAGTTAGCTCGTTAACGTGTTGGCCGTCTAGCCCCATGCACGGAGCGATCGGCGGTAGCTCGTTAACGGAGATTTGCCGTGTTGTGGCGTTAAGGTCATTTCAACGAGATTAACCTGAAAGCACTAGTGGGAACACAACGAATATGACTGCACATTTACGCCGACATCATCCTAGTGCAAAGACAAAAACAACAAGCATGCTACTAACTTTAGCCGAGTCATTTAGACAGCTGTTAGCACATGATTCTCCTTATGCTGCTGAGAATATAGCCCAGAAGAAGCGGATAGTATAGCTTTTATTTTGGAAAGAGCCATTTCTCTGTAATAAACTCTCTTTTCCAAAGATGAGTGATTCCTCAATCAGATACAGGGCTTGCAATATCGCTAGCCCGACGTCCTGGAGCTAGCGATTTTTTTCAGTCGGGCTACCAAAATCTTTCTCTTCCCTGCCCGTCAGGCTATTGTAGGAAAAATATATGTCAATGCTTTTGCATTCTTTCAGAAATGTAGCTGGGTAATTATGTCATTGGCATCGGTGAGCCACTGTCAATATGTGACATATTGAAGTCGCGTTTGAATTTGCGCTTGTTTTTTTGCTTTCACTTTGCAATCGTGCGAACTGTGTATAGAGAGCGACAGCACTGATCTGTGAGTGATGATAATTTGTGCACCAATTCCTCTGACATCGTCTTATTAATCGTTAGCTTACTATGCAAACATGACAAGTGAAATCTCCCGCAGCTTAAACATGTGAGAGGTTGATCGCGCAGAGAATCGCTGAGCTTATGTGAGTGCGTGTGTAAAAGCATTTCACTTCTGCTGAGCCAAATAAGACAGGTCAGGGTGAAGAAGTGACAGCCAAAGAAAAGCTTACCACAAAACGGAGAAGTTATGACAAATCAGACTATAAGGCAAAAAGAAAGTGCAGCTTTATGGTTTCATGGACAAAAGAATTTCTGTGGCTGCAATATGACGAGCTAAATAACCAGGGGTGCACATAAGTGGTCCGCAGGTGCGCATTCGCTGTCAAAATAAAAAACACGCACAAGGGTTAGGGTTAAATTTAAAAACTGTACTTTTGAGTTAAAATATATATTTATAATTTTAATAAATGACAAATTAAAAATGCATGAACATTTTTTTGTATCGAAAAAATATCGAACCGTGACACCAAAGTATCGAACCGAACCGAACCGTGAATTTTGTGTATCGTTGCACCCCTAATATATATATATATATATATAGTATATAAAATACATCTTTATCTACAATGTAGATTGATGACCTTGTTTCAAATGCTAGAATAATTGAAGTTAGTCAGTTGCCATCAAATTATTGCAATTAATTCACATTTTAAGAACAGATCAGTGTTCAGTGTTATATGAATCACTCACAGGGATTCACAGAGAATTATCACGTTAACATGGTTTTCCTCAACTCTATACAGTGCTTAAGATTTTTAGTTAATTTTTGATTTGTTTTGGGAGAATCTCACGCCTTTCTTCATTCTCAGCAGCTCAGTATAAAGGACAGAACCGGCTATAGAGCTGAACAGACCTAAAACTACTAAACTTAACTCCAAATAAACCATATTGTTGATTTGCTGTACAAGCTTTATAAGCCAATACTAGAGTTTGGAAAACAAGAAGGAACCTGGCTCCTTGCCTTATATTTGCTAACTAAGTTTTAAAGTGGGTAAAAAGAAAAGTTGTTAGAGGCTGCAGTAACCTCCAGGAAACATCCAGTTGATTAATTTTGTCCTCTTGTGCTGCTTGCTCTGGAAGAAGCTTCTCGGCAGAGCAAAGAGTTGTAATTTATCCCAAATACACAACACACACCAAAGAAGGAGACAGCCTTGTGCGACTAAATGAGCTTTGATGTCTATCTGAAGACTGGTTATACACTGCATCTATTGTTGCGCAAGCAGCCTGCAGAAGCACAAAGCTTTAGAACAGAAATACAGTGAGGTCAGAGCGTTCAGATTTTTGAGAATAATCAGTAAAATGTTACAATAAATTCCAAAGCTGCTTTGATGTTTCTTTGGGTGTATAAAGTCTAGACAAAACACAATTATATAAAAGCTGAAATAACTCATTAAAATGGGACACAGGCACAGGTATATTTTCTTCCATCTTTGTCTGCTCCTCTTAACCTTGCTGACTTTAATTTGCTGAGTTTATTGGCACATGTGGAGGGATGGTCAGTAAAAAAAACAAAACAAAACAACACAACAGCAAAGGAGAAGTCTGAGGACATCCTGTACTTAAACTGCTAGTTGGATCATCAGGTTTCTGTGGGAGATGCAGCGGGGTGTCATCGGTGTAGCAGCGAAACAAAACGTTATGGATTATGAGGCCGAGTGGGAGGATGAGGAGGAGGATGAGTTGGTTATTGAGAAGGCTGAATGGGAAAGGTAGGAGTCGAGGCTTTCCAAAGCTGGATTTAGGTCGACAGAGCATAGAAATCTGGTTTTCTGTGTTCGCAGCGGCAGGGCGAAGCAGTGGGGGTGCTGCCAAGGCTTTATTGATATTTTAAGGTGATGAAGCACAGATGAAAACAGTGATTCGGGTTTGGGGTTTTGAGAAGCAGCAACACTGTCTCGATTGTGTAAAAACTGCATAAATACAGTGCTACACATAATAAAAAAACGATATACCCTTACACCTGATGTGACAGACAAACACAGCAGGTATTACATTTTTTTTCTCTGCCTGCGATGCCTCAATGCTGTGTCAAATATTACAGCTCCGACACTGAGGTAATGAAGACAAAATATTGCTTTGCTGCCAAAACATCTGTAATTTTCGATCAACACGGCCTTAACAGCAGCAGTATGTGTTCCTGTGTGTGTGTGTCAGTGATTCATGCTTCTGAGTGTGTGTGTGCTTCTGTGGGTGCAACAAAGCTAATCCTCTTCGTGCGCCTGAGAGAAATAACGGAGAGATGCACCTGCTGCAGGGTAATTCCTCCAGTATGTGCTCACGTCCTCTTATCTTCATTTTCTTTCTTTGAATCGGCTCCTTATTAATTTAACAAAGACTCACTCACTCATTTCCAGCTTCTGTGCTTTCACATAAGTGACACATTAAAGAACTTTGGAAGCATAAATGCCTGTTTGGACTCATTTACACACACGACATTTTAATAGTGCATTCATTTATTTTCTCAATTTCTCTGAATGTCTTTTGACTATTGCATTTTAATAGTGCATTCATTTATTTTCTCAATTTCTCTGAATGTCTTTTGACTATTGTGTTCACCTCCTTTACTCTTCATCTGACTCCTTTCCTGTGTAGCTAACGCAAGCCACAAACAATATAAAAATTTAATCTGAAGTTTGCTAATCTATTAAGCAGCAGTGGCTCTGACAGTGGATATGGTGAAGAGAAACAGCAGGCAAATGTGAGCTGATACATGTATTTTATAATAACACCAATATATATTTGTACTGATCAACATGATTATGAGCTCAAGGAGTGACTCTTAGTTCAGGAACAGGAAACAAATCTCCTCAACACCTTTCTGATGACTGAATCTGGCAGGTTGCTAAGTTGCTTAGCATAAACGCTGACACAGTCTGTCTGAAACAATCCGCCCACCAGCGCTTCCAAACATCGCATTTGTTTCAATTGCACTACAACTAGACAAGTTGTGGTTTCGCAAGGGTTTCTGGACTACTGTTACTTCTTTGAGGCTCTACTGGTTACATAATTACCCATTATGAAATGTAATTTCTAGGAGGCTGGGCTGCTGTACCACCAGAGCCGTTCCATTAATCCCATTGTACAGAAACTGGCAGATGGTCCAGAGAGAATGGCAGCGAATGCAGACAAATGGCTAAAGAAATTTGTTTGCATCAGCTTCTAGACAATAAATAAGTGAAATTAAAAAATTTAACGAAATAAGCCATTTAAAAACTATCTATCAAATTAAATAAAATTATACATAGGTGTCTTTAATTTTTTCTGGGGGAAAGCCAGTTCTTCAAAAGGCTAGCAATCTGCTAACTGATGTTGTTTAGTCCATTAAGGCTTTAGGGAAACTAAAAGCCTGCTGCTACCAGTACCCGCTGGTACTGTTACAACCTTAATACTGACAGAAAGGTGTTCTACTAGAGCTGAAACAACTCCTACTATCAAAATCAGGACAAAAATATATATATTTGTAGGGCTATCCTGTGACTATGGCTGTTTACCGAGCTCGGTACTTTTCAGAGTACTGACCTTATTATGTCAGTATGAGCAAGTATTGATTCGCAGTAGCTCAATCTGTGCCAAATTTCAGTATCAGAGCACATCTGGGTTAGAGGAAGCAAGAGAGCAAAGCCATGTGACGCTTTCACCAAAGCATCAGCAGGTGATGTTAGCAGCTTGGTGTAATAGCGTTGTTTAACGTATAAGTTGAACCCAAAGATGATGATGAAACTTTTAGTGAGACATGGACAGCTTCATCATCATCTTCAGTTAAATTATCAGGCTGTTGGATAGGCTGTGGTCAGATAAAAGCTCTGTGGCGGAGGCGTGGCCCCGGGCGCAGCTGCAGGGGAGGAGTGGAGCGGAAGGCTCAACAGGGCGGCGCTGCGAGGCCGGTAAGAACAGCTGATGTTGTTTATGGACTGATGATGGTCTCCCTCCGCTGTGTTTATAGTGAGACGAGGAGGAGCGGCCAGAAGAGAGATCAGCTGGGCTCGTGAGCTGTCAGACTGTGTGACTGAGTCAGCTGTCAAAACAACAACACTTGAATAAATGTGGAAGTTGGCTGTACCTACCTGTGTGTGCGTGTGTCTGTGCCTGGTGTATTCCACAAGTGGTGCCGAAACCCAGGAAAGTGCCGGTGGGGAAATGTCCGACCCACAGGCCGCGCCACCCGCCCAGCCTCTGCAATTCTTGGCGCAGATGCTGGCGGAGATGGCGACGATGAGCCGGGATCAGGCGGCCGACCAGCGTGCCCACCTGGCCGCACTGCGGGAGCAGACGGACCGGCAGACGCAAGTTCTGGAGCGGCTGGTCGGGGCCGCTGCCACGCCGAAGCCCTCGCCACTGTCGGTGGCGGTGCCCCGGATGGGGGACGGGGACGACCCACAGGTTTTTTTGGAGACCTTCCGTGCCACGGCGGAGGCTTGCCAATGGCCGCGGGAGGAGTGGGCTCCGCGGCTGCTCCCCCTGCTGTCCGGGGAGGCACAAACAGCGGCCCTGAGTCTGCCTCCGGCGTCGAGGAGCAGCTTCGCGGACGTGAGCCGGGCGGTGGTGGACAGGCTAGGGCTCACCGCCGAAGACCACCGCCGGCGGTTCCGGGCCTGTCGGCTGGCTACAACGGACCGACCATTCGCCTGGGCCCGGCAGCTGCGCGACGCGGCGGTACGCTGGCTGCAACCGGGAACATCGGAGGGGGAGACGAAGCTGGTGGACAAGGTGGTGCTGGAGCAGTTCACGGAGGGATTGCCAGCGGAGACGGCGAGATGGGTCCGGTGCCACCGGCCCGCAAGCTTGGAGGTAGCGGTGACGCTGGCGGAGGACCACCTTGCCGCTGGAGCAGGGGAACCCGGGGACGCCGGACGGAGGCCGAACAAACAGGCCCCAGTGCCGGCCCGAGGTGCCGTGTGCCGGCACCAGGGCAGGCAGAGCGGCTGCCGGCGCTGAGCCCCACTAACCCTTTCGCGGCGTTGGTGCCGTCCAGGGGAGCCGAGCCAAGTGGAGCCGCCCCCGAGCCACGGAGAGCAGCACAGACGCCGGGGCCGGAGTGTTGGAAGTGCGGGCAGCCGGGGCACCTGAGGAGGGATTGTCCGCTTATGGAAGTGGGGCAGGTGTTTCGTGTTGCTGGCGCCCCAGCACCCTCCCCCGGTCCAGGAGGGACATACAGTATTCCGGTAAGGACTCGAGGGGGTATACGCCAGGCGTTGGTGGACACGGGCTGCACGCAGACCCTCGTACACCAAAGCTTGGTTCGCCCCGGGGCATTGCTGGAGGCAGAATGGGTGGAGGTGAGGTGTGTGCATGGTGACGTTCACAGGTATCCCATAGTGCCGCTGTTATTAAAGTATAAGGGCAAAACGCATAGAGTAACGGCGGCGGTTAGCCCGCGCCTGTCGCACCCCCTGATTCTGGGTACCAATTGGCCGGGGTTTCATCAGCTACTGGGACAGTACGCGGGGGTGCGATCACGACCGGAAGCGGGGTGTAGCGTGTGCGCGGCGTTCAGCGGTGACGCGGGGTCGTCCGACACTGACTCCGGGGGGGAGGAGCCGGCGGGTCCCTCACGGGACGTCCCGCCGGCCCCGGAAGTGTCCCCCATGGGTGATTTCCCACTGGAGCAGTCTCGTGACGGCACCCTACGCTCAGCCTTTGACCAAGTGATGGCTATTGATGGTCACGTGGTGCGCCCTGAGGCCGCGCAGACCTACCCGCGTTTCGTCTTATTAAACGACCAATTATATCGAGTGAGTCGTGACACTCAGACAGAGGAAACACACACCCAGTTGTTGGTGCCGCAGGGCCGCCGGGAAACGCTTTTCCAGGCGGCCCACTATAACCCCATGGCAGGGCATATGGGCTATGAGAAAACTCTGGAGCGAATAACGGCCCGATTTTATTGGCCGGGCATCCGAGCGGATGTGCGCCGCTGGTGCGCGTCCTGCCCGGACTGCCAACTTGTTAACCAGCCGGCCATACCGAAGGCGCCGCTGCGCCCTCTCCCCCTCATTGAGGTCCCGTTTGAGCGCATCGGCATGGACCTCATCGGGCCGTTTCACCGGAGTGCACGCGGCTACCGCTTTGTGTTAGTCCTGGTGGATTACGCAACGCGGTACCCGGAAGCAGTTCTGCTGCGCACCATCTCTGCAAAGAGTGTGGCGCAGGCACTGTTTCAGGTCATCTCCCGAGTCGGAATCCCGAAAGAGATACTGACTGACCAGGGCACGTCGTTTATGTCTCGTACACTGCGGGAACTGTACGAATTACTGGGCATTAAATCTATTCGGACCAGCGTCTACCACCCTCAGACTGACGGGCTGGTGGAGCGGCTGAATAAGACTTTAAAGTCCATGATTCGGAAGTTCATTAACGAGGATGAACGCAATTGGGATCACTGGCTAGACCCTCTGTTATTCGCAGTGCGGGAGGTGCCCCAGGCCTCCACGGGATTTTCTCCCTTTGAACTGCTGTTCGGCAGGAGGCCACGTGGGGTGCTCGACCTGATTAAAGAAAGCTGGGAGGACGGTCCGAGCCCCGCCAAAAATGAGATTCAGTACGTGTTGGACCTGAGAGCAAAACTCCACACTTTGGGGAGGTTGTCACGGGAGAATTTGCTCCAGGCTCAGCAGCGTCAGCAACGCCTGTATGACAGAGGGGCTAGGCTCAGGCAATTTTCACCGGGAGATAAAGTGCTTGTGTTACTCCCTACTTCCAGCTCGAAGTTGCTCGCCAAGTGGCAAGGACCCTTTGTGGTCACACGGCGAGTCGGGGACGTGGACTATGAGGTCGCTCGGTCGGACAGGGGAGGAGCCACGCAGATTTATCACCTCAATCTCCTCAAACTGTGGCGAGAGGTTGAAACCGCTTCTCTGGTGAGCTTGGTGAAGGAGAGAGATGAGTTGGGGCCTGAGGTGCCAAATTCTATCATTCCCACCTCCCTCCCTTGTGATGACCATCTCACACAGGCCCAGAGAGCGGATGTTGTCGCGTTGCAACAGCGTTTTGCGGACGTGTTCTCCCCCCTGCCCGGCCGGACGTCCCTCATCGAGCACCATTTCGTGACGCAGCCCGGCGTGACGGTGCGTTCACGGCCCCACAGGCTCCCGGAGCACAAGCGAAAAATCGTGCAGAGGGAATTGGCGGAAATGCTGAGGATGGGAGTAATAGAAGAGTCGCACAGCGCCTGGTGTAGCCCCATCGTTCTGGTGGCGAAGAAGGATGGGTCTATACGGTTCTGTGTTGACTATCGCAGGGTGAACGAAGTGTCACGCTTTGATGCCTACCCCATGCCTCGGGTCGACGAGCTCCTGGACCGGTTAGGCACGGCCCGCTTTTTCACGACACTGGACTTAACCAAGGGCTATTGGCAGATTCCCTTGTCTGCCGAGGCCAGGGAGAAAACGGCCTTCGCCACTCCGTACGGTTTGTACCAGTTCGTGACACTTCCGTTTGGCCTGTTCGGGGCCCCGGCCACTTTCCAGCGTCTCATGGACCGGGTACTGCGTCCGCACGCAGCGTATGCTGCCGCCTACCTGGATGACGTGATCATCCACAGCGACACCTGGGCGGAGCATGTGCTGCGGGTGGCCGCGGTCCTGGAGTCCCTGAGGGGGGCGGGGCTCACGGCCAATCCGAAGAAGTGCGCGGTTGGACGGAGGGAGGTGCAGTATCTGGGGTACCACCTGGGGGGCGGGCAGGTGCGTCCACAGGTGGAGAAGACGGCGGCTATCGCATCCTGCCCGCGCCCCAGGACGAAAAAGGAGGTGAGACGGTTCTTGGGGTTGGCGGGTTACTATCGTCGCTTTGTGCCGGGGTTTGCGCAGCTAACCAGCCCCCTGACCGATCTCACTCGAAAGGGTGCCCCGGATCTGGTCCAGTGGACGGGGCCGTGCCAGGCGGCGTTTGTGCAGGTGAAAAAGGCTCTCTGTGGGGAGCCGCTGCTTCACACTCCTAACTTTTCCCTCCCTTTTGTTCTGCAGACTGACGCCTCGGACAGAGGGCTGGGAGCCGTTTTGTCCCAGCAGGTAAGGGGGGCCGACCGCCCTGTCCTATACATCAGCCGGAAGCTAGCAGAGCGCGAGCGCCGGTACAGCACCGTGGAGAAGGAGTGCCTGGCCATCCGGTGGGCGGTCGGCTCCCTGCACTATTACCCCCTGGGACGCTCATTCACCCTCTGTTCGGACCACGCCCCGCTGCAGTGGCTCCACCGCATGAAGGATGCCAACGCCCGGATCACCCGGTGGTATCTGGCGTTGCAGCCCTTTAAGTTCAAGGTGATCCATAGGCCGGGGGCGCAGATGGCAGTGGCCGATTTCCTCTCTCGCTCGCGGGGGGGGGGGGGAGTTGGCTCGGCCGGACGGCTCCCCGGCCTCGAACGGGCGGTGGGGGTGTGTGGCGGAGGCGTGGCCCCGGGCGCAGCTGCAGGGGAGGAGTGGAGCGGAAGGCTCAACAGGGCGGTGCTGCGAGGCCGGTAAGAACAGCTGATGTTGTTTATGGACTGATGATGGTCTCCCTCCGCTGTGTTTATAGTGAGACGAGGAGGAGCGGCCAGAAGAGAGATCAGCTGGGCTCGTGAGCTGTCAGACTGTGTGACTGAGTCAGCTGTCAAAACAACAACACTTGAATAAATGTGGAAGTTGGCTGTACCTACCTGTGTGTGCGTGTGTCTGTGCCTGGTGTATTCCACAAGCTCTTTTACTATGATGGCTGCATTTTAAAAAAAAAAGGCAAACAAATATTTAACCGTAACCAATTACAGTCGGACATAACTGTGACCCTGACGTCCACAATGTCTGCAATGTGAATTAATTATATTGAATTTATTATTATTTGAATTGATTGTGCCAAAATGAGTGCTGAAAAGTACCAAACAAACGTACCATTGGGTACGGCTGCTGAATTCCAGGTACCAGTACTGGTTCTGGTTTTATTGTTAGTTCCAACATTAAAGACACCCAACGCAACTTGTGTGCATCACCTACAAAACTGAAGGAAACCCAGAGACTGGGGGTTCTCCAAGTTCTCTGATAACAATCTTGGTTTGTAAATCATAGCAGTTGATAATTTGTCCCATAATTTGATTAAAATGCCCCAACAAAGCTTCAAAAGCCCAAAGTATAGAGGTTCAGTTCATTGACTGGAATTATCGGGGTTGAGGCCTAGCAGACGATTGGCTGGTTGTTATGAAAAGAGAAACTAAAGTATTTTACTCTAAACAGGCTTTTTAATTATGTGTATTTAGTTCTTTTAACATTGAGGCTGACATAAGTGACTTGCTTTTGGTGCAAGCCCTCATGTGGCCATTAAAGGAACTGTTTGGCACTTATGGCATCCGGCTTTATTTTCTTCAGTTTTTGTCAACGACGTCACTGCAGTTCTAATAGAAATTCTTGCTTTCTTTCTTTTGCACATTTTTTTCTTTTGTTACACACAGACATTTGATCACACTAAACTCCATCCAGTCACACTCAGTCACACATGTCAGACAGCGAACAGGATCAGCTGCTATCAGGCAGCGAACACCAGAGTTCCTGTTAGTCATTTGCTTCTAGCCTTGCTGTTACCTCTAATATACCAGATACGAATCTAGGACATCATGTGTTGAAAAATGACTTAAAAAATGAATTATCTGCTAGTGAGGACTTATATAAACACTGGCAAGGTGTTGACTCGATTTTTACACTCGCAGGATTAGCACCGATGCTCGCGCCGCATCTTAAAACTGTCCAAGTTACTGAAAAAGCCCTCGCGTCTCCAGGTATATCTGAACACCTCACTCCTTTCATCCCGACTGGCAAACCTGGCCGCTATCACATAATTAAATAAGATTTATACCATCACATAGAATAATTCTGTGTGGGATGATGGCTAAGATTGCTATCCCCCCCTGCCGCCATTCCCACCCCTTTTTTTTTTCTTTTTACACCAGCCCACTCACACAGCAATTGGAAAAACTGGCATAACTGAACACACACACACACACACACACACACAAAGTGGTGTGGGTGTGTAGATGTCCATGCTTGAGTGGCCAAATGCAACCCACTCAAACAGCCAATTGTGAAAGTAGTTATCAATAAATTTCTGCGGACATTTGTGATACAGGTATAATTGGTTTTGCAAGACTTGGAAGTCACGTTACGATATATGATGAAAGATTGATGACAGACCGGTTTCACGGCTTCATTTACTCGTATTTTCAGCCACTGCTGATGAATTTATGCCCCAACTAATTTGAGCATAGTATTTGTGTGTTCCTTCATGAACCCTTCGCACTAAAGGAGGCAAACTCTTTGTGAGTTCCCCTAATACACCAACTGCTCATCATTGTATTAACAGGCGTACATTTACACAATGGAAATAACTGTGTTTGACCAAAAAAAGATCATTTCTCATTTTATTGGAGTTTTTTTTCTCACCACAAAGCGCTAAAACCTTTGCCAACGCCAAACAATTCTCAGACTAACACCCAAAGAAATCCTCCTAACACCTCAGACTCAAGTTAAACTTGCCACTTGGTCTCATCAAACTCATCCCAAACTTCTGAACTGAAGTGTGTACTGTGTGGCCTTTTTTTTTCCTGCTAGGATTATAATTAGGTCTATGAGGGGATAATCGTAGATCTGGATCAGCACCAAGGGCGAGTCCAAAACCAATGTCTGTACCAACGTCAACCTAAAGATGCTCCTCCAGTCTTCAGACACCCCGATGAAAACATAACCTTTAAATGTGGGGGTCATTTTGCCGCTGAATGCCAATAAAATACACAATTTAAGCTGTGTTGTGAACACAAGTCAGGTAGTCCAGCTTCACTTATAGGAACCAGACTAACATATTCAAAGAGGCTGAAAATACAACCCCCCCAAAAAATGTATTTAAGACATTTCTAACACTCAGTCCAAAAATCCACAAACTCTTCAACTAGGAACCTAAAAAAGGGACTAGATATAATCTTGTGAACTGAAAACAAGCAGGACAGACCTCCAACTGAATAGCGGCTCCATATATTTCCTGCAGCCTGCTCAGATTTGCTATCACATGATATTGTTGACCGCGTAGAAGTGTGGACGAATATCAAGTTAACCTGAAAAAAAAAACCTAGTCACAATGTTTTCAGCTCTGGACCTGCGATAAGGCCATTTCGCAGATCCCTTCTCCGACTCCGTATTGCTTCTTCATTGATGTGTGACAAGATATCCGGTGCTGTTCAGCTGCTCACGCCGTGTGTTCAGGTATTATGGGATGTTGTACCGACAGAGCAGAGGGCTGATGGAAGACGGTCGCAATCGCCCTCTCCTCATTAGATGCAGGGCTGACTGTGCTCATTAGGCCGGCGGCAGCACGATGGGGATCTATTCTCCTGAGGTGACCAGAGGTGCTTACGCAGACCTTCCAAGTCTCAGTAATGATGCCCCAGACCTGTCACTCTTGTCACAAGACTGACATGACCTTTTTCTTGCTCATGCGCTGTTCCAAAAAAAAAAAAAAGAGAGAGAGATCCTAATTTTACAGGATGAGGCAAGAGAAGTCCTGTTTTGCCCCCCTTTAAATTTGGAAATGAACCCAGCTTTGCATCACTGTGCTCTGTGTAAACGTCTCTGCAGCCGGTTCACTTTTCACAAGTGCCGACAGAGATGATTTCCTGTGAATTTATTGTCAATTTAAGTGATTGCAATTCAGGTTTTAATCTCGGCACAATAGCCAGACCTTGCCATTAAGACCTATGAAATAGAGGCACGCTGAGCAGCGACAGAGCGGCTGAATAGATGTCTGGAAGCAATCTGTGAAAGATGGCTGATCAATGGCCGCCAAACGAAATGGGAGATGAAAAGATGTCTTTTAAGGCTTCATGAAAAGGGAACTTGTTGGAGGGCGTTTTGTTCGGCTTTCCATTTTCAATCTCAATCTTCTGAATGCAGCTTTACATGAAAGGGGAAAATAGCAATACCGTAGCCTCCTAACCAGCGATAAGTGAAATCCGCAAAGTAGCGAGGTTTTGTTTTTACAATTATTATAGATGTTTTAAGGCTGAAAAACCTCTCACTACACACTTTATACACTTTTCTCAGACAGGCGTGAACATTCTCACACTTTTCTCTCTTGTTTAAACAGAGAATGAAACCAAAGATCAAACCTTGTTTTCAGGTCCAGAACATGGGAATAGAGCAGCTGCCAGAGAATTCAACATTAATGAATCAATGGTACGGAAGAAGACGAAGCAAGAAGAATGAGTTGAGTAAAGTTTGACTTATCTGACTGTTTTGTTTCGCTTAATGCGCCTTATAATCTGAAATATACTGTAACTTCTACTTTAGCATGTCCAGAAGTCCAACTTCTTGTGCGATGGTTAGCATCTTCCTCTGCCTTTTGTGTGCTACTGCATGTGCCTCTGATAGTGCAAAACATTTTGTCGACATTGTTGTGTTTGTTGGGGAGAAAACCTACAAACACACAGTACAGCACTTCAGAGTCACACTGTAGCGATCGAAGAGTTATGTAAATTTGACAAGCTGAACGCATTCTGTACCGGCACAGAGGAGATTTTGTTTGAAAGCAATTTATAAATAAAGTTATTATTATTATTATTATTATTATTATTATTATTATTTGACAATGGTCTACAGCCAATCAGGATGCAGAAAACAATACACTGGGGGAAAAAAAGCATGCAAAATTGCACAAAAAAATCCGTGAAACAGCGAGGGACCATAGAGAAAAACCCAGCAATCATATGATCCCCTATGAGCAAGCACTTCGGCGACAGTGGGAAAGAAAAACTCCCTTTTAACAGGAAGAAATCTCTGGCAGAACATAAAAAAAAACATAAATACATTATGGGGTAGATTTACTAGCATATGTGACATAAGCAGTGAACCTAATCCTAGTCAGGTCATGGCCAACCTGGTGGATGCTAAGAGGTAGAGCGCAGATTAAATTGCTGACACGGCTTGCTGAAAAGATGGAAGACTGTGTAACAGATCCTGAAATGTAGATGAGATTACATCAGTCCTAAATTGCATTAGATACAGATGCCTTGTAAAACAATGCGGTCAGATCCAGTCCTCGCTGGGGCCCTTCCAAACAAAGCCTGATTGTAATGGGCCACATGAAGCGCCAATTTAGCCCCACGCAAGCTCCAAACATACAAATGAGAGCCAACTACAGCCAAGACATACATTAATCCTAGCCCAGATTGGGGACTGTATGAATTATGCTAAGAACCTTATCTGTTATTTCCCCTGATCTCCCACTGGGTGAATTGATTGCGTTTTTGCTCTTAATCCGCAGCATGCCATGCATCTTGGGAGACAACCAGGGAGCCATCTTGAATAAATAGAATTTGGACTTGACAAAAGCCACCTCCAGCTGAGCAATGAGAAAGCATCCTTTTACCACTGCACATCTCCTACTATGCTGAATGACATTTGAAAATAGCCGGCTGAGGTTTACATGGAATTGTTGTATCGATTTTCTGTTTCTCGCTTCAGCTGCAGCTCCTCTCAGAACATCATGTGCGTATATGACACTTATCAGGATGGATAAACCCATTTCGGGGGGAAAACGCCTTCTGTTGCAGCGCTCCTCAAGAAACACCTCTGTGCAAGCAGAGAGGGTGTTTTAATGAGATTAATTAGATCGCTTATGAGTGATGGTCCTCCACCAATTACCTGGGCCATAATACCGTTTTCCTCCACCCAGGGCGTCGCGCTCCGCCGAGCGGTGCCAGCCTTCTTGCTGCAGCGGGAAATGATTAATCATCTTATCACCATCCCAAGAGATAATATGACAATAAAGACAAAAGCCTCTCTGGCTGGGGCTGTTTAAAGCCAAGAACCGCTTCCTAAATGCCGACTCCAGAGTTCAATTAGGCGATACGGGTGTAGCCTTTTAGAATACAAGCTTCCTCGGTGTTGTAACACAACACTGCGGAGGTCTGACTCGAGGTTCATTCCTTTTCTATAATGAGGTTCTGCAGTTCACATTCCACCAAATGACAGAATATCAGAGGTGCTTTGGCAAGACAGAGACTGTGCCGCGGCTGTTTTTCATTCCTGAAGGAGAACAGCGGGGTACAGCCTCCCTCACATCTATTTCCTTTTCCTTGCTGAAGGGCAGGGAGGGTCACAGACACAGAGGGATCACAGCGGCGAGCATGGCAGCCAGGAATCAAACCACAGCAGGATTCAGCCACGGATTGGAGAGCCGGCGGCCGCACGCAGTGCGCTGTGCAGGCTTTTATTGGCCCTTCTCCATCACACCTGTCACACATGATTGGGTTTGTAGAAGCGCTTCCTTCAGCTGAAAAGGCCAAAGTAGATTATGGGGGCAGGCGAGGTTGAAATGGAATAACCAGTGGAATGGGGCCAAATATAACGCCGTGCTGTCTGAATGCAAATCGTGATTGAATTACGAATGATTTGTGTAGTTTAGCGTAAAGTCTGGCCTGGTTGGAACGGGGGGGTGGCCAAACATTTTCATGTCACAGACCCCCCCACCCCCTCAACCTGCGGGGAGATGAAACTGAGACTAAAAGCTAAAACTGCAATAATCATCCTTACACTTAATGTAACATCTGTAATTGCAGAAGTTCCTATGGAATTGAGTTGCAGTGATATTAATCTATTTCTCAATTTGCCGAGGAGCCCCAGGAGCCCTGTCACAGCCCCTGGAGGTCCTCTGACCCACATTACGAATACCAATGTGACTGCAGCTTTAACATGCAGAGGAAATGTGCTGTTTTCACACTAGTAATGGCTTCTTCATTTTGATGAGTTGAGACCAAAACCAACAATCACAACATCACACGATTACAGAAACACAGGTAAATACTGTTTTTGGGGAGGACTAGTTCCAGCAGTGGATGAATATGCATGTCGTAATCTCTGCAACTCTGCTCTGAAACCTCTGTGCCATTTATTTGAAAGCTTTAGTTATTTATGGTTTTTGAAGATTTTAAAATATACATATATGCTGTATTATTGCAGATAAAGCTATCCAGCTTTATAGAATGAATTCAAATCATCTCCAGCTGCACGTTAAAGTCATACACAAATAATTAATCAGGAATTATGAACCAACAGGATTATGGGTGTGAAAAAAGGGCTATTACGTATAATGTATTAAACCTTTGTAATTTTTTGCTACTTAAACAGGATTATGAAGTCTTAAAGGTCTAAATCCTTGTTTTGACACACATAAAAAAGCATCTTAAACTCTCGTGCGGTCCCGCTTTTCATGAATACCATCTGTATGAAGGCACAGGCTGGAAAGTGCACCTTCCTCACTGTTTTCTACATCAATTTTCTGCACCATATTTATGTCTGATCAACCATTCTGTTTTCCCGCGCCCCCCTGATGCTTTGCTCTTGGTTCCAGCTGCGCAATCTTGAAAACGTCCCTGAACACAACAAATTCAAAACAGTTCTTCAAACTTGTAGACTGCTCTCCCCTCTGTGTGTTATCTGCCGCACTAACCGAGGTCAGCATATTTCTACCTGCCAGTGATGCAGATTAAATACCTACAGAGCACAACTGATGTATTTGTATAATTAGTAGCTGTAATGTGATTGCTGTATAAAGAAACTAATATGTTACAGACAAATGGAATGTGATTACAGTAATGTGTTACCCTCGACACCGGTCAGCAATAAAAGCATGCTACATTAGCTTGTAGCGATAGTCGTACCTTTAGGTTTATTTATTAACACCACTTTAAAAGATTCGATATAACACTGTGAAAGCTAAAGGCGCCCCAGATGTGTTCGGGTTTTGAAAACAGCAGCCTAAAGAAATTATGTATCCAACTTTCATAAACACACAAAACTTTCAAGAAAAGTTAAGCTGGGTTTGGTGGTTTAATATAATCTTTTTTAAATCAGAAAAGAAACGTGTTAAATGTTAAACCCAATAATCGTTTAAAGGGGAAAAAACTAATATGCTAAATTCCAGCTTCATATTTTTATTCTTAGTCATTTTTCTTATACTGACCCTGGGTGCTTTCCATCAAGCCTTTTTTTAGCCCCTCCCCCTCCCCTTAAGGCTCAAGTAACCCAGGCCTAGAGATCAGTTCATGACCATCTGGTAACCAATGGTTGTTAGGGAAGAGGTCTTCCTCCGCCCAGTTGGTGAGTGGCTGCTAGAGTTTGCTGTTAAATTGTTTGCTAAAGCCAAATTCACTCAAGCCCAGAAATGAGCCAGTGGTCCTAGAAATCTCCCCTGGCAACCACTGGTTGCTAGGGAGAAGTGTGTATTTGTGAGAGGTTTTCAAGTGGGTGAAAAGAGGTATAAAGTGCTGCACCCAAAACGTCCTCGTGATTGCTCTGGGCGCCTTTTGAACCTGCTTTCTTCCTGTTAAAAGGGAGTTTTTCCTCCCCACTGTCACCAAGTGTTTGCCTAAATAAAATGTGCTTGATGGTGTATACACCTGTATGATTGTAATTTGTAATATTGTTGAGTCTTTACTATAAAATGTAAAGTAGCTTGAGGCAACTGTTGTGATTTGGTGCTATATCAACAAAACTGAACTGAATTGAATTCAACAGAGAAAATGTGAAAAGTGTAATGCAAAACAGAAAGCACCTTTTTCCGTTGCAGAGGTAAGACAACTTTTACTTTAAAGGTGAGCTCGCTTTTTCAAATTGCACTACAGCGCAGATGAATGTGTCTGCAGATGAATCAGCGTCTGTCATGTGACTGATTTCAGCTGTTTTTCACTGCCAGCATTCCAGGTCAGGGAATAGAAAATTTTCCAAGCAACCAAAGGTCACCAAGGGGTCACCGACAAGTCTCTAGGCCTGTGTGAGCGAGGCAGGAGCCACCTTTTTGTCTAACTGGCTGGCTTGAATTGGCAGGTTACAGCTGTATCTGCTCTCACTGACATCACACAGATCAAAAAGTAGAAAAAATACTCTGAAACTGGGTGTTTGGAGGAGCCTGAACTTTTTGGATCTTTTGGATATCCAGACCTTATAATGTGAAACTCCCCCCATATTTAGATGAAATGTAAATGTGTATAACATAGCGTATAACATAAAGTAATGAGAAGCACTAAAAGCAGTTTCTCTGTGCTTTGTATGTTTGTCAGATGGCGCTGTTTTTCTTTCCCTTCCATCCTTCTTTTGACATTATATTGTGATCTTGTAATTACATGTGATTATTTCTGCTAGATATTTGTCCAGCTAATTTTATCCACACGGCATTCACTGTATGCTCTGTTGCTATGTAACCTGCAGAAAGGTCCATGCGGTAGGGGCACCGTGGAAAGGATGTCGATTTCACTTGATGGAGGAAAAAAAAGCAAGTTGGATTTTTTTCTTCTTTGCTCTGATGCCAACTTCAAAAAGTGAGAGGAAGGCGGGCAGCACGTTAGATGGAAAGCAAACAGGCAAACCTCGGTCGGTGTTTGGGTCCATCTTTATTACTGTCATCACCCGTGGAGGTAATGTTGTTCTCTGGGCTGATAGGTTGTCCAACGCAAACAGTGTCACGCGGCTGTGGCGCTGCTCTTTACCCAGCAGACCCTCTGGGAGGAATGCAAGATATCTTCATCTGGGCGCTGCCTCATTATGGCTTCCTCTGACAAACACATGCACACCACTTCCTCTCCTGTCCAATATACACTTTCCCTCTGCCAAACACACGAGCTTAATCTGAGCAGCACACACACTCAGCCACACTTTCGCACTAGTTTCCTCACTTTCTCTCTGCCGCACACACACCTTTTGGGTGTAATAAAACAGCGGATCAGAGTCATTGGCTGCTGACAGGGACTGACACTGAAACCTGCTGTTGTTGGAAGGCTGCCTGGGAGATGTTCATTACTCACAAAGCTTGTCGGTTTGGACAGGAGAGGAACAACGGTCTTATTAAGTGGAGACCTGGAGCAGCCGTAGGGGAAATACACATACACCCACTCGTGCACCCACATGGGCTCAGAGAAAGTTTAAAGCGCGTCTTCAGCTGATAGGCTGAGAGAAGTTGGGGGGGGCTGTCAGAAAAATTTAAAACTTTCCTGCGACGGCAGAATGTGCTGAGTTAGGCGTTTGACACGGCTGACAGACAGGCAAATCGTGACATGACGACACCCTAAAACGTCGACGGTGGAGCCTCAGAGCGGAGAGGGGAGGTAAAACCGCGCTGCGGAGGAATGCGAGGGCCTCGTTCTCGCAGGAGGCTGCTGGTATTGATTGGAGTTTCTGATGTCTGTCTAGATCATTGTATAACTCTCACAAGAACAGATTCAATATTCCCAACATGGCTGAACCTAAAGCCTTGTTTCCATAGTAACTCTGCTCTCTGTCTCTAAACATAGCCCTCCTGACTGACTTTAGCTCTGCTCAGATCATCAAGCACAGCTGAAGAGGAGGTAGATGCGTGGACATGGACGATAATGTTCCTGACTTGAGGCGATGAAACGATTTGCAAGCTTGTCGGAACGGCCGACGGCTCGCTGTATTTACAGTCCAAACCGGTTACAGCGCCAGAGCGGGAGAAGAAGAAACGAAACAAGGTGAAAAGAGGTTTCTCATTCCATCAGAGAGTGCTCATCCATCTTTCATAAAGAAAAAAAAAAGATTTACAAGGCGACACTTGTTGATCGCACCAATGAGGACACCTGGGTGTGTTTGCTGCTGTAGAGTTTTAATCACAAAGCTCGCAATTCATCTCTGAGCTGCTACTTTTCACCAACTTTGCAAAATCTTAAAATAGCAGCATCTCTCTAAACAACCTGCTCCATTTCAGCCTCGAGCAAAAAAAAAAAAAAAGGGAAGGGGGCGTCATAAATCAAAACTACCGCACTTGTGACGGTTCGGGGACGAGAGGGGAGTTGGCTGAATTTGCATTTGATGCAGACGTCACTGCACTTTTCTTTAAGGTAAATCTCCACTACTAGATCTTCCAACGTAATGGTGTCCAGTGGGACGCAGATGAGAGCATCTGAAAGCTAGGCAGAATCTTTAAAGGCCTTGTATCCTCATCTGTCACGGCAAATGGGACTTCTGATACTTCACACAGTGCGTCTTTATGTAAACTGAATAAACACCTTTACATGTGCAAACTGCACCAAACCTTTAAAGGGGGCCTATTTTGCTTTTCCTCTTCTGTTTCTCTCGTTTGTTTTTTTGTCTTGCAGTTAGGGTCTAGTGGCTTTGCACAGTTCAAAATAATCTATATTTATCCTTCCCACTGGTTTTGCCCATCGGCTCATCTGCTGCCTGAAACAAGCCGTTTTAGATAACTTCTCTCCATATACAGTATAAAAGATGGACATTACTCATTTGGTCGTGATGTCCCAAGCTAAGCCTGCCTATGACTAGCTATTTAGCTCCTCCTTTCTGACTCATATATCCATTAAAATTTATAAAATGGACCTAATCTTCTGTTCAATACGACCTAAAAATGAGTTACTAAGCAAATAGCAAAGGGTCGAGTGACTGAGCAAAGTGTTTGGCGAGGTTATAACTGCTGGTTGTTGTCTGATGAAGTTCTATAAGACCAGAAGTGTTCATGCAAACACAGGGGTCAAGGATTGTACGTGCATTATTTATACTGTCTTCTCTTTCCCTTTAAGCTGACTATCTCCTGATTGGCTGCCCCTCTTGAACAGGTGGGTTGAGTTTCTGTGACCATAGTCGTGTAGCTGAGATAACACCACGTATATCAACTCTCAAAGAAAAGAGCAGAAAGAAAACATCTAAAAAGTGGCTGTTTATCTGAAGCCTGAACTTTTGGAACTTTGCACATTTTCTAACCACTTTGGTAATGTTTAATATGAGCATCCAGGACTGTAACTGGGGATACACCAGTCTAACTTTTTCCACTTCTAATACCACACTGATACCTTGGCCTCAGGTATCTGCTGCTACCAGGTCCAGTGTTAAATCAATAATGTGTATTTCTCACTCTGAGGAGTGAGACAGAAGATTATCGACCTATTCATTAGAAAAGTATTAAAAGACAAATGTATTTATGCTTTAAAAAAACATTTATTTGCATTAGCGTTATTTCAACCTTGTGTAGGATTAATTACAGCACAGTGCTGTAATTTATAGTCACAGTTTCTCCTTTAATTTCCTTTAAGTTACCATGAGTGACGCAAAAGCTTCCAAACAAGTGTTAAACCAAACATAATGACAGAGAAAGAGAAACAGACCGAACTGCTGTCGCTGAAGCTCTTCAGTCGTGCCAACTCACTTGTACACATATTAAGACAAACTGGTGTTGCTGTAGCGAAACACTTTGAACTACTGTTGCTTTGCTGTTAGCTGACTGCTGGAAGTTAGCAGATTGCTGCCGATGCGTGGGGTAGTAAACACAAAACATGATAGACCTGAAGAGCATAGCTAAGCCCTGTCACGGATGTCTGATCTAGCTTTTGGTGTCAGGCTATCTGATCCAAGTATTGGATCGCTCTATCCCTAACTGACAATAAGTGAAAGCGTAACAGGTCCCAGCTAATTGTTTTCTTTCTGAACGAAGAACCTGCTGATGTCTGACGAAACCTTGGAAGCTGCAGCACTCTTCCTGCTCTGGCTTCGTTCTTTGGCTTGCTGAGCTGTTCTCTGTGGAGAAAAATGGAACATGATGTAAGAGGTTACATCTGCAGTCAGCACAGAAAAATCAGATCGATATATCGAGCATCTCTAGATTAAAGTGTCTGAGAGGGGGCATAAACAGTGCGAGGATCCCCTTATCAGTCGCAGTGCTTTGCTTCAGTTTACATACGTCAACATGTGAAGCGTTTCCTTCCAAGCTGACAGAAAAAAGCATTCTGGTGTGAAAGCAAAGCACATTTCAGCTCACGGTGAAAGCTGTGTCTTATTTTGAAAAGTTTCTTCTCAAATCAGATCTGCTTTTAAGAAGTGGCTGACTGAAAATATGAAATATTGAAGGAGTGCAAGAAGGAAGAGGCCGATATATAGCATTTTCCAACGCATGCTATACATCAAAATGTCACACAGCCACATCATGTGATGTTATTATAGGCAGTATATAGCTTTGTGAGGGATAATATGACTTTTGATCAATGTGTTTGACCATGTATCACATTACTGCCAGCACATGTGATCCTCAACATGAGTGATGGCGCTTTCTCTTTATACAGGGATAAAGGAGAGCTCCATCTGCTGTGCACCTTAAAATGTTAGACAAATTGCTTTTGCCCCCTAAGCCCTTTGGCTTTAAAAGCTGGTGCTGCGGTTGTTATGGGTGCTGTGATGCGGAGTGTGCACATACGGCTTTGTGGCAGACAGTGCAGAGTGTCTGCAGGTTGTCCAGAGAGCACTGGCCTCCTCCGCTGTAGACCGGACGGATGTGGTCAACCTGCCAGAAATCCCCTTCAACAGGAGCTCGGATCATCTCGTTCAGCTGGAAGCACACCGGAATACAACAGTGAGCGTCTCAGTACACCGGCTACCCTCGGATGTTCCCTCACACTGCTCTAAATTGCCTAAAACAACGTTTGATAGCGCTCCCCTCCCAAACCATCCATCTATGCTAAAGTTAATTCTTTGCACTGATGTGATGTCTTTAGTAAAGCTCAGCCTTTCGCTGGGTACTACAGTGACCTAAATTGTTACTTTACAGCACACACAGGCACAGACAAATCATTCATATTAAACAAATCTCTGCACTGCGGGGACATTTCTGCAATGCGCCTCACAATAAAAGAAGATAAAAAACAGTCTCAAGCCAAAAAAACGCATCCCAGCAGAGAACATAACTGGCAAAATCCAGGAAATAATGAAGGCAAACTGCAGGAAAGGGCCTCTGATGGAAGTTTATTATGCTGAGATTAATGTAAGCCTGTGTGATTGTGAGGATAAGACCAGCTGATGAAAACATCATTTGTGCCGAATTGATGACAGCAAACTTTGACCTCATGCTATCCATCACCGTTTGCTGCCTCAGGTACAGCTGTATAAATCACCAAAATGTTTGTGGCCTACATTACGGGCAGCTGGAGGGAAACTTAATCAGGGAGAGCTCGCAAGCCTGCCTGACAGAAATTAGGTTAAAAATACCGCTGGGAATATCGTGCTACAGTTAAGGTGCACACTCCTAAATGCCTCAACTTTTTGTGACTTTTAAAAAAAAATTCTGCTAATTACATTTTAAAGCACATTTTTCACTAGATTTAGAGGAGGAGAGTTTTCCTCATACAAGGAAAACTTACACAATGAGTAAGTTTGTAAGTAAGATTAAAAAAAATGCATTTGCAATATCCTGAGTAGTATTTCAGGTGAGCTTCTGTTTTAATTGCTCTTTTTTTTTTTATATGTTTAACTTGTTAAGGTGATAGTCGACACAGTCACAGTTTTATCAGTTAAACTGATGTCTTTGGAGGCAAAGGAGAAGGAGTAGAAACACAGACACAATATAAATACACAGTTCAATTCCTTTGACTACTACAGAAAATACAGCAAGACACCAGTGTTTTGCTAATAAGGGAATACTGTTTCCATGAAAGGGTGTACATGATCTGCAACAATGCTTAGGTAGGCGGTACATGTAAAAGCGATCCACATGGATGCAGGACCCAAGGTTTCCCAGCAGAACATTGCCCAAAGGACCACACTGCCTCCACTGGCTTAGCTTCTTAGCTCCCAGGCAAGTAACGTACGTTCACCTGACCATCCACGTGATGTAAAAGATTATTCTTTTTTTAAAATAATCTATACCAGTCAACAGTAGCAGAAGTTGTTGTTGAACGTCTGAGATGTAAAGCTAATGAGTAACTAGCTGAACCATTTGAAGACCTGTAGTGCTTCTTTGTAAAAATGTACTGAGGCCCACTGGACACAGTGTGGATTCACTAGCAGATAATACTGTTGTGAATCTGAAATTTATTTTATGAAGAAAATATAAAAAGGAAAAAAAAGTGGAGAAAACAGAAAGCAAGAATGGGAAGATGACAGAGAATAGAGACAAAAAGAAAAAAGAGAGCAAGCAAGTGGAAGAGCTTAAGACAATAGAGAGAGAGAATCCTGGTGGGAAGAGTTCAGGGCCAGAAATCTATTTTCCTACTTTGAGAACTACTCTGCCGACATTAAGGCAGGGAGCTGGAATTGATCCCAACAGATTTAAAGAACAGGCCTGCTCACAGGGCCAGAGTTCAGATCTCTCTCTTACACACTCTCACACAAGCTCTCACACATTCGAGTCAATTGAGCCTGCTTTTGTGCCAAAAGCATGCACTTTGGTGCACCTTACCTCACTACTGCACACTTACACACATACTGAAGCTCCTCTCACAAGCACCTAAAGGCTTTAACACATCCTGAAAATCCACACGCGCATCAAAATACCATTACAGCCACACCTGTTACACACATGCACGCCAAAAAGAGAGCCCAAGCTACAAACATAGACACATATAACCATTCTCACTCTCTCACTCTCACTCTCACTTACACACACACACACACACACACACACACACACACACACACACACACACGTACCAAACCCCCCCAGTATGAACCAAAGAGTGAGCCTATAATCTCAAGGCTTCTCCACCACTGGTGTCTTATCATGTGGCTGAGTTTGTTTCCTCTAAAGCTCGGTGCATCGATCGGCGCTGATGCTTCTGCCGGCGGCACTGGAAAGAGGGGAGGAGGAGTGAGTGTGTGTTTGTGTGTGTGTGTGGGGGGGGGGGTGGCTTTGCAGGATAACAGCCAACCAAATCAAATAGGCTTACTGGTCGAGGCCTGGCACTGGGAAAAAAAAAATCAATGGGCCCAGCAATCCATTTACTGGGAGCTGGCCCCTTGGAGTGCAGATCAACCTGCGTGTGTGTGTGTGAGTAGATGCATATGTGCGTAGGTGGGTGGGATGGGGAGTACAGGGTGCTTTTATTTTTGCACTTACATAAACACACAAAGAACTTCTTTGTCAGTTCTTTGGCTCACATAGAGAGACTGATGTCAGTTAATGTGTGCATTTTGATGACTGTTATCTAACAAAGTTGGTACAAATTTTCAATATTGAGGAGAAAACATCCTTATATGAAAAAAAATCTTAACACCTGAAACATCCAACCACATCAAAATAAAATTCCCTCAGGTAATGTGGGTGCTAATCACCAAATGTTAGCATGCTATCATACAACTTTAAAACAACAAGCAAAACCTGTATGTATAAATGTTTTTTTAGTTCACCCACGCATTGCTTCCTGTTTAAAGGGAAAAACAGATAATTTTCAGACACTCAGTCTGTTTTTTTAATAATGAGAAGTATAATGAGATTCCATGTAGTTTTAGTTTGTATTAAATATTTGCATGTATAAAAATGATCATGATCATCATGATGTAAAATCTAAAAACATCAATTAAAACATAGCAGAATCAATCCCATTCTGCTTTCCTCTCAGATAAAAGTAAGGCTTTCTTGCCATTTTCGCACTTCCTGTATATTACTGGCTTTTATTGGTCTCATTTGGCTATTGTCTCTGGAAGCAGGATTAACTCTGCTTGACTCAGAGACATCTTTATGGGATAAGCATTTTGAAGGCACGTCTGCGCTCAAGCTCAACTTTTTGTCCTGTTAACAATAACTTGAGCATGTCAAGCTGAGAAACCAGCAGCATTAACCCGTAACTCTGACAGGAAACTGATGGCAGAGACTGTGTTAGACAATCTGCCGCTGGGTCAGCTTTCACTGCTCTGAGATCCCTTACTGTCTATGCTTTGTGGAAATGGAGCTAGCATTTGCAAGAAAACCATCAATCTGCGAATTACTGTTGTAGCAAATAAGTTTTATTGTGCAGTGTTTTTAATAAAGGTTTTTAATAATTGCTTTACCACATTAGCAAAGAAAGCCTTAAGGAAGAGGAGTGCCAGCTGCGACCATATCCGGTTTAATAAAACAGGCAAGTTTGCTTATTAAGTTTACATACTAAGTTTAACCAGCTGTTTTGCTAATATATCACCTTCCTGTTCATACACATATTTAAACGACTTTTTAAAATCAAGCTGTAGGGCTGTGTTTCTGAACTCTAATAGCTTTTCATTTAGAGACATATCGTCCTCACAGAACAGCCACAGTAAACTTTAATATTTTATGTTCAATTTACAAGTAACACTGTTTCATGTAAAGTAATATTTAGAAGACATATACAGACTATGACCCCGATTCTGAAAATGTTGGAACACTGTATAAAACACAAATTAAAAAACAGAATGCAATGATATGCAAATCTCATAAACCCATATTTTATTCAGAAAAGAACACACCAAACTATGTGTAAACTGAGAAAATGTACCCTATAAAAAAGTCATTTCCAAGTCCACAGGAACAGAATGGTTAAAAAAAGTTGGCTATGCCTACCACTGTGTAGCATCACTTTATTTAGACAAAAGCCTGCACATATCTGGCAACTGAGGAGACCAGATGCTGGACTTCTGGGAGAAGATTGTTGTCCCATTATTGTCGGATATTGGATTCTGGCTCCTCAGTATTCTTGAGCCTTCTTTTCTGTATTTTTCATTTTATTATACACCAAATGTTTCAGTTAGTGAAAAGTTTGAACTGCAGGCAGGCAAATCGGTTTACCATGCTGTTGTAATAGCATGCAGCTTAACATTGTCTAGCTAAAATACACAAGACCTTCCCTGGAAAAGACGTAGTCTGGGTGGGAGTATAGTTTGTTGTCTACAAACTGTATATATGTTTAAGCATCAGTGTGTCTTTCCATATGTGGAAGATGCCAATTCCATAGGCACTAATGTACCCCATACCATCAGAGATGCAGGCTTTTGATATGAGCCCTTATAACAAGCTCGATTGGTCTCTCTCCTGTTCAATCCTGGCGATGTGGTGCCATGTTTCTCATGTTTTTCCCAGTTTTCAAATTTTATTCCATTTTAAATAAGAGAAGACAGCACCATTTCTGCATCATGTTAACATTTAGCTTCTTCTTTGCACGATAGTATTTTAACTGGCACGAGGAACTGTATCCACAGAGAATGAATTCTTGAAGTGGTCTTGCAGTGATTTCCATACCTGTTTGTAATGCAGCCTCCTGAGTGCTCGGAAATCCCGGACATCCAATGCTGATTTTTGATCTAGTTTCTTGCATACAGAGATTTCTCCAAACTTATTCTTATTCTGGTAAACTGGTATTCAAAGTCTTTGCAAATTTACATTGAGGATTCTTAATCTGAAATTGTTCCACAATCTGCAAACAGTTTGCAGAGCTCTACCTCTCCTACATGCTCCTTTTAGTACCCTTTCGTCTTACTGACCTGTTGCTCATCAACCTAATTAGTTGACATCAAATTAAACACAGCCAATATTTTTGGAAGATTAAATTGTCAAACTTGAAACATTTGGTATAATTTCTATATTCTAGTGTGAATAAAATCTGGGTTTTTGAGATTTGCAAATCATTGCATTCTGTTTGTATTTACATTTTCTATAGCATCCAAACTTTTTTTGGAATTGGGATTGAGACAGCTTTTCAGTCAGGAAGAAGTGCAGAAAGGTGAAGCCACCCAGGAAAAGTAAATCAAGCTGCAGCGGGCTGTCAGCTTGTGTAAACGAATAAAACACAATCGCCTTTCTGTAAAAGTTGCTGTGCGCCACTGTGGCCACTCCTTTGGTTGTATAAAGGTCTACAGGAAAGAAATATGACATAAAAAAGACAGAAACAGTGGTGTGGAGTTGAATTTCACATTGACACAACTTGCCTCGTTGCACTGACTGACCACCATAGTTAATGGCTGTTTGGCACTTGAAAAAAAAAAGTTTCTTCAGCTCATTGGTGGAGTTTTCCTGAAACATGGATGAGAGACAAATACGAAACAGTGCCTCCTCTGCTCTATGTCCCACCTGTTTGAGTGGCAGCTGGGTGAGCCAAGTGTTCTCCAGGATCTCCTTTCGCTGGGAGGGTGGAGCATCACGAACCTTAATGAACAGGTCATGGGCGTGGAGGCCGCAGTGCTGACAGATGCCGCGCTCTGCCTCCAACACCTGAGACCGCATGTAAGTCTGGCTGGAGCGCAACTGGAACTCCTCCTGACACCTGTGGGTCAAAGCACATAGAAACATCTGCACTACAGAAAGAAACTTGTGATTAAATTCTTTCTATTTTAAAAATCATTCACATAGAAAGTTTTTCTCATGTTGGTTAAAAAACAGAAGCTGGCTTTTGAAAACCATTTAATCGAATTAAGACTGCCAGGAAAAGGTGCAGCATCTCCAGAAAAACTAAACCGAAATAGGTTTGCTTTAGATTTTCCATAAAAAACTTTTATTTTACATTGGTAATGGTATCAAGTTTGGTAAAGACCAAATTTGACTGATTCCCCCCCAAAAAATTTACAGGAAAAGATTTGGAAAAAGACCATTATAGATGCAAGAGTTGAAGTCTAATCTATTTTAGTCTTGAGCAAACAGTATTCTTTCTACAAAGAAAGTAAACAACAGGGTGAAGTCAACATTGTACTGCTGTGTTTCTGAGTTTGTTTTGCACACAAACTCTTAAAGCTCTGAATATAATTGAATTTTTTGGTGCCAGATGGGTGGGCTTCTGCGCAGAGGACAATGAGTACAGGGAAGTTTGGGGGGAAAAAACCTCTCAAACTGTGTGAAAGTTGATTTAATATGTTTTTGTTTGGCTGACATCTAATCAAAGACACTGCTGTTGCAGTAGACCTCGCACATCAGGTGCACTGAGATCTATATTATCTACAAATCTTCTCCAGAACTTTTTGAGCAATTCTCAAGTTATTACAAGTTGGAAATGTCCAGTTTAGCCCGTAGCTTTTCCTCTAACTGTATGTAGTTAGTGTTGCAATACCTGTGGCTGCAGAATCGAGTGTCCCACGCTCCACCTGTGGTAGAGCAGGGCTGCTGGCAGGAGAGACACAGAGGGACACCCTGACTGTCCACAGCCTGCAGGTAGCTGGACTCTGTTGATGACTGTGCATCTGATGTCCTACAGGACTGATTGTCCTGCCTGCTGTGAGAGAGACAGAGAAAGGGGAAACATAGTCGGGAGTGAAGAAGTGGTAGATGGTAACTTCAGACCAAAAAGACATCATTCTCAAATTCTCAACAGACGGTTGTATGTTTGTAAGTCAGATGTGGTACTGAAGGACTTCAATGTCCAAACACCAGATTTGCTAACATGTTGCTCCAGCACAAACTGAGCTTTGGTGTAAAAGGAGTGCAATGACACGACTGTGAGTAAAAAGTGAGAACTCAAAGGTTTATGTGACTGTTGCATATGAACGTCACGGAGTTCTTTTTTCAAAGCGCAAACTATAGGGAGAATAATATTTAAATCATGTGCACAAACTGATTTGCAACTTGCACTTTGCTGATAATTGAGCTAATATTTAACGCAGATAAAAAGCATGTCTCAATTTCTGAACTTGATATGGCTGCAGAGGATACGTAGACGTAAAACCGTATAGATGACCCAGCCAGCTGAATTCTAAATTTGCTCAGTGAACTCAAAGATGACCTGGATCCTCCAACCTAAGGGAGTCACGCAATACCAGCAGCAACAAAACTTCTTACACTCATTTACATTAATGAACTGAAAAACTTCCCTTAATAAAGGAAAAAAAAAACTTTCTTTAATGCAGTTTTATTACACTAGAATTTCAGGACCATGGACAGCGCACGAGGTTTTCGCCTGATCTCGTGAGATCTAACACATGACTGTTTTTAGCTGCACATACTTTGACTCTCCATGAGTTACATATCGCAGATATGTTATCTATATGGAAGTTGTCTTAATACAAGAACGCTACAGAACACAAGGCTAAAATACTGCTGTGCAGTTTACAGTCCTAGATCAGAGCCTGTCTGAATGACTCGAGCCTGTTTCCATTCAAACGACTGTCTGCCAGATTATCACCATAGGCCTACATTTAACATACACGCGTATCCCCTGTACTTATATGGTTTTCTGATTTGTTGTGTGCCTGTCCTGTTAGTAAATTACCTGCAGCTGGATATCATCTCTTAGTTTGCGAGTTTGCAAAACTAACCACACCTACCAGCACCATGCCCTGTATTTTTAAAGAGCGGAGCATTTTATCTATATCACAACAGTCATCTCAAGGAGCTTTATATTTCATGGTGAGCTCAGCAGAGAGAGAGCCCCTATGATTTCAAACGATGATGATGATGAGAAAGCACTTGGCGACAGCGGGGAAGACGAGTTTTCATCTTAATTTTTCAGGTGACCTCAGGCGAAAGTAGAAAACACGGCGAAGAGGAGCACAATAAAAGGCCAGGCATCCCAAATCTCAACAAAAACAATACAAATGAATTTGTTATAAAAATAGTTCCCATTGATGAAGGTTTTATTCTTTTCAACAACGACGTTAAAAAGATTCACAACAGCTTCTTTCATTAAACACCGTGTTTAATGTGTAGCCACTGACCTTGAATCTGAACATGCAGTAGTGTGCAAAAGTCTTAAGACACCTCCTCTCACTTGTTTATAGTTTGCGTCATATTTTAAAGCGCCCTTGAGCAATAGTTCCCCACATTTGTTTCTTTGGATGCTTCATCACTGATTATCGGTCCTTGTGCGTGAACATTTTCACAGGAATACTTTTTTGCCCACTTTTTGTAAGTATAAAAAAAACACCTAATGGCATGAACCACTGCTAACTTAGCAAAGAAGCGATTTTAAATTGTAGCTTTAGGCACTTTTTCACTAGCAGCCTGTCACAAAAACACATCATTTGTTCTCATTTCTTTAGATGATTCTACTAAAAATACTAAAGATAACACAGTCTGACGTGCATAAAATTGTATTTTTTGCACCACCAAGCAGACTCCCAAAGAGCTATTAGCTGAAAACTTGGCATATCTCGGCTTGGTGTGTCCTTAAAAAAATATGGATCCAAGACAAGGAGGGGACATGAGAAGAAATGTCACACCTTTCTCTAGTAGGCAAGCAGTATCGAAAAGCCATTTGTGTGTAAAAAACAGAAAAAAATCTAACTAATCGACTAAGACCTGAGAGATGCATGTGGCCCTTCAGTTCTACTGCTCACTGAAGCCTTATCAGAAGTGATTTCAGTGGTACAGTGGCTGTCAAGAAGACATTATTAACGAAGGGAAACAGGGAGAAAAATCTGTAGCAACAAGTCTGATGTTGTGATTAATCCAAATTTGAATTTTTTGGTTTACCTGCTCTCCAAAAAAGACTTCAGGAATGTCCTTCAAGAAGCCAAGAGAACTATTCCTGATGGCTAATTAAAGAAATGACAAGAAAGCTGCCAATGAGAGTTCAGGCTGTGTTGAAGCATAAAGGTGGTCATACCATGTATTCACTTTCAAGCTCATTAGAACTGTACAAACTCTGTTTTTGCCTTATATTCAGGATTTTCGTGTATTTTTGCACATTTTTATAACTCGCTGCACCCATGTATAAAGAAATGAGGGATCAGTCAAGACATTACCCTGTAAACCTGATCTAAATTAAACAAAGCTCACTTTCTTCTACAAACTGCAAATACATTTCAGTGTAAATATCCATGCAACAGAAATAAATCAGTTTTTTTCCTGTATATTTAGTATATTACAATGCTCTATCTGCAAAACATTTCTAGTATGTGTATCTGCGTGCATGTCCGTCTGGCAGAAGACAGCAAATCTGGGCATTTGCCATGTAGTCCCAGCAGGGTGCTAGAGCCACGTTGGAGGGGACAGATGGACTAAATTCTCTTTCCCCATGGTTTACAATTCAGAGAGACAGCAAGAGGAACAAAGAGCCAGAGTGACAGAGCACTACAGAAGGTAATTTAATCATTGAAATAGAGAAGAGAACCTTCTAAAAAGGGAACCTTGCTGTTTCAAAGTTGAGAATATACCAAAAACTGGAAGTATCATGGGACAAATGGTGTGCCAGCAAAGTCTAGTCGATGAAAGAGAGACACAAATAGACTTTTTACTTGTGTGTCCAAACTGAGAATAGTGAAAACATCCAGAAAAGCCAGAAATATGTCTTTTAGAAACTGTAAAACATCAATGCATTTGCCAAAAAATGCATGTGAATCAAAAATGTAGGTTTATAGATGTAGAATGTTTACCACCTTGGCTCATCTCTGGTGCTCTATACCGAAAGAAACCAAAGGCACCAACCAGATCTGACACTGGTACGTCCAGCTGTTAATCGAGATTCTTATTTTCCACATTTTAGCATGTTGCTTTCATGTGGATAGCAATATAAAGACTGTTTCCCTTCAAAATGGACACTAGTGACGAATGCTGCATGGCAGGATTTCCTTTTTAGCCCACGCCCAGGCATAGGTGGCACACTTTAAGATTAACTGATACCTTCAATACCAGACATGCGCTTGTTTTAAACGGATGTATGTTATCAGAAATGTCTGTTTCTTTAGTTCACAGTCAGTTGTGCTTATCAGAGCAGAGTGCCATTGTATCTGTGTTTATAAACTGGACAACATTTACTTGGAAAACATTGCCAATATTTTAGAGAATGATTGCAGTCAGTCAGAGTCAGACTGCTACTGTTTGGAGACAGGTTGCCTCCCATCAGATGACTTGTGCAGATGCCTTACAATCTAAGAGCTTGCTGTCCTTTTTTTTACTCTAGTATAACTTATAGCCACAGTTCAAATGTCAAGTGATATCAGCCAGCAGGAAGTATTAGCAGGAACTGAACTGAATTTGTTGTTTTGAAGGAGCAGTTCAATATTATGTACAAGTTTTACTTGAATGCTTAAATAGATAACAGTGATGGATGTCAATCTTCCTACTTTATGAAAACATGGATTCTCCTCATCCCTCCAACCACACGCCACAGTTAGTTGGACGGATGGATGCCATTTCTATTCTAGCTACTAGCATATTAGCACATTTTTTAAGTCAGCTTTTATAAATGGCCATTTAATGTTGTTACCATGCTGCCTTTTACCGTGTTTATTCACACAGCAGTGCTTGCTTCTGTCAGACACTTTATACTTCCAGACACTGCTGTATACCTCATGCAGTAAAACGCTATCTATTGTCTAAAAGCACATATCCTGAACAGAGCCTTTAAGGCACTTTATAGATTATCACAGACATTTTGTATGTAACACCAGTAACTGTGTATATGTGTGAGAGCTCGTCTGTGTGTTTGCTGCAGGTTTCCATAGAGATATTGCCTCCTGGGGTGAGCTGGCCGATGCATCTCACCCAGTAGATCGTATTATGGTCTATATTTACTGTACTAACACACTCAGTGGGCCTTTGTGTCTCTCCCACAAGGCACATACAGATCTCCATGGAGACAGCTGAGGGAAAGAAAATGAAAATACTCTGAATCCTGAAGAGGAAACCATGTGGTGAGACAAACCACCTTCATGTGCAGACCTTGAAGTTTCATCTTTAAATACTACAGACAAGAACGGATCTATGAATGATCAAAATACCGTTTGTGTAGTAGACAGGAGAAACACAGTGATCAGCTAGAAATACATTTGAATTTTAGTTTCATATATTAGCAGCAAACTACTTACAGACCTGAGGACAACTTGACCTTTATGTGCGCGTTTTTTCCCTTAACAAACCTCTGTGTAGCAGGTGGTGTTAGCGAAGAGGCAGACCTCTTTGTGAAGAAGTTCTCCTTTGTGACCAGTCGGACGCTGCCTCCCTCCTCCTGGGCTTTGCTCAGAGACGCCTTGGCCACGTCGTCACGACCGAGGTACCTGTGAAACGGGATAAAATGTTGCTGTGAGGTAATGGTGAATTTGTGGATGTTACATAACCAAAGCACCGGGGAACAGTTGCAAGCAGATGAATTCATAAACTCTCTCTGGACAGCAATACAAGCAGGTATGATAGGACGCTTGAGGTTGCTCAAGCACACAAGTAATCTTAGTCATCTTTTTTTGGACTGCGGTAATCCTGGGACTCTACCACATCAATGTAACACACACATCACACCCACATAACTAGCAAAATTCTACAAATGGCCTCAGTGCAGAGCCAGATGCACTTTGATTTTTGTTTTTCTTTCTTGGCACCAAACTGTGCTTAAATGCTCAGATCCTTCCTTCCTTCCACTGCTGATTTCCTATTCTGAATGTGTGCTTATATTCTGTTTGTCTTCTTCTCCTGCTGAATCCTATTACTATTGCAGCAGCAGCAATCTAATTTCCCCACAGGAATCGTCAATCATCTAATCTAATCCATCTGCCCCGCTACTGCTTTTTATGGCCGTTGTAATACAGATGCTATGTGTGCAAGTTGAAAATTGCACTAAACTCTACATTCCAATCTATGCAGGATTAAAATGACCCTGGGATGTCAGAGTTGACACAAATACATGTGGAGAGTTGGGGAAAGAAAATCAGTGATATGTTCCTCTTGGTAGGAAAAGATTCCAGAGGCCTTGAGAGAAAAGTGACCAATCGGCAAATGCCGAATGGTCACTTTTCAGATTTTAACAGAGGGATGGTACAACGCTGTAATGGTCTCCGCAGAGAGCAATTACCCTACCTTTTTACTCCAAGGGGAAGTCAGAGGTCAGCCTTAGCCAATAAGCAGATCGCAGCCATGCTGCTGTCAGTACTTGATGGAACTAGTACTTTACTTTACCAACCATCCACACACACAAGGAACAAACTGCTATTTTGCTTTACCAATAACATCCTGTACATACCGGGTAAATGCCTCTAGTGCCCACTCAAATACAGTCAACGTCCAACTAGAAATATTAAGCATATACATTTTTAGAATGAGTTAATTTGGTCTCATTTGCTAAACTCTGTGTAGTTGTGGCTATTTTGGAAATTATCCATCATGTAATATGTGTTGGAGACCCATGGAAGAATTTAATGTCATCAGTGTTGCAGGTGATTGGCAGTAAGCTCCTACGTCGTTCATCCACCCTCTTCTTTTTATCTAAAGTCAGGCAGGATAAGATAAACAGAGTATTCCAAGTGTTCCTAGTCTTATTTTAAGTTTCTTATAGGGAATACTGAGGCACTGGGTTTGCCCCACAGTTCGTCGTGCTGTGAAAACCTTCAAAGGGAGGTATCTTGAAGGCATTTTAATCAGACGCCCAAACCACCTTAGCCGACTACTTTGAACATAGAGGAGCAACGGCTCTGAGCTCCTCACCCTGTACCTACGGCTGAGATCAGCCACCCTACAGAGGAAGCTCATTTTGCCTGTTTGTATACATGATCGTGTTCTTTTCGCCACTACCCAGAGCTCATGACTATAAGTCAGGGTTAGCTTCAGCATTGTGACTCAACTGTTTGGTTTTTGTTGATTTGGTGATTCCTATTTGCACATCTTCTCACCAGCAGTTATCCCTCTGCTTTTTTCTTCTCTTACCAGATAACCAACAAAGAGCTTGAACTTTATAGACTCTGCAGAAAGGATAAAGTGCAGGCTGTGCTTTCAACTATTTTGTAAAAGTCAATGAAGACAGCCCTTTAAGAAAATACAGTAGTTAAGTTAAAAAAAACAAGTCCAAAGCATCCTTTACCCCTAACACAGAAAAGCTTTCTGCTATATCAAGCAGAGAAAATAGGTTAGACTTAGTAAATGGCTCCAAGTACAGATAATGAGCTCGAGGGTTCAAAGAAGTGCGCAGAGCAAGAATTCACGTTTTTTTTAAAAAAGGGGAAAAAAGAGATGAGGTTTCAAAAAAACAGACAGAAAGACAGCAGGCAGCTAATGGATGGTGTAGCCATTTCACAGACAATCAACTCGAGTGATGAAGCTGTTTCACTAATCGTCGAGCAGATCAATAATTAATGTTTCATCTTCAAGCGTTTGTTCTGACAGTTGTGTCAATTGTTGAACTCAGTTTGATGTAACTTCACTGCTGGCACAAGAAGTAGCCTTGTACACCGATGAAACACAATCAATAACTGGAACGTCTCCTGGAACTATAAGATATGGAAAAAATACATTTATCACTGTTTAACTAATAACAAAACATTTACTACAAGGTAAAAACAACAACAACAACAACAAAAATGGGTAAAACACACGTCTCAACTTCTTGAATTGTTAAAAACTTCTGCCGATGCCTGTTTTCATCCAATATATTTGGATATATTTAGCTCTGTGTAGGACTTATTCTAGTTCTTTCATAAGAAAAAAAATCATTTGAATTGGTTATTGAATTCTACTTGATGGATTTCTATCCTGATTGCACGTTTTTTTCTGATTACTAATGAGACACCAGCCTCCCAGAAACACCGTGCCGGGAGGTGTTGCCACTGTTAAATTAAACTTTTAGTGTCTCTACTCGGCCCTGCAGGCTATGAAACGACATTTTTATGCAATTCCACCACCTCCATATGGACAGAATACTTTCTTAGGGAGGGAGATGGAAAGAAGGCAGAAGGGGGGAAAAAATATAAAGGAAAGATGGATGACAGGAGGCAGAAAGTGGAGGAGGGAGAGACATCAAAGAGGAGAAGTTTCTCTGGAAGCTGAGAGGAGATGAGGAAGAAGGTAAGTCTCCATCAAACACAAGAGCTTCCTTTGCTTCAAACAGTCCCAGCACAGAGGCTGGATGAAACGAGATACCTTACACTAAACTGGAGTCCAACTGCGCTTCTGGGAGAGAGTGGAGGTGTGTGTGTGTGTGTGTGTGTGTGTGTGTGTGTGTGTGTTTGCATGTTTTTATGCAGTTAGGTGCCTGGAGAGTAATTCTGTACACTAAGGTGACTGCTGCTACTTGCTGAATGAATCACATTTTCTGTTATGATCCAAACCTCTTCTACCAGTATCAGGGGGCAGCTGGGTTCACTGATGTTGTTTTCAAAATGTTTGTCAGACTGGCTCACATCTGTGAAAACCTAGGATGATTTGGACTGAATGTTCAATTATTAAAAAGTAGTTTAGTCGGCGTATTACTAAATATGTTTAAAGGTGCCGTGCGGAGGTTTTGGTTTGTAGCGGCAGTAATAAATGTGAGTCCCCCTCGCTCTTTATATTGTGCGTAAACAACTGACAGCAGTACAAATCGGTTTATGCAAAGCAATGTGCCTGCAAAGGTTAGCAAACATGGATGGAAATCATCTAAAAAATAAAATGTAAAAAATATGTCTTTGCTAATGTTTTATGAGAACATAAATACACTCGACACATTTAGAAATTCAACAATTTGTATGAATTTCCAGAGGGTGCCGGGCATGATGAACATAAACATGAATGCATTGGTTTTTAGACTTCTGGTTGTATGGAAAGGTTTAAGGACCCTCAGCTCATTTGCTCTGCGACCTCTGTAAACACTTTCCTGATTACTTCACAGTTTTAATTGCTAGCTTTGGGACATATTTAAATATTTATTTTGTAAATTACAGTCCTTACTAAAAGTCATAAAGGATGATAAACTAAGAACCACCAACCAGCGCTGCCGCTCACTCGTCATATCCAGTCTTAAACATCAGTTTGATAACAAATGAAATACTCAGCTTTATGTTTATCAATGGGACGTCACTACCCAACGTGTGGCAGCACAGTGGCATTATTCATCTTTTATACATAGTCCTATAACTGTGAATAAACTCCATTATCCCCATGTATATTTTACTGCTTACCTGGAGGATCTAAAACTTTCCCTACACTACAACACTTTTAACCAGGCATGAACATCTGCATGTGGCTAATCAACTTAGCAAACATAAACACATAATGGCACGTAAGTGCAAACATATACACTCAGGCTGATTCTCAACTCACCTCTTATTTTTATAGCAACAAAAAACTGTTCAATGTCAGTTAACCTGCACATTTTACTGCAAAAATTGGCTTACATACCTGTAGCTAGCAGCTTATAGTGATAAGGAGATTTTTCTGTTTCTCTGCCATTGTTGTTACATAATCTTCCTCCTGTGTTTGTTGTTATTTTTGTACTGCACATTTGGTGTCAGGTGGTGGTGTTTTGTGGACTTGGAGAAGGCATTCTCCCTCAAAGTGTTCTCTGGGTGGTGCTTCGGGAGTGTGGGGTGTCTGGCCAGTTGCTTCGAGCCATTCAATCAGGCCATAGCTGGCAATAAGACGGAATTGTTCCCAGTGGGTGTTGGACCAGTGCTGCCCTTTGTCACCGATTCTCTTCATAATTTCTATGGTCTGAATTTCTAGGTGTAGCCATGAAGTCTTCTACCTGGGCAGGCTCAGAATTACATCTCTGCTTTTTGCAGATGATCTGGCCTCTCACTTAGAGATAGGTGAGGAGTTCTGCCATTCGGGAGGGGCTCAGGGTAGAGATGCTGCTCCTCCACATCAAAAGGAGCCAGCTGAGGTAGTTTGGGCATCTGACGGTGTTCCGGGCATGTCCCACAGGGAGGAGGCCCTGATTGGGAGACCCAGGATAATATTATAGAGATTATATCTGGCCTGGGAATGCCTTGGTGTTCCCCCAAACAAGCCAGAGGAGGTGGCAGGGGGGAGAGAGGTCTGGGCTTCGCTGTTTAGGCTGTTGCCCCTGTGACTTGGCCCCAGATAAGTGAAAGAAAATTGATGGATGGACATTTGTGTCAGTTTCAGGATAGTTAGATCATCAGCTATGTAGCCTTTATCCTTTCTTGCCGCATACCACATGATGATAGTACATGCTTCTACAACCATAAAGCTAAAGGAAATGAATGGAAACTCATACTTTGCTCAAATCACATCTTTCTATACTAGACTCACTATGTTGAGTACATACTGCTGTAGTTAGCATGACACACTGAAATACTGTACATGTCATTATTGGTAAATGACTCATTTTCAGAGAACCCTATCCTGTCAAAATGTATGTATTAGACAAGTGCTTGGTGTACACAGCGTACTAAAGAAAATAAAACAACTGAGACTCACCGTTAGCTTAGATTAATAATGGGACTAGCCTGGCTCCGTCTAACAAAAAGATGACAACCAGCAGCTCTAACACCCATTAATCACAGTACTTTATCTTGTTTATTCAGTCTGTGCAAAAATCAACTATATAAACAACAACTCAAAGGGATTTTCTTTGTAGCCAGGACTAGTAACTTCCTATCTAACTGCTCAGCAGCTGGTGGCTCATAATAATAACATCATCCAACTTTCAGGAGGCAAGCAAATCAGTGAATTTCCCCAGACTATTCCTTTAATATTGCAGGTACAGGCAGTTAGAAAGCTACAGTAAATTTAAACGTGCAGCACATATTTGGTGGAGGTTGCATCAGGAATGACAAAACGCAGCGTGATTTGAACTTGATTATCTGGACACGGTTTTCTGCCGGTAGACATTTGATGCGCAGCTGCAGGGGCGCTGTTACAGTCAGGGAGTCAGCGGGTAGCTGACAGCGGACACGCGGAGGTGCAGACAGCCGCCTGGCTCGGCACAGAGGACAGACCCTGCTCAGCTGTGTGAAATCAAACTAACGAGCTGCTGCACCGGTGTGGCCCAGCTGAAGCCGCTTTGATTGATTGCTGTTCTCTGCCGGCCTCGGTCAGACAGAGCTGACAGTAACGGCCTTTTCGGTGGCAAAGATTCTCAGAGACACGTGAAGCTGCTAATTCCCATGTCAAATGTGTGTTTGAACATGAACGTGACATCAAGTATGCCATCTTTAACTCAACAAAAAAATCAGTGTGTTGGACAACTCCAAATGTTCACTGCAAAGACGAGTACTGTCAAAACAATGCTGCAAAAGAATGCAAATCTGAAAAGTCTACTTGGTATAAGCAGCACCACTCAGCCTGTGAAAATGTCTTCTGTGGCTCTGGATGAGATTTGCCAAAATTGAGGAAATAGTCCTACCTTTACTGAGTTTCAGCTTGAGACTTTAAATTTAAAACAGCAAGTCTGTATTACATACTGGGGGAGTTTGAGTTTATCACGGAGGAAGATTCTCGAGGAAAGTGCATCATCCAGTGTTTGCGTCAAATCTTTTTAAAAAAGCACTTTTGCAGTGAGTCATTGTTGGGAAAAGAAAAAAGGAAGAAAACAAATCAAAAGTTCAAATTCTAACAAGTCCATCAACTATATGCAAATGCTGTACTGAATTTGCTCGAGTACAGCTTTAATGTACGCTGCCAAGACAACACAACAAAAGTACTTTCCACATCTTAGCCAAATACAAATGCACTGAGTTTCCATCTTAGATGCTGAACATGATTTCAGTGTTGTATATACTATTATAAATATAGCGTTTCATACTAACGCACGAGCAGTTTTACTTTTCAAGTCTTCATCGAGCGATCAAAGCGAAGGCTGGAAAAGCGATTTCTTCAATTTAGTAACAATTACGCACTTTTTGCAGCTAGTTTTGAGAGAAATTCTGGACGTTCTTCCCACAAAACGGTTTTAGTTCGTCAACATTTCCGGGACGTCTTGATTGAACAGTCCTCTTCAGGTCACGTCTGAGCATCTCATTTGAGTCAAGGTCAATATTTTCATTTGGCCGTTTGATAAAAATGAATTTTCTTATTTTGTTGTTGAGTTATTTAAGTGTGCTCTTCCATCACCAAATTTGTATTCTCGCTTCATGTCGTGCTGCCCTGACATTCGCCTGTAAATCGAATCCAATTTAAAAATTCATTTGTCCTCTCAGTGATTGTAAGGCGTCCTGTAGTGTTGTAGAACATCCAAGTGGTCTTGTGCAAATTTAAAATGTGCAGTTTTTAGTGATCAGTGGTTTCCTTTATGTTGTCCGAGCATTATGACCCATCTGGATGAAGATTTATCAAGTTGTAGAGACGGAGCTTGATTCAGGATTGCATGTTGTAGCTACAGTCCTGGTTTTCTTCCTGTAGAGCAAGGGATGTCAAACTTCAGTCCTCGAGAGCTACTGTCCTGCAGCTTTTAGATGCATCCCTACTCCAACACAGCTGAATCAAATGCTTGGATTACCTTTTCAGCTTACCATCAAGTTTGGCAAAGGCCTGATAACAAGCCATTCATTTGATTCAGGTGTGTCAGAACAAGGATGCATCTAAAAGCTGCAGGTCAGCAGCTCTTATGGACTGGAGTTGGAGACCCCTGTTGTAGAGAGTTGGTACATTCAGGTTTTTCAACCTTCTTCTGAGCTCCAGCCAATCGGTCTCAGGAATCGCAGACAATGTCAGCAACCAGACTTTGCATGTTTTTATTTAAAAAGCTGGGCACCTCTGCAGGTCCAATCTCATCTGGTTAACCGGAACACTGGACTCCAAGTAGCTCTTTTAGTCATTATCATAGAGCTCCACTTAGTTTTTCCAACGTTCACTGTGAGTGATTCTGTTAAACATCTTTCAAGTCCCACTGAAATACTCCTACGCTGTAATTTTGAACTACCAAGTCTTTTGTGTTGCGCTGCTCAGCGTTTGACTGGGAGCTTGTATATAATAATACATTTCAGATGACAAAAACTGGTCTGCACAACACCGAATAAAACATTTAACTTTAACAGCCTCTACATTTGATGCTGGCTTTAACAATTATGTGTTTGTATGCACACAAAAATGAAAAAATAACATTATTATTTCTCTGCATTAAAGTGGTAATTACAGGCACCAATCAACTTATTTTATTTTCAACGTTTTGGTATTTTAACAATGAAACCTCCTCAGTGCGCATAACTGGATTAAAATCTCCTTAAATCTTCTAAAATTGCTGCAAATCACCATGAATGGTTTATAACAAAAGTATCCAGTGTTGGAAACCCAGGAAAAGTGTATTAAGTTTGAAGTAGTTGAAAACTGAGCGTCTCAGAGCAGGGAAGGTGAGCTGTGATCGCCCCGCTGAGCCATAGCTGGAGCTTGATTGGTTCTGATTAGTGAATAAATCAAACAGGTATCAAATCAAGCCGGGCCAATTGCCTCCTACTCACACCTTGATTAGGTTCATGCACCCAAACGCTTTCCCCAGTTGAGAAACACTCTCCCTCACTTACAAAACACACACACACACGTCTGCCCTGTAATTGGCAAACTCTCCCTGCCTTAGTCCACGCCAGCTGTAATTAGTGTGCCAGCAACAATGCTTGTTTGTCAAAAAACACACATGTACGCATACACAGAGCTCATCCCATTTTCTCTTATGTCTCAGCAGACACCCTTTGATACACCCCCACACACACACACACATGGGCACAAAAACACACACAGACGCACACACGCATTATTCAGCCTTCCATGACGCCTGGGGCAGTTAGTATTTACAAATCCGCTTGTTTCTCTGTGAAATCTCTCACATTACTTCTTGGATTCTGTCATAATGTTGGGAACTACTAAATCTCACTATTTCCACCGATTCAAAGCAGCGTTACAGGATATCTTACTGACTGGATCATTGTGGGAGATGCATTTTTGCTTACAGTATACAGGTTTGCTGAACTGCTTATAGGGGAGGTGTGGCACAACCAATCATTAGTGCACACGTGCGGTTTATAGTGATGATTAGGAAGAATTCAAACCTGAAAACATCATTTAGGAGAAAAATGGGTCTTTGATGTCAAACAGTGGTGAAAAATGGCAAACTTCTTGTTTCCTGCTGGAAACTGCTGGCAGATGTAGCTAGTTTGCTAAATAAGCTGATATGTGAGAAGAAATTAATTAAATACAGCAATAAATGATCATAAGATCCATTTAGTTCATATTACAATCTGTATGTTTAATTCTACACTTAGGCTACGTTCACACTGCAGGCGAAAGCGCATCAAATCCGATTTTTTTGACCCTATGCGACCCATATCCGATCATGCTATGACAGTGTGAACGGCACAAATCCAATATTTTCAAATCCGATCTGGGTCACTTTCGTATGTGGTACTGAATGCGATACATATCCGATGTTTCAGAAAGCGACTGCTGTGTGAACGGTCAAGTCGCATTAAATCCGTCTTTTATGTCACTGCCACAAGACAGACGCCAATTATCAGCGCCGGAGAAGCGCTGGAGTAGACATCGCGAACGCTTCCTGACCATCCGGTGAAACAGCTGGGAAGACAACGTTGGAGAAACGTGAACATTTTATTTGTACTGCATAATCTGCAGATTCTGACAGAAATCGGCAACTATCCTTTGAAGCACCGCTCCTCTAAAACAGCAATAAGGATCATTATTAGGTTATCTACATTATTATGTAAATAACAAAATAACTTAAAGCAAAAATTGGGAAACGTGAAGTCCGAAGTCTTTATATTAAGGGCCATCAGTCAAACAATACTGTTTGCTCTGGGTCTAAACAGAGCGCGTTGACGTCTTCTTTTGCGCATGTGGGCCGCTTTGAGCGTTCACACTACAGCGCGTTTGCTGTCGCATTTTATTTGTAGTATGAACGAGCAGACAAAAAAAATCGGATTTGATCAAAAAATCGGAATTGAGCATTAAGACCTGCAGTGTGAACGTAGCCTTAATCTGTTAATACAGGAAACCCATCCACATGTGGGAAAGCTTATTGCACAGAATGAGGATGGTAAGTGAAGACATGTTTGGCTAATGCATTAGCAAAATATTGATTCTAAATATTGTTTTTAGATGAAAGTTTTCACTAAATGTGGTACAAACTTGAAACGTTTAGGTAAAAGATGTATTCAGATAGCTGGACCTTCATCATTAATGCGTGTGCATGGTCTACCGGAGGTCTGAATTTAGATATTGAATTGACCTTCCTGCAGTCCAGATCTTTCACTAGCTGAAAACATTTGACGATCCAGGACTGTAGAGCTGCTAGAACCATATATTAGATAAGAACGGGACAATTTTCCTCTCCCTAAAGGAGCTGTGCTCCTTAGGTCCAAGATATTATTACAGACTGCTATTCAAAGTAGTGGGGATGCTACACAGTAGTAAACATGACTCAAGACAACTTTTATAGAATGTGCTGTTGCCATCAAATTCAAAATGAGCTCATATTTCTCTTGAAATTGTACACCTTCTCACGTTAAATATTTAACATTTTCTGTTGTGAATAAAATTTGGGCTCATGGGATTTGCAAAGTAGGGCTGAACGATATATCGCATTTGCGATAATATCGCGACATGATCAAGTGCAATTTTCTAACCGCAAAGGCTGCGATTATACTCTGGACATGTCCAAATTCATGGGCTGCATCCTCCTGAGGCCGCATTTGTAGACCGATTACGTCACAGCGACGCGCCGAAGGCTGTCCAAATTACTACCATATCCCAGAATTCATAGCGCGGCCCAGCCAAACTCCAGTTTCCAGCAATGGCGGCCGCTACTAAGTTTTAAAATTACTCATACTAATCTTTCTGGGTCACAAAATAAACTTTTAACATATTTTCAGGCGAGAAAGTAGTTGTGTAAACATCAAATATCTGCTCGGTTTATCAAGATATCCCATATTTGCAAAAGTGCTTCGACGTTTTCAGAGGCGTCTGCTACCCACCAGCTCGACAGCTAGCCGGGAGCTCGAGGGTTACTGATGCGGCCGAGAACGGCACAACTCCCGGCACATCATTTTCAGATCACCGCGGAGTTTCGCTGCTCGGGTTAAACGTAATATATAAGTCACTTAGACAACCTAAAAATGTTATTGTTGGGCTTTTTTCAGTGTTTTGTTTGTTCGTGAGTAAATCGGTTTGGCTGAGATTAAAGTTATTAGATTAGATAAAATAAAACTTTATTAATCCCCCGGGTGGGTTCCTCCTTGGTTTTCACACAGCTGACTAAACGTCAAACAGAAAACTTATTAAACAGAAGTATGAGACAGTCGAGAATTTACACCAGTGTCTGGTTATATTTTAGATAGCAAGAAGCAGACGGCCGAGTTTATTAAACTCCACCGAGACAGCGGTGACGCAGATCAGAAGGCTAGACCGTCCAATTTCACGCCTTTAAATTTTAAAGGCGTGTTTGTGTGTGTGTTTATACAATTGCTATTATGTTTGCACTTTATGTGTAATGTTACTGACTGCAGAGATCAGTAAGATGTGTGTATTTTTTATTTATTAGTTTTATTTATTTAATATTATTTTTTAATTGAATGACTGTCTAGTAGTTCACAGATGTCGAAAAACTGAGTGTGGTAAAGCCACTGATTTTTTTTTATGTATATTTCTGCAATCTGCACATTGTACTGACTTTCATTTTAATGTTTACACCAGGGTTCCTTGTCAGCACTTTATGCTCAGATGTTTGTAAGCTAAAAATAAACTATTGTGTATGTTCAAATATACTGTTGTGATTGAAGAAGTTAAATAAAAATGTCAGTCATCAATTCATGCATCACCTCATGTCATCATAACAGAGGTCTGTCTTCCAGGAAAGAACAGTTTAAAATTAATGTAATATAGTATTGGCCATACTATATGATGTATTGCTTGTCTTTGTTTAATAATACAGAAGACAAAGACCTTAAAAAATAATCGCATATCGCATCGCAATCGCAATATTGGGGCAAAAAATCGCAATTAGATTATTTTCCATAATCGTTCAGCCCTATTGCAAAGAATTGCATTTTGTTTTTACTTATAGAGCCTCCCCGTGTTTTTATAGAACTGTGTTTGCATCTTTTTGGAACGTAGCCTAAAACCACACAAATCATGACCTGCAGACTGTATATTAGAAGAAAAAAAAACACCTAAAAAACCCGATGTAGCCAACATGAAGCAGGACGTGATGACTGAGAAACTGAGGGACACTCTTTAGGCGAAGACTTCCAGCTTTATCTTCTGCTTTGCCTCAAAAAAGGAACATAATTTTAAAGAACACCTTGTAAAAACCCAAAACTAATGAGTGAGAGCATGCACTCATTAGGCAAATGTTTACTGACAGACTTGAATACAACAGTTTTTACAATCAGAGGAGTCACATCCTGTGGGCCACTAGAAATAATCTGGGTTTAAGGTATTTCCAAACTGGCTTCACAAACTACATCCATATAACATTAGCGGTTAAAGCAGAAAAACAAACTTGTTTTTTGGGCGGTTTGGAAAAGGTTAAAACTCAATACAAACCACTTAACGTTCATTTCAGTGACTGAAAATTCACTGATTAGAAGAGAGGTTTGGTGAAAGTCAAAGCACGTCTCCTTCAAGGAAAAAATCTGACCTCTTGGTGCTCGAGTGAGGGCGCTGGGCGGCGGACAGCTGCTGCAAGCCCAGGGTAGGGCTGTGGAAGAGAAGACCGCTGCGTCGAAGCAGTTTCTGCTTCATGGCTGGCAGGCCGCTCCACTCCATAACAAAGCTCAGCACCTGCGGGGCGACACGACACCTCACTTCATATTCAATTTCAAGCCGCAACTGCAGCCGCCGGAGTCTTCATTTTCAACACAAATTGATAGTTTGGACAGTGAAACCTCTTTAAAAGCAAAACATTTTTTTAGCTTTTCAATTTTGAAAATGCACTTCAGCCAAAAACAAACAATTCAAAGGAGACAGTTTTCCAGATAGCTGAACAAAACCCATTAAACCAAAAGAGGGCTGAATATTCTTCCAGCGAAGGCAGGATTCGAAGGAAATCTACCAACAATATAACAAATAGCTCACCAGACACGAGCCTTAATGGACAATTTACCTACGTATATTACACTTGAAAGGGTTTTTTTCCCTGTCTTTGCTATGGATGATATTTACCGTCACAAAAAAGACTTGGGTCAAGATAAAAGTCTTTATATGTTATATGCAGACAGGTTTCAAGCTATCACAGCATGAAAGCTGTCTTTGTTGATCTTTGCGCAGGTATATTTTGAAGGAATTAGTACGTACTACTCATTAAATGTTTAATGTTAAATGAAAGTATTCAACAGAAACAAATGCTTGACGTCTGGATGTAAAGATGAACTCGTTAAAATAACGTTAATAAGTATATATTTTAAAATATTTATTATATAACATATGTACAACATGTATCATGACAGCTATCTATATATAATACATGTGATATTTATATAACACACTAATATCCCCCATTCTCTGCGGCCTGCTGGAGCAGGGGGGCTAGGAGGAGGAGTTGGCCGTCCGACTGCGGTCTGGAGTGTGGGGCCTCCCTGCTGCTGCGGAGTCGGGGCGGTCTGCCTCTCCCCACCGCAGGGAAAAGGGTAATACCACCTGGGTCTGGGTGCAGTTCCCCCTCCAGGGGCAAGGGTACCTAGACCTGTTTCGTAGAGTACGCTTGGGGAGTGTGATCGTGTGTACAGCGTCTCTTTATGTCTGTCTCCACGTTGGTTGAGTGTGGAGTAAGTGCATATGAGAGCATGAGGGTGGGAATGGATGTTTGTGTCTGTGTGTGCCTGTATTTCTGTGTCTATATGTCAGGTTGGGTGTCAGGCGTCACCTCTCTGGGGACATCTCAGGCCCTCCAAGGTTTGGAGGCCTATCTCCCCCTACCACCACTTCCCCTGCCAGTGGCGGACTCCCTCAGACATCGGTGCGTTGGTGGTTCTTTGTGTCCGGGGATGGGCGTCCAGGTACACACCAGCTCACTCCTTGGCGGCCGCTTATCGGGGCCTGGAGCCTGGGGCTCGCTCGGGCCACTTCGGAGGTGGGGTGCCCCCGGCCTCTCGGCCTGGGGCTCGGTCACTCAGGCACGGCTGGCTGCCGGCGGAGCTCACGGGCGCGTCACTGCAACTCCCCCTGGCTTCTGCTCCGTGGCTGCTGAGTGAGCCCTCATCTGGGACTCTCCTCAGCTCTTACTGGGACAGTGGCGCGGCTGCCCCTCTGTTAGTCTTCCTTGGTCTCTTGTGTTCTGGGGGCCTCTGGATGTCTGGAGTTTTGATCTCCTCCATACCTGCTTCATGCCCTGGAGGACGGGGCTGTGGCTCCCCCACACCCTCTAGCAGATTATTACATGAAGGAACCTTTTAAAAAAACAAGCGCGTCCATGCTCACAGGTGTACACACGGGTGATCACACCCACAAACTACACCCTTTTTGGCTCCTACCTCAAAGCACACTGTGTTCTGTTGATCTTATGTGCTGCACAATAATGTTTAATATTTAGTATTCACTGTCATATTCCCATATATCATTGTGATGTTGTTTATTCTATTACTCTTGTTCTCTTCTGCTTGTTTTCTTTTTTCTTTCTCAGCAGGTGATCCAGGTGATTGATATATGCATTTTTTTTTCTGCCCGTTCTGTTGGTTTTTGTTTTTTGCCCTTCTCCCCCGTCCCTCTTCTCAGCTGTTTCTCTTTCCCTCTTTCTTTCTCCCCTTCTTTCCCCCAGTCAAGTCTGTCCCGTATTCAGTAAGCGAAAATAAAATAAACAATAAAAGGTGAATCAAATGGACCATTACGGCAAGGCTGGGATGGTCAATTTGGTAAAGTAAATCCGTTGGGCATCTTTCTTTGCCTTTAGACAACAATTCTGATGGCAAAAGAGCCAAACGGGACAGGCAAAAAAAAAAAAAAAAAAAAAAAAAAGAGGACTGATTGCAATTTTCTTGGATTGATTCTGATAGCCCATACAGATTTTTGCTGATTCCAGTTTCCAGAACTAGAATTGACAGCATATACAAACCAAAAAATAACTTTTTCTTCAATATTAAATTCTATTTTTATAATAAAATGAATTGTCACACTTTATATGTCCACGTTTAGCTGTGTAAGGGGGGTTTAACTGCCTGATTAGGTCTGTCTAATGTGTATGCTAATGCAAATGTCTAACAACATTAGCATTAGCATTTGCAACGTAAGCGTTTGCCTCTGAGTGTGCGCACAACTATCTGATAACAGCAATGAGCTATGTGACATTAACCGGCCGGTCCCTTGTCAAGTATGCTGGAAACTGCTGGCTTGTCAATTAGAGCATGTATTTAATTCAATTTTATTTTTATTTGGCCAAATCTCAAGAAGAGTTGCCTCAAAGTGCTTTATATTGTAAAAAGACCCAACAACAATACAAAGAAAACAGAGAAAACCCCAACAATCAACAAACATCCTGTGAGCTAGCACTTTGGTGACAGTGGGAAGGAAAACCCCCTTTTAAAAGGAAGAAACTACGGATTCAAGGTCACCTGATCCAATCCTAAATATAGGCTTTAAAAAAGGACATTTTTAAGCCTAATCTTAAAAGTAGAGATAGTGTCTGTCTCTCGAATCCAAACTGGAAGCTGGTTCCACAGAAGAGGCGCCTGAAAGCTCAAGCATCTGCCTCCCATTCTACTTTGAAATACTCGAGGAACCACAGGTAAGCCAGCAGTCTGAGAGCACAGCGCTCTAATGGGGTGATGCAGTGCTATAATGTCATTAAGATCAAATGGGGCCAGATTATTCAAGACCTCGTATGTGAGGAGCATAAAAGCATCTCTGCTTTTATCAGGAACAGACAGTACCAGAGTCAGCGAGGGGCCGCCATCTACTGCGACTTATTTTGCACATATTTTCACAAAACCAGAACAACGGCATTTAAAACCACAAACGATACTAAATTATTATCGCCCATAACATCCTTGAGACTGAAGGCAAGTAGTACTCTGTCATTAGGAACTCAAATCACAGCATCAAGCCGAACGTCATGTGCCGGTAGAGCACCGAAACCCTCCTCTACAGCGAGACAGTCTTCCTCCTGACAGGAGGAAAGTAGAGATGAAGACTGTGGGTAAGCTTAGTGAAAATCTGAAATAGTAATTGTGCTGCCAGGCCATCAGAGGTTAGATGAGAGCCAAAAAGTTGAATCAGATGTCAAAAGTTGAAACTAAGGAGGAGAGTGGGATGCTCCTTCCAGCTTGCAGATTGGCCGAAGGTCAGACAGGTTAATAGGTGAGACGTGTGGGTGGAAACAGAGGGTGCTTTGATTTTCACTGTGTATCTGGACAAAGATGTATGATAATGATACTTTTATCCTTTAAGTTTTACTTTTTTCTTGGTGGTAAATGATACTCCAAAGGCTAAAAACAAAACAAAATCATTGGTCCCAGTGGTTTTTGTCTTTTTAGGAAACCTTCATATTGGTGTTTATACAAATGAGGAATTAATATGTAAAATTCTATCTAAACTGTATCATGGTTACAGCCAGGTTACTGGGACATTTGTAACACCTGTTTATTACTTTAACAGAACACATATCTAAATGTCACAGACCAGACTGACATACACAATGTGCTCTGTCCTCCTTGAGTTTCTTACTTCACTAAAACAGAAAATAGGAAAAAAAACTTATAGGTTCAAAAAATAGAACAAACATCAAAAGTTTATGTGCTTCTAGTTGCCAAAGATAAACACAAACCTCTCCACAATGAGACTTTTTCGTCTCTCACTTTGCACTACAATTTCACTCGTGTGTCACATTATAATGTTTATAAAATGCAAGTGCAGGGGCTCAAGTGGGCTGGAACTATCCGGAGCAGCGTCCTGGCGACCTTCATTATATCCAATAGGCAGACTTCCTTCGAATAAGTTAATCTTTTATGCACTGGAGCCTGGTTTCGCCTCCAGAGACATCAGGGATATACAGTGGCTTGCAAAAGTATTCGGCCCCCTTGAACTTTCCCACATTTTGTCACATTACAGTCACAAACATGAATCAATGTTATTGGAATTCCATGTGAAAGACCAACACAAAGTGGTGTACACGTGAGAAGTGGAACGAAAATCAGACATGATTCCAAACATTTTTTTACAAATAAATAACTGCAAAGTGGGGTGTGTGTAATTATTCAGCCCCCTTTGGTCTGAGTGCAGTCAGTTGCCCATAGACATTGCCTGATGAGTGCTAATGACTAAATAGAGTGCACCTGTGTGTAATCTAATGTCAGTACAAATACAGCTGCTCTGTGACGGCCTCAGAGGTTGTCTAAGAGAATATTGGGAGCAACAACACCATGAAGTCCAAAGAACACACCAGACAGGTCAGGGATAAAGTTATTGAGAAATTTAAAGCAGGCTTAGGCTACGAAAAGATTTCCCAAGCCTTGAACATCCCACGGAGCTCTGTTCAAGCGATCATTCAGAAATGGAAGGAGTATGGCACAACTGTGAACCTACCAAGAAAAGGCCGTCCACCTAAACTCACAGGCCGAACAAGGCTGATCAGAAATGCAGCCAAGAGGCCCATGGTGACTCTGGACGAGCTGCAGAGATCTACAGCTCAGGTGGGGGAATCTGTCCATAGGACAACTATTAGTCGTGCACTGCACAAAGTTGGCCTTTATGGAAGAGTGGCAAGAAGAAAGCCACTGTTAACAGAAAACCATTAAAAAGTCCTGTTTGCAGTTTGACACAAGCCATGTGGGGGACACAGCAAACATGTGGAAGAAGGTGCTCTGGTCAGATGAGACCAAAATGCAAAACGCTATGTGTGGCGGAAAACTAACACTGCACATCACTCTGAACACACCATCCCCACTGTCACATATGGTGGTGGCAGCATCATGCTCCGCTTCTCTTCAGCAGGGACAGGGAAGCTGGTCAGAGTTGATGGGAAGATGGATGAAGCCAAATACAGGGCAGTCTTGGAAGAAAACCTCTTGGAGTCTGCAAAAGACTTGAGACTGGGGCGGAGGTTCACCTTCCAGCAGGACAACGACCCTAAACATAAAGCCAGGCCAACAATGGAATGGTTCAAAACAAAACATATCCATGTGTTAGAATGGCCCAGTCAAAGTCCTGATCTAAATCCAATCAAGAATCTGTGGCAAGATCTGAAAACTGCTCTTCACAAATGCTGTCCATCTAATCTGACTGAGCTGGAGCTGTTTTGCAAAGAAGAATGGGCAAAGATTTCAGTCTGTAGATGTGCAAAGCTGGTAGAGACATACCCTGAAAGACTGGCAGCTGTCATTGCAGCAAAAGGTGGTTCTACAAAGTATTGACTCAGGGGGCTGAATAATTACGCACATCCCACTTATTTATTTATTTGTAAAAAATGTTTGGAATCATGTATGATTTTCGTTCCACTTCTCACGTGTACACCACTTTGTATTGGTCTTTCACGTGGAATTCCAATAACATTGATTCATGTTTGTGGAAGTAATGTGACAAAATGTGGGAAAGTTCAAGGGGGCTAATACTTTTGCAAGCCACTGCACTTGCTCAGTAACAGCAACAACCTCCCACACCTTCATTCAACACATGCCCTTTTTCTTCCTATCGCTATGATGCCTTCATGGTACATATGTAAATAAAGGCTTTGCCATATACAATGTCATGAAAAACTATTTTCCTTCTTCCTGATTTCTTTGTTTTTTCCCATATTTGTCACACTTACATGTTTCAGATCATCCAACAAATTTCAACAAAGACAAATTCAATTAATAGCAAGCGTTAATAGCAAGCAATAATTGGCAATAAGTTTCACTGTGGAGTTTGTGGAGCTCAATCTTTGTAAAGGCAAGTGTTTTTTAGTATGAACATCCTGTTTAAGGTTATGCCAAAGCACCTTCACTGGATTAAGTCTGGACTTTGATTAGGCCACTCCAAAACCTTCATCTCGGGGGTTTGTTTGGCCATTCAGAGGTGGAATTGTTGGTGTGTTTTGGATCATTGTCCTGCTGGAAAACCTGAGTGTGCTTGAGCTTCAGGGCACAAACTGATGGCTGGACATTTTCCTTCATAATTTTCTGGTAGAGAGCAGAATTAATGATTGCATCAATTAACAGATCAATGCACTCTCAAGGATACTTGAGGGTGCATGGGAGTTTGCCCACCTAGTCTACATCTGTTTTGTGGATTTGGAGAAGCATACGACCGTGTCCCGCGGAGTGTCCTGTGGGAGGTGCTCCGGGAGTATGGGGTGTTCGGCTCATTGCTACAGGCCATTCGATCCTTATACAACTGTTGCAAGAGCTTGGTCTGCATAGTTGGACTCATTCATGGTGGGTGATGAGCTCTGGTATGGCTGCCCTTTGTCACCGATTCTGTTTATAATTTTATGGAGATAATTTTTAGGTGTAGCCAAGTGGCGGAAGGCTTTCACCTGGTTGGTCTCAGAATCTCATTTCTGCCGGGAAAAGGGTGGAGTGCTCACTCCAGGTCAGGGACGAGCTCCTGCCATAAGTGGAAGAGTTCATGCATCTCGAGGTGTTGTTCACAAGTGAGGGGAGAAGGGAGCGGATTGGTACTGCGGCTGCAGTGATTCAGACACTGTACCGGTCTGTCATGGTGAAGAGAGAGCTGAGTGTAAAAGCTAAGCTCTCAATGCACCGATCGACCTACGTCCCTACCCTCACCTGTGGTCACGAGCTGTGGGTAGTGACCAAAAGAGCTAGACTGCGGATACAAGTGGCAGAAATGAGCTTCCTCATTTGGCTGACCTCTCCCTTAGAGATAGGGTGAGAAGTTCAGCCACCCCGGGGGGGGGGGGTGCTCAGAGTAGAGCCACTGCTCCTCCATGTCAAAAGGAGCCAGTTGAGGTGGTTCAGGCATGTGACAAGGATGCCTCCTGGGCGAGATGTTCCAGGCATGTCCCACTGGGAGAAGACCGCGGGATAGACCCAGGACATGCTGGAGAGATTATATCTCTTGGCTGGCCTGGGAACGCCTTGGTGTTTCCCCGGACAAGCTGTAGGAGGTGGCTGGGGAGAGGGAGGACTTGGCTTGTCTCCTTAGGCTGCTGCCCCCGCGACCCGGCCCCGGATAAGCGGAAGAAGATTGATGGATGGTTGAATCAATTAACAGAAGTAGTTCACATCCTGAAGCATCTAAACAGGCCCAGACCATCACACTACCACCACCATGTTTGACCCTTGCTTTGATGTTCTTTATATGAATTTTTTGTCTCGTCAGTCCACAGATTATTTTCCCAAAAGTCTCGGGATCATCAAGATGTGTTTTGGTAACAGTGAGGTGGGCCATTTTAATCGTTTTGATCTTTTTGTTTTTCACCTTCGAACTCTTCCATGGATGCCATTTTTACCAGTCTCTTCTTATTGTTGTTCCTTACTTTATTTTGAAGCAAACATTCTCCTTTTCCAGTTTGTTTTGGACTTTTAACAGTTTCACAACCACTTTGCAATTAGTTTAAGTGAGTGTGCAACTGTGGTAAACTGCTAGTGACCAAAGAAATAGCTAGAAAATTCTGGATGCAGCACCACATCCAGACTTATTATTATTATTGTGACTTATTACACCAATCAACTGCAAGTAATTTCCTGCGACCTCTTGCCAAACAGTTTGATAATACACGTTTTCCAGGCGACCATTTACCAGTCTCTAGGCCTGACTGACTGAAGTTGTAACTACAGAGCTCAAAGTGTGAGAACACCATCTGTTAAAACCTTCTGTTTGGCAGGGCCAGCTAATCACAAAAATGTTAATTTAAAGGGGTCTGGTAGCTATTTTGGCTTATTTCAGACAAACAATGACCTGAGCCTCGGCACCAAAGCCAACTACACTACAGGTGCAACTTCTCGCTTAATGTAAATAAGGACCGAGTAGCTTTAGTAAGAATATAAAAGCAAAGACGTTAAAACGGTTTTTGTTGAAAACTATTTGGGTTGTGTTCTCTTCACTAAACTGTATTTTAACCTCAATTAATGATTATCTTCACAGAAACATTATCCAGTTTTCATAAAATACAGATTATTCTAATACATATTGTGTAATTACTGACCATTCATCTCAAAGATGGTTTGATTCATTTGCCAGTGTTGTTGTTCTGGCTGTAGGAGTGTTTACACACCACTGCTTCCCCATCCAAGACGTTTCACATCCCGCATTAAACCGCTTGCTAAGTATTGATTGTGATGGACAATTGGAGTGTAACGGGGCATAAATGATGGGTTGGAGGATGGCTGCAACTCACGCCTCGGTTTAACAAAGCAACATAAACAACGTGACAGGCGGGGCTTCTGTCAGTAGCTGGTACCGACACGGCAGATTGCAGGATTTAATATTAGCTGGTTGGTGCTTTGGGTCGTTTGAGGCGATGATCTGTCTCCTTTAACAACCCTCATAAAACTGCACACTTTCTTTTGCCCGTCTCCTCGGCAGCCCAAACCCCCAAGCCACCCCCCCTCTTTTGTCCTATCTCCATCGTCCGCCACCTCCACTTCCTCGTCCTCCTCCCTCTCCTGCTCTCCTTCGTCAGGCCCTGCAGTAGTGAAACGTGGGCGTCCATACTCCACCTATCTGTCAGGGGCCCAATGGTGCGCTGCTGCTCTTCCTGCTCATGATCAGAGGTGTCATTAGTTTCACATGCCAGTGACACACACACATCCATTAGGTTTAATAACCTCCGTACTGCCTCATGTCTCATCTTCACTGGGTCAGTGGAATTGAAGCGATAGCTCCACTGGTGAGATATGAAACTAAATTATCTTAGTCTAAAATTAAGGTCATCCTTAACGCAGCCTATGGGCACACTAAGTGAAAAACTTTTAGCTCTACACTCTAGCATATGCAGACTTTTCCATCATCTTAAATTCTTCTCATGGCTACATTTTTTTGTCTTTGCAATAAATCACAAGAAGCAAACAGTGGCACATCTTATAACCTAGAAGTCAACTTTAGTGTAATTTGCCTCTAAAGTGTTTTAACAGTAACGACAAATTAAGTAGGTACATCTCCCTGGTGTGAATGCCCCAGTCCACGTACACACCCACACACATTCATGAATATCAAAGCGCACGCAAGAGACGCGCACATATCCAGACTCAGCCCGGCGGGAAGGGCAGACCTGTATTCGATTTTCCCTGCGCCGGCTGAAGGCCTCGGGCAGGTCATCCCAGTTGGTTAGCTTGATGTCCAATGGGATGAAACTCAAGTTCAGCGAAGCTCCGTCCTGAAAGATGAGGAGACAGAGACGAAGGAGACAGCCTGAAGCAAAGTTACCACCATCAAGTAAAGTATTGTAAAGTTGTAACTAATATTATTTCTAAACATCTTTAGCCTGACTTATAGTTTGTTACTCCACATTTGCCCTTCATCATCTAATATGAAGTCTTTGGAGGCAGCCATGCAATCTGTAGCTTTTGAAACATTTTAATTCCAGTTCAGTATAAAGTGCCAATTCAACACAGTCTTCTCAAAGAGCTTCATATTTACACGGTAAATATTGAGGAAGAACAACAACCTCTGACAGAACCTGGCTCATGGAGGGGCAGCCTTCTGCATGACTGGCTGACTCCCTATACCTGTGTACCTGGATTTTCTCTAACCCCAGTTAGACGAGCCGTTAGTAAAGGGTAAGGATGGATGGAAAGAGACCTCAAACCAAACCAAAACAAACACAAGAAACCTCAATAATTTAAAATGGCCAGCAGAGGGCAACTCTTCTGGTTGCTGTAAGGTGTCCAGCAGTATAGAGGGGAAAATGGCCTTAGGTTCCACTGACCTGTGATCAGTGAACACTTTTCTGACAAGCTTATGTGCTCAGATGCTACTTTCAAGTCATACTGAATAGAACAGGAAGCTTATTTTGAAAATGCTAGATATAGCGTGAAATGGAGGCAGATGATTTGCTGTGGCAACCCCTAAAGAAGAAGAGGAGTACTGATCAGGCTGACAGCTCATTGGCTAACAGCTTATCAGTCTCAGGTTGTTAGCTAATGAGCCTGCTTTGTCCCTCGGTCACATCTAGTTTCAAAACACTAAGATCGCTACGACACAAAGGGGACTTCACTAAACAATAAGTGCTCAATTATTGCCATCGTTTATATGCAGTTTATGATGCTGACCAAGTTTCCTTGATGAAATGAGTTGCAGATCATAACGCGCAACTATATAGTTTTATTCACATACATATATATTTTATATACTATCTCTAAATTGCGTGTAAACACAGCCAAAGATACAAAATAATTCTGCTGAATTAGAAACTCTGCGCCTTCATGGTTATATGAGTTTTAAATAACTATATGACTATATTTATAAATGTACATTTTTATGTAAATTATATGCATTTATGTGTACTTATGTCAGTTCCTCACAACTGAGTCCACTAAATGAAAGCCATGAGACACAGCTGAATAAACACAGTCAGAAATACAGTAATGAGCTAAAAACATCTTAATTAAACTACGATCGACGTTACCAAGCTTCACATGTCATTAAGCCTTCCATTATAGTTTTAAACCTGCCAGGGAATCATTTGTGTATGACTGCCAACAGTAATAAGGATTACAGCTATGTTACAGATCAGCAACCATTCCCAAACACAGGAACAAGTATTGTTTTACAGCAGCCATATAAAGATTCATTCAACTAATATAAACTGATCTGAGAAACATGAATAATTGCATATATATAAAGTAATGGTAAAAACAGCTTAGCTATATGAGTAAAATTATAACAGCTTTAATACCTTGGTAAGTATTTTATATATTAAAATAGTTAAAATGAATTCACTAAACTCCCCCAAAAGCTGAGAAGAATGGGTAAATGGTAAAACCCAGAGCTCAATAAAAATGCCTCAACACTGGACCTCTAACCCTAACAAAATTACATGAATATTCATTTTTTGGCAAGATTCAATTCAATTCAATTCAACTTTATTTATGCAGCGCCAAATGACAACAACAGTCGTTTCAAGGAACTTTATATTTTAAGGTAGACCATACAATAATACATAAAGAGTCATATGACCCCCTATGAGCAAGCACTTTGGTGACAGTGGGAAGGAAAAACTCCCTTTTAACAGGAAGAAACCTCTGGCAGAACCAGGCTCAGGGAGGGGCGGGGCCATCTGCTGCGACCGGTTGGGGTGAGAGAAGGAAGACGGGATAAAGACATGCTGTGAAAGAGAGACAGAGGTTAATAACAAGTATGATTGTTATGGATGAAGAGTACTTCATCCATGTGAGGTATCTGTTGTGTTATACCAGATAAAAAACTGAGAACCACTGAAGTAGATCATTACTTAGTCTTTGTATAAAAGGTAATGGATGCTTCATAAACATGTATAGCTATAGCCTATATTTTCCTTTGACAAATGCACTTGAAATTTGAATTTAACTCTCAAATTTGAATTTTTTTTTCTCTGAGATACACATTTCCACCTGGATAGATTTCAAAGCAGAAGAATATTTAAACAATTCACAAGAAGCACAGAAACAGTAAGATCAGTTTTCTAGTTCCAACAGGGACTAAAATCTTAGGTAGAAAGTGGTTTCAAAGCAACAACTGCTCACAGATGCCTCAAAACTTTTTCTTCCTACACCTGTGAGACGAGAAGTCTAACGGGATTTATATACTGTAGAGCTGTATTAGATATTTATTTCTTTCGTACAGATTGATATGAATATTAATTCTGGATTAATTATCTGATATTTTCGTCATTTTTTCTGGATGTCAAATTATGAATAAATCACAGCGAGATGCAATAAAACTACCTTGAGGTTGTTTTAAAGGTGTTTTAGGCACACACACAATCACAAATCCACAATTTACTTGAAAATATTATAAATGATATTAAATAATAGCTTTATTAAGGTCCCAAATTCTATGCACAGTAAAAAAAAATTCAGTTTTGCTCAGGTACAGCACCACAATGGATTCAAATGAAATAATCAAGTTGTGGCAGAAATGTAGACTTTCAGCTTCATGGAAAAATGTTCCATGATTGTTAATAGATTTACAGCCACACAGAAATATTAGCAGTAGCAGAAACTTTAGCAGTGTCCAAATCAATCTGAAGTATTTGGTGCATTCCTCCCCAGTTTTGGAACATTTTTTCCTTTGGATCTTCTACAAGATCAACTTGTAGAAGATCCAAAGCATGCCACATCATCTGTGAAACATGGCAGAAGCAGTGTGATCCACGAGCATGTTCGGCTGCCAATGGAATAGAAGTTTACTGAGGACGTGAACGCTGATAGAAGTAGCAGGAGGAATGCTGAAGAGTAAACGGCTTTACTCTGCTGAGATTTAGCCAAATGCTGAAAAACTTGTGGGACAGTGATTCATAGCACAGATGGCTGAACAGCAGCAAGACCCACAAACGAGCAACAACTGATGGCGCTGCAGTGAAAGCCTGGCAGAGCATCTTAAGGTAGAAAAATCAGCATTTGAAGATGTCCGTGGTTACTGACTGTATAAGACTGCATCCGAGTATTCGAAGAATTCTTATGTTTAAAACTGCATTAAAATCGGTGGAGTTCTTTGCTTTTTGTGGCGCACTTTACAGAACATCAAACAACAGCTAGGTTGGAAAATGAGCACTTTCAAGTCTGAAGTCGTTGTCTGCTGGAAAGGGGTGGACCCCTACTCCAGGTTGGAGATAAGTTGCTGTCTCAAGTGGAAAAGCTCAAGCATCTCAGGGTCATTTTCATACGCAGGAGGAGTGGAGCACGAGGAAAACAGATGAACCTGTGCAGCTCCTGCAGTGGTACAAGTAATTAACTGGCTTGATATGGTAAACAGAACTCTGATTGTGAAGGTAAAGCCGTCAATTTACAAGTCAATCTCTGTTCCTACCCTCACCTCTGAGCTTCCTCATGAGGTGGGCGTCTGAGCTCATTTGTAGGGCGAGGATGAGGTCCTTAGCCATTAGGGAGTACAAAGCTGCTGCGCCACTGCATCAAAAGCTTAGGTGGTCTGCGAATCTAACTAGGATGCGTCTCCTGGACACTTCCCAGGTAAGGTTTTGGAAATGTCCAACCAGCAGGAGCTCATGAGGAGGAAAAAGAGAGAGCTGGACCTGAATAATTTAAATAAAAAGGATGGATGTACTGACATACGCAGGCAAAATACCTCAAATTATGTCACTGTCCAAATACTTATGGATCTGCAAAGAAGAAAAAAATCTGTAGTTTTGGCTAAGATACCCTCACTCCCACTCACAAGGCACAGAGAGAGAGACCCATAAAAACTATCAGAGGGTCTGTGAAGCAATAAATAGTGCTCGAACACGCAGTGACACCACTACACTGCGCACAGGCCCTTCATGCTTGGACGTTTCTGAGTGGCTCCTCGTGTTTTCCCTTCCAAGCAGTTGGTGAGACGTGGGATTCTGCTGCTGACTCACTGGTGTAACCGAAGCAAACAGAGATACAACCGTTCGCCGAGCGTGCATTGGAGCGAATCACGAGGCAGCGCCGTTGTTTCACTCGCCCGATGAGGAGAAATGTCAGGACAATACTGTGGTTATATAACTTCAAGCTAAGGAGGAGGGATACATCGCAAAGAACCTTGCCGACGCTATCAAATAAATGTTAACTATGTGTCAGAGAAGGTGGGCGTCTCTGTGTGAACTTTCTTTTTTCTCATTAGCTACAACAGAATAATTTCTTGTAATGCCGTGCATTTCTCTTTTAGATAGCAGACATTAATGAGAGCCATAGTCAAATGCTTGTCCTGCACTGTATCCTCCCAGTTCTTACAATCAGTTCTCTTCTCTCTGGGTGCTGGACACCTGGGCTGAGAATACTGCAATGTCTATGCTTAATGAAGTTTAGAGGAGAGGAAACAGTGTATCGATTTAGCTTAAAGCACCGCTTTTCATGTGGAGACTCTCTTGCAAGGATGACGTAAAAAGCTTGTGGATTACAACGCTCTGTTATCAGGAGACATGGGAAGTAAGTAAAGTTAAATGAGATCAGTGTCCTCTCCTCTCAGAAGAGCCACAGAGCTGTTTGGATCAAGACAAGCGGCCTGTAAAAGTGGCCTGTAATTACATAAACTAACTCCAGACAGCAAGGAGGATGAAAAACTAATACTAGTGAGTTTTTGAAGGGTTCAGGAGAGTAGCTGTCCACTGGCCATGCCTGCTTATCATAATGCTACTCCAAACACAGCGGTGACCTCATTTAAAAGGTTTAAGTTAAATGTTTCCAATGAAAGTGCACAGTGAGGGTCAATAAGTGAGGTACAGGTACCAGGTCCCATCGTATGCCCAACTACAGGTAATTCATATGTTGCTGTATCGTTTGAATTATTTGATATCAGAAAGTTTTGATCCCAAGCTTAATCTCCAGACTGAAAACTTCCTTTTTAGTCATCTGCTCTGAAGCATTAGGACTCAGCGAGCGTGAGGGCTGTAATTAATGCTGACATTTTAAACTTAGCTTGAAAGTTTGCAGCCCATGAACAGCGCTAATAAAAAGCTTTACAGGGTTCAAACTACAACTGAATAGTTCTTTAGGACTTGGGCTTATTATAAACCAAGGGACACGGCACTGAAGCCTGTTGAAGAGACAGGCTTGGATCTGAAAGCAGTATAATAACAGTATCAATACGTAAATGTTAACAAGTGGACTGCAGGGTGCTAGTTAACTTGCAAGACTCCTGTTAACTATTATAATGTTAGCAATTTGTTTACTGCGGTTTCTCAAACAATTCTGCCATGACGCATTTCAGAAGCTGAAAAAAGGCCAAAATACCTGGATGTGTTGCTCTCACCTATAAAACTCTCAGAGACTCTTAGTGAAATAGCCATGAATTAAACGCTCTTTAATCCTCACAGAGCCATAGAGCAACAGTACAACTATCTACTTCTTCTGTACAACTCCCGTGCGGAAAATAAAAAGTAACTGCAGGACCTAAACTGTCTGTAATTAGAAACCGAATATACAGTTTTGCAGCGTTCACATGCAATTAGTTTCATTGTGTGCTGTAGCTCATTCTGCACCAAAACTTTAGGGATTGTCTGCAGAGCAATCAGATTTTTAATTATCAACTTACAGAACTTGAATTTAGTTTCATTTAAATTCTGTAATCTGGCCACACTTTCTTTCTTTATTGGTTGCCATGGTAATTCCTGTGGTAACCAAGGAGCTCATTAGTGATCTTGCTTGTTTTATCCACCTTTATTCTAACATATGTTTGAAGATCCTGTTTCTCTTGTGACAGCATGCATGCATGCATTAGTAACAAAAATAATGAGCATTATGAAGAGGATAAAAAACCAGGAATAAACCCATAAGAATATACCTCACTGTAATTATAGGTAATCATACCGCAGCGGCTTGGAAGCATTTGCATAATCACTGTAAAAAATAACCACAATAAAGAACATTTACCAGGTTATTACTGCTTCATTAGCACTAACTACTGCCAATTTGAAGACTGACAAGCCACTTACCCTCAGAGTTAACTTCAATCAAACAACATCGACTGTACCAAACAAGAAAGAGGCTGATGGGCGGATTCAGGTAAAAGCCACAATCTGGTTTCAGCTCTCAGAGCCACGTCAGGCATGAAGATGATGGTCGGAGAGGACAGGCAGGAGGCAGGAGAAAGGATAAAGCCTAAAGGTTAATACCTGCCGGCAGCCGGCACATGGATTTGGAGATACAAATCAACATTAGGAAGTTTTTTTTTCCTCTTGCGCTGTACTCGCAGTGCAAAGACGCCCATGTGTTTATTTGGATTATGGTAAAATAAATATCATGGAGAGTCAGGGGAATGGTGGAGCGAGTTGTGCTGTAACAGCATGAAGCAGGATTAGAGCCCCGCTAGATGTGACTGAAAAGAGGCACACTATGCTTCCCACTAACAAGCTCATGAGGAAAGCAACTGAAAATATTGGTTTCATTCAAACATAAGATATTATTATTATTATTATTATTATATAAATAAAAGAAGTATGTTTATTTTCAGGTTGAATAAAATGATGATCAGCCAAAACATTAAAACCACTGACAGTTGCTTTTAATGGTCATCTCTTTGCAAAGCCATATGCTGCTGAGAAGCCCTTGGTCCTGGTGGTATTTACAATACTTGGACATACTTTAACATGTACCACCCACCTAAACAATGCTGCAGAAGAAGCACATCCCCCTATGACAATGCACCCTGTCACACCGCAAAGAATGCTCAGGAACGCCCCAGGCATTAACCCGGCTCCTAAACTCAAAATTCCACATGATGTCCTCAAACAAAGACAGTCCACTGCACCCCACTTTATATTCCACAGAAACCAAATGATCCACATCCAGCGTGCCTCCAGCACTATTTATTTAAGTGTATGTATAATTTGTACTCCTGATTATAGGACATCTGAAATATATTTAAACCTATGCATCCAATTCTTAAAGTCAATAAAGATGTTTGCTGTCCAATCATTCTACCACTAAAAAGGACTGCTCAAAGAAATCACGAAAGCCCAAAATGACCATGAAATTCATACTAATGAGGAGTGGATGTAAATTTCTGACCACAGTTTTACATACGTATACACACACATACCAAATACAGGGGTTAGCTTTCATGAGTGACTAAATCTGACAGACAGATTAATGCCCATTACTTGAAATAATTAATGTTTTAGCCAAGCATTGCTACCAGTGATAGCATGGAGAAACCTGCTCAGTAATATAAAAATAATGTGAGGCAATCGTGGTGCAGACTATTTCATGCCAATCAGACGGTGTAATCTGTGACTTTTTTCAGTTTCAAGTAAAGAAATGGGAAAGAAAATTGATACTTTGTTACTATTTTACATGGTAACAAAGTATCTCAGGATTGATTCTGTTATGTGAAGACAAAGAAAAAACATCCCTTGAATTAGGAGACTTTTTATGCTTTTTTAATGCAAGATCACTTGAGCAATAAGCTCCTTTGAAGCAAACTATAAACAAATGTGGGGTGGCTCAAGACATTGGTTTATTGTGGATATTAGCAGTGTTAGCATCAACTCTGTTCACTATCAGCTTTACAAATGTGCTAAAATAACTGACTTTGTTTTATTTATCAGCTAGGATCATGTATTGTGACCATGCATACTCATTTTTTACTTTTTTTGAAATATCGTGTCAAGAAGAACCCAAAAAACTGTTTTTTAGGTGTGGCCATTCTGAGTCCATGGGTAAATGGTCTTAGCTCCTCTGACCTGTGCCTTAAGTTCATGACTTCAGTTTCTAGTTTCAAGTCTTATTAATCAAAACGTGTAGTTTATAAAATGAAACTCTTCTTTAGTGTCCAGATGGATGATAAAGATGTTTTGGCTTCATAACAGGCTGCTAGTATACGAGAGTACAGTATCTCTCTGTTTACAGTCACTCCTGATGTTTGGTTCCAAAAAGCTAAGATGACGACAGTGAAAACGGGAAACAGAAAACCTTTAGGCGACGTCATTGTAGGTACGTTCATCACTTATACACAGTCTCTGGTGTTCGCTCATCAGGCTCACGTTGCACTGGCTTCTAAAAATATGGTTGCATCCAGTTTCAATAAAACCAAGATGATGATAACCAAAATGCCAACGTTGAGGCTTTACAGTCCAATAACCAAGGGTCTATCATTAACACACAGCTTATGGTTAATTGACTCATTTTTCTCTTCAAAGTCTTTGTTCTGCACTTCTCTGCTGTCACTAAAACTCCACATGCACATCCAAAAGCCTGATGAACGTATAGGTACTGAAGTCTTTCCAGATATTCTAAGAATAAAACAGTCATCGATGTGTGCAGGTCCTGACAAATGTGGATTGCTATACTGCTCCATTATTCAGTGGCCTGTCACATGTAACAACAGCGCAAGAAAAGTCTGAGAAATCACAACATGCCAAAGTAATTGTAGTCCAACATATGGCGTTTCTGAACTATCCTCAGGTTCTTCACCACACTTATCAGCTCTTCCTGGTCTTGACAGGAGTCAAAGAACCCACCCACCAAAGAGTAGGGCCAGTGAACCCTTGAATAAAACAACTGTTTGCTGTGTAGTAAATGGATATAAAATTACTAATACTCTCAATATTTCTCATTCAAGCCTCTGTGACAAATCTTCCTCTGATTGTGCCTCGAGTAGCCCCTGTGTGAATACTTTGCCTTGTCCAGGATTATCCCAATGTGACAGCTTTCCAGCCAGAATTCCTCCACTTTATCATTTAAACGACAGCGGGAGACATTTATCTCCTCAGCTTATCGTCTCAGCCACGCGTACATGACACTTGTCTATTGCTGTCAGGTTAAGATTCCACTGGTGATTCAGTTCAGCGTCTTGCTCTTCTTTATGTAAAACCCTCTTGTCTCTTATCTGAGTTAGTGGGGAAGGAACTTGATCCCTCATGAATGAAGCAAAAGGGCGTTAAGTATCACAACGTGATCAATACAAAGGTCTGTTGGCAAGTGGCACTCGAGGGGAGTGCCAAGAATGCACAGGAGTGTAATCAGAGCCATACTGCAGTTAAACTTGCTTGTATTAGTCTGCTGGTGGAAGGACGCGCCACAAGCTTCAATGGTGGAAGGCACTAAAAGAACATTTGGCTTGAATACTGAACAAAACACCTGAACTCTTCAAATAAAAGTGCCTCATGGGTTACTATTAGGCCATTTATATTAGTGCTGATTCTCCTGAACGATAGCCGTCGCCACTCAGACAGAACCTCTGCATCAGCACTGAAGAAGCAGTCAAAACCAGATGGGAAGAAATAAGAAAGTGTCATCTCGGCCCGTTATCGCAGTTCATTTCAAATATAACGTGTTACCGGTGACTGTTATTTTGGCTGCTGCACGTGTATTTGTAAAAGTTTCCCTCTGTCAATCATAGAAACATGATTTACTCAGATTTCTAGCAGGCAGGTTCCAGCAAAATATGTTTATAGTGCTGTGAAAAAGTATATAAAGTACTTCCTCCCTGATTTCAATTCAATTCAATTTTATTTATATAGCGCCAAATCACAACAAAAGTCGCCTCAAGGCGATTTCTTAGATTTTTGCATAATTGTTTCACTAAAAATTAAAATTCGAGAAAAATTATCCGAGTAAATGCAAAATGTAGTTTTTAAATGATGAAAAAGCTATCCAAACCTATGTGCCACCTAAACCTCATAAATGGCTGTGCCAGGACAAAAGTCCAGATAAATTAGGATTTTATCAGGATCAAAGCTGTGAGTGCAGTGCCAAAAATCCGGCAGTGTCCTCTAGCGCTTCCTGGACACCTACTATGTGAGGTTTATCAGGCATAAAATCTTCAGTGTCCTACAGAAGAGCTGGAGGGGGTAGCTGGAGAGAAAGAGGTCTGGGCATATCTGATTAGACTGCTGCTCCTGTGACCCAGATAAGTGGCAGAAATTGGATAGATGGAAGCTATCATGACATTGAACTGACTCAGTGATAACAGTAACATTTAAAACCCACATTACTGGTCATACTAAGGCCTCCAGTCACACAGACCAGTCAGAGACTACATAGAAAAATGATTGGTCGGCGAAGATGCTGTCATTAAATGAAATTGTTGAAAGAAGGTGTTACATTGAAAACCTCCTTGTGGTTGTTTTGGTTGCTATCAGATTGCTGCAATTGCCTGTATTTTGTATGGAAGACTCCAACTTCAACTTGTCTCCACACTTGCCAACTACTCGCTAAGACACGCGCTAACACTGTGAAGAATTTGATGCAAACCAGAAGCAGAGAATATGTTTCAAAATGTTTAACTTGAATCTTGAAGAGCAGTCTCTGCACCCTTATTCAAGTTTCACAACTACTTAACGAGTTTTTGCAGACAAATCTGTGTCTTCCATGCAAACTATAAGCGATTGCAGCAACCTGCTAGCAACTACGCAAACCCAAAGAGGTTTCTGGTGATGTTTGTTTTCCAAAACTTCCAACCAGCTGGGGAATATAGATTTTTCCCTAGCGACCAGTGGTTGCCAGGGTTTTACTGACCAGTCTCTACACCTGCATGACTGAGCCATAAGTAATACTAGTACTAATACGAATGCAAACTTTTTGTTGGCCCAGCCAAAAAAACCCAGATGCCATATACAGGGTTATTTTGGTATGTCAAGTTCAATATTTAAAACTGTTCGGCTGCCTCCTTCAGTTTTTACTTTAGGAATAACCTTTTGTGCACCAAATATATTAAATAAAATCCTTAGACGACCGCTTTACTGGCTGCTGACAAATACAGGAGAAGTGTAGATAAAAGAGGAAACGTTAGAAGGCGGCTTGGAAACTGGTGGCACCTTATTAAATCATATTGGCAATACGCTGGTAAATCCTAAACCTTTAATTTGTATTGAACGGAGGGATATGAATGGATTTAAAAAGCTTTTCTTTCACCTTTTACTCCACAGCAAAGGAGCCTGGTCCACAGAGGCGGCGAAGGTTGCTGCTTTACTATTTTTGAGAGGCAAAAGGAAGATCAATACAAGAGTAATTGGCTGAAATAAACCCTTAACAAATCTCAGCATTATTAATAAAATATTTTTTTCTTATGTCTTTGGAAGAAATCCATTACTGAAATTGACTTGAATGCTTCAGCAGTAATGCACGCACAGCACAGAGGAGGGGAAAAGGCAGCATGTGATGGAGTTAGTGTGGAGCCAGCACGACGGCCTTTGTTACTCGTTTTGGAAAATTTGGGGAGAATCATGCTGGGATCGTTTCTCCAGCATTCCCTTTGGAGCAGAAAATAGTCAGTTTCAAATATATTTGCACCACTGGACATACTGTATGTGGTTTAGGTCTGGGTAGCACAACCAAGAGGCAGGACACAGGACGTCCAGTCACTAGTGGTGAAGCACAGATATTACTTTTTACCAGTTTTTACTAGCAGTTAGCTTGTTAAAGTGTTGTAATGCTAAGAGAAGAATTGAAAATGCAGCAAAGGTTAATAAAGGTGCATATCAAGCATCATGTAGCTTTCATTATAGCCTGTTTTTTCCTGTTCGTTAAAAGCTCGTTAAAACTGCCTTTTATGTTGTTTCTACACTAATTAACTGCACCTGTTTTAATCGCAACTACTTTTTTTCTTCTTAAACTTTGACCAGAACAGCTGGTTACACTGATAACGCTGCAGATTAAATGATTAAAAACGATTATCTGCAGCTCAAACCTGAGCAGATCTTGAACATGGAATCAGGTAAATTTCACTAGAACATGAGGATATAAAAGAAAACATTAAGTGGACATCACACCTTTATGTGTACTTTTTTGGCTTTTTAGCTATTTTTTTGTTGCAAGAATTGAAATGGAGGATATTACACCACACGTCTGACTTTCACTTAGAGTAAGAGGAGCTGCTGTCTCCTCACATTTAATGCAGCACAAGAAAAAGAAGCATTTTTTAAAAGCTTTGTCTTATAGAAATATAAGACAAAGTGTTATAAGAGTATTTATCAGCCAACAAGTACTGCGCAGGGGAGGAACGCAGCTGAAAATCATGATGTGGGTTATTAAGCTACTAACTAAACTACCCAAACTGTTGTGCATGCAAAAAACAAAAACATAACAAAAACATAACGTGGTGCTTTGCCTGTTATTTGTACTTTTGTTTGTGGCAGGAAAATATTTTTATTTTCTGCTGCAATTTAGTTAGCCAGTCACAGCCTGTCACCGCCACAACACGACAATGTGTTGTATTTCAAAATTCAAGTTGAATTCACTTATGTCCACGACAGATCCAGGGAAAATCCTGTCCCAGTATGAAAAGGCTCATGAAATAATAGAAGCTGGCAAAAAAATGTTTGAAAAAGAGTTATAATTAAACTCTTAGCTACAACTCTTCCACAGTTCACACAGAGCTGTGCAATATCACAAGTCAACTGTCAAGTAACTTGCTTTTTTAATACTTGAAACTTATGGATTTACTGCAAAACATCGAGAAATGTCTGTCAGAATACAGGTATTAATTAAGTCAGTGTTAGAATAATGTCTTATGATCTTGTTCAGAATCACCAAAACAAATGAACCAGCTGCTCACAGGCAGCTGTGGGTCAGATAGTAACTCGCTTGGGTTCTTCTTCTTTGGGGTTGTGTGTGTTAGGGTCACCATAGTGGATCATCTGCCTCCACCCTGCCCTCACATCTCCTTCAGTCACACCAACTTTGTGCATGCCCTCCTTCCCTGCATCCATGCATATCAGGCCGCTCTCTTCTTTTACCCTTCATCTTCAGTCCCTTTGTTTGGTGTCCCTATTCTCACCTTTACACTCCTTCCATTACTTTTATAGCTGCCTCCGAACATGCCTTCCTGTACTCCAGCAGCAGTTTGGACTGGCACCGTGTTGGAACACAGCACAGGTGGGAGTCATTGTTAAACTTGGCAAGATCCTGTTGTTCAGCAACAACAGTGATTGTCTTCTTCCTCTGTTTGGCCACCACTACTATGTCCAATTGGTTAGGCATCACCAGTTTGACCTTCTGACTCTGGAAGTCCCACAGGACCACCCTAGGGGGCACAGATCTTCCTGTATCCTATGCCCGCTACTTGGCTATGATGCTCCATGTACTGTGTGCCCTGCCTGCCAGCGTCTTGCATCCTTCTGTAATGTGCTGAATTATTTCCAGAGCATCTCTGCACAAACTGCACCTTGGGTCTTGCCGTAGTGTAGTATATCTTGTGCTTGGAGCTTTTTCCTGCACTGCCATGATCTGTGCATCTGTGCAGTCCAGCTTTGTCCAGCCATTTTCAATATCTGGATGAATCCTGCACTCCACCTGAGCTCTGAGAATTATCCAGATAACTGATGCCCCAACCTCCAATGAAATCCCCTTCAGTTTCTAAGAGAAGAATTTGCCCTCAAATCAGAACAAGCCAAATCTCCTTCTGCTCCATCCCATGGACCTGAATTGCCATGGTGTTTCACCCAGTGAAACCACTTGACCCCTTACTGGCAGCCCTCTTGGTAGATTCCCTTTGCCATCACTGGTTCATAAGCAAACAGTTAGTACATCAACTGCTGAATTTCCACCACTGTTTTTTTTTTTTTGCCGTTGTGCTATCACACCAATTTGTTTCTGGCCCTTAGAGAACCTAAAATAAAAGACAAGGTGTGCAGCACAGAGTGGCAGAAAACACAAAACGACTGAATCTCACTGTGAGTTAAACACTGACTTGCATTTAAGCTCAGAGTAATTCTTTGGCACAGATGGACAATATAGGCAGGTGCAACGTTTCCTGTAATGGCACAACCTTGAGAGGAACAAGAATTATTGTGAAAACACACACAAATTCTCTGGTTCCCTTATGAGCTCAGTCTATGATCAAATATGCACAATCAAACAGACAGGCGGCGGTACCTTGGAGTAAAGATATATTCGGTCTGTGTACCGGCTGGCGCAGAACTGCAGGCCTGGGTAGAAGGGATGGGCGTTGTTGGCGTCCTCGCCACCATTGCCCCCATCATCATCATTAGCATCAGCCGCAGAAGACAAACACGGCAGAGCTCCGCAGTCTGCAGGGAGAGAGGAATAGGCTGACTAATATCTCACTGAGCATATATTATTGACTCATTATTGGTTTTCACTGCTTTATTGGTACTCTGTTTGCTCCTCTGGTGATGCAATGAGTAGAAGAGACATTAAACTCCCGCAGCTTTTAAGATTTATTATACTGAGCACAATATTGGGAAGATGTGGCATTTGTAGCAGATCATTCAAATATGTATGCATATACACTAGATGCATGGAAAAACACCCATATATTGATGCTTATTGCTTTCAAACACTTGATTAAGAATCTGAAATGAAAATGTTGAAGCAATTATCTCTGACATTTTCATATAAATGGGAATCAAAGTCAACATTCTTGCTATCAGCAGTTGATATAAGAGCAAACAAACGTGGCGGTTTAAACACTCTGCTTTACTCTAAAAGTAGACCCAACAGATTATTGAAAGAACAGAGGAATTTTGCATCACTAGAAATAAGACTGCCTAGGACAAAAGATTAAGTAATAAAGTGCTTGAAATAAGTCACACCTTTTGTGTATAACTTATTAAAAGAAATGAAAATTAACTCGCTTAACAAAGTAATAGCCCACGTTTATTGTTTTGTTTTTTGTGAAACAGGTGGTGGCAGATAACAGTTGATAACAGTTTCAGAATCAGCTGTAAAAGCTATTCAAAGAGAAAATCGCAGAATTTCTTTGTCCTGCTGGTGTAAATTCTGCTTCTAAATGGGAAAACATGAAGGCATTTTAGAGTGGATATACATAATTTGTCACAGTCTAGCAGTTTTGTTGTTCTCAGTCCTTAGTTTAGTTTTTTTTAATCTGATTTTAGACTTTTTAGATTCATTTGTTTTTTGTTTCAATTCCATTTCTAGTTTTGATTCAGGTCTGGATTTGATTTTCTGTATATTTCTCTGAGTAATCTTGTAGTATTTCTAGATGTTTTGGAACACTAGTTTCTATGTAGATTCATGGGTTATAATTAATCATAAGTTTAATGCTAAGTTAACCATATTTTGTCAAATCTCTGTGGTAGATTTTTTTTATCTGCCATGTTACTTCCTGCTTTATTTTGATAGTCCTACTTCCTCTTTATCTAGTTTTCTGATTCTATTTAGCTGTGTCTTGTTTTTCCTTTTTTGTATATACAGTGCTGTCTCCCCCTTAGTCCTTGTCAGAGTGTTTATATACATCTCTCATGCATTTCCTCGTCGTTCCATGCGTCAGTATTTTTCCAGCTTTATTTCTCCTGTCGGACTTTGTTTTTCCTTTTGGACTTTCTAACAGCCAGCCTTTGACATATAAACACATTTCATTTATGCTAGTTTAGTTTTTTTTACTGTGCAATTAGTTATCACAGCGAATTAATTATTTACATGTCTAATAAACCAGGCAAAATGAATAGCATGTTACACAGTTTGTGTCTTTCCCTGCTGTTATCCTCATATACAGTCTTCCTGTTAGTGCTGTGCTGCATGGGGACGCTCCACTCACTCAGAGTTAACAGTATACATGTGCAGCTATCCCACCGACACAGAGGAGAAAAACGGTTGGCTTAATTTAGGAAGAACAATCTTAGCTATGGATTAAGACAACAACAAATCTGTAAATGAATTATGTACAAGCACTGCATCAGAACTTCTTTTTTCCCTTACAAAAAAAACCAGACCACTGGGAAGCATAATGTTTGGTTTATTAAAAAGAAGAAGCGGGTAAAGCTTGAAAAACTCTTGGAGATGAATCTCAGGGTCAGGGCGCCGTCTCACTGCAGAGTCTTCAGGCTGAATCCTCCTGTGGTTCCTGAGCGGAGAGAGATAGCAGAGAGAAAAAGACAGTAAATGTTAGACATGCCTGTGTAAGCTTAGCCAGGTAAATGCATTAGGAGATGATTTTTTTTATTACCCTGTAATACAGTATTAGTATGCCAACACACATATTTATTTAGCCTCTATGTAATATTTTCTTAGAGCCGCTGTCATATTTTAAACTTACCTTGTGTCTTCAGTCTCATTTGGTTCCTCGACGTTCTGTTGGCAGAGCAGAAATACAATACAGGTAACTGTCAACAAGACCACGAAGCCTAAAAACAGTGTTTACAAGACGTCTCAAATAAAAGTATTTTATTTATAACTATATATCACAAAAACCGCTACTTGTTTCCACGACTGTTGTGCAGTTATCGTTTTATCAGCTGACCAGACAAACACATGCCATCATATTACAGATGCAGTACTGGCTAATATTAAATTTGGTCAACTCAGCAAAAAGCTATGGTTAAAAAATAATTTGCATTTAAAAGTAACTTGGAGCAACTAATTATGTGTTGCTAGCTTAATCTGGTGTCAATTAGCATGTCTAACATCTACATCTATAATCCACTATAATGTTTGTATTAGCTAGTTATATAGTCTTTTTTTAACATCTTACCTTTTAAAATGCTGATATAGCTCTATTGTGCAGATAGCATACGTTACTAACTTAAGAGAACTATTGCAAGTGTTTGTGATTTGCCATTGGAATAGATCTGGAATTGAATTGGACCCGGTGTAGATGACAAGATTCCAATGTCCCAGTCTACATTATCATGAAGTCTGGGTCCAGTCATGTAGACAGACTATTACTAGAGTAATGGGGTCTTGCCTAAGGGCGTGACATGGCTGATCAACCAATTAAATTTGCCTCCTGATGTGCATGACTTTTCCATCTTTAGGCTGTAGGGATAATAATGTGTTGATGTGCTATAAGTGACTTTTTGCATCATAACTGAATCACAACCATTCAAACAATGGGCACAGTTAAAAATTCAAAAACAAACAAAGATTAATAAATGAAATCTTTTTTTAAAATATGATAATCTAAAAGTTTTGAAATATTTCTTTTTTAAAAAGGACAAGAAAGTAGATTAGCCTGGTGTTTGCATGGCGTCCTAAATATCTGTAACCCATACTGACACATACTTTTCTATTAAAAAGGTCAAATTAAAAAAAAATGAGCATGAAACTAACTGCTAGCATGCTAGTCATCTACAAGTTACAACCTGTCCTACATGCAGCACCTGTTAGCTTGGCTGGTGAAACAGAGTTCATAAAAGAGGTTATTTAATACACGCGATTGTACCAATGAGTCCAAGTACATATAAAAAAAAAAGATTAGAACTGGTGAAATATAAACATTTGGAAGCCAAATCTACCGGATGTAGCTATCAACTGAAATAGCAGCAGCAAGTTTATATTTTAAAATAAAGTTAAAATTAAGCAATGTTTTTATTTAAACAAATGTACAAACGTAAAGGATAAAGTGTAAATGTCACATACCGTGTAAAAGATGGACGCAGCTACTGTGACGTCACCCATTGTTTCCAAATTCCTGTTTGAAGCTTTGAGATGAGCATTTCTGTGGTCGCCATTGTGGCTGCAAAAAACTGGGTGTGACGAGAAGGAGTGAGTTTGACTGTGGATCCACATGCTTGTTGGTTAATGACAACTCATTAGCCAATAAACGTGCAGTTTCATACCGATATGGCCCAAAACGAGTGACTGAGCCAATGAACAGAAGAGTTGTTTCCAGAAGTGAAGACAGAAATCTGTTTTCCCGTAAACCTATATAGGCCCAAAAGCATTTTTGCAACCACAGCTATCATCATCGGGTGACTTTCAGTTTTAAAGCAATTCAACTTTCTGACCAACTAATTTTAATCACTATAGAAAACTATTCCTTCAGTATAACGCTGTTCAGCAACACAGAAAGCCAACTTCTTTGACAGAAAATGCCCAATTTATTTTTCACAAGTTCACTCTAGAATTTGCTGAACAACAGGATTGAAACGCAGCTAGAGAGCAGAAAAAAAGAGTGATAAAATCATGGTCACACAAGGAGAGAAACAGAGAAAGAAGAGAGGGAGCGGGTCATTAATGTCAGCTATGTAGCTTGCTCATCCTGCCAGCATCTAGCACGAAAAGGTCAGGTGGTGGAAATGAGACCGCCACTGTTCGACCACGCTTCATTTAGACAATGACCTATAACACTCTGATAATACTTGCCTTAAATCACTTCGTGTGGCCAGTTGTCTGCCTTGTCGGTGTGTGTGTTAGTGAGATTGCGCGTGCGTGCGTGTCCATCTGGCTTGCTAATGGGGGAAAAATACTGACACAGGCTGTCTGCGACAAGAGAGTTTCCATTGAACAAGTGCTGCCCTGCACCTGCACTGGATCTCTAGTGGGTATGGGAGAAAGACATCTCTCCAGTGTTTTGGTTGGGAAACGAAAGAGAACTCCAAGTGTGAAGACTGCTGTTGCCAAGCCACTGTCAATCCCCGTTTTTGAGAATTAAATGTATTTATCTCTCAAAATCTCTCAAAAGACGTGTATATTTAATAAAAAAGTGAATCAATCGTAGATGAAACAGACTTTTCTAGCATTTTAATGCAGTTGTTTAAAACAAACAAACAAACAAACAGATTTTCTACCGACTGAGTGCTGCTGGTGGCGTAATATGATTCAGATCAGTGTTTAGTTCCCTTTGCTAGCTTGTTTCTTTCTTTCTGGCTATGGTGGAAAACTCCTACTCTTCTTAGCACATTTTCACTACCAGCTGCTGATCAATAGAAAACCATGACATCATTAGTGTGAGTGTACAATGCTGACAATATGCAAACTCACTCATAGCAGAGTGATTATTGGTCACAGAGTACATTATGCCTGTGAGGTCAAACAATATATCATATTTTTCACTCTACCTAGCACACCTTCATATGGGACTGCACAGGTAAGGTATTTAAGCAGAGACACTCTGGAATAGCTGATCGGTCAAAACCAATGAACAGCTGATCAGGCTAAAATATCTGCATCTGATCACAGATGTTCACCTACTCAGAAATATAATTATACGTCTTTATGATGCAGAACACAACAACTGATTGGTCCATTTGGCAGCAATATGCTGTTTGAACATCATATTTATTCCAGCAAAGGTTCTGCGAGGCTTTAATTCCCTCTCTGATACTAATGCTAATGGCAGCACAGCAGCCACCAATCTGCTAGTGTAGCATTCGCTACACTATGGCTACACTACTGGGTTTATATTAGACAGATGCTTAAGTTTCTATTCTATCTCTATATCCTTAATCACGTCATAAACCGTTCTTTTAACATGCTCTTTGTATTCAAAGTATTTCAATCGCTTCTACTTTGCAGTATTTCTTTAAGCAGTTTTTATTTTCCACAGAAACTGTTTCTATTTACTGACTGTTTTACGGTCCATCGCTGCTTTGAATAATATCAGCGATGTAATTTGATGCCAAATCCCTTTGTATCGATGTGAGATCATCCAAGTAAGACATTTTCTCTCCTTGACCTATCCTGTACAAAGTCCATATCTTTCACTTTTATGTTTGCCGTCCTCATAGGTGCAATTTTCCCAGGTCTGCCACAGTATGTTCTGCTCTCAGACCAGCCTCAGCTGGAATGGGCCACTCTGAAAATACCAAGATAACCAGACGAAGGCATTTCACAGAGCTACAAACCTGGAACCAAAACATTTTTAGGACACTAGCTTTTCGCTAAATCCCATCCATCCTTTTGTCCTGCTGCATCTGTAATGAAACCTTGCAGCTCTGCAGTGTGCAGCCCATATTTGTTGTAAGCAGTTTTTTCCCCCCCTTTCCCTGTTTGCAGTGGTAGAACGCGCCAGCTGCATTAAGTGGGCCATTTATACGATGGGGGCAATTCATCTTACAAAGCCGTCTTATTAGACTGTCACTTACACAGTATGAACAGTGCCTTCAAAACACCCCAAGGGATTTATCTGTTATTTTACTGAGAGAGAAAGAAAACAACGCCTAATTGGACTGAGTCATCTTATCTTCTGCAGAATTGAAACAAAAGATTAAAAAAAAAAAAAGGAAAAAAAAGAAATCCTAACTGTGCTTCTCAAGCATGAAGACGTTTGGTGCCGCTGCTACATTTGCACTAATATCCAAAAGAGACAGGTATCCATGTTTAAATGTTTGGGCCATGCAGATCGACTGAGCGACAGACAGTAAGGAGAGAGTGGGAGACGGGGAGGTGGAGGAGGAGTGATTGCCTGTCTGTGCTGTGAGGAAAGTAATCTCAGAGCAATCAAGAGGTAGGAGCGGCCGACAGCTCTGCGGTTTGCCTTCTAAAACCACAGGCAGGTTGAGGAAAATCATTAGGCGCCGCTCCTGACCCCATAGGTCACTTTTATTGGACAAACACAGTGCTTTGTAATACCCACGCTGCTGGAGACAGACTGGCAACAGCATGTAACTAAGAATCTGACTAAACAACAACAGGACAGATAAATGCCTTGAATAGTTTTTCTTTTCTAAAACAAATTACGTCATGCATACTAGCCAGTACACTCGTGCAGTTTTTGAAGGCAGTCTGATTTGTAGATTTAAGCTGTCAATATCGTCTGTCTCAGCGCAGGCTGCCTCCCTCGTGTTGAAACAAGAGCCGTGTGAGAGCGGTACTATCTGCCATAGGACTACTGGAACTACCTATAACAAATCAAGTGAAGACATTAACGTAGTAACATGCGCCAGGTCACTGGGTCTAAACTCTAGGGTCAGAGTTAGGTGTAGGGCTTGGTTACCATCCGATCCCTCTTGTAGAATTGTTGCCTGTTTAAAACACCCAAATGTATTGTTTTAATAGAAAAGTTTCAAAATGTGAGACTTTATCTTCAAGACCCTGAAAATTTGTCTATGTAGTACGTGGCTAGAACAAAATCACAGGTTACAAGTGAGATGGTGGATTCAGAGGTCTATTTCATCATAGGTGGTAACCCTAACCCTGCAGGAACCGAACTTTACTTCTGAAGAAAGCCCAAACACGTGTGAGTCAGAATGACTCTTTTCTTTATTCTATGATTAAAGTGACTTAGGAGCACAACTAAAAACTACTAAAGTGGCACAGATTTACTGTAGTGTTGGGGTTGTCGGTGATGCCAGCTTTAAGGTCAGAGGGTGTGGAGCCTTAAAATCAACTAAAGAGGGTGTTTGTAAGTCATTTGGTTTTAATTGGTTAACACCAACTAGTAAGACTTGATGCATGCTCAATCATCCAGGTAAGGAAATCCTGAAGAAGCTGATTTTGTTCGTCTGGATGTAGAGTTTTCAGTGGGAGAAACATTTCGTCAATTATAATCAGTACATTTGCATAATGACAACTGATCAACACTGACCAATGAAGAAACTGACCTCACAGCCCATTGTTCCTTCAGTGGGCTGGTTTCAGTCATTGTGCAAATGTACGGTTTATAAGATTGGGGAAACCTGCAGTCAGCTGAGACTGAAGAAGTCACTTGACGAAACGTTTCTCCCACTGAAAACTCTACATCCACGTGAACAGAATCAACCTTTTCGGGACTAACTAGTACAGTATTGATCAGTCCCATTTTAACACTTCTATGATCAAGATTGGGCTTTTTTTCGTCTTTTTTTTCTTAAAACCATGAAAAAACATGGTTAAAATGGCAGACTGCGGTAACTACGGTAACTGCGGTAACTGCCTGGCAAGCTAACAGGTTTATAGATGACCCTCAACTCTCAGCCTGGCCTAATGCAGTCTGAAAGGAGATAGAGTCCTGCTGTGTAAGCTATTACATTATAAAGACTAATGTTTGTACCTTTTTCAATAAATGAATTTATGAACTGCTCATACTTATATATCTATACATACATACCGTGGGTGGGCAATTAATAAGCTGAACTTAGTTCTGTTCAATATTATTTTTATCTCTTTATAAACTGCTACTGTTAAGAGTAGATGTTGTAATTAGGCAATGAAAATGTGAAGTAGGTAAAAAAAAAAAGCAGTTTATCTTTTAAAACACATTCCCAAAAACAGAGTGAACAAAATCTCTTTTTGCTAAATTTCAAACTACTATTGCCAGTTTTCTTGTAGTTTAATTACTTTATCTGCAGTTTTTCCTTTTTTTTTTTTCTTACTCAGTGGCAGAAATCCAGATTTTTTTGTCATGAGTGATTTAAGAGCTCGGGAATGTCCTTACAAAACTGCTCTCAGGTCCCATACTCTTTTAACGCTTTGCCCAAGAGGAGCCATGTGACAGCTGTGTGCTAGTCCGCGTTACCATGTTCAGTCTGAAGCGCCTCCAAAAGTGAAACAAACTATCTGTGATTCAGTCCTTTCAACCTGATGAAGTTAACAACATGGTAAATTTTTAGGACTGACTTACACAACACCTCCTGACTTTCGATACAATCCAAAAATACCAATTTCAGTCACTTCAATTCAGTTCAGTCACTTGAAGGTATTATTTCCAGAAGTATTCTGGAAAAATACCAAACAATCAAACACCCCACAGAGCCCCACAGGAGAGGGGCCTGATGGCTGAAGGCTCTGCCTCCCATTCTACTTTTAGAAACTCTAACAACTACAAGTAACCCTGCAGTCTGACAGCAAAGTGCTTTATTAGGACAACATATATAGCAGTACTATCAGATCTTTAAGATAAGTTTGGGCCTGCCCCTTTATGTGAGGAGAAGGATTATAAATTTGATTGTGGCTCTAACAGGGAGCCAATGAAGAGAGGCCAATATGGGACAAATATCATCTCTTTCTTGGCGCTGTTAGTACCCTCTATTTTGGATTAAATGGAGGTTTTTAGGGAATCTTTAGAACAACCTGATAATAATAAGAGTAGTTTCCAATGGCTTTGTGCAGATAAAAGAAAGTAGCTCTTCATATTTGGACATCTTGGTTAAAAATGACTCCAAGATTTCTTACAGTGTTGGTGGAGGCCAAGGTATGCCATTCAGAGGCAAGTGTCTGGTTCGACGCAGTTTCTCTGATTTTTAAGGCACCAAGTACAGCTGTAGTTTTAAAAACTATGTCATCTGGGTTCAATGATAGATATAACTAGGTATCATTTAAATACCAATAAAAATAAATCTGAAAATTGAAAAGTAGATCATAAAAGCTGACAGTTTGTCCCGGGATTTCAAGCATAAAGTTACTCAGCAGTCAGCTCTCCACAAACTAAGCACGCAGCACTACCTTTGACATCAGTAAATAAATACGTATTAGTCCAGTTTAAACAAAACAAAACAACAACTCTACATTGAAAACAAAAGAAAACAAAATTGTACTGTGACTTCACAAAAAAACAAAACAGTGATCTATTCTCTGATGACGAGTTTTGGTGGCTGAAATGGGAAACTGCATAACGTATACTTATTTATGCTCGAATCCTAATTTCCCATTGACATCACGCAGGACAACCAAAGTGCCAGATGTGGCCCAGGGGCCGTACGATTCACAGGTCTGATACAGACCCACAAATAAGCAGCGACTGAAGGTGGCAGCCTTTGCGCATCCCAAGGGAAGAAACACAAACAAACACGGTGATGTCCATGACTTCTAGACTTCTGGCAGCAAATCACTTTTTATCAGTCTTAAAACAGACCTTATTTTTTTCAGCATGTTGGCTGAACCTCTAAAAATGGGAGACAATATATAAAAGTGGCTGCAATTCCTAAACAGTTAATGCAATAACTTCGTCAAACCCCTTAAATTAAAGCTGAAAGTCTACAGATCGATCAAATGTTAATGCAGAAGTGAAACCCACAAGCACTGTGGCAGGGATTTAGCTATTAGCCAATCAGAAGAAAGTGTGCTTTCAGAAAGGGGGTGGCTTAAAGAGGGAGGAACTAAAATGGCTTATAAATTGCATGAGCCAGGTGTCCATCCAATTTATAAGCAACAGTTTAAGGTAAAAACGGATCCTTTTGAACTATGAATCATGCAAACCTACTCGAGAGGACTCCCTGGATAAAATATTAAAGCTGGAGTTGAATAAGAAAGGTTCAGATAAGAAAATTAAAAGTGAGAAACCCCTTTTATTCATTTATCTGTGGAATCCAAACAACTATTATTTCAAAAATTACAATCAAGTGGCAAATTTAATACTGTAAAACACTGTGTTGGAATCTAAAAAGCTCACGTGGCTTTCCACTGAGCGTTGGGCAGCTTATAGGCTTGTGTTTCTCTTGTTTCCGTGTCTGTTATAAGACAAGGTGTTCTCATCACTTAAGACAGCCCTGTATCACTCTGCCTGTATGTTTAGGCTATTGCTTAAAGCTCTACAACTCCTGCACAGTACTGCAGGTAGACATGAGCTGTCTCCAGGGGAAAAAGTGCATGACTAAGGGGACGTAGGGGGCCAAGTTGGTATCCAGCGGTGTCTCTTTAGTGCTGCCATTTCTGATCGACTGTGAAGCTTTTATCGCTCCCCTTGAGTCAGTCTAAATAGAGGTGTTTTTATTTTTAAAAAAGGCTTTTTGCTCACCTTTAGTATAAAGTACAGAAGGCACTGCAGGGAAAAGAAAAGCTGCAGTGGAATTCAGTCCTAGACTGATGGGGTGGCACACGTATCTGCAAAGATGGGAAATTAACCACTCGACAATCTGGGCACTAATAGATGTCAAATTGTAAGTGTGTGCGTGTGTCTCAAGAACAGGAATCAGCCAGGTTGTTGCACGCTGATCTCTGGATGTTAAAGGCTAATGGGGATTGATGGCTTGCCTGTTAAAACCTGAACGCTTTACTCCTTCCCGTGTTGAGTGTTCTAGAATAATGTTTTTGAAAAAAGCCCCGAGCTCAGTGTCACCCCTTTAATATGAACATCTACATGTTTTCAGAGGCAACACCCAGGTCACGGGCTTTTCTTAGACTCTGCTAGTCTGGCATTTTTTTAAAGCTCTTCATATTGCACACAGTGTAATTAGTTCTTTGTAATTAGTGCAATTTATTGCTTTGCGTATCCCTTTGAGACACGAGTACTTGAACACAGAGGTCTTAATTTGCAATATTACACACTGTGTAATTGGGAATTTGTTTCCTCACATCCCTCTGAGATTCACAGACATGTGCACATATAACCAGAGCGGACGGGGGAACGGCAGGTTGTGTTTCAGGGACGAGCTGGAGCATCTAGGGAGCTTGTGCCTTTCATGAAATTAGACCTTGGTCAACTTTATTGAAAGAAAAAAAAACAACAACACAAAAAAACAAAACAGCCAATCAGGAGCTCGTCAGCTGGTGCTGTACGCTGGTCCTCAAAGCCAGTGGAGATCAGCCAAGTTTTACTTACTGTAATATCTCCTGTAGCTTCATGGCGCAAAGTGCAGAAATAGTAATAAGAAGTAAGAATAATAATGCCTAGCCCCATATGGAATGAGCTATGGTGCCTTATTGGAGGTGATGATATTAAACAGCATTATATGGGCAGGTGACAAGAAGGCACTAGCCAATTTCCCTAGATATGAAAAGAAGAAGATTGCATGTGGGATTACCCTGTGTGCGGTCAGGGGGGAGGCAGCCACCACCGCTAGCGTCGACGTCGCCTCTCTCTCCCACTGATTGTTTGCCTTTGAGCCACCGCTTGTCCTCTTCCTCTGCTTCTCCCACTCTCTGTTTGTCTTTGGGAGGCTCAGCCTCCTTCTCCTCCATCTCCCCCTCTTTGCTCTGTTTGCCTTTGCGTGATTTCTGAGGCCGGGCTTTTCCCCAGCTGAGCTCTGGCTCACTGTCGGAGCTGGAGAGAACGACACAAGCCTGGTCCCTCTGGGTTGCAGGGGGTAGCTGAGGCCTGGGTGGCTCTGAGCCAGCAGGGAGAGACAGAAAGAGAGAGAGATGAAGATTACTCTATTGGCTGAGCCGCACAGTGTAATCAGACTTTGAAGAGTTTCATTCCCGAGCAAGATATCCATCATCTGAAGAGTGTGACAGTGTGACAAAATGACTGCTGACATGAAAGTAAAACTCAATATGGCTCATTAGTGATGTTATTTGCCATCATAAGTTCTTCACTGACAAGTTTAGCGGGTGTGATGGTGTAAATGAGTCGACATAAGCAGGGGCGCAGAAGAATGTGTATATTTTCAAGCCTTTATTGTGGACCTATTATGCTCATTTCGAGCTCCTTATTTTTATTCTTGGACTTTCTTATCTTTGCATGATTCACATTTCAAAGTGATCCTTATTTATTGTTTACCGGGCCTCAGTGCAGCACCTCATTATATCCACTGTCTGAAACAAGCCATTTAAGCTTCTTCCTCAATACTTTTTTTTTGCACAGAAACCCAATGGTCTGACTGATAACAGCTGACAAAAGCTGAAAAATATGAACAGTAAGTGTCATGATGTTAAGCAGACAGGTGTAATTTATTCACTTTCTTTTCCTTGGTTTCCCCCTAATAATAAACAGACAGTAATAATATAGCAGAAAAGGAATACAATTAAAAGCAATTATTTATTTGGCAGCAAATCACAACAGTTGCCTCAAGGTGGTTTCTATTGTATGGTAAAGACAATAACACCAGAGAAAACCCCAACAATCAGACAGTCTCCTATCAGGAAGTATTCGGAGACAGTGGGAAGGAAGAACTCCCTTTCAACAGGAAGATTCAGGCTCAGAGAGAGACAGCCATCTGCAAATCTGATGATACAGACATGAAAATACACAGAAGAAAAAACTGAATATTTGGACCTCCCTGACTTTTATTCTTTTGCCCTCATGAGATTAAAGTGAAATCCAAAGTAATCCTTTTTTATCTTAGAATGGGAATGGTGCAGCGTCTTAGTTCATCCTCTGTAGGGAGGAAGAACAGCAGCTGGGCGGGGCTTGTGTGCTCACAGCTGGACCTGTGTACTCGAAATGACCACAAAAGGCATGTCTGCTATTAGTGACATAATACTACTAATTAATAATAATACATGTGTATCATTATCACTGCACTTGTACATACATATACATTTTCTTTCCTCTCTTGCGTAGCTGTAACAAGTGAATTAAATAAAGTCGATGTCTATAAATCCAAGAGTAGGGAGAGAAAAAAAAAAGCACAATAAGCCCCCTTTAAGTAGTAGATATTTAATCAAGGCGATGAATTTTAAGTGCACATAAGCAAATATATTCAAGTGTATGTCTTATTTGTATCTTCCTATTCTGAGTAGTTGCTTGATATACAATGACCATTTACAGGAAGTAAGCACTATCTGGGATACTTGAAGTCTTTGTTGCTCTGCAGCCCATCAGCTGTGATGCAGGAACTTACAGATGAACACCTGCCAGCCTCCTTTCACCAGCTACTGGATCCAAACAGCCAATATCGTTTTGCTGAGAGAGCAAATTACGTTCGTGTCACATTGTTTTGTTAATTGCTTGCCTGCATCATGTGCAATCAAACCTAAACAAAATAATTGTCAGCGATTACTGCATCTGTGGCGCGCACCAGCCGGGGTGCAGTGAGCAGTGTTCAAACAGCTGATAATGGCTGAATGCCAACGGCAGATCTCGCTTTAAAGAGTCAGCTTGAAGTCCGCCTATCAAACTTGTTTTGCAGCTCCGCTCTTAAACCATTCAAGCGATTTCCATTCATACAGAATGTTGTAATTCTGTGAAGGTCAAGCAGAAATCTGAGCCACAAAAATGTTAATGAATGCAGGGATTATGTCATCGTCATTCGCAGACTTCACGTTATTTTAAATGGTACTTTCTGTGCTGCTGTTTATTAGGAAAGTAGAATTAACAGATGGATTAGCTGCTTAAAGAAAAGACCGTTATTATTTTTAGTCAAATGTAAATGTCACGGTCAGAACAGAACTTCTTAAAAAAAAAGTGTCATGCAATTTCTTACTTTTCTTAGTTAAACTTTAATCACATCTCTTCGCAATATTTGTCAAACTTGAGGTGCGAAATGTAAGAAGACACTAAGTTGTGAGTCTTGAGGATGCAGAGGGCTAATTAGTGATCTTGCGTCTCTCTGGCTTGTTTCTTCAAAAGGCCATCCTCTAGTCGGTTTCCTCAAATGCCATCTGAGTCTCTGGGCTCCTGGCCCCAGCGCTGCCCCTCTTCACTAACAAGCCGAGTAAGACCGCAGAGAGACGGCTCAATTTCTGTTAAGCTGTCCCTGCCGAAGAAGATGTTAACGGGAAAATCCTGCAGGGCTGTGCCTCCACTTTACCAGTCAATCCCCCTTATTCTCCCCGCCCAACAGGAGCCCATTATGTCTGTAGTGGTTTGATAAGGTTCCAACATCGAGTCTCAAATCTAAAATGCCATGCAAAAGGATTCCAAAAGCATGTGTTCTGGCATGTGAGCTAACAGATGTAGTTAAATAAAAACAGGAAATGCTTTGAATTCCTTCAGTTGGCAGGGCTCGGAAAAAACTGCAGCCAGTCACAGAAGACCCATCAAACAAAAAGAAAGTAGCTGGTTCACATGCTGTACAATATCAGGCAGTTAAAGACTTAGCTGGACTTTGTTGTTAAATTCTGTAATTTGATATAAAAATAAATAAATAAATAAAAAATCAGCACATGGTTTGAGTGCTAGCTGAGAGGTACAGAGAGCCAGGAGATAACCAAATTGCCCTCTCCCTGTGTACATCTCTCACAGTAGGTGCTGAGAGACAAATTGCTGGTCTACCAGTGAAAGAGCTGAAGGACTGAACCATGCCCACGCTCTAGGTCTAAAAAAAAAAAGCTGCAAGCACAGGAAGTCTACTAATTCACCTTGAAAATAGTTCAACAGAAGCTGCCTGGTTGTTTCCTGGTGCCAAAACAGCTATAGGAGACGATACAGACGAACCCACCGGAGACATAAACCCTGTCACAAGAAGGAGGTAATAATCCCTGACAGTTTGATTAAAACCAGGACTGGATTACTGACGATACAGCACTACAGCGATTCAATTTGTATGCAATTAATATGACATGTTATTGTTTAGCACCTGGAATTAGGTAAATTCCCGTCTCTGTCAGACAGAACAGAACATTTAATGGATTAAAAAAGCCAAATGCCAACTTCAACATCACCAAAACATACATAAACATAAAAAACACAAACGTTAGGGGCTAATCTAACTGCTTTTAAATCAAATAAATTCAAATAAATGTAATTTTATTCATACAGCACCAAATTACAACAACAGTCACCTTAAAGCAATTAATATTTTAAGGTAAAGACCCTACAATACTACAGAGAAAAACCCAGCAATCACACAACCCCCTATTAGCAAGCACTTGGCAACAGTGGGAAGGAAAAACTCCCTTTTAACAGGAAGAATGGGCGCTGCCATCAGCGGTGATTGGCTGGAGGAGAGGAAGACAAAGCAAAACTGACTAAGCTTTTATCATAAGCTACCTGGCACCACAGGCTTAAATGCTTGGTGTATATAGGACTATTATATGTGTTGGAAAGAGTGATGTATCCGTCTTCCTCACCAGGGTCTTGTCAATTTGTAAGACTAGGTTTTGTTTTAGCTGCAAGCTAAACAGGCAAATATATAATTTTCTCACATATTTAGCCTGTCAACAATTGAGCTGGGGGTGTTAATTACCGAACACTTGCTAGCTAGAGCTCAAAAGGGGCTAAATGAAAAAGTACTCTTTTAGCAAAAAACGCAGGCTTTAAACTAGAGCAACTAAAAATGGGCTCCATGTATGAATATGTAGAATACTGAAAGTAGAAGCTTTCTGCTATTTCTTTGTATTCTATTGTAGTCAAAGTACTACTAACCAATCAAATTTGAGCACCTGAGTTTCGCACAAGACTCCATGCGGACAGGAAAAGATGGACTCCAAAATTTGATGAAACAATGGGTTAACATTAGACAAAATTTTAGCTTTTAATTACCTTGTCTTTTTAAAATTTAGCTGGATTTGTAAGAAGTTGGAGGGAACTGGAAGTCTGGATATCCACTCCTTACAGGGAGACCTCCACAGGGGCCACTGAGCCTGGTTCTGCCAGAGGTTTCTTCTTGTTAAAAGACAGTTTTTCCTTCCCACTGTTGCCAAGTGCTTGCTCAGAGTGTGTTGTTTGATTGTTGGGGGTTCTCTGTATTACTTAAGGGGTCTTTTCCTCACAATATAACAGGCCTGTGGTTGTGATTTGGTGGTATATAAATAAGACTGAATTGAATTGATTTGTTTTAAGTTACAGGCACAGCACATCTAAGAAGTAAATGGTAAATATGGTAAATGGCCTGTATTTATATAGCGCTTTACTAGTCCCTAAGGACCCCAAAGCGCTTTACATATCCAGTCATCCACCCATTCACACACACATTCGCACACTGGTGATGGCAAGCTACATTGTAGCCACAGCCACCCTGGGGCGCACTGACAGAGGCGAGGCTGCCGGACACTGGCGCCACCGGGCCCTCTGACCACCACCAGTAGGCAACAGGTGAAGTGTCTTGCCCAAGGACACAACGACCGAGACTGTCCAAGCCGGGGCTCGAACCGGCAACCTTCCGATTACCCGGCGAACTCCTAACTCTTGAGCCACGATCGCCCCATCGTACAGCCGGTACAGCTCATAATCACTATGTGCTGCCCTTTGGCAAGCTTTTGGAAGTTAGTCATTCATAAAGTAGGCTTCTAGGAAGGGAGGGCTTAAAGAGAGAGCAGCTGAAACGACTTTTAAAACAGAAGAACAAAGAAGTTTCACTGAGTTGATATAAAGTTGATATAAAAAGGGATTCTTTTAAACTGTCAATTATGCAAAACGAGTCTAGATGAGCCCGGGAATGAGAATCTAGAGCTGAAAATCTACCATTAAATGTACCCTTTAAAATCTATAGTGACACTGATTATTTTGGTTGTGAAACTTAAAAGTGACAAACTTTCCCATTTTCGGCAGTAAATCTGCCACTGCAGCGTGATGTGCTAGAATATAAGAATTGACAGATGTAACCACGACAGCTAAAGAAACACAGGGCTCTGCAAAGGGTGGTAGCCAGGTTTTAAGCTCCCGTTTCTCCTGCTTCCCACATCTAGCATCAATACTTTCCACTGAACAAAAGAAAAAACCCTTGAAATCTTATTCCTTCTTACTTCATGCATCTCCTTCTGTTACTTTCCGGTACATTTTATTCTGGTCCAAACGCCTCACGGTAAAACAGACCAATATCCCTTCTGTTTGCTCGCTGCTCTTCCTCTACAGCTGCTGGCTTGTTGTATTTTTGCCATTCTGTGAAAATACAGAGCGGAAGCCAAATGCCTCGGATACATCTTTGCCTTTACTTTAAATACAAAGCCATGACGTCCTTGTATCATGTGTCAGTATTCTGTGATTCATAGCGTCCTGGCTTTCTTTATAGTCATTGTGAAAAATTGTTGCTCTTGAAGAGATAGCATTTCTCATGTCACACTACAGGCTTCGGCCTGATTATTTTCTTACATTTCCACGAGCTGTGGATTGCAGTGCCAAGTTGAGAGATATCTTCATAAATACAGTTGTTATTTTTCCGCGCAGTCTGTCATTTACAAATTTAGCAGGTTGTTAAATTCCCTGTCTAGCAAGCTGACATGGCCTGCTGCTGTGAATGCAGAGTGGCGCTTGTGACAAAGAAGAGAGTGTGATTGCTGAATAGTTATCAAGCATCTGCTGCAGCTGAGCATGAAATGGGGGCTGAATTTTGTTAAAAAAGAAAAATGTGTGGGTGGGTGTTTTTATGCTGCTCAAAAGCTGAGGTACTGCTTGTTTGTTCTGTGTCTGTTTTAAGTGCACCGGCTTCACTTCCAATGGACCGAGCCGCAAACAGACCTTCAGCCAATATTTACTGTGTGCTTGCACTCACTATAGCGCTTATATTATAATACAGAGACTTCAGAGTCATTAATGCAGTGTCAACCTTTTTCTTTAAACACACGCAGGGCTATAGTGTTACGACTATATCGATGTCAACATTTTACAGAGTCCTAAAGGATGCTAAACTAGTTAGGTAACCTTAGATTTATGTAGAATGTAATCTACGGGAAGCGTGTTTCTAAAGTTTATCAGTCAGCCAAATGTTATCACCCATAATAGACTGTAGGTAAAAGATGGACAACAATGTTGCCATTTGTTTGAAAACTTCGAGTTTGGTATTTTGGCTTTCATTCTCTTGGAGCAAGGACAGGGTGTAGCAGGAATATGTTTGAAAACAGGGGACTGTGTAGCCACGCCCCAACTCATACTCACCTTTATTATCTATTTTACCTGCAGTGGGTCCATAATTCACAAAATAAAGCAAAAAATAAAACAAAACCTGTGGAATGATTTGACTGAGGTCATAAAGCAGGTGAGAAGTAGCATCATTTTGCCATAGCTTTCCAAACAATCAGATTTCATTTTGTAACCAGAGGAGTCGCCCCCTGCTGGCCATTAGAAAGTATGGTGAGCTCTGGCCTTTTTCAGAGGCTGTGTCTTATCATAAACAATCTATGGTGTCCTCCTGGGACTTTCTTTGTCCGCCATGGTTCCAAAATGTAAAACCTGGAAAAGGCATAGATTGAATAAATGCGACACATCGTATTTAACAAATCCTGTTAACCCTGTAACACCGAGAGTATCTCAATAAACACTGCAGTTTCAAAGATGTTAATTTTTTTGCAGTTATTTTATGGTTTAGGCATTACAAGGTTAACGGTACTTCTAAACTTAGTGAAACATCTAGCTTAGCTGTTCTCAAAGCCAACCGACTCCAGCTCCATATTTAGCTCACGAACACGAGGCTAACATCAATCATCACCTGTCTTTTGGTAAAAGCGCCAACAAGTGTTTTTTTCCCCCCCTTTTCTTCTTCCCCAAATTCTCAAATGTTTTCAGAGTGAAGGTGAATAAAAGCAAACACCCTCACTGGAGCAAAAAGGCTTTTCATGGTAGATGTGCTCTTTATAATTACTGTTCTCCAACTAATAATTTAGATTTCAACATCAAGCCTGAAAGGCTTTATTTGACAGTATTGTACTCTGCTACCTCATCGAGCTGGCAGTCTGGAAGGCCAGAGGTTATGCTCATGTGGAATTACTTTTTTTATGACTCGTCTGGATACATAACTACTCTGACACTGAGATTAAACTGTGTCATTCATCAGTGTGCATTTTGCTCTGTTTTAAACATTTTAATAATTTTCTGAAGTACC